>NC_055686.1:8774048-9374048 GCF_017639745.1 Melanotaenia boesemani
ATGTTAGCAGAGTCTAACCTACGCCTTCACAAAGTGGCATCAAACTGCAGTCAAGTCATGGAAGCTTTCCCTGCAGAGGATCGTGCAAAGGACTTGAAAGATTTAGATCTAGGAGTAGATCCTCTCCCAGTACAGAGAAGCTTAGGACTCTGCTGGAACCTGCAGTCTGACAGTTTCACTTACAAGGTATCTAATGAGACCAAACCATTCACACGTAGGGGTGTATTGTCGACTGTCAATAGCCTCTATGATCCTCTAGGCTTTGTTGCTCCCATAATAATGCAGGGCAAAGCACTACTCCGGGAGCTGTCATCTGATGGGAAAGACTGGGATTCCCCCCTACCCACTGAAAAGCTTGACATGTGGGTATCGTGGAAAAAACTCTTTGCAAGTTCTTGAAAACCTACAGATTCCAAGGTGCTACAGACCAGGCACGTTAAGCACAATACAAGTGAAAGAACTGTGCATCTTCTCCGACGCCTCTACTGTTGCCATAGGGGCAGTAGCTTATCTGCGTACAGTTGACAGTGAAGGACAGTGTCATGTTGGACTTGTAATGGGGAAGTCTAAACTCGCACCTCGCCCCGCACACACAGTACCACGTCTAGAACTCTGTGCTGCTGTGCTCGCAGTGGAAATGTTCGAACTCATCAGGGACGAGTTGGACATCGAAGTGACCAATGTGACGTTTTACACCGACAGTAGGATTGTGTTAGGCTACATACACAACAACTCCAAACGATTCTACATGTATGTTGCCAACAGGGTCACACGCATTAGAGCATCCACGCACCCTAGCCAATGGCATTACGTACCGACTGACCAAAATCCGGCTGACCAAGCCACTAGGTTTATGCCAGCAGCTGACCTTCAGAACAGTACCTGGTTCTCAGGTCCACACTTTTTGTATTCTGACACAGACACAGAATTACATAACACCAGTCCCTTTGTGCTCGTGGAACCTGAAAAGGACAAAGAGATACGTCAAGATGTAAAAGTATTAAAGACTATAACATCAGAGCCACAGCTAGACTCTGAACGTTTTGAAGATATTCCAGTTGGACCACACTGTGCAGAGTCATAGCCAGACTCATACATGTCGCTGCATCTTTCACACAAAAGATAAATGAACTAAAGGGATGGAAAAGTTTCAGTGAAACTCCAAGCATCCAAGAACTCACACGAGCCAGAATAGTTATCATTCAAGCTGTCCAACAAGAGGCTTACAAGGAGACATTCAGAAACCTTACAGAAGGAAAAGGGACAAACACAAAACTGGACATCCTCAAAAAGCTCAACCCTGTAGTGGACAAAGACAACCTCTTACGAGTTGGTGGACGTCTCTCTTCTGCCGACCTCTCAGAGAACGAAAAGCACCCTCTGATTATCCCATCTAGCAGCCACATCACCACACTGCTAGTAAGACACCTCCATGAACAAGTGGCTCATCAAGGAAGACACATAACTGAAGGAGCTATCCGTGGTGCTGGATACTGGATAGTTGGGGGTAAGCGCCTCATATCTTCTGTCATTCATAAGTGCGTGACATGTCGCAAATTGCGAGGCAAAATGCAGGACCAAAAAATGGCGGACTTACCCAAGGACCGAGTCACTCCTGAACCACCGTTCACTACAGTAGGTCTAGATGTGTTTGGGCCATGGACAATCGTAACACGCCGTACTAGAGGTGGTTGTGCCGAGAACAAACGCTGGGCTGTCTTATTCACCTGCATGTCTACCAGGGCTGTACATATTGAACTGATCGAGAGTATGTCTACTGATAGTTTTGTCAATGCATTAAGAAGGTTCTTCTCTATTCGTGGCCCAGCCAAGCTTCTGCGATCGGACAGAGGCACAAATTTTGTAGGAGCTTGTAAGGAACTGGGCTTAGACCAAGAAAACACAGCCGTAGGTAGGTACCTGGAAGAGAGAGGATGCATTTGGACATTTAACCCTCCTCACGCGTCTCACATGGGAGGCTCGTGGGAGCTTCTCATAGGGGTCGCCAGGCGCATTCTAGATGCGATGTTGTCCCGAACTGAACAAATGCGGCTGACTCATGAAGTCCTATCCACGTTTATGGCCGAGGTGATGGCAATTATGAATGCAAGGCCTCTTGTCCCCATATCCACAGACCCTGACAGTCCTACAGTACTCACCCCAGCAATGTTACTAACACAAAAGGTGAGTGCTGTTTCTGCTCCATCTGGAAACTTCTCTTCGGGGCAGTTGTTTGGAAAACAGTGGAAACATGTCCAACACCTTGCAGATACCTTTTGGAAAAGGTGGAAAAGGGAATATTTGTGTACCTTACAAGGCCGCGCAAAATGGACTGCAACTAAACCTAATGTCAAAGAAGGAGATGTTGTTCTGCTGAAGGACTCACGGGTCAGCAGAAATGAATGGCCACTGGGATTAATAATAAAAACATTTCCCAGCAGTGACAAGAATGTCCGCAAAGTGGAAGTGCGGATTATACAGGATGGGACTGTTAAAGTATTCCTCAGACCGGTTTCAGAGATTATTGTTTTACTTTCAGAGACTGAGTGAATATTCTTTGATGCTAAATAACTGAATGTGTTTAAAAAAGGTTGTATTGGTGTTTGTAGTGATACAATGTCATTATATCAAGCGGGGAGTGTGATGCCTTTAGGTCAAAAACTGTAATCAGCTCATATTGTGAATAATTTACATAAAAAAGGAGTTCATAGTTAATAAATAGTAAATGTAATTTCATGCTAAAAGCAGTTAAAATGTTCGGGGTTTTGAAATCTAATCAGTGTGAGACATCTGTAACACAATGATCTTTGTCATATTGTATGCGTAACTACGTGAGCGAGTGAGCGCTCTTACCATTGAACAATCTTTGAAACAGCTCTTTCTCCGGTAATGTTGGGAAGTGCTTTGGCATTAACAAGTGAGGGAACGGCTCATAAATACGCTAAATGTACGCTTACACGCTCGTGCCTTGGGAAACCTTCGTCTTTGTGAGTATCAATGTGTTCAGGAAACACCTGTATATGTGTTTGAGATATTTTTGGTTGCTCAAAATGTGTCAGTGTAATGCACAACGTGATATGCATGCTATTGTTTAAGCTAGGCTAACCATACTATGGTATTAAGAAGTGTCTTTCAGTCAGTGATTTGTTTTTCCCTGTCTGTATTTTTCAGTTACAAAAACCACAAGCAATATAAAAGTACATAAAAGATCTTCAATGAGATCAAGAAAAGCAAGCCTTGTGTGGAGAGCCTTTTTTACTTTTTATGCTTTGTTCGCTGGCTGTCTAGCTTCACATAGCCACGTGTTGTGAGGACAGCACAAGAAACACATGATGGTTTGTTGAACACCTTTGTCTTTTGCATGTATTTTATGTCTCCTACTTGGTTTAATATAGGTAATTATTATGAGATATCTCAATAATAAGGGGCTGGTATGTAGGAGCCATAGAACATGTCTGGAGTAATGATCACTGGGTGGATAAATGTTTTATTTGGTTGTCATGGTGATGTGCAGTGTGGGGTCACGTGGATGTGGTAGGTGACAGGTTGAACTGTTAAGAAGGAGTTGTCAGTCAGTCACGGGTGGTTTTGTCAGAGAGAGGAGGGCGTCACACAAATACACCGAACCCATCCTTTGCCTCACCAGTTACTGTGGAAGTTATCTGGACACATCTGGACACTTTGAAATCAAAGCTGTAACCTACTTTTAGCTGTTATCTGAATCTTTTCACAATATTCCTGTCTTACCAGACAAATCAACTCAAAAATAGGGCCAAATGCTTTGTTGTTGCTGACTGTAGCTGCTTCAAATATAAAGATAACTCTAGAGCCCTATGCAAAAATTCACAGTATTCACAGATTATTCTGTAATTCACAGATATGTATATAAAAAACATTTCCTGCTGCATGCCATGTCTTTTAATCATTTCTGAGATCTCCTGAAAATTTGATCAAAATCCATCCATTACTTTTTTTAGTTATGTTGCTAACAGACACACAGACGGACGCACAGACAGATGTTCACCGCCAAACATAACCACCTTCTCCATGGCAGTGATAACCACAGGTTAAAAAAAACATTAAACATGCAGTAAATAGAGCTTTCATACTGGTCAAGTCACCATCAGTATACTGATGGTAGGGGAGACCGGGGATGGTTGTAACACTTTTTGCTGCAACACCTGTAACTCATTGAATTTTTGAGCTACAGTTCTCAAACTTTTATATGAAATACCCACATTTCTTCACTAAAAAATGCACCAATTCAAAAATCTGCAAGAATATCACAGACATTGTATGTTAATGTCAAACACATGGTTGTCCTTTGTTACAACCTACCCCACTACCAGGTATGGTTGTAACACATACTGGGGAGGGTTGTAACAACTGGACAAAAGAAGCCTAAACAGATGCCACAACATATAATATGCTTCAAAAATGGATTTATTGAAAAGAAAAAAAGATCCCAAATAAAATCTTTCTCTTTAACTGACTACAGTTTAAACGTTTAATGTTTAACTCAGAAGTGTGTGAATTTGTGTGTGAATAAGTCTACTTGAACGAACTTTCATAACAGTACTATGGCTGCTTAATGATAACTCTGCACTTGTGAAAAAAGATTCAGGTGTGATATTGAGCTTACATACTTTTTGCATATAAAAAACAAAGAAAAAAAAAACAGGGCTTGTTTGTACATATTTTGTTTGACTATGTTCTTAATCTGAATCACAATATTAACAAATGAAAGTTGGTAAGTACAAGCTTGGTGGCCCCATAGACTACATTGGATACATTTTACCCACACTTCCTTTGGCCTTGAGCTGCAAGATGGCTCCATGTAGATAATACAAACATTCCCATCATCCAAGGTCTCAGAATCTTCAGCATTGCCTTTCAGCGTTTTTCATGTGTGTTTATTTATTTATTTATTGGTGGGGTGGTGTTGCTGCTCCTTCTTCTTCTGCTTTTCTTTATTCTATTGTAGCTTACTCTGGGAAGATCACTGGATCGCTGGTCTCTCAGCTTCTGCAGTGATTTGCAGTATCTGCTCAGTGTTACATGACAGATTCCTGTAACTGATCTGAATGACTTTCCCTTCTTTGAGACCTCATCAGATGCTTTTTTTAAAAAAAAAAAAAAAGCTGGCACACATCTCTCTTTCTTTTTTCCATTGCCTGGACATGCTTTAAAAATAATAAAATAAAGAAAAAAACAACTTCATTTTATGAATGGGGATGGTTGTAACACTGTTAACATAAATGTTACAACCCACCCCAACCCTGTCAGGCAATGTTTAGGTAGCTGTGTTAGCATAGTGATTTGAAATTAGCAAGGGGGGAATGCATCACATTTTGCCTAAAAGACAGCTTTTTCATTTACTGTAAGTCATATGGTTTTATTTTAAGTTACATAAGTACTAAACTAAATTAAGTGTTGGTAAAAAAAAATTACTTTCTTATCCCAAAATCAGTTTTTAGTCAATAAAATCAGCATACATGTGTTTTCAGCCTTGTTCACTGCCATGTGAGATTGAGAAGGAAGTGGGCAAACACTGGAATGATCATCAGGCTCCTGTTTCATTCTTGATTGGTGAAAATAGTGGCGTTTCAACTCTCCCCATGTTACAACTAGAGTGCCTCTAGAGAGAGAGTGGCGCCATCTCCGTTCACTGCAATGGTTCAGTTTTTTCACAGCAATGGCGGCGTATGGAGCCCCTCAAAAGTTCCCGGAAGTTAGCAAAAGCTAAGCGACGGTCAATGTATTTCAATGGAGCAGATTGTCGGAGCTACACTTCTTCAAGGTAAGATGTTTTAGTAGTCATATTTCCATATCAGTTGTGCATCGAAATGAACTTGACAGGAGTAATTAAATATGTTGACAGATTGTCACCGTCTAGATTAATATATTTAGAGATTATAAACCGATAAAAGTTTATGCTAGCACACTGATAGCAACAGATGCCACAGGCTGATGAATGTAAATTCTGTTCGTCAGTATAAATTGATCCAACGCCGTTGATAGCGAGGTTAATGTGTAGGGAGAGCGATTGTAGTTACATTTTTAGTTAATTTTAATGTATTTATAAGGCTGTGGAATTATGGACAAAGATATGAAGATGAATACACAGTATTAGATAGCACAATACTCTTAGTATATATGTTTACAATCTTTGCAACTATAAAACCTAACCTGTTAAATGTAACAAACATGTTAACCTTAAGAACTTAACAAAATATACACATACACAAAATAAGTGGCTGATTGTACTTGAGTGCATTTGCTGCACTAGACAGCACTCAGCACTCAGTGTGCAGGATGAGAGCAGAGAAGCAGAGAGATGCTTAAGGGAAGTATATCACTCTTCCCTCGTGCAGCTTTGTCCTGAAGAACTTTCAGCAGTTCTGGGGTTGCCTGACGTTAACTGGGATACTGTTCTTCTTCACCTTCCTGGTTTGGCCACTTTTAAGTGTTGTTTCCTGTCTTTTTTTTCTACATTCTGCAACCTCAACCATATAAATCTCCCTGTGATGTGTTCTCTGTGTTTAATTTAAAAATATTAAACTTCCCAATGATATGGTCTTTGAAAATGTGTAATGCATTGTTTTAATATGATTACCGCACATATTTTTTTGTTTTCACAGTCCCTGATGGTGGTCAAATGTATCCTGTTGAATTTGGCCATCCATATTTTCCTTCTGTCCCTGTCTTTGGGGAAGCCATACATACGCACACCTTTCTCTGAGCGATTGGAGCATCCCCATGCAGCACAGCATACCATGGTGAAGACTGTATTCAAGGATAGTAGAGAAAAGAAATGGCTAGACATGCTGATCTTGTCGAGTTTTATGCTATTGTAAAGGAATTCTTTTAGGTATTAAATGCATTTGGAAAACAAAGGGTGTTTGTCTGATTTATTATGTATATGTAGGGAGTAAGTCTTGGGATAGTTAACAAATAGTGATAGAAAGCCATGTATTTTCCACGAATTGAAATCAAAATTTTATTTATTTGCCATGGATTTTCTGTAATAAGACCTTATATTGTGAGTCCAGACTTGTGTAGTTATCAGTCTGCCTCAGTCAAAATAAGTCTTAAGACTTAAAAGCAATTCACACAAGTAGATACTAATAAGTAAGAATAGATAACCCATTTATTTGAAATGAATTGGGATCTAAATTTTATTTATTGGATATAGATTTCCTGTAAGAACAGTTATCATTATGCTGTGAGCCTAGATTTATTGTGTAGTCACTTGGTAAATCATTGTCGTCACCTGTTGGTATGCCTCAGTCAAGTCTGAAAGATAAAGTTAAAAAAACAGAAAATATTAAGATTTACAT
Organism: Melanotaenia boesemani; assembly: GCF_017639745.1. Lineage (NCBI taxonomy): Eukaryota > Metazoa > Chordata > Actinopteri > Atheriniformes > Melanotaeniidae > Melanotaenia > Melanotaenia boesemani. The sequence goes on from NC_055686.1 coordinate 8,781,389, forward strand.
TGCTGTTGATGTCATACAGGTTTAGTTAACATGATTCAAATCAATGAACACAACTATAAAAATATTGCAAAGCAAAGCCTGCATTACCGATTATCGTAGTTTTCTTATTATTTTGTATTGGCCGCCAAACCCTTCCTGGAACTTTTGGAGGCTACATGGACCACGTGATCGGCGAGCGTTTTGAGCTTCCGGTGACGCCACTCTCTCTCTAGAGGCACTCTAGTTACAACCATCCCCGGTCTCCCCTACATACTGTCGGTATAATTCCCTCTTCCTGTAGCGGAACTGGCGCTGCGCTCTTATTGTGAAAGTCCACGAATGCTACTGTGATGAGTTAGTCTTAGCTTTGCACATCGAGTGATAAAACGCTACTTCAAACTAATTACGGTGCATTTCAGCGCAGCAACAACACTCTGAACGGCGCTGAAACCAGACCATTAGCATACATGCACATCTCAACATGAATATGACCCTTTTGAGCTAGGTGGTTATTTAGCAGGCATGGAGCCCACATGGCTGGTAATTAAGATTAAATAGGCTCTGAACTGTCGTCTGCAGCAACCAGACCCGTCACCAGACCTTTGTCTTGAGTGGGGCATATCAAATGCATGGGGGGGGCAAAATTATTACTATACATAATCCTTTATCTGCGCAGCACTGATGCAAGTTAAAAATAGCCAACAGCACATCCAGCAAAAACCCACACCAGTCTTCATATTTTAAAGTAAAATATTATGTAAAGAAATATCCAAAAAACATATTTAACACCAGAAGCATCTCAGGTTGAGTAAACACCGAGGCGGGCGCGTTTCAAAACAGACGGATACATTTTCTGTACACGCACAGACGCACACACACAGACTTTCAACCTACTTTTGGTGGAGGCAGCGCTGTCATCTCTCCAGTCAGTACAGCGGGAGGCGGCGTTTCTCTTTGCTGAACCTTCTCATCAGTGCATCCTTCCACTCAGACTTGAATCTGTGCGTGAGGTCCTTTTCAAAAGCGAGCTGAATAAGTTGGGCCTTGCGTTTCTGGAGCATGCTGCGTCGATGCTCAGAGAACACGCTTTTTAGCGTGGAAAAAGAGTTTTCACATTCTGCTGTCGATGCTCCTAAGGTTAGAGCCAGGTTGTATGCTCTGACAACACTCGGCATTGCTTGGAGTCCACAGTTGAATGTACTTAGGATGTTGGCTATTGTCCATTTTCCATCTTTAGGAGGAACCGGAGTATCGGTCATCTTCTTCGTCAGAAACTCACAAGCCTCCTCTCTCACACATCACATTGCGCGGTAACTTCATGGATGTATTATAGAACTGGATAACGGACTGAAAATGGCGGCCCATTCATTTCTATGGAAGTTGCTCACCCAGCGCATACGCCGAAAAAGTTCTCAGGCTTCCGGGTTACTTCCGCATATTGGGCCCATACAGCATGCGCAGTAGTGTCACCTCCCATCATGCTTCACGTCACTGTGAACGAGCAATGCGCAGCCCAGTGACCTGATCCAGCGACGCGCGGTCACGACATTAATCTGCAGTATGAGAGCTGTACAAACTCAGATGATGATTTTCTACGGCACACGATCGGACCTCGATGTAAAGTAATGATATAATATACGTGGAAAAAGTTGTGTAGTAATTGTTAAAATGATGGTTTGTTTTAATCTGATGAATTTCTATATGGGATTCGTAATAGCCCAATATAAGTCAGTCTATATTGTATATTTGTATAATCCCGTGTCATATTTAAAGTTTTATCAAGGAACTCCAGTAAAAAACGTTTTTAGTCTAATTATGTTATCTGTACATATAATTGACAAAACCCCACCTAATAAATACACACACAATTATTCCACATAAAGATTCGATATCCAACGATCTACCAACTAGAGCTCTTATCTATGTGATGTGATACACCATGTGGATTCAAGGACACCAATATAATCTAGGTTCATATTTTTTTTGTTTTCATTTACTTTCAGCAACACTATGCAAGTAAACTAGTCATCATTCGATTTTATATTATTAAATACAGAGTAGTTCACCGTAAATGCAGTCATGATGACATTTGAAGGTTGAATATGGGACATTTTTATTAAAAGCTATATATTTGTAAAAGATAATACCTCCAGAAGGTATTTAGACGGATGCAGAGTGAAAGTATAGCATTTCCTTATAACATATATTTAGCCTTAAAAATAAATCTTATTTTGGCGGGTTTCACAAAAAGATTTCCACAGCATTCAACATACAAACAGACTTGGAGATAGCCACGTTTCTCCTGGACCAGTTAGCTAACTCGTTTGCTGAAGTAGCCGGCTACCTACCAGCTGTTATTTTTCTGCCGTCGTAACTACAACCTAGAGCTAATTAGGATTTAGGTCACAATACGTTTAAAAACAGGAACTATCATGCATGTAATATCAAACATTAAGAATACAAATGTATTAAGTTACTCGATATCAGAAAAAAGAAACTTAACTTTAACTTAACTTTTACGAACAGCTTTCCCATCATATTGAAGTCAACAGCCGTCCTCCTCGCTCCCGACACAGCATGACCGCGCTTCGGCAGTGCATGTGCACAGCCGTGACGTCACCGGAGAAATAGAGACTTTTCTGTGGCTTTTATGGCCTTTTGAAAAATAATTGACGGATTAAATGTCCATGAATTAAAAATATTGAATAGAAAGATTAGTAATTAGCTGTGTTTAAAGCTGAAGACGTCCTGTCAACAGTTTTACAGCCGTGTCTTTTACCATTGTGGCCTATGGGAAAAATGCTTTTTGGGCCCCATGGGATTTTTTGTTGCAGTACCACGAGTGGCCACTGGGAAAAATCGGCGTGCCGCCATTTTCAGTCCGTTATCCAGTTCTATAATACATCCATGGGTAACTTGCATGGCAACGTTGACGTAGGCTACGTCATGTAGCTAATAGTCTACGTGCAGCAGTAATAGCTCCCATAAGAGAAAACTACACTTGTTTGTTTATATTTTAAATGTCTTAGTGATGAAGATTGCAACATTAGTGGTTAAAATTATAATAATGATAGTAAAAATTAGAGATTGTTTTTAGAGATCTGGCCAGGGCCTCCAGCAGGGGGCGGGCACAAGCACTAACTAAGGGGGGCCGGGCCCTCTATGGCCCGCCCATGACGACGGGTCTGGCAGCAACTAAAGGAAAATATGCACCAGGACATCAACAAACAGATATAACCTAGGTACTGAATGAGCATTTTATTCCATCTTACATGATGGCGCCACCATATTCCTCTGTAGAATAATTCAGTCCAGATAAACATCTCAAGTTTTGCAGTTATTTAGCAAGACCTTTAATGTGGTCTAATGTGCCCAGGATGCAAAAAAAAAACAAAAAAAACAAAAAAACATAAAATTACCTTTATTTACATTTTCACAAATGAAATAAAATTTCTTCTAATCAGAAGCTGTGTATTAATGAGTTTTCAAGTTCAGTAAAATAATTCAGTTCAAATTTGAGTCTTTGAGTAGTTTGTTAGTAGTACCTGGTCTAATGTGGTCAAGGTCCCCAAAAAGCTTTTTATTAAAAGCTTTATTATTATTATTATTATTATTTTCTTTATTCCTTCTTCCATTCAGTTTTCTCCTTCTTTCATTCTGATATAAGGACCTTATTGTTGGTCTTTTCCCCAAGTTATTCACTGATGTTTTGTTTTGTCTTTTTTCTATTCAAGTTCCTTGTTTGAGGTAAAAGTGCTGGTTTTGTTCTATTCTTCCTCCTCCTGTCCACCTCCTCTACTCTGCAACACCCTGGTGTCTGTGTATACAAAAGTTATAATAAATGAATAAAAATTAATAGAAATAAAATCGATTAAATAAATGGCTGCAAATGAAATAATTACAAAAATATCTGTGCGTAATGCAGGCTGGTATAACTCCAACACCATCTGACCTCCATTTTTAACACATAATTAAATGTACACATTGTGTGACAGAGCTGATGGGATTTGTGGTTGGAGACTAGAGGGGTTAACGTATCCTATTGTTTAGTTTTATTTTCAGTGCACTGGCTCAAAAAATTGTTAAATGTGAGTGTTTTATTTCATTCATGATTTTATTGTACTGGTATTCAAATCTATTGGAGAAAAGTGATCCAAGAGCGCGATGCGCGACACAGACACCGTCACTGCTGTTGGTCGCCTCCTGTGTGTTGAACCCATTGTACTACAATACTACAGTACACTGGCACAGTGATGTACTGAAACACATATTTAATTACAGTATAATGTGGTACAGTATATAGGATAGTCATATAGTAATTGCTGTCAACATTTACATACTGCAATGTCAAGAAAGGTAATTACCTGTTTTCTTCTCTAAATCTTCTGATTATGATGGACAGAGTGAATCTACTGACATTTGGTTGTACCCTTTGTCCAGCCTCTCTCATGCTCAATCCATGGACAAGAACATGGTCAGTAACAGTAGCTCTGACTATTCGTTGTAGTGCCTCACAAACCAGTGCTCACTGAACTGGCTTATATATGTTCCCTCACATCATAGCCTCAAGTGTGATCAGTTTTGAGTTGTTGTGTTCAACCGGTGACCCCTGTGCTTTAATCATGTTTGACTTTTGCCACCTGTGCTCACCATTATGAAGCACAGGTGCATCACAATAAAATGTGTTGGCAAGTTGTGTTTAAACTCAGGAAAAGTGCTTATGGTTTTGTCAAAAGAGTGACTGATTAAATCAGTGGGTTCAGGCAACTGAGCATTTGGTTCAGACCATAGGGTTTAGTGTTTTAGCAATTAAGAAAAACTGTAAACTGCAGCCAATTTACCATAAAAACTAATAGAAGAATAGAAACAACAAATCAGCTAAAACAAGCTTATAAATCGTAAAACAAAAGTCTGCCAACTCTGAAAGAAAACAAACTCAGTTTCATTTTTACCCACATCCTTATTTTATTGATTTTTTAATGTCTTAAATGCTGAACAAAGATTTCAACCATAAAACAGAGAAAAGCAGCATTTTTCATTTTCAACTGAACTGAGACAAACTGCCTTCTGAAAAACAAGATCCAATGGAAACAAAATAAAAAGCATGTTTAATATTCACTCTTCTTTCTAAGAGGAAGGATGAAACATGTGTCATTGCATCAGTAAATATCTCTGCAGGGCTGCAGACTCGCTTCAGATTGCCTTACATAGTTTTCAAAAACCCTACATCCATGATTAACCCCGACCTAGTTACCAATTAAGTTAGCTTAGTTACCAATCAATCCTTCCACTCACTGTAAACATGAAGAAACTGTAAACTCTCACCTTACAAAAAACATAAACATCTTCTGTTTAGTTTAATCTTAAAAGACATAAATCCATCAGACATCACACAAAATACAGCTACAAACTAAAAGTAATCAGATTACATTCCTTCACCTATGATTTTACCCTGAGAACGACATGTTTAAAAGAGACTGATTGATTAAGAAATTAACGTATTACCTCTAAACCACCTCATAGCTCCAGACTGTATCTGTAAATCACTACATCTTAGTATTAACTCATTAATTCTGGATTGTTTTACATCTTCAGGCCTAAAACATGTTGAGCTTGAACAACCTGAGAGAAGTATTTTCTCTTTGGTTGAAGACCTTTATGCATGTGGATGTCTGCAACATGCCATCAGATATTTTCTTGTTTGAAGGTCACAAATCAAACAGATGTGCTACAGCTACGTTTATCCATGACTTTCTGGGAGGTCTAGGAATGCCTCTAGGCATGCTGGGAGATGAAGTGATACAGGATACAGTAGTCATACCTGATTACATACCTCAATAAAATGTAGATTATTATTCTGGTTTAAATGAAAATCAAGTGTAAACCTCACACACCTTCAATAACCTTTTACCACTAAAAACTCATCCTTTCACACATTAAAGCTCCACATCAGGACCACACATAAGTCAGGGATCATCACCAAGGTCAGCAACCTGTCAGTCAGTCCATGTCACTATGGCAACCACCTAAGAAGGCAATGAAATGAAAATGTGAGTGATGAATCTTTTATGATTTTTTTTACTTTATAGTTTCTGCTCAAACAAAGTCTTGTTCTTTTCAGTCAGATCTTGGGGAATCAGCCTGGCCATCATCACACATGATTTCTGTTTCTAAAACAGGATGATCATCTACTACAGCAGTCTTACCTAATTAATCCAGGCCATGCTGACCAAGGCTGAAGCTCCACGTTCATGTTTAGGCCTGACAGATCTGCGTCTTCTTTTAGCTCCACCAGAACAATCCTACAAGTTCAAAACAACTTTCAGTCCAAACGTTATGCATTTTTATAGATTTTATCAGGGTTTTAATGAGCAGTTGTGACTAATTAAGTAACTAGAATAGTCCAGTCTCTCATATAACCAGTATCAAACAGTCGTATTGAGTAAAGCTTCCAGCGAGGCGTACCGGGACGCAGCTGTTCTCCTCTTTGATGCACAGATTCAGTTTGCAGTGCAGGTAGACGTCACCAGAGCTCCCAATGAACTGGAACATGCTGAAGGAGAAGTAGTTGGAGGTTCCCTCCCCGTTTCCCTCCACCATCACTGTCTGGTCAGCAGCGTTGGCACAGCTGCTCACAAACAAGAAGAGACTTTTCTCAGCCTCCCATCACAACCATCAGAAATCACATCTATGAAGGAATCCCAGTGAGCAGCTCCCACTTCTCAGTGTGTCTCACCCATTCTGGATCAGGTCGTATCTCGGAGTGCTGTTGGACGATTCCTGGTCAGTTGCCCAGCAGGAGTCCGTCACCACGGCGATAAGGTCTGCATCCAACCCTTCGGTCTCCAGCTCCACCCAGATCTTCTGGTTCAGCATCACATCGGTGTTAGAATCCACAACGTGTGTGCGGTCGGCGTCGGTGTAGGATTTCATGGTTACATTATAACTCCACTCTCCAGATGTGATGTGCTGGACCACAGAGCTGCAGACGACACACATAAACACACCTCAGCTTCTCTGACTCACAAACCAGCTGAAAGGTTTCACGTAGCAGTAGAAATGAAGCTACCAGCCAGAACACACCTGTCTTTGATCCTGAAGGCCACAGTCTTCATTTCTGGCTGAACATGGATGCAGGAGAAGTCGATGTAGAACTGATCTTGGCGAGTGATGCCTTCAGAAGAGCTGTTCTGAGCCACGATGGCGTTCTTGTAGGTCACCTGGCTGTCGTTGGCCTGCAGAGCCAAATATTCAGATGTAAAGGAAGAAGCCTCTTTATTCTCTTTTTGTCTATACAGAGTAAAGATGTGGAGGAGAGGACCCACCGTGATCACTGCACCACAGGTGTTGCTGCTGTTGAAGCTGAAAGTCACCATGCCACTCTCCTGGTCCATCTCACCCCTGCAGGTCTCATTATTGAGGTGTAAGACAGAGTAGTCAATGTATTTGTCCCTCAGGAGACAACCCACCAGACTGACTGAGGCAGAGTTCTGTGTGCAGACCACTGGATCTCCTGAAAATGAGCATAATGATAAAAAGAAACAGTTAAATGTTTTCCTTCAATAACTCAGTCCTGTTATGTTGTGGTCACAGCTGTCGTACCCAGAGTGTTAGACTCTCTGTAACTGGAGGCAAAAACAGCTCTACAGAGGCAGCCAGTGTTACCCCCAAACTCGCCACAAAACTCATGATCACTGCAGACCTGGTTCTGACAAACGGCCTCAGGACGAGCTGCAGAAACACATATTGGTAAAGTATTTTAAACACATATGAGATACAAAAATAGAGGTGAATTTAGCTGAAGTTGCTCAGGTCTTACAGCACTGAGCCTCAGACCACCAGCTCTCCAGGGTGACGTTGCTCAGGCTGCAGGCTCTGGCGTAGGCCCACAGGAACTGACACCCAAGACCGTCGACTGCAGGATATTTGCACAAAGTTGCATTGCAGGCAGTTATGTAGGGAGCTGGATCCACGATGGTGTTACAGGAGGAGAAGGGCGCCTCCTTCAGGAGGTTACAGCTGTTCCACACATGGAAAGAGAGAACATGAGATCCAATGAACTGATAAGCTCCTTTATGTTTATCTCCCATCTGTAATAGTGTCATGTAACATGACTGATATGATGTAACATGTCAAATAGATCAGAGTATAACAGCAGAAGATGTTTCCTGCTGTGTGGATGAATCTGCTCACCGTTCAGTCATCATGGGGCAGTCGATCGTACTGTCAGCAGGTTCAGTGTACACGCTCTCACAGCTGCAGGAGACAAACACATATTCAGGACTGCTGCTCTGCTCCGGATTATTCATACAGCACATATAATACACAGTATCTGTAAGTCATTCATCAAGCAGCAGCAGAGAGTCGGTCTGTAGGAGGAGTTACCTGGAGGAGCTGTCCTCAGAGAGCTTTGCACTAGAAAAACTGCTGGAGTTTCCACACAGACCAACCAGAGATGATCCAGCAGGTCCTGAAATGGTTCAGGACAGAAAGTGAGTCAGAAAATCATCAATGTTTAAACTGGATCAACAGAAAACAGTTTCTTGGTCTCCACGTCCACAATGACACTTTCTGTACCTTCCATGTGGATCTGTGCTGTGTCTCCATCAAAGAACACAGCAGCAGAGCGTCCAGAGAGTGTAACTTTGGCCGTGACTCCAGTTTGGTCCTTAGAGAGCTGGACACCATGGACCTCCTGGATCGAGCTGTTGAGGACCAGAGCTACGTTGTCCACCTGAGTCACAGTGGAGAAACAAGATGGAGGAAATACGGAGAGAAACATCAGCATCATCTCCTCGCTTCATCAATCTGTTTCTACTGTCTCTGAGAGGGAAGATGAGAGCCTCCACAGCAGAGACTGTGGGGAGGATTTTAGACCAAACTCCACTCTGACTGGTGGACTGAAGTTCAGGCAGCTTACCAGGACTCTGCCGTCTTGTTTCAGGAGAATGTCAACGTTTAGACTCTCCAACCGCAGAGTCACACTGTCCACAAAGCTCACATCTGTACGACGTCGCTCACGGAAACTGGCCAGAATCTGAACAACTGAAATCCACGAATCCGACAGCAAAGTGTAGGAACAGCGATCTTCTATGAAGTCGGCGTTGTTGTGGACGTCAATGACAGCAGGACCGGTCACAGTGCAGGTGTATGCAGCTAACATCATGCAGGACAGACATAATTAGTTGCTGATGAGACTGCAGCCACGGGGGGCTCCAGTCTCATCAGCGCTACAACATCTGCTACAACAGTTGTTTTATATAAACCCAGCACTTATAACATGATTGATAACATGACCTTGTACTATTACACGTGCATACTTTTACTGAAGTAAACATTTCTAATGCAGATTTTTACTGCTTACAGGGTAAAATGTGAGTTTAAACTTTTGCTCATCTTAAGAATGTGAATGTTTCTCTGTCTCTGGTTGACTGATGTGTCTCTGGCTTACCTCCCAGTGAGATGAGAGCAAACAGGTGGAGAAGGGGGTGGAGCATGCTGGAAGGGATCCAATCAGCTGTCAGAAAGCTGGAAGACACAATGCTGACTGGATAAAAACTGTAAGACACATTTTCATCATTAATGTATTAATTCCTTTCATCATGTCTGTTAGCTGCTGTTAATCTAAGAGGTAATTTATTTCCTAAAGGGACATTTCTAATAATACTTTGTTCTAGAGAATAACTGCTTTGTCTTTTCATAGCTTGCAGTGTTCTGTGTAACTCTTGCTTCTAGTGCAGTACCATCAATGCTGTATATTAAACAGCTTATTATTGGGTATTGAGACGTCTCGTTTGTGTTGCTGTCTTCAGGTTGGCTGGGGGTGGGGAGTAAAGGCCTGTTAATACTCTGTAAGAACAGAGAAATTTGTTCTTCCTCTCAGATTTGACTCTTTTGTCTGTTCTCCACACATCACCTAGGCAGAATTTTATTATCGTGTGGTGTCTGGCATCTATTCAGCGATGTGAAGTGGGTGTGGTTCATGTAGAAAAGTGGGAAACAGGAAGTTGCCAGAAGCTTTAAAAAGGATGAAGGCTGGCCGATGCCATGGCAAAGTATGAATATGTAAACAACAACACGACAAGAAGTCTGGTTCTTTTTAAAGATTTAGGTTTTTGGCTCAAGTCCCTGATAAGATTCACTCAGAGCTTCTTTTTTAGGCCAGTTTATCACTTGTGAATACTTAGTATGTATCTAACCAATTTCTAATTCAGTTTGCATAGAAGTCTTATTTATGTGCATTACTTCATTATAAAATACAATTACTATTTAATATTTTGATCAATCCTTTAAATAAAGAATTGAGTGGGAGACATGAAAACCTGTGGGGCTGCAGCCCTTGTGGGACCGGACTGAGTAGTACTGCTGAGGACTGTACAGGCCTGAGGCTGTCAGGTGAGGCAGGGGTGAGGAATGAAGAAAGCAGCACGTACACGAGGCTCAAGCTTGCAGCTGCAAAAGGGGGAGGAGCTGCTGGTGTGTGTGTGAGTGTGTGGGCCCACAGCTTAAACCTCTTTCTGTTGTTTCTGAGGACCATGTAAGATTATTTTACACAGTCTCCAGAAAATGAGGACTATAGAAAATAGTTTTTTTAAATGAAGATCATAGGTCTATAATCTTTATTAAGCAGCAGAAAGTGGAGCAGTGGTCATTCAGAGTGTGTATCCCTCATAGGCCACTACAGGTTGTGTTGTACAAGTTTATTAAGTTATCTTATACTTTTATATTTTTCTCAGCTTCTTAATAATTATTTGATGATCATTTTGGCTGCGTTACGGCTAGCTGTCGTGTCTTTTTCTTGTGTCTTTTCCCCTCATGTGTCTTTTAAGCTTCGTTGATTGGATTTGTGAAGGCCGCGCTCTTCAGTGGTGGCGTGAACACTGCTCCAGGCCAGAGAGCCGTTGCTAAGGCAACGGACAGGGAGCAGAGGCCCTTATCTCGACAGATAACTCACACCTGCTGGAAACCCCCGATTTCTGCTCTCAGTGAGTGAAGGAGGGAGAAAAGTTTTATTAAAGTTTGAATCTTTGACTGTTATGGCACACATGATGTGAGATGATGTTTTTAATCAAAAGACTGAGTTTATGGACTGCCTGATCAATACTCAGTTATGTTTTTCTATGTGTTATGTATTACCTATTCACATTTCATATATTCCTGTTTGCTTGCTTATTTACATTATTATCCTTAGATTTAGTGATGTTCATTAGGTTTTGGTTTTGATTAATAAGAGCTACAGCTTAGTGTTATTATTCTGTAGCTTACAGAGAGTGCATTCACAAATAAGATACGAATGAGAGACAGAGTTTTTTTTTACACTACTGAGGAAGTGAAGAGAGGCCCAGAAGATCTGGGAGACTAAGAAGGGAGTCACCTGTTATCTGCTCGCTCCGAAGCAGAGCGGAATTTCCCAGCAAACTCAGAAGATATTAACAAGCAGCCTTTGTGTGAAAAACTGTAAGGATGGATAGATAACGGGGCAGGGGAAAGTTTCTTCTTTTCCTTCAGCCCTGATGCAACCCAGAAGGAGGGACCAACTTGTAGGATGCTCACGTATGCTTTATCCGCTGATGGAAAAATACTAAGTGGGTTGGATCTGAGTTGTTTTCTGTTGATGGAAAAATACTGAGTGGGTTGGTTTTGGGTGTTTTTCTGTTAGTGGGAAGGTACCAGATGGGATGGTTTTTAAGTTATGTATATATACTGGTGATTTTGTGAAAAGAGAGGATTGTCCGGAGATTTTACGGAGATTTTGAGGAGCTGCGGCGGAGGACCTGCAGAGATTTTTGGACCTTCATCCCTTTACTGGGATAGATTTTTCCCCTTCTTACCAAGGGAGATTGAATCATTATTAGAGAAGATGTAGACCGCGAAAGCGGAAAGCACTCCTTGTGAGAAAACCTTTTACTTTATACTTATTTCTTTTATTTTGCTTTTTAGCCCTCACTGAAAGGGAACCCCTAAAAGGGAATTTTATTATTTTTTCTTTCTTTTTATTTTATTCTTTCTGCATTTTACCAATAAAAGAAAACTTGAATAAAAGGGTTATAGTTAACTTCGGTTAACTTCCCAACCAAACTTATTTCTCTTATATTTCTCCACATCCACTGAGGAGAGGAGAGGACAACACAACGAGCAGGTGAGCCCCAGATTCCCCAATACCCGAAGAGACATAAGAATTCGCTAGATTATTATTTCGATACCAGGTAGTTATCCTGTTAGGACGATAGTACGGTAGCTTCATACTCCTAGACCCAAAGGCTGGCTTATCTACCAGAATAACTCCTCAGGTCTATCTCCGCAATGAGCGGACGATAATAATCAGGAATTCTAAAGGGGTAAAATTGCTTATTCTCGCGCCAAAAGAATCGAGGTGGAAAGGTTCGCCCATCACTTCGCGACTGGAGTCTCACCGGTCGTTAAAGATCCAAGAGAGGAAACAACAGGACGTGAGCCTGAAAGGTCGGTCAAAGAACTGACAATAGGGTAAATATTCGTCACCGGTTTCAACAGATTCATAGTTTTTACATAGTGTCAGTTCCTACAAAGGCTACCAGTTGGGCCCAAGATTAATTAATGGATCTATTTGTTTTGTGTGTATGTATGTATAATATTTTTAGTCAACATTGTAATAATCAGGAATTACTTCACACAAACAAATCCCTCTTGGCGCCCCCTGGTGGCCCCACAGCTCTTTAATATAACAAGACCAGAATTTCCAGCATCTGCCTATAATGGTAAAACAGTTTAATCTGGTAGAATCCAGCAAAAATATCAAATCTCACAATTTTTCTTCCTGATGAAACTCTGACATTAAAGAATGAAGGGTTTTAAACTGTAATGACAGTGACATTAAAAAGTTTAATTTCAATAGAAGTCAAGGTCAAAGGTCACCAGAGGGAGTATCTGACACTACGGAAAAATACTGATGCTACCAAATCTATTTTACTGCTAAGTGTTGACATACCTAACACACTAATTACTACCTAAAACTATCCCCTTGACTACTTTTTAGTTAGAAATAATTTTTGTTTTTGTTTTTTTACTTCATGATAAATAATGCAGTACTTTAAATAATTATTCTGGCATTTAGAGAGCTGTAATAATATCTATAAACAAGGTAAATAAGTGCTATACAGCTGTAAGTGATCTATTTATGAGGTTTGTATGTGTATGTAGGACAAACCTGTGTGGTCAGTGAAGAGGATCACCTACGATGCTGAAAACAAGAACAAAAACATCAGTTATTATCACTTTCTTTGGTAATTTAATGTGTTTTCCAGTGTTACTTTGTTCACAACAAACTTCCTTCTTTTGCTGCTTTATTTTTCTTTCAGAAGGCACCATTCAGTCCTAAAAAATATTTATGACATTTAAAAAGACTGTATTAGATTTACCTAATGTTAAAATCTGCTTTTAAATAGAAGGATTGTGGATTTTGTTTCTATCAGTTACACTGAAAACATTGAGTTAACTTTTAATAAAAACAAAGATAATCACCACCAGCCACTAAAACCGTGTAATTTTCCTTTAAACAAGGATGTGGCCTTAAAAGTTGAATTAAAAACCAGAAGACAATGTTTTGACCAGCGCAGGTGTACAGCTCGTCTCACCTTCTGCAGCTTTGGTAAGATGATGAAGACTTGTGTCCAGGAGGCTCTCTGAAGATCTGTTGGACAGATGTGTCTGGCGATGTCTCTGTGGAGGATGTCGCTCTGACTCTCTCTCTCTGTTCGTCCCTTTTTATTTGTGTCTTCGCTCTTGACGATACCCAATAGAATCCAAGGGGAGGACTGGATGTGGAGTCGACGGTGACGGGAACCTCCCTCTACTGAACTGAATGTGTCCTCATCATCTTGTCAGGTAAGCATCTCTGACATTTGAGTCTCAGCCGAAACCAGTTTACCAACTATTCCCAAAAACTGATACTCAAATACCAAAGAATCACACATCTTTATTAAACTGTTGGTGAAGCTGAATCAAAGCTGCTGGGCTTCAGTCAGAGTAAATTCACACTAATTTGCTCTCACTTTAAGGTGCTCTGCCAGCTGCAATCACTACCATGGAGGCTGCAGATGTCCCACCAGTCCCTGCTACACCAGTTCTAGAGTCTGTAAGTGTTCCACCAGATCTGAGACCCCAAAGAGTCCCTGTCCTGCTCATTTCTGGTTGATTTCCAGTTGGTTTCTTCCATTACCCCCCGTCATGTGGCTTTTGCTTTTTTCATCCATCTGGTTATAAAAATCTCTGCAGACTCATTTAATGATCAGTAGTTTTTAAATTCATGGCAGGTGTACGAACGTCCACCAAACACAAGGAAGACACAGATGTCTGAGACTGAAACTGGTGGCAACGCATCTAAACCTGAACTTTATCTGTTGTTCATCTGCTTGTAATGATTTAAGTTATTAATGGTTTTGCATCATAATGACTCCACTTTCCATGTGAGCTGATCGCGGTGAGGACGTGTGTTTTTAGACGTGTTTTTAACAACGTTTGCTAGCGAGAAACCTGAAAGTGTCGATGGAGGCAGCAGGTTCCCCCAAAATGGCAAAGTCCTGATGACATTGTCTCTTTTCTTGTGATCTCTTGGCCAAGCCCCCCCACCCTCCACCCAAAAGAAAAAAGGGGTTCCAGTCTTGTATTTTAGTCAGTTCTCAGGAGGCCTGGACAGCTTGTACCATATCCAACCTGTTCTCCTAGTTGAGCTTATTGATTTGCATATAGGTGCACTGGACGCCTGAAGCTGCTGCCTGCTTTTACAAAACATACCTGAGAAGTTTTCTGTCAATCTACACCCTGAAACTAATAGATGCCAAAGATGTTTGAGTAAAAGATGAACCCAGTGATCACGTAACAGTCACAAACACTAATGCTAAAATATCAAAGACACGTTATTTATTAATCCATCAAAATTTATTTATCAAGCACTTTTCATACAATTTGCCAAACCAAGTTTTTTACATTAAAAATAACAACAAAAATCGTTTTCCAAAGAGTCCTCCAGACCACAAACCACTAAGTCACGCCTACACACACATACATGACGCATACACACTAAAAGCAGATACATATACATATAGGCCATCGTGGTATAAAAGGCCGTTAAGAATGAAATAAAAGGCTTTTTATCACTTGTTCATTAAAAATGTGGAAATTCTAAATGTGTTAAAAAAGTAAATACTGAATAATCTGGTAAAACACAATCACACAATAATAAATAAATTAAACATACATGTAGTAAAATACCAATTATGAATACTAAATGCAAGTCAGTTAAATGCTTTGCTAAGAAGGTAAGTCTTAAGTTCACCTTTAAAAATATCAACACTCCCAGCTGCTCTCAGGTCGTCTGGAAGGCTGTTCCACAGGCGAAGACCATAGAAACTAAAAGATGTTTTAATAGAATTGTTATTTTAGGCAACTTTAATTTACATGTGGACAATCAATCAGACACCTCTTCCAGATGATTTTAATGTTCTAAATTATATTAATTTTAACCAACACAGGGTCTGTCTCTTCTGTGATGAAGGATTTTCAGATCACACATGCATATTTTTTACCTTCATTTCAACAAGTACTCGATCTTAACCCTGGCTGCACACTTTAGTCACCTTTACAGAGCCTTTCACCTCACATCTTACCTGCTTCTTCTGAAGAGAAACTCAGACTCCTCTGATCTAAAACTACAAACCTGTATCCTATTCACCATTTTAAGCTAAATTTTAGAAAGACATTTTTACCAAACTTTGGTGCAAATAGTTGAATTAAAGTGGAATATTTTTATTTGCTGAGCATTTATGTTGGACAGTCCACCTCTTCCCTCTGACAGAAATTCTGTTGTTCATGATGAATGTTGCACTAAATATCAGTATGTTTAGTTTAATACAAGGATCTGACAGAGCGCACTACAGTTGTTAATGTTTAGAGCTGATTAAAAAAATAAAATGTTGAAATGACCACAGTGAAGTTTTTCTGTCCAGCAGCTGCTCTGTGAGTCGGTTTGATGCTGGATAGATGATCTGATTTCAGTTCTTCAGCTTTTCTTAAAGCAACTTCACGAGGCATCCTTCCATTAGTCGACCTCTTGTGGAGAAACTCTCCAACTCTTCCTGCTCTTTACAATATTTCAGGCTCTTCCTGCTGTTCTCAGCGTTTATTATTTAGTATAAAAACTCACCGTTGCTCCAGTAAACAGCAGCTTTAACCTTTGACCTCTGGAATTTCTTTTAGACCTCTGCTTGAAATTAAATACCCCTGATGAAATGAGTGTTTCTCTCCAACCACAAGGTCTGTTTCATTAGTTTTAGAGTCATAAATGGAAAGATTTGTGATATGTTTTAGTATTTTTAAAACATCAGTATATGTGTTGCTGGTGAGGAATAAATGATGATGGCACATTGAACAAATAAAAGTTTCAGGTTTCAATTCTGATCAAGTGAAGCAGAACAAAATTAGTGAAGTTTCTAGATCCTGTTTATTAGGCCTGTATGTAACTTACATGCATGAAACTAACACTGTAGAGTCAAAACAGAATAATTATTATATAGGAAACCATGTTTCTCTATTTCAGCAGAGAGGGCTCCTTTTAATTGTTCGTCAGTCGTCAACCCCTCAAAACATTACATTTAGATTTAATATGTAAATTTAAAATATAGTATGACCTGTATTTGACCTGTGTGGTTAACAGTTGTGTTACATGTAGGGAAATGTGCCTAATACGAGGAAAGTGTGATAAATAATGAAAATGGGTCAGCTACAACTTCCATAAGATGGTTCGGTACTCTCTCCAAATCCACATGATAGAAACTAAGTTCAGAGGAAATGGTTCATTCTGTATGTTTATTTCTAAAGACTCTTTGTTACATGATGTACCATTTTTTTCTTTGTTTGTCACATCAGTTACTGCCAGCACACATACCTCAACTACACCCACACTGAGTATGCCTCCTGCAACTCTGCCTCAGGTACATTACTTCAAGTTCATCCACACCCAGTTGAAGGCTGATTGAAGGGGCCCCCTGTGAAGTTTTGCCTAAAGCTCTAGAGTTATCTTTACATTTGAAGAGTTGCCTGAGGCAGCTACAGTCAGCAATAATAAATCTTTCGGTCCTACCTTTGGGTTGATGTATCTGGTCAGACAGGAACATTATGAAAGGATTCAGATTACAGCTAAAATGAGGTCACATCTTTGATTTCAAAGTGTCCAGAGGCTGCTCTCCTGAAACAAACAGTCAGGGACACGTCCAGCTGGATTTTTAGCTACATTCACTAGTAGAATGACCACAGTTCAACACAAGCAGGTCTCTTTTTGTTGGTAGGCACTCGGTACAGTCTCCTCTTCTCTCAAATAGGAAGTACTCCTCTTTCAGGCATTGGATACATTAAGGGATACCCCTGTCCAACCACTAATCCCACATCAGCTCTGTCACACAATGTGTCCGTTCAATTATGTATTAAAAATAGAGGTCAAATAATTTGAGTTATACCAACCTGCATTACACACAGATATTTTCTTAATTATTTCATTTGCAGGCAATGATTTAATTTAATAAATTGTATTTCTATTCATTTTCATTCATTCATTATTATTTCTGTATACACAGAAACCAGGATGCTGCAGGGTGGAGGAGGTGGAAAGGAGGAAGAAGAACAGAGCAAAACCAGCACTTTAACTTCAAATTGAAGAAAACAACACATCAGTGAATAACTTGGGGACAAGACCAACAATAAGACCTTTATATCAGAATAAAAACAAGGAGAAAACCGAATGGAAGAAGGAAGTAAATGTTGCTGTAGATAGACGGCTACATATTAAAACATTTCTGTTTTAATAGTCAGACAGTTTCCAGTAAGGCAGTTCCCAGTCAGACAGTTCCCAGTAAGACAGTTCCCAGTAAGACAGTTCCCAGTCAGACAGTTCCCAGTAAGGCAGTTCCCAGTCAGACAGTTCCCAGTAAGACAGTTCCCAGTCAGACAGTTCCCAGTAAGGCAGTTCCCAGTCAGACAGTTCCCAGTAAGACAGTTCCCAGTCAGACAGTTCCCAGTAAGGTAGTTCCCAGTCAGACAGTTCCCAGTAAGAGAGTTCCCAGTCAGACAGTTCCCAGTAAGGTAGTTCCCAGTAAGACAGTTCCCAGTCAGACAGTTCCCAGTAAGGTAGTTCCCAGTGAGACAGTTCCCAGTAAAGTAGTTCCCAGTAAGAGAGCAGCTTCAGTACAAAACATGACGCAGCAACATTTACTGGAGAATAAATTTCAACATCATTTTTTAAACAGATTTGTTGGAGCAAATTTCCAACAATCACTTATAATAATGTCATTCTAACGGCCATCAGAAACGGTGACCTGGGTCACACTGGCTCTGTGAGGCTCACATAACATGTTAAATGGGTCCAGACTGCAGTGGGGAGATGGAGGAGTCCCTGAAAACTCTTTGATAAAAGTCTGGGTTTATTATAATGCGTAAAGTCACACATATCTGTTAAACTGCTAATGTCAAATTCCCATGCATCTGGAAGAAAACTGTAAAGCATTTAGCAATTTTTTTTTTATAATGGCGAATTATATATATTTTGAGACAGCACATCGGTATACAATGTGCCAGTCTATGAAATACTGCTCAGCATAAAACATAAATAAATCCATGTTCTACATTTTCTAGAAACCGTAGTTACAGTTTCCTTTAGGATACTATAGCAAGCACCTTTTCTGTTGAGTGTTATTCCTGAAACACAGTCAGTTAGATGACAGTCAAATTAACAAAGTCAGTGGTAGTCGGCTACTTCATCCTTCCGTCGTTTATATAAATGCTCCTCTTCTCTTGTCTTTTAAGATGGTCATAGATACAGAAAAAAACTCATCAGTGGAAAATATTAATATTTATTTATTGAGTTTTTTATCATGCCTCTCCTGACCACATGTCACTGATGGAGATGTATGAGGACTTTAAACGTATCATCACCAGAAAAGATAATACGGCCGAGACTAATAAAGCGAGGAAAGTGGCAAACAACTGCTGACAGACTAAATGTGTAAGTTATACAAGTTTCATACCATTTTCAATTGTTACATGTTGATTTCACTGTGCTCATTTATTTCTGGTCTCCTCTTGTGTTATAAATCTGTTTACATAAAGCAGCTCAGTTGTCTCTGTATAAGATGTACTGGTCCTGCTCAGTTGATTAATAACCCAATAATCAATATGCATCATCATACTTTATAAATATATTGCCGTATGTGTGTGTGTGTGTGTGTGTGTGTGTGTGTGTGTGTGTGTGTGTGTGTGTGTGTGTGTGTGTGTGTGACCCTCTGGCGCATGAATTATTACAAAACAGTACCACATGTTTTCAAATAAAATATTTTACTTCTACAGACATGCACATTGATGTTTTTCTGTTTCATACTGGTCAAGTCACCATCAGTATACTGATGCATACTGTCGGTATAATTCCCTCTTACTGTAGCGGAACTGGCGTCGCACTCTTATTGTGAAAGTCCACGAATGCTACTGTGACGAGTTAGTCTTAGAGTGATAAAGCGCTACTTCAAACTAATTACGGCACATTTTAGCGCAGCAACAACACTGAACGGTGCTGAAACCAGACAATTAGCATACATGCACATCTCAACATAAATATGACCCTTTTGAGCTAGGTGGTTATTTAGCAGGCATGGAGCCCACATGGCTGCAATTAAGATTAAATAGGCTCTGAACTGTAGTCTGCAGCAACTAAAGGTAAAAATGCAACAGCCTATCAACAAACATATAAAATACTTATTGAGCAGTTTATTCCATCTTACATGATGGCGCCGCCATATTCCTCAGTGGAATAATTCAGTCCAGAGAAACATCTTAAGTTTTGCAGTTATTTAGCAAGACCTTTAATGTGGTCTAATGTGCCCTGGATGAAAAAAAAAATTACCTTTATTTGCATTTTCACAAATAAAATAAAACTTCTTCCAATCAGAAGCTGTGTGTTAATGAATTTTCTAGGTCTGTAAAATAATTCAGTCCAAATTTGAGTCTTGTATTTAATGTTTTTCAGCAGGGTTTTTCTTTAGAGTTATTCATTGGACATTTGGCTTTCTCACTTATTTTTTAAGTCCAGTCTTTGTAACATGGCTATTGTCAAGGGAATGTATTCTTTGAATGTATTATTATTATTTTATTTATTTATTTATTTTTATTTTATTTTTTTTAATATTTTTTTTTGTTATTCTTTCTTCCATTTAATTTTCTCCTTCTTTTCATTCTGATATAAGGACCTTATTGTTGGTCTTTCCCCCAAGTTATTCACTGATGTGTTGTTTTCTTCAGTTCAAGTTCTTTGTTTACGATGAAAGTGCTGGATGTGCTCTGTTCTTCTTCCTCCTTTCCAACTCCTACCCTCGTTAGTTCACCTGGTCTAATTACTGATTCACTTCACCTGTTCCTTGTTACTCCCTCTGTGCATATATACCCCATGGTTTTCAGTTTGCTCTTGTCAGATCCTTATATAGTTTATTCCCTGTTATGTGTGGTACCCTGTCCTGAGTTCTGGAAAATAAACCATTGACACCTGCACAGTTCTGCCTCCGGTCTAGTCTGCCTGCATTTGGGTCCTCACCTCCGCCGCCATTCATGACAAAATGTAGCTAAAAATCCAGCTGGACGTGTCCCTGACTGTTTGTTTCAGCAGTGCAGCCTCTGGACACTTTGACATCAAAGATGTGACCTCCTTTTACCTGTAATCTGAATCCTTTCATAATGTTCTGGTCTTACCAGTCACATCAACCTAAAGGTAGGACCAAAAGATTTATTATTGCTGACTGTAGCTGCCTCAGGCAACTCTTCAAATGTAAAGATAACTCTAGAGCTTTAGGCAAAACTTCACAGGGGGCCCCTTCAACCAACGTTCAACTGGGTGTGGATGAACTTGAAGTAATGTACCTGAGGCAGAGTTGCAGGAGGCATACTCAGTGTGGATGTATTTGAGGTATGTGTGCTGGCAGTAACTGATGTGATGAACAAAGAAAAAAAGGTCACATTATGTAACAAAGAATCTTTAGAGATAAACATACAGAATGAAACATTCTGAACTTGAAAGGAGATGGCTTTTACATTTTCCTCTGAAAGTTTCAGATTGGTTCTAATAAATTTCTTTTACAGCTGCCTCTGTATCTTCCTCCATCTGCTCAGGGATTCCTGAAATAACTAGGTTATCTCTCATGCTACGAGCCTGTAGATCTAGGACTAATTCTTTCATTTTTCTTATTTTCCTCTCATACTCAACTTACGCCTTCGGTAAGGGTTTTCACCAAATCTCTGAGGACGTTGTTCTCCATAGAAAGAGCTTCCACCTGCTTTTGGCTTTATTCCAAACTTTCTTTTAACGATTTAAACCCCTGATGAAGAACTTCCAGCAGGGAGAGCCAGGCATCGAGACTGGATAGCTTCCCGTCGATGGTGATTAAGATATCCATCGTATCGCTGCTAGTTGGAGAAACTGGACAGGTCGCTATGGGAGAATCCGCCGGGCGAACCCTTCTGGAGACGGTTTTTGAGCCCATCTCCGCAGCATTGTTTGCATTGCCCATCACGATCCGCTGGAAGCGTTCTTTGATGAAATCCATCGGGCTGGTAAGATCTTCTTCGTTGTGATATCTATCTGTCTATCTGTCTGTCTGTCTGTCCATTTTATTTTTCTCTGGTTGCTTGGGGAGTTTGTTTTCAGTAGCGCGCCATGCTGATCCTGCCAAGTCTCGCTGAGTCTCGCGTTACAGCATTCTCCCCGTTACAGCGTGATATTTCTAATAAACCAAACCGATTTTAAAATCGTATGAAAATTCAGCGAGTTATGGTGATTTTAATCGTTGATAGACCTCTGCCTCTGTTGACTAATGCAGTAAGTAGATGCGGCTTACCCCGGCCCAAGATGGCAGCCACGTTGATGCATCGTTCCTATGGACAGCAGAGTCAGAGACGGCGTCTACGTGTATATATCTATGTACTGTCGGTATAATTACCACTTCGTGTAGCAGAACTGGCACAGCTATGGCAAGTCATTTTAACATTTAATAGCTAAACGTGACTATCCGGAATTAACATTATAGATATCAGTAATATCATTTTGACTAGTCACAATTATATTTGAACTAGTAAGAATTTTAATTAAAGATATCTACAATTTCATTTTGACTAGTCAAAAATACAATTAGAGATATCTAATTGTATTTTTGACTAGTCGCAAAAGAATTGCAGATATCCAAAATGACATCACTTTAACTGACACACGACTCGTCACACATCCTAAATGCCAATTGCAGATATTCATTCATCCGTTGTACCGCTTTGGTCCATTACGGGTCGCGGGTAAGCTGGAGCCTATTCCAGCATTAACAGGTGAGAGGCAGGGTACACCTAGGACAGGTCACCAGTCCATCGCAGGGCCAACACATAGGGGACAAACAACCATTCACACTCGCACACACTCCTAGGGAGAATGTAGAGTAATCAATTAACCTAACATGCATGTCTTTGGACAGTGGGAGGAAGCCGGAGTACCCGGAGAGAACCCACGCATACACGGGGAGAACATGCAAACTCCACACTGAAAGGCCACCGCCCTCAAGATTCGAACCAGCGACCTTCTTGCTGTGAGGCAAGCTTTCCATCGGATATTGGCTTATTAAATACAACATTTGAACAGTCAGTTAGGTGCTCGTGAAGAGGAAAAGGCAGAAGACATGGCGGTAGCTTGTTTAAAGAATCCGGTCAATGTTTGGATTGGGTTTGATCAACAATCAATAACATAGATCCTTACGACCCCACAGCTAAAGAATGGAGCTCCGATGCTACATTACTACCTCCAACCTCATCACTGGACATAACAAGCTACCTTGCTTATGGTATCAGTGCTTACACATATGAATAGTTCAGAAACTACAAACCTCTGGAAGCTTACAAACATTTCAGGAACGGCTGGGTGCAAGATCTGTTCACATTTCCACCGCAGGACTGCACAGCACAGCTGTCACTGCAAAGGTAAGCTAACCTACTGTTAGTGAAGTTATGACTGGTGGTTAGGGTTACTCAGGGCTAGATTAAAAGTGCAGGGGCCCCTGGGCACAGAGTGTCCAAGAGGCCCCCCTACCTACAGCAAAATTGTGAAAATTGTCCATGACACAATGTAAAACTACATTTCTAACATTTCTCAGTTAGTGGTGCCAATAGCAACACACTACACATTGTGGTGTAACTCTTGTGGCTTATGTACATTTTGTTTAATGTCCATCAAGGTGTTCTAAATTTCAGAATTTTCTATTACTCAATCACAAACACACAGTCACACCTACTAATGTTTCATTCCTGTGTCTGTCCTCCTCACCTGACCCAGTAGGATTCCTGTGTTAGTTAGTAAGATAAGGAATCGAACACGGTCAGCTTGTGGGGTGAATCGATCTAATCTGTTAACTATACCTTGTATAACTCAGAATACAACAGAGACTAGTGTAAACTTCATCAAGCTAGCCGTACTTAATGTTAGATCTCTGTCCAACAAGTCACTGTTAGTTAATGACTTCATCCTTTCTCACAGTTTAGATTTTCTTTTTCTGACAGAAACATGGTTAACAGAAGACACAAGTGCTACAGTTCTTAATGAAACAGCACCCCCTCATTTTAGTTTTATGAATAAATGTCGAAACGGGAGGAAAGGGGGAGGAGAAGCTGCCTTATTTAAAGATTTATTCCAGTGTAAAGAGATTTCATTTGCTTATTTTACTTCTTTTGAATATCTTAGTTTTATTTTAAGGGGCGTTTCTAAAATCCTATTTCTAATCATCTACAGACGTCCAGGATACTATGTAAATTTTATTGATGAACTTTCTGTCATGGTTGCTGCTCCGCTGGGCCTCCAGTCCCTCATCACGCTTATCTGCTCCACCTGTGGCAATCCTGATTGCTCACTCTCTTCACCTGCTCCCCTCCCTACTTAAGCTCACTCCAGTCCTTGTTTCCCTGCCAGATGGTCAGCATTGTTTTCCCTTGTTGATGTCCAGCATTTACTCTTGTTTTCTGATTCCTGTGTTTGACCCAGTTACGGCCCTTGGACTTCTCTTGCCTCATCCCCTGTCGGACTGCTCCTGCCTTGTGCTCTCCTGGATTTTGACCTGTTTTGGAACGACCACGGATATTCGCCTGCCCCAGCTAAGTAGTCTGCCTCCTACCCCTATTTATGACTCTTGGCTTCTTAAATCTCTGCTCGTTTGGATTGTGGATCATCCTGACCGTTTCTGGAGTCCTTTCAGGATATTATGCCCTGCTTTACCTGAGGAAGGCGCCACCGCTTCCTACTGGACCAAACCCTGCTCATCTCCTCCATTACCCAGACTGAATAAATTACTGTCTTGGAATCTATCACTGTGTGTGTGGCTGAATTTCCGGGTCCTCAGGGAGACATCATTACAGTACCATCTGGCCAAAATGGACCCGTCGCCCACACAGGAGTGGCGTTCCTGCGTCGAATCTTCCATAACCAAGCTGGAGTCCAATATGCAGGACCTCATGTCAATGCTGACAAATCTCTTTTCACCTGCAGGTCCCTCCCGGTCGGAGACTTCCCGCTCCCTACGACCAACCCTGTCAGTTCTGTTCTGCCCTCTCGGGAACCACGATTAACCCCACCAGAGGTCTTCACCGGTGAGCAGTCGCAGTGTCGGCCATTTCTAACTCAGTGTGAAATCCAGTTTGAGCTGCAACCTTCCTCTTTCCCGTCTGATCGAGCTAAGGTGGCCTATGTGGTGTCATTGCTGTCCGGAAGAGCTAAGTTATGGGGCACTGCTGAATGGCAAAAGGACTCTCCTCTCTGCTACTCATACAGGGATTTTTCTAAAGCCCTCATCAGGGTTTTCGACCTAGTTTTGCCGGAGAGAGAGGCGGCACGTGGGTTATTAACCCTGCGACAAGGCAAGAGGCGAGTCACGGACTATATAATTGATTTTCACGTCTTGTCCGCAGATAGTTTCTGGAACGATGGAACTCTGCGATGCATTCTACCAGGGTCTCGCAGAGGACATAAAGGATGAATTGGCTACACGGGATGCTCCGAAGAGTCTGGTCGAGTTAGAGATTCTCTCCACACGCATCGATCTCCGACTGCAGGAGAGGCAGGAGGAACGTAAGCGCTCTCATCTGGGCCGTCAATCAGACACAGGGGGTAAACAGACTCACGACCGACCTACTCACAGCTCCCTCGTCCCCATGGAAACGGAGGAACCCGTGTCGATCGGACGGACACGGCTGCCTCTCCAGGAGAAGGAAAGGAGGTTTAAGGAGGGACTGTGTTTCTACTGTGGAGGATTCGGTCATAAAGCTCTCCGATGTCCTTTAAAAGAACAGACTCAGTGGGAGAAGTGAGGCGCCTACTGAGTCAGAAGGAATCACCGGAGACCTCAGAAATGTGTTCTGTACCAGCTCAGTTGGTGATAAATGAACGGGAAAGGGCAGTTTCTGTATTCATTGACTCAGGTGCAGACACAGAATTCATGGATATTGGATTAGCCCAAGCCCTTAATATCTTGACTCAACCCACTTCTAGGACTGTTAAGGTTTTGGCTTTGGATGGGCATGTTTTGCATAAAATAACCCAAGAAACTGTTCCAGTGGAATTGGTCATAGGGGGTAATCACCGTGAGCTGGTTTCCTTTTTACTTATCAATTCACCTGAGGTACCGATCATTCTGGGTGCATCTTGGTTGAAGAATCACAATCCCCACATTCACTGGAACAATATGGAAATCATGGGCTGGTCCCCCAACTGTTTGTCCACCTGTCTCAGAACCGCTACCGCTCCATGTGAAGATCCCAGGCCAGGTCCAGAGGTGTACCCTAGCCTAGCTGACGTCCCTCAGTGCTACCATGATCTCAGGGAAGTATTTAACAAACATCGTGCTACCTCCCTACCGCCACATCGATCCTATGATTGTTCTATCCAGCTGTTGCCTGGAACTTTTCCCCCTAGAGGACGTTTGTATTCTCTGTCCAGTCCTGAGCATCAGGTAATGAACACTTATATTAACGATTGCCTTAAGGCGGGCATTATTCGGCCGTCTTCTTCTCCAGCTGGTGCAAGCTTCTTTTTTGTTGAGAAGAAGGATGGGTCGCTTCGACCATGTATTGATTATAGGGGGCTCAATGACATTACGGTTAAGAATCGTTACCCACTGCCCCTAATGAACACTGCTTTTGATCAAATTCAGGGGGCCACCATTTTTACCAAATTAGACCTGCGAAATGCCTACCACCTCGTCCGTATCAGGGAGGGCGATGAGTGGAAAACAGCGTTTAATACCCCTACAGGGCATTATGAATATCTGGTCATGCCGTTTGGACTGTCAAATGCACCCGCCGTATTCCAGTCATTGGTGAATGATGTACTAAGGGACATGGTTGGTCAGTATGTCTTCGTCTACCTGGATGACATACTGATTTTCTCCAAGGATTTAACTACCCATAAAAAACATGTTCGTGCTGTGCTTCTCCGTTTATTACAAAATAAACTCTTATGTCAAGGCCGAAAAATGCGAATTCCACAAGACTTCGACTTCTTTCCTAGGTTACGTGATCACCCCCGATGGCATGTCCATGGACCCTGGTAAGGTTCAAGCTGTTAAGGACTGGCCAGTTCCACAAAGCCGCAAACAGCTCCAGCGCTTCTTGGGCTTTGCCAATTTCTACCGTCGGTTTATCAGATCTTACATTTCAATCTCATCACCCCTACATGCTCTTACGTCAACCAAGTGCAGATTTCTCTGGTCGGATCATGCGGATAAGGCCTTCAAACAGTTAAAGCAGTTGTTTACCTCTGCACCTGTGCTTTGCTCCCCAGACCCATCACGTCAGTTTATTGTGGAAGTCGACACCTCAAACTCCGGAGTGGGGGCAGTCCTGAGTCAGAGGTATGCAGACAATAAGACTCATCCTTGTGCCTTTTTTTCCAGGAGCCTGTCTGCTGCTGAACGAAATTATGATGTGGGCAACCGGGAACTGCTGGCGGTAAAACTGGCGCTGGAAGAATGGAGACACTGGCTGGAGGGGGCCAAGGAGCCCTTCATTGTATGGACAGACCACAGACCTGGAATACCTAAAGACAGCTAAAAGACTCAATCCCAGACAAGCCCGGTGGTCCTTGTTTTTTGGCCGATTTAACTTTTTTTTGTCTTACAGACCAGGGAATAAGAATGTTAAGCCGGATGCGCTCTCTCGACTCCACGACTCTCCTGAGGCCGAACAGTCCGAGGATCTGACGGACTTCATCCTGCCAGCCTCCGTGCATTTGGCAGCGACCAGACTGGAGATTGAGCGCAAAGTTGTCGGCTCCCATCAGCACCACCCGGTGCCTGCTGCGTGCCCTGTGGATCGTCTGTTTGTTTCTCCTCACCTGGTATCAGAGGTCATATCCTTCTGTCATTGTTCTCGCCTGTTTTGTCACCCGGGTATGGGAAAGACCCTATCTGTGGTCCAGGCTCGTTTTTGGTGGGGTACCCTGGCCCAGGATGTCAAAGACTTTGTCATGGCATGTCGACTCTGTTGCCAGTCAAAAACCTCACGTCGTCCACCTATGGGGCTGTTACGACCTCTCCCTATTCCTAGTCGGCCCTGGTCCCATATTTCTATGGATTTTATCACTGGTCTTCCCCATCCGATGGTCACTCAGTCATACTCACCATTGTGGATCGTTTTTCTAAGATGACTCACCTGGTTCCCCTCCCCAAATTGCCCACGTCCATGGAGCTCAGCGTCATCTTGTCCCGGGAGGTTTTCCGTCTGCATGGCCTTCCTGTCAGTATTGTCTCAGATCGAGGCCCCCAGTTTGTCTCCAGGTTCTGGAAGGAATTCTGCTCCCTCCTGGCCATTCAAGTAGACCTCTCCTCTGGATTCCACCCACAAACAGATGGACAGACTGAGAGGCTCAACCAGGAGGTGGAGACTAAGCTCCGTATCCTTTGCGAGAAGGACCCCTCTGCTTGGTCTCAGAACTTACCTTGGGTGGAGTTTTCCCTGAATTCTCTTCCCTCCAGTGCCACGGGGCTGTCTCCCTTTTATGTTGTTTTTGGTTATCAACCCCCGGTGTTTGGGGTTCAGGAGAAGGCGGTTGGGGTTCCTTCAGCTCATGCTGCCGCCCTCCGTTGCCAGCGAGTGTGGCGGCGTGCCCGCCGGGCTCTATTAACCACCTCTGCCGTCTATTCCAGGTCCGCCAACAGGCGACGGATTCCTGCTCCCACCTACCGAGTTGGCCAGGAGGTTTGGCTGTCTACTAGGGATCTCCCATTACGTGTGGAAAACCGTAAGCTGGCGCCTCGTTTTATCGGTCCCTTCCCCATTTCCAGGATTGTTAACCCGGTGGCTGTTCGTCTGCGACTTCCCAGGACCTCAGGATACATCCCACGTTCCACGTCTCCCGGATCAAGCCTGTTGCTTCTTCTCCCCTGGTTCCCGCCTCCGCACCCCCGCCTCCGCACCCCCGCCTCCCGCCCGGTTCGTTGATGGGGGTCCGGTCTACACTGTCCGGCGCCTCCTCCGCTCCCGGCGCCGTGGCCGTGGGTTGCAGTATCTCGTGGACTGGGAGGGTTACGGGCCGGAGGAGCGCTCTTGGATTCCCTCCCGTTTCATTGTGGATCGTACGTTGGTCCGGGACTTCCATCGCTCTCATCCTGCTATGCCTGGTGGTCCGTCCGGTGCCGGACCTTGAGGGGGGGGTACTGTCATGGTTGCTGCTCTGCTGGGCCTCCAGTCCCTCATCACGCTCATCTGCTCCACCTGTGGCAATCCTGATTGCTCACTCTCTTCACCTGCTCCCCTCCCTACTTAAGCTCACTCCAGTCCTTGTTTCCCTGCCAGATGGTCAGCATTGTTTTCCCTTGTTGATGTCCAGCATTTACTCTTGTTTTCTGATTCCTGTGTTTGACCCAGTTACGGCCCTTGGACTTCTCTTGCCTCATCCCCTGTCGGACTGCTCCTGCCTTTTGCTCTCCTGGATTTTGACCTGTTTTGGAACGACCACGGATATTCGCCTGCCCCAGCTAAGTAGTCTGCCTCCTACCCCTATTTATGACTCTTGGCTTCTTAAATCTCTGCTCGTTTGGATTGTGGATCATCCTGACTGTTTCTGGAGTCCTTTCAGGATATTATGCCCTGCTTTACCTGAGGAAGGCGCCACCGCTTCCTACTGGACCAAACCCTGCTCATCTCCTCCATTACCCAGACTGAATAAATTACTGTCTTGGAATCTATCACTGTGTGTGTGGCTGAATTTCCGGGTCCTCAGGGAGACACCATTACACTTTCTGAATTATTGTCCGTTATCTCTACTGATTTTAACCATTTCATCTTAACTGGGGATTTTAACATTCACATAGATAACATGACGGATGGTAATGTTAAGGAATTTTGTTCCATATTGGACATGTTTGGTTTGTGTCAACATGTAAAAGAACCGACCCACATTCGAGGTCACATTCTGGACCTGGTTATTTCAAAGGGTGTTGATATTTCTTCTGTTGTGATCACTGACTTGGCCTTGTCTGACCATTTTTGTATTTTGTTTGTTTTACTGATCACTCAGAATGTCCAACCAACCTGCTCCTCTGTTAGGAAGAGGTACATTATTGAAAGAACAAGTGCTAAGTTTGTGGAGGCCATAGCTTTGTTACCAACAACCAGTGCAGAGTCAGTTGATGGATTCCTGGATCATTTCAATCTGAAAGTCTTGAATGTAATGGATGCTGTCGCACCGATAAGAATCAAGAGCACTTTGAGCAAACAGAAAACACCATGGAGAGACACCACTGTGGTTACCAGCCTAAAAAGAGAATGCAGAAGAACTGAGCGGAAATAGCGGAAAAATAAACTTCAAATTCACTATGAGCTGTACGAACAAAGCCTGCGTAACTATAATAATTCTGATGTTATGTCGCAATTTAAAATGGTTGATTTAAAAATCCTACAAGAAACGGTTTGGCATTTGAAATCAACAACATGCACTCTGGACATGATACCATCCGACTTTTTAAAAACAGTTTTTACCTCAGTAGAAAGTGATCTCCTACTGATAGTTAACAGCTCACTGGCATCAGGCATTTTTCCCAAGTCACTAAAGATAGCTGCTATTAAGCCACTTCTAAAGAAAAGGACTCTAGATGCCTCTATAATGAACAACTATAGACCTGTCTCTAACCTCTCTTTTATTTCCAAGATTATTGAGAAAGTTGTATTTCACCAGCTTAATGACTTTTTAAATGAAAGTGGAAATCTTGATAAATTTCAGTCCGGCTTCCGACCTCGTCACAGCCCTGAAACAGCTCTGGTCAAAGTGTTAAATGACATTAGGTTGAATACTGATTCTGGTCAAGTATCAGTCCTGGTTCTGTTGGATCTCAGTGCTGCGTTCGATACTGTAGATCACAGAATCCTGTTGCACAGGCTGGAAAACTGGGTTGGACTTTCTGGAGCGGTCCTTAACTGGTTGAGGTCCTATTTAGAAGGCCAGCGTTATTTTGTTACGATCGGCAGCTATGAATCTGAGCGATTGGCCATGACTTGTGGAGTCCCCCAGGGGTCAGTCCTTGGACCTCTTCTGTTCAACTTGTATATGCTCCCTTTGGGTCAAATATTACAGAACTATAGCATTAATTATCAAAGTTATGCAGATGATACACAACTTTATGTGTCTCTGTCACCAGATGACTGCAGTCCAATAGACTTATTGTGTCAGTGTCTGGAGCAAATAAACACCTGGATGAGGGAGAATTTCCTACAGTTAAATTAAGACAAAACTGAGATTATTCTGTTTGGTAGCAAAGAGAAGAGGGTCAGCATTGGTAAACATCTGGAGACTCGGGCTCTTAAAATCACCAACCAAGTTCGTAACCTGGGAGTGTTGATAGACTCAGACCTGACTTTCAGCAGCCACATCAAAGCTGTCACTAAGACGCTTTTTACCAGCTCAGAAACATCAACAGAATTAAAAGTTTAAACTCCCAGAAAGACCAGGAGAAACTAATCCATGCATTTATCTCCAGTAGGCTGGATTACTGAAATGGTCTTTTAACAGGACTTCCTAAAAAGAGCATTAAACATCTGCAGCTCATCCAGAACGCTGCTGCTAGAGTTTTAACCAGGACTAAGAGATCTGAACACATCACACCAGTTTTGAAATCTTCACACTTGCTTCCAGTCAGTCACAGAATAGATTTTAAAAACTTTCTGATTGTTTACAAATCCCAGAATGGTTTAGGCCCAGAATACATCTGTGATATGTTCAGAGAATATAAACCTAGCAGAGCTCTTAGATCCAAAGACTCTGGTCAACTAGTCCAAACCAGAGTCCAGACTAAACATGGAGAAGCAGCATTTAACTGTTATGCTGCAAACAAGTGGAACAAACTGACAGTGGAGATTAAACTTTCACCAAATGTAGACATTTTTAAATCCAGGTTAAAAACATTTCTTTTCTCATGCGCCTATGCATGAAATCTGCATGGCCCTTTTAACATTTTAACTTATCTTGCTTTTAATCATTTTATTGTAATTTATTATTTTATTGTGATTATGTGTTGATGCCTTTTTATTATTTCTAAAGATCTGTAATGCCTTTGTTTTATGTAAAGCCCTTTGAATTGTCCTGTACATGAAATGTGCTATACAAATAAACTGCCTTGCCTTGCCTGACTGTCTCTCAGTGCATTTCACTTGGAAGTATTTTCTAACTTAAATCCATGTGAATTTATACATTTGATTAGATTACAAATTCTCTATTTGTATGTGTCACTCTTGTTTGACAACACACAAAAAAGAGGATTTTTTTAGAAAGTCTATTACAACCATATTATTATTATTATTGTTATTATTATTAATTTATTGTTCCATTTACAGCGGCAGTCAGTCAGGTTAGCAAAGGGAAGCAGATGAAACATAACACTGTTAATTTATAAACAATGCAGGTCTTTATAATAAAAAATATAATCTGAGTAAAGGGGGGGCCTGGTCCCCTGTAAAGCCCTGTGTCTAGCAACACCCCTGCCCTCACAGTCTCTGTAGGTATAGCTTATTGTTCACAAAAGTCTTTTTTTCAGGCTCAACAGAAAGATGCTGAATAAACTCAGCTGTCAGCAATGTGGCTGATAGTTATTACTGCACATCTGAACTAAACAGGAATCCTTAGTTTTAAGATTGCAGGGACCCCTGCTGTTTAAACATTGTAAATAAATTTATCGGGATACTCATCAAGGAATTACTTAAGTGTGCTACTTATTATATTCTTACTCTATTAATCATATTAAATTTCTCTTATCTTTAAGCTCATATAAGGGTAAGTGAGAAGAACATGTGAGGGGCTGACTGCCAGTAAACAACATGTGGAATGTTACACTTAAAAGACATGTCTAAGTTAACCGGAGTCCAGAGGAAAGCTCCCGCTTGTCTGTGTATTG
The DNA here is from genome assembly GCF_017639745.1 of Melanotaenia boesemani. NCBI lineage: Eukaryota > Metazoa > Chordata > Actinopteri > Atheriniformes > Melanotaeniidae > Melanotaenia > Melanotaenia boesemani. The sequence goes on from NC_055686.1 coordinate 8,813,836, forward strand.
TCTTCTTATTCCTGTTTATTAGGACACAAGCGGATGGGGGTCACAGGACTTGTGACTGCATCTGACCCGATTCCTGCAACTGCACCATTAGTCAGCAAAACTGTGTCTAGAAAGGAGGAGGAGCTGTAATATATAGGGTTCAGGGACAAAGAGTGGATGTCCTGTCTAGCGGCGAGCAGGACATTTCTTATGTCTGTTTGCCAGGGATAGACATGGACCCAGGGCTCTGTAATTTGCACATTCCCATACCTTGTAAATTAATAAATTGTCAACTGAGAGAGGTAGTTTTTCATCTATGTTCCATCAAAACGAACACACAGGAGAAGAACCAAAAGAGAAAGGTAAAAAGAAATTTGTGTGGAACAGTACCTGATTAATTAGGAAAGTGGGAAATTAGTACCTGCCTGTTTTAATAATGTGGGAAGAAGTACCTGTTCTTTATTAATTGTGCATTTCCGTTTGTAGGCTTCACACACACATCAAACTGCACATCGTTGCTGTTTGTGGAGCTGAAATATCTCCACTCATCGCTGCGTATCAGATTGATCACTGAGCAGTGGCTGAACCGCGCTACTGCGACGCGATGCTGTATCTTTTTACATATATACTATTTATTCTTCTCAGACACACATAGATCATATCGTAGGCCAGTTCCCATTTATTTATTTATTTATTTGTTTGTTTATTTGTTTATTTGTTTCACTGGGATACTGGGCCAAGAGTAATGCGGCCCCAGAAGTCACTCAAATGTGTGAGTCTCACAGCCAGTGCGTGAGAGTCTGCAGCCCTTAAAATAAGACGGCATTTTTTACTGCCGTCTATCAGCTGATTGCTGGCAGTGACGTCTTCTGGGTGGCTCAGTAAGCCGAATGCAAATTATGTAAATTCTTCATGTCATGCATTTAGATAAGATCAGGAAGATAAGGAGGTCTTTATAGCCACCCAGGAGAATGCGGCCCAACAAAAATTTTAGTAGGCTGGTAATTTTAGTGTTTAAGACGGTGGATAAAGGGCGGGCCGCGGGCAGGTTTCCATGGTTTCCTCAATGCACCCCACCAATCAATTAATTTTGTTAAGGTTACAAATTGTATCAACGTTCTTATTGGTTATCTGCTCCCATATCTAAAACTTAAAGCCTTTTTTTTTAACTGCTCGTTTTGACCCCATGTGGGCCCCAAGTGGGCCCCTGGCCTATGTCCATAATGCCCATTGGAGAATCCGGCCTTGGGGTTGCTTTTCTTGTTTTGTCTGATTTTCTTTACTTATTTAAACTCTGAGCTTAAATGATTCATGTGCATTACAATGTTGTAAAAGAAACAACTTCATATTTATATTACATAACTCAGAAAAAGTTTTTAATGATCTAATAATCCTACCACATTTTCATACAACATAATTACTCAATCTAACATGTCAGTCTGGCATCAGCCTGTAAACCAGAAACTGTAATAATGTAAACAAAAATTTTAGTAGGCTGGTAATGTAAACGTCCTTATAAATGAAGCTAAATACATCAAACGGTTGACCACTGTTGTAAACGGTTGTCTGTTTGCCAGTGTGTGTCTTCAGGTCCTGCACTCCCAACACCTGACTGACTCTCCACTGAAGCCCTGGTTCATCATTGAGCTCTACAGCATGCAACAGCTAAAGAAAACTTCTGGAACTGCTCTCATTCTTCCTCTTGTTGAAGAAATTTGCACATAGTTTGCAGTTTTTAGTACAATTGTATGTTATATTGTTCCAGTGCTGAAATTTCCATGCAAAGATGTGGAATCCTCTCACTACATTACTTGAAGATATTATGCCACAACTTCAGTGTTTTTATTATATCATGTGACATGTGCATTTTCTGTATTTTCTTTTATTAAAATTTTATGTTTACCGTTGTGCTGCTACTGTTTATTCTGACTGAGATTTTCAATAAAAACGTATTCTCATCCGATTAACAATCATGTTAACAAGATTTTTAATGTAATTAAAATTTATGTAATGTAATTTTCACTATCAAAACTGACACTGGTTATTTAAGTGCTTAGGAGGCAACGAAAAATCAAAAGACTTCAAAAATGCTTTTGACAAACTTTATTATTCATGTTTAAGTCATGTACAAAACAAAAAACTTTTGCCTGAACAAACTATGAAAAAAAACAGTTAACCATCCCATCAGATCTCACAGAGCACTTGTGGTATTTACCTGTATCTCTAAAATCATTCACTCTAACATTTTCATATAAGATGATTAAATAAAATAAACACTGATCAAACACAGATGATCCCATTTCTATTTCCCTCCCTCGTTGCCTGTAGTTTACAAGTGAAATTAGCCAATGTGAATATAGCGACTTTAGAAAGCCAAAAAAGAGCATATTCATTAACATTACTTACTTAAACAATCAAAAACAACAGCAACAACAAAAAACTCTCCTACTTGCCTTTATGAAAATGCTGAGGGCAAACACGCATGAAGGCAGATGGTGTTGAAAGTGATTCATCTCACCGCTGCAACAGAGGCCATCTGGTGCCTCCTTGTTACTTCATTAACCTGCTGTCCATAGTCTCTTTTCCAAGTGGGAAACTGAAAAACTCTAACGTTGTGGCCTATATTAAAGTCGTGTGACTTAGTATGGCAGCCTTTCACACAACACGAGACTCTCATTTTATCAAAGATTATAACGCAGGCAAAGACGATGACCAGTTGTTTACGAGGAACCAACCAACATGGCCGCACCCGCCACTCCCACTCACCATTTCAGATATCTGTAACGTCATTTTGCCTCGTCAAAATTCTAATACAAGATATCTGCAAATACATTCTGACTAGGCAGATTGAGGATAAAAGATATCTGCAATACGAGATATCTCTAATTAAAATCCCTTTCAAGATATACCAAATTATAGATATCCACATCTGATTTATGACTATCCATATTCCCAGTTAGAGGTATCTACAATATAATTTTGACTAGTCATAATTCCAATTTAAGATATCTACAATGTTATTGTGGCTAGGAAAAACTCATTTTAAGATGTCTCGAAAAACAAATGCAGATATGCTGAATTAAGGGCATTTGGAGATATTTTGATGTGGAATTATTCAAGATTCAAAGTTCAAGATTCAAGATTCTTTATTTGTCATTATACAAGTGCAGGACACAGGTACAACGAAATGACTTTCAGTACAACCCGTCCAAGACTGGACAGCAACAACATGTAAGCACAAACAGAATGAGGTAGACTGAGGCAGCAGCCACAGCGCGGCACACCTATATTAGTATTAGATATAGATGGAAAAGATAACATGAGGGGAATAAGATGAGGCTAGAGAAAAAAGGCATCTCCACGCTGGGCCTAAGGACCCAGTGTTGAGATACAAAAAAAAAAGCACACCTCAGTACATAAAAGCACATAATTCAGACATTCACAACATAAGCAGCACATGGCAGGGGGGGAGAGGGGTCTCCCATCGCGGCAAAGTGTGGATGCAGCTGAACATGAGCGCATCCAGTCGACCCGCCGCCCGGGAGTGAAGCGAGGGAGGGGGGGACCAACCAAGGCAGTGAATCATTGGGGAGGTGTGTCTGTAGTGGTGTATGTGAGTGTGGTGTGTGTGTGTGTGTGTGTGCAGTAGTGAGCTTGTGAACTTTCTCCCAGTTCCTTTCTCCAGTCTCTGCCACCTGATGATAGTGGGGGCGACCTTGGGAGCTGATCCAGGAAAAGTCCACGCCCGAGAGTAGGGTGGGGGGGGACTGAGCATCCGTCAACATAACCTTCCAGGAGAACTTTATAACCAGCCATCCAAGGCCAGTACAGGGAGCCGAATTAGATAACAGCATTTGTTTTAGTTTCAGGCCAGAGCTGTTTTGTCTGCCTTGAGTCTCTCAGTGGTCCCACTGGCGACTCTAAATCATCCGAATTTGTGGGTCAATTTCCATCCAGCCGAGCCGACAACTCTCGTACGAGCTCTGGAAACGCAACCAGCTTGCCATTCTGAGCTAGAATAGCCTCCAGTTTACGATTAAACTCCTGCAACGCCAAAGTCTGATTGTTCATAGCTCGACACACACCGGCACAGAAATCCGGCAGCTTGCCAGTGGCCGCCGACAGTGTCCGAATTTTGCGATATGCCAGGAAACCGCCTGATTCAAACAGCAGAAACCCAGTTATCATGAATCCGAATGTGTGTATATCTTCTGCATCCTTGACAGACAAAATCGACAGGCACATGACTTTCCACACTCCCCAGGAATCCATCACATATCCAGCCGAAAACGTTCTGCCAGGACAAGCAGGCTCCCCTACGCCTGTTTACCGGTTTGAATAAATTTGGTCGATTGCATTTAGGGATCAAATCCATGGTTCTAGATTCTGGATTCAGACCAGAAATGCAGAGAGAGGCTCAGAGATGACAGGACAAGTAGCAGGGCAGAGTGGGGAGGAGGGAGAGAGAAGAAAAGCGTCTGCCTTCGAATTTTTACCAGTCAAAATTATATTGTAGATATCTTTAATTAGAATAAGAGATGTCTTTAATTCATATGTAGATATCTGCAATGTGAATTGTGGATATCTGCAATTTAATTATGAGTATCTGTAATGACAAACCCCATAGACATGAATGGGGAAAGTGATGTAATTTGTCCTAGTAAAAATTAAATTGTGGATATCTGAAATTACAATTGTGTTAAGGAAGAATGAAATTGTGGATATCTGAAATGTTATTTTTGAATAGGAAGAACTGAATAACAGATATCTACATATCCAGTCTGGCCATTAAATGTTAAAATGGTTTGCCATACACAGCGCTCTTATTGTGAAAGTCCACAAATGCTACTGTGACGAGTTAGTCTTAGCTTTGCACATTGGTGGATAAAACACTACTTCAAACTAATTACGGCACATTTTAGCGCAGCAACAACACTGAACGGCGCTGAAACCAGACAATTAGCATACATGCACATCTCAACATGAATATGACCCTTTTGAGCTAGGTGGTTATTTAGCAGGCATGGAGCCCACATGGCTGCAATTAAGATTAAATAGGCTCTGAACTGTATTCTGCAGCAACTAAAGGAAAATATGCACCAGCACATCAACAAACAGATATAACCTAGGTACTGAATGAGCAGTTTATTCCATCCTCCATGATGGCACCACCATATTCCTCTGTAGAATAATTCAGTCCAGATGAACATCTTATGTTTTGCAGTTATTTAGCAAGACCTTTAATGTGGTCTAATGCAAAAAAACAAACAAACAAAAAAAAACAAAACAAAACAAAACATAAAATTACCTTTGTTTGCATTTTCACAAACAAAATAAATTTTCTTCCAATCAGAAACTGTGTGTTAATGAGTTTTCAAGTTCAGTAAAATAATTAAGTCAAATTTGAGTCTTTGAGTAGTTTGTTAGTAGTACCTGGTCTAATGTGGTCAAGGTCCCCAAAAAGCTTTTTTTATTATTATTATTATTTATTTTATTTTATTTTATTTTATTTTATTTTATTTTATTTTATTTTATTTTATTTATTTATTTATTTATTTTTTTCTTTATTCCTTCTTCCATTCAGTTTTCTCGTTCTTTTCATTCTGATATAAGGGCCTTATTGTTGGTCTTTTCCCCAAGTTATTCACTGATGTTTTGTTTTGTCTTGTTTCTATTCAAGTTCCTTGTTTGAGGTAAAAGTGCTGGTTTTGTTCTATTCTTCCTCCTCCTGTCCACCTCCTCTACTCTGCAACACCCTGGTGTCTGTGTATACAAAAATTATAATAAATGAATAAAAATTAATAGAAATAAAATCGATTAAATAAGTGGCTGCAAATGAAATAATTAGAAAAATATCTGTGTGTAATGCAGGCTGGTATAACTCCAACACCATCTGACCTCCATTTTTAACACATAATTAAATGGACACATTGTGTGACAGAGCTGATGGGATTTGTGGTTGGAGACTAGAGGGGTTAACGTATCCTATTGTTTAGTTTTATTTTCAGTGCACTGGTTCAAAAAATTGTTAAATGTGAATGTTTTATTTCATTCATGATTTTATTTTACTAGTATTCAAATTTGTTGGAGAAAAGTGATCCTAGAGTGCAATGTGCGACACCGACACCGTCACTGTTGCTGGTCGCCTCCTGTGTGTTGAACCCATTGTACTACAATACTACAGTACACTGGCACAGTGATGTACTGAAACACATATTTAATTACAGTATAATGTGGTACAGCATATAGGATAGTCATATAGTAATTGCTGTCAACATTTACATACTGTAATGTCAAGAAAGGTAATTACCTGTTTTCTTCTCTAAATCTTCTGGTTATGATGGACAGAGTGAATCTACTGATATTTGGTTGTACCCTTTGTCCAGCCTCTCTCATGCTCAATCCATGGACAAGAACATGGTCAGTAACAGTAGCTCTGACTATTCATTGTAGTACCTCACAAACCAGTGCTCACTGAACTGGCTTATATATGTTCCCTCACATCATAGCCTCAAGTGTGATCAGTTTTGAGTTGTTGTGTTCAACCGGTGACCCCTGTGTTTTAATCGTGTTTGACTTTTGCCACCTGTGCTCACCATTAAATGATTAAATCAGTGGGTTCAGGCAACTGAGCATTTGGTTCAGACCATAGGGTTTAGTGTTTTAGCAATTAAGAAAAACTGTAAACTGCAGCCAATTTACCACAAAACTAATAGAAGAATATAAACAACAAATCAGCTAAAACAAGCTTATAAAACGTAAAAAAAAAAGTCTACCAACTCTGAAAGAAAACAAATTCAGTTTCATTTTTACCCACATCCTTATTTTATTGATTTTTTAATGTATTAGATGCTGAACAAAGATTTCAACCATAAAACAGAGAAAAGCAGCATTTTTCATTTTCAACTGAACTGAGACAAACTGCCTTCTGAAAAACAAGATCCAATGGAAACAAAATAAAAAGCATGTTTAATATTCACTCTTCTTTCTAAGAGGAAGGATGGAACATGTGACACTGCATCAGTAAATATCTCTGCAGGGCTGCAGACTCGCTTCAGATTGCCTTTCATCATTTTCAAAAACCCTACATCCATGATTAACCACGACCTAGTTACCAATTAACAATTGAAAACAACTGTCACTACTAATCATTGCACTGGACTATATTATTGCTGATGTATCAAAAAGTGTTAAATTTTCCATTTTTGCCATCCTCACATGCTGTTATAGAGTCCCCAATCAGAATTGTGTCTATTTGTTTTTGTGTGGAAGCGCCGATAGCTTCTCTAGTCCTCCTGTTTGTGGAATTTTGGCTTCTCCTCCTGGTCTGGTTAGCCCTGGGCTGAGTTTTAGGGCTATTTCTTGAATTTTGAAATATCCTTGCATTACATTCATCGTCATTCATTTTAATATGACTCAACACATCATATTTATTATGCAGTGAGACTTCAGGTGATGGAGTGAGTGCTGGAGCTTTAATTTTCCTGCTGGATTTACCTCTGCAACGAACAACATCAGACCAGGTTCTGGCCGGGGTTGATGACTTTGGTCTGGCACCAACAGTGTTCCAGAAGGAGAGATCAGTCTGATGGTCCGGTTTGGGATTTTCCTCAGCTATTCCAATGTCGTTTGAACACATCCAGGGAAGTGTATCAGCCAGGTCTGTAGCGGGAGGCTCCACATTCGACATGCAGATACATGTAGATACCAAGACAACGTCAGAGACCACTGCTACTGGTGGGGCTCCTCCCCCAGAAAACCTGTGGGTCTGATGACCTGAATGCCCTTCGAATTAAGCGTGCACCCTCTGCAGGGTCATCAAAAAAAGGCAGCCATTGGTAACCAAAAAGGAACCCTGTCTCTATCTTTCTCCGTCTATCTCTTTAGATTAGCTTTCTCTTTCTCTATCTCGCTCTTCAAATACTCTACACCTGTATGGACGGGGCTCAGCTGATCCCAGTTTTACTGTTAGCCAACCAGAGGCAGTGTAGGCCAGGTGTTGGTGAAATTGGGGAGGTGCTTAATAAGGTATTAATTAGTTTTAATGAATATTATGTTCCTTTTCATTTAATTTCATGTTTAGTACTTGTATAGTTGGGTTTCTTTAGTTACACTGATGCTGCCCGATTTATTGATTTTTTGAGACAGTGACAGTGGTGATAAGAGGAGCTAAGCAGCATCAAGAGGACTGCTGTGTTTAGGAGTATTTCAGTAGAAGAACTGGACAGGGCTGAGGCTGCCATCATCAAGTTCTATCAAAGAAAGAGATTTCCTGAGGAACTAGCCAGCCTGGAGAAACCACAGCTCATTATGAAATTCAGTCATCTTCGTAGGCTCTGTCCACAGTTTCAAGATGGAATCCATTGGTGGTAGGCTCAGTAGATCATTGATGCCTGTTGAGGCAAAACTTCCTATAATACTGGCAAAGGACCAGCTGTCCAATCACTAAAGCCTCCATGGATCCTAAACGACCTGGAAGCTTTAACTCCAAATCACTTCTGTTAAAGACTTCACCATCATTTCCACCAGGAGTATTCCAACCCACAGACGTGTACACACATAGAAGATGGAAACAAGTCCAATATATGTCTGACTTGTTTTGGAAAAGATGGGTGAAGTAAAACTTACTGCAACAGCAGGAGAGTCAGCGATGGACAAGAGTGAGGAGGAACCTCACCGTGGGAGATCTTGTTCTCATCATGGACAGTTCTGTACCAAGAAACTCTTGGCCAATGGGACGAGTGATGGAGACTTTTTCGGATTGAAGAGTATTTGTCCGTCAAGTCCGTATCAAGACTCAGACTAGCTGCCTGGACCGGCCTATCACGAAGCTGTGTCTGATGCAGGAGGCTGATCACAGTTAGACTTTTGGACTTTAAATGTTCCAACTTTATTGACTAATTTTGGACTCTTTAGATTTTGTCTTGTCTCTTTTTTCTTTGGTTTGAAGATGGACTCTAAGGTTATTTAAAATATTACCGGGGGTATTGATAGATATTGCATGAATGAATGAATGAAAGAATGAAACTTAATTGTCATTGCAACAGGAGCAATGAATTGTTTTTCCAGTACAAACCCGTCCAAGAGTTGACAACAACAACATATAAGCAAACAGGATCAGGTAGACTGAGGCAGCAGCCGCCGTGCAGCGCACCATTTTCACAGATGGAAAAGATGACATGAGGGAGCAATGGGAGGAGGCTAGAAAAAAAAATTGGGCCTTGACGGGCACAGTGTACGATACAAAAAAAACACACACCTCAGTACATTCACAACATAAGAAATACATGATGCATGATGGTTTGTTGAACACCTTTGTCTTTTGCATGTATTTTATGTCTCCTACTTGGTTTAATATAGGTAACATAAATAATAAAATATAGGTTGCTAACAGACACACAAACGGACGGACAGACAGATGTTCACCGCCAAACATAACCACCTTTGCCATGGCAGTGATAACCACAGGTAAAAAAAAAACATTAAACATGCAGTAAATAGAGCTTTCATACTGGTCAAGTCACCATCAGTATACTGATGGTGCACACTGTCGGTATAATTCCCTCTTCCTGTAGCGGAACTGGCTCTGCGCTCTTATTGTGAAAGTCCACGAATGCTACTGTGACGAGTTAGTCTTAGCTTTGCACATCGAGTGATAAAGCGCTACTTCAAACTAATTACGATGCATTTTAGCGCAGCAACAACACTAAACGGTGCTGAAACCAGACAATTAGCATACATGGACATCTCAACATGAATATAATTTTGAGCTAGGTGGTTATTTAGCAGGCATGGAGCCCACATGGCTAGTAATTAAGATTAAATAGGCTCTGAAATGTAGTCTGCAGCTACTAAAGGAAAATATGCACCAGCATATCAACAAACATATAACCTAAATACTGAATGAGCAGTTTATTCCATCTTACATGATGGCGCCACCATATTCCTCAGTGGAATTGTGCTGGAAAAAATCTTCGTGGGGAGAATCAAAAATGATGCAGAGTCAAACTGTCTTTTACAAATTTATTATAGCAAAGAGAAATATATAAAAAATCATGCAGTCAAGCATGCAGAGAGATCTCTCTGAATAAACAAGGAAGTGTCACAAAGTTATATAGATTTCTGATCACGCCTTTACCAACTGTCATCATCATCATCATCCCTTGATGGAGATCTCTATTAATAGCTGTTGCTAGGGGCAACGTAGAGAGAGTTCTTCGTAAAGCGGAACTATTTGGAGAGTTTTACATAAAATGAAACTAGACACACTTTGAGACAGTACATGACCTTTTCGCCTTAGACAGAATAAGGGGAAGCTACAAGAGAATCTGGCCAGTGTCTGTAAGTTTTGTTTTTAGTGTGAAAAGGTCACCTGGTAATTTGTAAATGTAACAGTAATGCTGCATCTCATGACAGCTTTAATAAAGTTTAGGCCAGCTCACACAATAATTTCCATCACAATTTCCCGCTTTTGATCCTCCTTAGGAGCAACATTAGACAGAAATTATTTGTGAAATCAAACGCATAAAGCAAAGAAAATAACAAGAGATATAAATAACAAAAAAATCACTCCAAGAGCATCAGGAAGATCACACCTGCTAAGGTTTAAGAAAATCCATCATAAAGGAGGATTAAAAATTATTTACACTTCTGCTTCAGATTCTGAGTCTGAGGAGAAAGAGATGGAATCACCATCAGGGGTGGGAACAGGAGTGGGGGGAGGAGGAGCAGAGAAGTCTTCAGCTTGAGGCAGGGGAGAATACATCAGCTGAGGAACTTTCTCGCCCATCGCAGTATTAATGAGTTTAACCAGGAGGGCTCTGATACATGGAATGCAGCAGCAGCCACAGAGGACAAGAATAGCTGCTCACACAGCAATGGACATGAGAATAGATGTAATCAAAGCCTTATATTTGCCAAAGAAGCCATCAAACATGGAGGTGTCTACACCAGAATGTTCTTTCATTTTGTTACTAAGAGAACGGAGGCCATCCACAGCCCTAGTTAGCTTGCCCATGGGAGCAGTGTTATTAGGGATAAAGGAACAACATTGTTCACTGAATATGGAACATACACCGCCTCTTTCTGCTAACAGCATATCCACTGCAATTCTATTTTGGAAGGCCATAAGGGAAGTTGCACGTAGTTGCTCGTGCACGGCTGCTAACCCATCACTAGTATAGTTGGCCAAACGTTGAACATTATAATGGATATAATTAATGCGATCTACGTTCTTGTTGGGCGTTACAGGGAACAGGGCAGAAATTATAGGGAAATTCTCAAAGCCAGCAGATACCTGGTCTGCTAATTTATATTCATCTGGAACTCCTTGAGGAACACCTATGGCGTCAATATAAGTGGGATCAGAGTCATCAAAAGAGAGGGCTAGACTACGACGCTTTCTGGAGAAGTCAGAGGGGGGAAGAGAAAGCATATCTGTTATAATAGTGGCGGGCATGATAAGGTTAACTGGGGCACATAAGCCTGCCCAGTTCCGTGGGAGAATACTGCGGAGGAAGAAGCCTCCACACCACCACCAAAGGTCAGCACGAGCCACATTAGGCCTAGCGGGAGAGTTGGTGGTGGAGGTGCATAAGGACGAATTAAGGGAGCCCATAAAGGTACTGCCAGGGGTGGAGTTAGTGAAGCATGTGTAATTACCAATAGCTACATTCGTGTCAAAGAGAGGAGGGGTCGTCACTAGAGTCAGGGGAAAAGGTCCCTCCCAGATCTGGCAGGGGAGGGAGGGGTTTCGCTTGGTCAGGAGTTCAAGGAGACATTTTGCATTAATACCGGGAGGCAGTGGTACTATCCGAAGAACAGGGCGGGGTCCCAAACAGACTACACAATCGCCGTCAGTTGCTAGTCCAGTTTGTTCTGCTAACAAAAGCCAATTATTTGTGGTGCCGGATATACCAGTCATAATTTCCAGGTAGTCATCTACTGTTGGTGGTTCACTATACACAGTTTTTGCAGTTTTAAGTGTGGTACGTGGTCCTACGGAAATTACACCTGGGGCTGAGCTGTTAAAGGGAACATCTTGGGACACATTGCTGCACACAGAGAAAGGAACGTAAGGATCCTCACCGCTGGACCACACAAACAGAGTCATATGATAGCAAGAGTTATTGTATCTTGCATCCTGTGGGGGAGGGTGAGAGGAGAGGGGAGAGGCAGCGGTGTTGAAAGTCAGAACAAGATGGGTTTTTGTCAAAGAAAGTGTGAGGCGTTTACGCCACAGTTTTGCTTCATTAGTAGTCATATAGTTATCTGGGGACCAGTCAGTACCTGTATATCCAAATACCTGACCCCAGCCGCTTGTAAGGTGGGCTGGGGCATGGGATATGTACCAGGAGTAGCCACTCCAGGCACTACCACGGTAGCCGCCAATACGGAAAGAAGTTAGGGGTATAAGAACTAAAGAATTGAAAGCGGTGGAGTTAAAACAAACATAGGGCTCTGATGTGGGAGTATCTAAGGAGGATTCATTACATGGACTTTTGAGTTGCTGGGTGGCGGAGGGCCTGCCTGCTGTGGGCACGTAATATCCTGTATATGTCTGCCTTTTGGTTAAATGATGGCCTGGGAGGGGGGTAGATACAGTAGTAGAATTGGGAGAAAGATCAGGAGTCAGGAACCAGGTCAAAGGAAAGACAATAATCAGTGATAATAGCAAAATACAACACACGCTACTACGAAGGGACCATCCAAGATGACGAAAGGGGTGCGGTCTGTCCATGTTGGCTGAAAGGTTGGAGCTTGGCACGCTACTGTTGCAGTGGAGCGCTCGCAATTTCATCTCTTTGACCACATGTCCACTAGGACGAGACAGTATTTTTTCCCTTCTGCAGGTGTTAGTTCAATGAAGTCCATCATTACATGTGAAAAGGGACCTATTGGAGGTGGATGAGCAGCCTGATGGGAATTTGGCTTAGCTCTTCCTGGATTGTGAGAAGCAATGATCATGCAAGACTGACAAAATTTTTGTGCATAATTTGTAAAACCCTTTGTGAACCAGTGTTGTGTTATGGCACTCATCATACCCCCTTTTGACACGTGGTCAACACCATGTGTCAATTTGGCATAATGAGGGAAAAGGGCTGAAGGAAGGCATGGTTTACCATCAGGGCCGAACCAGCCATGGGATGTGTGTTGTGCATTTGCAAGTTTCCACAGGCGTTTGTCATCAGGCGTGGCCAGGCTCTGCAGCGCTGGGTGCAAAGATGGAACTGAGAGTGAGGTGGAAGCCAAGCAGAATACTGGTGGGACAGAAGCAGAAGCAGCTGCTTTGCTGCAGCGTCCGCACGAGCATTACCTAGAGAAACAGGATCAGAAAAGTTAGTGTGAGCAGTACATTTACATACAGCCACCTGTTTTGGGAGAAGAATGGCAGTTAGGAGATCAGCAATCAGGTTATGGTGGAGGATGGGCTTCCCATCAGATTTCAAAAATCCGTGGTGGCGCCAAAGAGCACCAAAGTCATGCACAACGCCAAATGCGTAACGAGAGTCAGTGAAAATTGTCACAGATTTGTCAGCAGAGAGTTTACACGCCTGAGTTAAAGCAACTAATTCGGCTGCTTGCGCTGAGTAATGGCAGGGCAGCGATGCGGATTCAATGGTGTCATGGTCAGAGCAAACAGCATAGCCAGAACGGCAGTTGCCAGTAGAATCGCGGAACGAGGAACCGTCAACATACAACACAAGATCAGGATTGGAGAGTGGCTGATCGAGTAAGTCTGGGCGAGGGGAACACGTGATGGAGAGTTCAGCCATGCAATCATGTGGGGTGCCTTCTTCAGGGGTTGGTAGGAGAGTAGCAGGGTTTAGAACAGTGCAACGTTTAACCGTTACATTGGGAAGTTCCAGAAGGCAGGTGTGGTATCTGAGGAAGCGAGACATGGAGAAATGTGAGGTTCTGTGTTCAGATAGGATAAGATGGACAGAATGAGGTACCAGTAGAGTTAGAGGGGAATAGCCCACAATGTCCCTAGAGGCAGCAAGAGCTTTTTCAGCTGCTGCGATTCCTCTAAGACAGGGAGGGAGGCCTGCAGCAACAGGATCCAGTTTACAGGAGAAATAAGCAACAGGGCGCAGAGATCCTCCATGGTCCTGTAGGAGAACAGAGGTCATGCAGCCACCGCGCTCATCCACTGTCTGAGTGAAGGGCTTGGCTGGATCAGGGAGGCCCAGAGTGGGAGGAGACTGCAGGGCCAGCTTTAGAGCAGTGAAGGCTTCCTCAGCTTCAGGGGTCCACTGAACAGAAGGCTTCATAGGCTTGGAGTGAGTCAGAGCAGAGAGTGGTTTAGCCATGATGGAGAAATTAGGGACAAATGCTCTGCAGTAAGAGCATAATCCAATAAAAGACAGGAGCTGTTTAACAGTTACTGGTTTAGGAGCCTGTTGGATGGCTGTGAGGTGTTTGGAGGATAAAGACTTGCCCTGGGAGTTGATGGTGTGTCCCAAAAAGATGACCTCGGGCTGCAGAAACTGCATTTTGCTGCGGCTGACCTTGTGACCCTGCTCGGCCCGGTGGTGGAGGAGGGCGATGGTGTCAGTTAGGCACTGTTCCCGGGTCGGAGCACAGATCATCAAATCGTGTGCATACTGAATAAGGGCGGAGCCTGAAGTGGGCGCAAAGGTTGACAGGGAAGTGGCCAGGACTTGGTTATAGACTGTGGGAGACTCAGCATAACCCTGTGGCATCCTAGTGAAAGTGTAGCTTTTCCCTTGGAACTGAAAGGCAAACCAAAACTGAGAGTCAGGGTGAACAGGTACACTAAAAAATGCATTTGCCAGGTCAACTACAGAAAACCATTTGGAGCCAGGTGGAATGTTAGATAGGATAGTGTGAGGGTTTGGCACAAGTGGAGCACGACAGTGAACTGCAGAATTAACAGCTGTTAAATCTTGAACAAAACGATACTCATCTGGTTGGCCTGGGCGATATTTCTTCACAGGAAGAATGGGTGTGTTAACTGGTGAGTCATTGCAGGGGCGCACTACACCTGACTGGAGGAGAGAGTGAAACACCGGAGCTATGCCTGCAGCAGCTTCAGGGCGAAGTGGATATTGCGGCCTCTGAGGGTGGAAGTGGGACTTGGGAGTAACCACTAGAGGCTCACAGTCTTTGATCAAACCTACATCATATTTTCCTGTGGCCCAAACATGTAGAGGAACTGTAGTTAGGGCTGCTTCTAAGTCAGGTTCAAGAGAAGAGGGGGAGGATAGAAGGAGGGGGGTAGGTGAGCTCTGAAGAGCCTGAACAGAGCGAAGGGTGTGGACAGTCTGGATGAGAGGCATTCGGCACTCGGCCAAAGAAGGGGAAAACTGGACAGTAGGATCAGGAGTGCTTGTTCAATCTGCAGCCTGGTTGCAGGATTTCGTCCAGGGACCTAGGTCACGCCATTGGTCAGTGGAAGATTTAGCTAGAGAAATGTGAGCGGCACTATCAGGGACTTTGAAGAAGGGGAGCTGATCTGGGGTCAGAGAGACTGACAGGGCACAGCGGGAGGGTGACCAGTAGAGAGTAGTGGTGGACAATCTGTCTTCAGCTTGTGATAGAAAGCTGTCAGTGTAGGGCTGGTCTGGTTGAGGGGACACATGGGACGTACAGTGCAGGTGAGCAGGATCCATGAAGTTCGCAGTCTGTGAAACGAGTTTGCGTGCCAATTTTACCAAAGAAACAGAGCTAGAAAAGTTTAACCACCACTGATAAACACATAAGGTGGAGGTCAGAGGATGTTTTACCAACAGATGAGAGCGAGAAGCAGGGGAGTGCACAGTCATGCCTCCGGGAGTCGATCGGAGCTCAAGGCCCAGAGTCAGCATGAGGTCTCTACCTAGAAGGTTAAAAGGACAGCAATCAGATAACAGAAAGGAATGCTTAAAGGATGTTGGGACAATTTGGCATGTAAGGGGAGCGGTGAAATGTTCTTTGGTTTCAGTTCCGCTAGACCCCACTGAATAGAGGTAGAGTCCGCTTAATTTGGTACCTGGCAGGTCAGAAGCTCGTATCACAGAGTACGTGGCGCCAGAGTCTGCTATAAACTAAAGGTTTTTCCCATTTACAGTCATATTGAATAATGGCAAATTTAAAATACTCTCAATGGAAGGACAATGCATTGTCAATGTATGTGTTCTGTGTGTTGTGGGCGGGAACTTATCTGGTATGGGCTGGGAGGGTCCTTCAGTCGAACCATTCACTGAAGCTCCGCCTCGCGTCACCAATCAGTCCGAATGGGTGGGACGACGTGGGGCAGCCTGCCATTGGTCAGACCAATTTCTGCGTGGTCCTCCTCGACCACGCCCTCGGCCTCTTCGTTGGTTATGAGGTTTGCGTGGACATTCTCGAGTCCAGTGTCCAGTTCCAGGTGTGGCGCCAGGTGGGCCAGTGGGCTGGTAATGAGGGTTCTGGCTTCTGGTGGGAGGAAGAGCAGGGGGCGGCGTTGCAGGGACTGGATTGGGGTTTGAGGCATGCTGGAGAAGGTGGAGCTGTGCTTTCAGGGCAGTGTCTTTGCGCTTCTTATGCTCAGCAGAGTCTTTTTCTCTCTGACGTTTCTGCTGGTGTTTGGCGTGGCGGAGGATGTCAGCCATACGAGAAGAGGGGTCGGACCAACCAACGCAGGAGTCTTTCACCAGGTTGGCCAGTTCCTTCATCAGACCTTGGCGGAACTGTTGTTTCAGCAGACATTCGTAGGGGGCCCGCTTCCCAGCCTGGGTAATCGTGAGGTTTTTCAAGCCCACTGTGGTTGTCAAAAGTTTCCTGCAGGCGAATCATGTAGTCCTCTACATCTTCATCTGGCTTCTGGGTGCAGGAGCTGACTTTAAACAGGTCACAGGCCACTGGGAAGGAATCTCGGACCTTGGTGATGAACTGGACCACCCATCGTTGGTATTCTGCGTCTCCGGGAGCAGGTACGTCCTCTTCATTGGCCTTCTCCCAATTGGGTGAACTGGGTTGGACATGATTGGTGAACTGGTCGTGAAGAAGACCAAACTGGACAGTGCTGAGCAGATGGATCATTACTCGGCCCATTTCAGAAGAGGTGGGGGTGTAGTCTCGGATAAAGTCTATCAGGGCTTTGGCCATCACCTCTCCTCCCTTCTCTGGCTTGGGGAGATGCTTGGATGCCACGATGATGTCATCTGAAGTCCATGGGCGGTACACAAAGACAGGCTTTCCTTGTGGGCCTGCAACCTGGACCATAGGTAGCTGTGGAATGTGGGGGGCAGGACCCAGCAGTCTGGTTTGTGCTCTTGTCATCATCCCACCATCTAAGGGGCTTGGGGGGCTGTTGAAGGAGGCAGCGATGGTAGGAGAGGGGCGTACTGGGGTGGAGGAGATGGAAGTGGACGATGATGAGGCAGTCTGAGCAGAGGAGGAGGTGGACGAGGAGGAGGAGGCAGGGAGGGAGGAGGCAGGGGAGGAGCTGTTAGGGGGAGGGCCGTAGGAGGAGGGGAGGGGGGAGGAGAAGCTGGCAGGGGCAGGGCTTTCCTTGGAGGGTGGGGAATCTTTGTACGGCGGCGGGGCGGAGTCGAGTGACGAATCGACTGAAGTTCCCCACAGACCCTGTGTGGAAGGATACAGACAAGATGAAGGACCAGATTTTGGACCTTTTACATAGTTTGGATCAATTTTGTCACTTTTCATTTGTCACTTTTAAACATGTCATGGCTTTCTGACACAACTTTCATTGCCTGTTATCACCTTCCTCTTCCCATTTCTATAAACACTCATCCATTTCAGACATTACATTTAAATCACTTGATTTAAGCTTCTTTTTCTTTAACATTGTTTCTTTCTCAGTTTGCAACTTCTGTCTCAGGATTTTCAGCTGGTTTTGGCTCACTGAACCTCCATCAGGAAATCCGAACTTTTCACACCACATATAGACATATTTACAGCAGTCATCACCATACTTTCATGAAATTCATAAGGTTTGACACAGGTTTGTCATGTTGCTGTTCTTTTCCTCCTGAATTACCCATTATACCTTATTTTGTCACGTCTGACTCAAAGGACTTCCTGGCCTGATCTTGGAGTTTTTCCTCACAGGACTTTATTTTAGTCTCTATTTCCTTTCCCTTACCAGATCTTGTCCACGCCCGAACTCACTGGATTTCTGGCCTGGTCTCAGTTCTTTCTCTTTTTTTTTTTATTTTTTTTTAAAAAGAAAAAACTTCACAGGACTTATCTGCCTGATCTTAGTAAAAAACTTCACAGGTCTTATCTGAACTAAGTTCTGGCCAACCGGGAGGTATGGCACGCTGTGTCCTGAGTTCCCGGTTTTTGAAAATTGAACTAGCTCGACTTTCTGACACCAAAACTTTATGGCTAAAATCCAGAACCACTTTTAGTGATTTCACAGAGGGATAATTTGTGTTATCACCGCTAGGTTTCCATTGTCCTTGTTTATCCACATTGAGTAATGTTCTGGCATTCACACACCTTTCCCTATTCTTCTTATTTACACAAAAAGTCTTATAAAGAAGTGAAGAACAGCAATCATGACCAAAATAAAGGCAGTTGACCAAAGCACCAAGAAGATTTGAACTCCTTCTTCAGTACATTTAGAAATTTGTTCTAATTCAGACTTTCTTAAATCCTCTAAATTCTGTCTTTCCAGTTTTAAATAAATTGTTATTAAATCTAAAATAAAATTTGACAATAATACTTCTCACCCGATTTTTCCATACTGGAGTTCATTGATTCCAGCGCAGTCGACCAGAATCGAAGACCTTGGTCCTCGTCACTCCTTTGTCTGTGTGAGGTTTGAGGATGAACAGTTGTGGTTCAGGTGATCAGCCACGAGGTCCCCGACACCGGCTGACTCACTTGGAATCCCGGACGAGCCCCCAAATTGTGCTGGAAAAAATCTTTGTGGGGAGAATCAAAAATGATGCCGAGTCAAACTGTCTTTTACAAGTTTATTATAGCAAAGAGAAATATATAAAAAATCATGCAGTCAAGCATGCAGAGAGATCTCTCTGAATAAACAAGTAAGTGTCACAAAGTTATATAGATTTCTGATCACGCCTTTACCAACTGTCATCATCATCATCATCACTTGATGGAGATCTCTATTAATAGCTGTTGCTAGGGGCATGTAGAGAGAGTTCTTCTTAAAGCGGAACTATTTGGAGAGAGTTTTACATAAAATGAAACTAGACACACTTTGAGACAGTACACGACCTTTTCGCCTTACTTCACCCCGCTAGTAGACAGAATAAGGGGAAGCTACAAGAGAATCTGGCCAGTGTCTGTAAGTTTTGTTTTTAGTGTGAAAAGGTCACCTGATAATTTGTAAATGTAACAGTAATGCTGCATCTCATGACAGCTTTAATAAAGTTTAGGCCAGCTCACACAATAATTTCCATCACAGAATACTTCAGTCCAGATAAACATCTTAAGTGTTGCAGATATTTAGCAAGACCTTTAATGTCATCTAATGTGCCCTGGATGCAAAGCAAAAAAAAAAAAAAAAAAAAAACATAAAATTACCTTCATTTCCATTTTCACAAATGAAATAAAATTTCTTCCAATCAGAAGCTGTGTATTAATGAGTTTTCAAGTTCAGTAAAATAATTCAGTTCAAATTTGACGCTGAGTAGTTTTTTAGTAGTACCTGGTCTAATGTGGTCAAGGTCCCGAAAAAGCTTTATTATTATTATTATTATGATTTTATATTTTTTATTATTCCTTCTTCCATTCAGTTTTCTCCTTCTTTTCATTCTGATATAAGGGCCTTATTGTTGGTCTTTTCCTAGAGTTATTCACTGATGTTTTGTTTTGTCTTTTTTGTATTCAAGTTCCTTGTTAGAGGTAAAAGTGCTGGTTTTGTTCTATTCTTCCTCCTCCTGTCCACCTCCTCTACTCTGCAACACCCTGGTGTCTGTGTATACAAAAATTATAATAAATGAATAAAAATGAATAGAAATAAAATCGATTAAATAAATGGCTGCAAATGAAATAATTAGAAAAATATTTGTGCGTAATGCAGGCTGGTATAACTCCAACACCATCTGACCTCCATTTTTAACACATAATTAAATGGACACATTGTGTGACAGAGCTGATGGGATTTGTGGTTGGAGACTAGAGGGGTTAACGTATCCAATTGTTTAGTTTTATTTTCAGTGCACTGGCTCAAAAATTGTTAAATGTGAAGGTTTTATTTCATTTATGACTTTATTGTACTGGTATTCAAATTTGTTGGAGAAAAGTCATCCAACAGCGCGATGCGCGACACAGACACCGTCACTGCTGTTGGTCGCCTCCTGTGTGTTGAACCCATTGTACTACAATACTACAGTACACTGGCACAGTGATGTACTGAAACACATGTTTAATTACAGTATATTGTGGTACAGTATATACAATAGTCATATAGTAATTGCTGTCAACATTTACATACTGTAATGTCAAGAAAGGTAATTACCTGTTTTCTTCTCTAAATCTTCTGATTATGATGGACAGAGTGAATCTACTGACATTTGGTTGTACCCTTTGTCCAGCCTCTCTCATGCTCAATCCATGGACAAGAACATGGTCAGTAACAGTAGCTCTGACTATTCGTTGTAGTGCCTCACAAACCAGTGCTCACTGAACTGGCTTATATATGTTCCCTCACATCACAGCCTCAAGTGTGATCAGTTTTGAGTTGTTGTGTCCATCCGGTGACCCCTGTGCTTTAATCGTGTTTGACTTTTGCCACCTGTGCTCACCATTATGAAGCACAGGTGCATCACAATAAAATGTGTTGGCAAGTTGTGTTTAAACTCGTGAAAAGTGCTTATGGTTTTGTCAAAAGAGTGACTGATTAAATCAGTGGGTTCAGGCAACTGAGCATTTGGTTCAGACCATAGGGTTTAGTGTTTTAGCAATTAAGAAAAACTGTAAACTGCAGCCAATTTACCATAAAAACTAATAGAAGAATAGAAACAACAAATCAGCTAAAACAAGCTTATAAAACGTAAAACAAAAGTCTGCCAACCCTGAAAGAAAACAAACTCAGTTTCATTTTTACCCACATCCTTATTTTATTGATTTTTTAGTGTCTTAGATGCTGAACAAAGATTTCAACCATAAAACAGAGAAAAGCAGCATTTTTCATTTTCAACTGAACTGAGACAAACTGCCTTCTGAAAAACAAGATCCAATGGAAACAAAATAAAAAGCATGTTTAATATTCACTCTTCTTTCTAAGAGGAAGGATGGAACATGTGACATTGCATCAGTAAATATCTCTGCAGGGCTGCAGACTCGCTTCAGATTGCCTTACATAGTTTTCAAAAACCCTACATCCATGATTAACCCCGACCTAGTTACCAATTAAGTTAGCTTAGTTACCAATCAATCCTTCCAGTCACTGTAAACATGAAGAAACTGTAAACTCTCACCTTACAAAAAACATAAACATCTTCTGTTTACTGTAGTTTAATCTTAAAAGACATAAATGCATCAGACATCACACAAAATACAGCTACAAACTAAAAGTAATCAGATTACATTCCTTCACCTATGATTTTACCCTGAGAACGACATGTTTAAAAGAGACTGATTGATTATGAGATTAACTTATTACCTCTAAACCACCTCATAGCTCCAGACTGTATCTGTAAATCACTACATCTTAGTATTAACTCATTAATTCTGGATTGTTTTACATCTTCAGGCCTAAAACATGTTGAGCTTGAACAACCTGAGAGAAGTATTTTCTCTTTGGTTGAAGACCTTTATGCATGTGGATGTCTGCAACATGCCATCAGATATTTTCTTGTTTGAAGGTCACAAATCAAACAGATGTGCTACAGCTACGTTTATCCATGACTTTCTGGGAGGTCTGGGAATGCCTCTAGGCATGCTGGGAGATGAAGTGATACAGGATACAGTAGTCATACCTGATTACATACCTCAATAAAATGTAGATTATTATTCTGGTTTAAATGAAAATCAAATGTAAACCTCACACACCTTCAATAACCTTTTACCACTAAAATTCATCCTTTCACACATTAAAGCTCCACATCAGGACCACACATAAGTCAGGGATCATCACCAAGGTCGGCAACCTGTCAGTCAGTCCATGTCACCATGGCAACCACCTAAGAAGGCAATGAAATGAAAATGTGAGTGACGAATCTTTTATGAATTTTTTTACTTTATAGTTTCTGCTCAAACAAAGTCTTGTTCTTTTCAATCAGATCTTGGGGAATCAGCCTGACCGTCATCACACATGATTTCTGTTTATAAAACAGGATGATCATCTACTACAGCAGTCTTACCTAATTAATCCAGGCCATGCTGACCAAGGCTGAAGCTCCACGTTCATGTTTAGGCCTGACAGATCTGCGTCTTCTTTTAGCTCCACCAGAACAATCCTACAAGTTCAAAACAACTTTCAGTCCAAACGTTATGCATTTTTATAGATTTTATCAGGGTTTTAATGAGCAGTTCTGACTAATTAAGTAACAAGAATAGTCCAGTCTCTCATATAACCAGTATTAAACAGTCGTATTGAGTAAAGCTTCCAGCGAGGCGTACCGGGACGCAGCTGTTCCCCTCTTTGATGCACAGATTCAGTTTGCAGTGCAGGTAGACGTCACCAGAGCTCCCAGTGAACTGGAACATGGTGAAGGAGAAGTAGTTGGAGGTTCCCTCCCCGTTTCCCTCCACCATCACTGTCTGGTCAGCAGCGTTGGCACAGCTGCTCACAAACAAGAAGAGACTTTTCTCAGCCTCCCATCACAACCATCAGAAATCACATCTATGAAGGAATCCCAGTGAGCAGCTTCCACTTCTCAGTGTGTCTCACCGATTCTGGATCAGGTCGTATCTCGGAGTGCTGTTGGACGATTCCTGGGCAGTTGCCCAGCAGGAGTCCGTCACCACGGCGATCAGGTCTGCATCCAACCCTTCGGTCTCCAGCTCCACCCAGATCTTCTGGTTCAGCATCACATCAGTGTTAGAATCCACAACGTGTGTGCGGTCGGCGTCGGTGTAGGATTTCATGGTTACAGTGTAACTCCACTCTCCAGATGTGATGTGCTGGATCACAGAGCTGCAGACGACACACATAAACACACCTCAGCTTCTCTGACTCACAAACCAGCTGAAAGGTTTCACGTAGCAGTAGAAATGAAGTTACCAGCCAGAACACACCTGTCTTTGATCCTGAAGGCCACAGTCTTCATTTCTGGCTGAACATGGATGCAGGAGAAGTCGATGTAGAACTGATCTTTGCGAGTGATGCCTTCAGAAGAGCTGTTCTGAGCCATAATGGCGTTCCTGTAGGTCACCTGGCTGTCGTTAACCTGCAGAGCCAAATATTCAGATGTAAAGGAAGAAGCCTCTTTATTCTCTTTTTGTCTATACAGAGTAAAGATGTGGAGGAGAGGACCCACCGTGATCACTGCACCACAGGTGTTGCTGCTGTTGAAGCTGAAAGTCACCATGCCACTCTCCTGGTCCATCTCACCCCTGCAGGTCTCATCATTGAGGTGTAAGACAGAGTAGTCAATGTTTTTGTCCCTCAGGAGACAACCCACCAGACTGACTGAGGCAGAGTTCTGTGTGCAGAACACTGGATCTCCTGAAAATGAGCATAATGATGAAAAGAAACAGTTAAATGTTTTCCTTCAATAACTCAGTCCTGTTATGTTGTGGTCACAGCTGTCGTACCCAGAGTGTTAGACTCTCTGTAACTGGAGGCAAAAACAGCTCTACAGAGGCAGCCAGTGTTACCCCCAAACTCGCCACAAAACTCATGATCACTGCAGACCTGGTCCTGACAAACGGCCTCAGGACGAGCTGCAGAAACACATATTGGTAAAGTATTTTAAACACATATGAGCTACAAAAATAGAGGTGAATTTAGCTGAAGTTGCTCAGGTCTTACAGCACTGAGCCTCAGACCACCAGCTCTCCAGGGTGACGTTGCTCAGGCTGCAGGCTCTGGCGTAGGCCCACAGAAACTGACACCCAAGACCGTCCACTGCAGGATATTTGCACAAAGTTGCATTGCAGGCAGTTATGTAGGGAGCTGGATCCACGATGGTGTTACAGGAGGAGAAGGGCGCCTCCATCAGGAGGTTACAGCTGTTCCACACATGGAAAGAGAGAACATGAGATCCAATGAACTGATCAGCTCCTTTATGTTTATCTCCCATCTGTAATAGTGTCATGTAACATGACTGATATGATGTAACATGTCAAATAGATCAGAGTATAACAGCAGAAGATGTTTCCTGCTGTGTGGATGAATCTGCTCACCGTTCAGTCATCATGGGGCAGTCGATCGTACCGTCAGCAGGTTCAGTGTACACGCTCTCACAGCTGCAGGAGACAAACACATATTCAGGACTGCTGGTCTGCTCCGGATTATTCATACAGCACATATAATACACAGTATCTGTAAGTCATTCATCAAGCAGCAGCAGAGAGTCGGTCTGTAGGAGGAGTTACCTGGAGGAGCTGTCCTCAGAGAGCTTTGCACTAGAAAAACTGCTGGAGTTTCCACACAGACCAACCAGAGATGATCCAGCAGGTCCTGAAATGGTTCAGGACAGAAAGTGAGTCAGAGAATCATCAATGTTTAAACTGGATCAACAGAAAACAGTTTCTTGGTCTCCACGTCCACAATGACACTTTCTGTACCTTCCATGTGAATCTGTGCTGTGTCTCCATCAAAGAACACAGCAGCAGAGCGTCCAGAGAGTGTAACTTTGGCCGTGACTCCAGTTTGGTCCTTAGAGAGCTGGACACCATGAACCTCCTGGACCGAGCTGTTGAGGACCAGAGCTACGTTGTCCACCTGAGTCACAGTGGAGAGACAAGATGGAGGAAATACTGAGAGAAACATCAGCATCATCTCCTTGCTTCATCAATCTGTTTCTACTGTCTCTGAGAGGGAAGATGAGAGCCTCCACAGCAGAGACTGTGGGGAGGATTTTAGACCAAACTCCACCCTGACTGGTGGACTGAAGTTCAGGAAGCTTACCAGGACTCTGCCGTCTTGTTTCAGGAGAACGTCAACGCCTGGGTCCTCCACCCGCAGAGTCACACTGTCCACAAAGCTCACATCTGTACGACGTCGCTCACGGAAACTGGCCAGAATCTGAACGCCTGAAACCCACGAATCCGACAGCAAAGTGTAGGAACAGCGATCTTCTATGAAGTCGGCTTTGTTGTGGACGTCAATGACAGCAGGACCGGTCACACTGCAGGTGTATGATATCATGCAGCTGACAGAGGAACACACACAAGGATAGACAGCATCATTAGCTGCTGGTGAGACTGCAGCCACCAGGGGGCGCCACTTTTTTAGAGGTAATTCACTGAGGACAGAACTGTGAATCTCATGGTGGTGCTGGAAGAAACATCACTGATGACAAACTTTACAGACTTCGTTAAGTTGAGATCATCTGCAGCAGGAAGCAGTTTGTATTTTAATCATATCTGATTCAAAGTGAAAACTCCTGTCATCACATTTCTTCTGATTATCATGTTTATTTATTATATTGTAACAAGTATAAAGTGAAGATATTTACCTGCCGTGGCCATCACAGCGTTCCCCATCATTACAGCCTGAGAGTGTGATGGATCTGTCAAGACCGCATGAGACGCTGGTGCAGGTTTCATTTACATGTGTTGTATTAGGAGAAAAGCCTTTACCTGAGAAGCACAGGAGCTTTTTCATTCATTTATAAAATCACTGATCACTTTTCAGCTAAAACTAAACAACATTTAAATTCTACAGTTTTATCAGAATTGTAAAGGAGATGTTTGGAGACAGAGATTTACTGACCTGAGAACCTGCATCCACTGATGTCAATGTATGCCTCTGGATCAGCGGCAGAAATAACTACAGAAGTCGAGTATGTGCCGTTAACATAAACATCAACTTTCTGGACAGAGAGAAAGACAATCAGTGTGAAGACAACAGAGATGAATGAACGGAGTTCACACACATCAGGATGAAAAGAGACAAAGTTTGTCTTTTCTCCTTTTTAACATCACTGTTGATGTTTTCCTGTTAACTGCAGCGTGAAGAGAAGCAGACACGTTTCAGGGAGAGTTTAGATTATACACACACACACACACACACACACACACACACACACACACGCACTCACCTCGGTAACGTTTGGATTGTTTAGGCTGTAGTCATTTAATCCCAGAGCTGTCTGATCACGAAAACTAATAAGATAAAAATAAACCTGTAATGAGAGAAATGATAGAATGTCATTAGAAAAGAGAAAAATCTTCTTTTTTTTTTCATTTTTATTCAATTACATTTAAATATTTTCATTAATTTCTCTTTTTTGAATTTCATCTGTTTATCTAGAAAAATTAACACTTGGATTGATCCTTATAAAATGAATAACACTTACATAGTCGTAGTTTCTAGTCACATAAAAGACGAACGAACAAGTTGCTGGGTTTGTTATTGTAGACGCATCCTGCTTCACAAAACGTTCCAGAAAACGTGGCTCGTCACTATACAAGTCAACAGAACCATCATCGGATTTAGGACCAAGTAAACAGTCTCCTGAGGTTGAAGGGTTGTAAAAGCCGTTGAAACAGACCACGAAGTTTTGACTGGTGAAGTTCACCTGTTAAATATCAAACACACACATCTAATTAAAATAAACGTTTTTCTGTTTTCACAAATGATGCAAACAGGAGTCATTTAAATATGAAACATGAAATACTGGCCAACGGTGCAGGCTTTGTTAGGATCATGTATTTATGCAGAGATGTGGAGTTCTCTTCACACTGCAGTGTGTGTTTCACTCCATTTATGATCTTATCTTTAGATTTTCTACATTATCAACTTTCAACTCTGGTTCAGATTTTATTAGTTCTCATAGAGCAGCTGTTTTATTTCTAATATGAGACAGATGAAAAAAGATATTGAGGTGTTTACACAAATAATCCTGAACTGAGCTGTAAACACACACTGCTCTCATTTAGAGAGAAAACATTAATACTGACAGCAGGTGGAAAGACACAAAGATATTCTCAGTCATCTGCTTTCATCCTACGTACGTAGAGCTGGGTGTAGACTTTCTGGTAAAACGTGATGGGACAGGAGCTGATGTTGATCTCTTTATTTACAGTAAATGTCTCTATAAATTGAACAGCACCTGCAGAGATGGAGAAACATGAGAGATGAGCTTCAGTCTGTCAGCAGTTAGACTAAAGTTCAAACTGCTTCTTCACATTTTGATGGAATAAAACATCATCAGTCAGCAGCTTTGTTCTATAAAGATGTCAGGATAATCTCACACACTCCTTAATAAACATAGAGCACATGAAGAACTTTTACATCATGTTTTACTGTAAATTAAGTAAAAACATCAGATTTGTGTGTATTGACCATTTTTGTTTTATTAAGAAACCAAAGTTTCCTTTGATTGATAGAAATCAGATCATTTTATTATAGAAATGATGGTTAGGAGGTTTTCATGTTAAATATTGTTGTTTTAAATCTTTTTTTTCCTGTGAACTGCAGTAATTTATGTTTCTTGCCTTTGCTTTGCTCTTCTGCTCCTTTAGATGATAAACCTTCTTTGTATTTACTGTAGATTGGAGACTTGTTTATGACCCACATCTGTTCCTCATTTGCATGTTTTCAGCTCCAGTTTTTATACTTGTTCCTGCCTTTCATGTGTTTTCCCTTCACACTGACCACCTCTCCTGTTATACACCAACTCTTTACATGGACTTTGGTTTCTGGACTTGTCTGTCCTCCTCCAGGAACGGCTTCTTCATCTAAATTAAGGTTGTCAAACTCTTTGAGGGCTGCTGTCCTACAGCTTTTAATGTTTCCCTGCCTCAACACACCTAAAGTCAAACTAATGGCTCATTGTGGAAAACTTGACAACAAGCTATTCGATCTGTTTGATTTGAATCGTGTTTTGAAGCAGAGGAACATTTAAACCCCTGCAGGACTGGAGTTTGACATCCCTGACCTAAATCATTACAGAGCTTCACCTCTGCTACAACAGTTGTTTTATATAAACCCAGCACTTATAACATGATTGATAACATGACCTTGTACTATTACACGTGCATACTTTTACTGAAGTAAACATTTCTAATGCAGATTTTTACTGCTTACAGGGTAAAATGTGAGTTTAAACTTTTGCTCATCTTAAGGATGTGAATGTTTCTCTGTCTCTGGTTGACTGATGTGTCTCTGGCTTACCTCCCAGTGAGATGAGAGCAAACAGGTAGAGAAGGGGGTGGAGCATGTTGGAAGGGATCCAATCAGCTGTCAGAAAGCTGAAACACAAAGCTGATTGGACAAAAACTGTAAGACACATTCTCATCATTAATGTATTAATTCCTTTCATCATATCTGTTAGCTGCTGTTAATCTAAGAAGGAATTTATTTCCTAAAGGGATATTTCTAATAATACTTTGTTCTAGAGAATAACTGCTTTGTCTTTTCATAGCTTGCAGTGTTCTGTGTAACTCTTGCTTCTAGTGCAGTACCATCAATGCTGTATATTAAACAGCTTGTTATTGGGTATTGAGACGTCTCGTTTGTGTTGCTGTCTTCAGGTTGGCTGGGGATGGGGGGTAAAGGCCTGTTAATACTCTGTAAGAACAGAGAAAGTTGTTCTTCCTCTCAGATTTGACCCTTTTGTCTGTTCTCCACACATCATCTAGGCAGAATTTTATTATCGTGTGGTGTCTGGCAGCTGTTGCGTGGTTGGACAGCGATGTGAAGTGGGTGTGGTTCATGTGGAAAAGTGGGAAATAGGAAGTTTACAAAGGTTTAAAAAGGATGAAGGCTGGCTGAGGCCATGGCAAAGTATGAATATGTGAACAACAACATGATGAGAAGTCCGCTTCTTTTTAAAGATTTAGGTTTTTGGCTCAAGTCCCTGATAAGATTCACTCAGAGCTTCTTTTTTAGGCCAATTTATCACTTGTGAATACTTTGTATGTATCTAACCAATTTCTAATTCAGTTTGCATAGAAGTCTTGTTTATGTGCATTACTTCACTATAAAATACAATTACTATTTAATATTTTGATCAATCCTTTAAATAAAGAATTGAGTGGGAGACATGAAAACCTGTGGGGCTGCAGCCCTCGTGGGACCGGACTGAGTAGTTCTGCTGAGGACTGTACAGGCCTGAGGCTGTCAGGTGAGGTAGGGGTGAGGAATGAAGCAAGCAGCACGTACACGAGGCTCAAGCTTGCAGCTGCAAATGTGGGAGGAGATGAGTGTAAATAGTTAAGATTTCTATGGTCATACTTTGAGTTTGAGCTTCTCTGCTGTACCAGCTTCACCATATAGTTTATATACTGTAGCCTATAGTAGCCTGCAGCACTGTAGGAAGCCGTTTAGATGGTCTGAGAGGAACGTTGCTGTTTCACTGTAAGCCACAGAAAACACTCCACAGCAGCCCGGACAGAGCTTTAGGTGACCACAAGAAAGCCTGTTCTCCCTCTGGCGACGAGGTAGAAGAAGCACCATCTCCCCAGTGAAAGGACGTTCCTGCTAGCTGTGTCATTACAACTCAGCTGGATCCTCAGTTCCAGCTGCTGGGAGGTGGAATAAGAGACGCTGACTTTGACTATTCTGTACATGTAAGTAGTTACTCTGAGGTTGGTTTAATCTTATTAAATTTGTTTTCTGGTTAGCAGCTGGTGTGTATGTGAGTGTGTGGGCCCACAGCTTAAACCTCTCTGTTGTTTCTGAGGACCATGTAAGATTATTTTACATAGTCTCCAGAAAATGAGGACTATAGAAAATAGTCATTTTTTTAATGAAGATCATAGATCTATAATCTTTATTAAGCAGCAGAAAGTGGAGCAGTGGTCATTCAGAGTGTGTATCCCTCATAGGCCACTACAGGTTGTGTTGTACAAGTTTACTCTTATACTTTATTTTATATTTTTCTCAGCTTCTTAAAAATTATTTTATAATTATTTTGGCTGCGTTACGGCTAGCTGTCGTTTCTTTTTCTTGTGTCTTTTCCCCTCATGTGTCTTTTAAACTTTGTTGATTGGATTCATAGTTTTTACATAGTGTCAGTTCCTACAAAGGTTACCAGTGGGCCCAAGATTAATTAATGGATCTATTTATTTTGTGTGTATGTATGTATGATATTTTTAGTCAACATTGTAATAATCAGGAATTACTTCACACAAACAAATCCCTCTTGGCGCCCCCTGGTGGCCCCACAGCTCTTTAATATAACAAGACCAGAATTTCCAGCATCTGCCTATAATGGTAAAAGGGTTTAATCTGGTAGAATCCAGCAAAAATATCAAATCTCACAATTTTTCTTCCTGATGAAACTCTGACATTAAAGAATGAAGGGTTTTAAACTGTAATGACAGTGAGATTAAAAAGTTTAATTTCAATAGAAGTCAAGGTCGAAGGTCACCAGAGGGAGTATCTGACACTACGGAAAAATACTGATGCTACCAAATCTATTTTACTGCTAAGCGTTGACATATCTAACACACTAATTACTACCAAAAACTATCCCCTTGACTACTTTTTAGTTAGAAATAATTTTTGTTTGATTTTTTTACTTCATAATAAATAATGTAGTACTTTAAATAATTATACTGGCATTTAGAGAGCTGTAATAATATCTATAAACAAGGTAAATAAGTGCTATACAGCTGTAAGTGATCAATTTATGAGGTTTGTATGTGTGTGTAAGACAAACCTGTGTGGTCAGTGAAGAGGATCACCTACGATGCTGAAAACAAGAACAAAAACATCAGTTATTATCACTTTCTTTGGTAATTTAATACGTTTTCCAGTGTTACTTTGTTCACAACAAAGTTCCTTCTTTTGCTGCTTTATTTTTCTTTCAGAAGGCACCATTCAGTCCTAAAAAGATATTTATGACATTTAGAAAGACTGTATTAGATTTACCTAATGTTAAAATCTGCTTTTAAATAGAAGGATTGTGGATTTTGTCTCTTTCAGTTACACTGAAAACATTGAGTTAACTTTTAATAAAAACAAAGATAATCACCACCAGCCACTAAAACCGTGTAATTTTCCTTTAAACAAGGATGTGGCCTTAAAAGTTGAATGAAAAACCAGAAGACAATGTTTTGACCAGCGCAGGTGTACAGCTCGTCTCACCTTCTGCAGCTTTGGTGAGATGATGAAGACTTGTGTCCTCGAGGCTCTCTGAAGATCTGTTGGACAGATGTGTCTGGCGATGTCTCTGTGGAGGATGTCGCTCTGACTCTCTCTCTCTGTTCGTCCCTTTTTATTTGTGTCTTCGCTCTTGACGATACCCAATAGAATCCAAGGGGAGGACTGGATGTGGAGACGACGGTGACGGGAACCTCCCTCTACTGAACTGAATGTGTCCTCATCATCTTGTCAGGTAAGCATCTCTGACATTTGAGTCTCAGCCGAAACCAGTTTACCAACTATTCCCAAAAACTGATACTCAAATACCAAAGAATCACACATCTTTATTAAACTGTTGGTGAAGCTGAATCAAAGCTGCTGGGCTTCAGTCAGAGTAAATTCACACTAATTTGCTCTCACTTTAAGGTGCTCTGCCAGCTGCAACCACTACCATGGAGGCTGCAGATGTCCCACCAGTCCCTGCTACACCAGTTCTAGAGTCTGTAAGTGTTCCACCAGATCTGAGACCCCAAAGAGTCCCTGTCCTGCTCATTTCTGGTTGATTTCCAGTTGGTTTCTTCCATTACCCCCCGTCATGTGGCTTTTGCTTTTTTCATCCATCTGGTTGTAAAAATATCTGCAGGCTCATTTAATGATCAGTAGTTTTTAAATTCATGGCAGGTGTACGAACGTCCACCAAACACAAGGAAGACACAGATGTCTGAGACTGAAACTGGTGGCAACGCATCTAAACCTGAACTTTATCTGTTGTTCATCTGCTTGTAATGATTTAAGTTATTAATGGTTTTGCATCATAATGACTCCACTTTCCATGTGAGCTGATCGCGGTGAGGACGTGTGTTTTTAGACGTGTTTTTAACGTTTGCTAGCGAGAAACCTGAAAGTGTCGATGGAGGCAGCAGGTTCCCCCAAAATGGCAAAGTCCTGATGACATTGTCTCTTTTCTTGTGATCTTTTGGCCAAGCCCCCCACCCTCCACCCAAAAGAAAAAAGGGGTTCCAGTCTTGTATTTTAGTCAGTTCTCAGGAGGCCTGGACAGCTTGTACCATATCCAACCTGTTCTCCTAGTTGAGCTTTTTGATTTGCACACAGGTGCACTGGACGCCTGAAGCTGCTGCCTGCTTTTACACAACATACCTGAGAAGTTTTCTGTCAATCTACACCCTGAAATTAATAGATGCCAAAGATGTTTGAGTAAAAGATGAAACCAGTAATCATGTAACAGTCACAAACAAAAGAAGGTAAGTCTTAAGTTCACCTTTAAAAATATCAACACTCCCAGCTCCTCTCAGGTTGTCTGGAAGGCTGTTCCACAGGCGAAGACCATAGAAACTAAAAGATGCATCTCCATGTGTTTTTGTCCCCAGCTTAGGAATGAATGAGAGACCAGCCCCGACGACCTGAAGGTCCTGTGATGCTCATAAACTAAAAGCAAGTTGGATAAATACTCAGGACTAAAATTCCTAAGAGCTTTAAATTAAATGACGTATTCTTACTATTCTTATTGTTCAGCACTTGTGTCAGTACTTACTGTGTTTTATAAATGAAGTTGGTCTTGCTTTAAAAACCAATAAAAGGATTTTAAAATCAACTTAGAAGCACACAGGAAGCCAATGCAGAGATTTTAAAACTGGTCTAATATGAGCTTTCTTTCTGGTCTTCGTCAGCACACGAGCAGCTGAATTTTTGCAGGAAAAAGTTTTTCTTGTCCAGTTCAGTTCTGATGTCATTTCCGACTTTGACCAGCGCTGTCTCCATACTATGTTTCGCTCTGAACCCGGACTGCTAGTCCTCAAAGAAACCATTGTCTTTCATGAAATCATTCAGTTGGGTAAGAACAACTTTTTCTAAAATTCTGCTTAAAAATGTTAAATAGGATACAGGTCTGTAACCGTTAAGATCAGAGGTGTCTAAATTTACTCTCTTCAGAAGAAGCTGGTATGTCATCTGAACTGGTCCGTAAAGTCCGAAAAAAACTCCCTGCAAAAGAGGTTTTCAATCTCAATGGGACTTCCTGGTTAAATAAAGGTTAAAAATTTATTTTAAACTGTTCTGGAAACGCCCCTCATTTGCACCCAAATCAATTAGGCTCGCATGTACTGGCATCCAACCTACAATACACATTGCAATCAGCCGTAAAGGACTGACTGTTGACGTCACACACCCTCGCACCCCGTTCTTCCTCTCCACTACCACCACCAGTACACAGCCCCACCCTGCTCATCAGCCCCCCCCCCCCGCTCGGCACTTTCTTTCTGGTGCACTAATTTATCAGTGATCACATCCACTATGTCCTCATCCATACGACCACCTATAGCTCGAACCACCGACATTGCTGTGAGGCCGCAGTGCTAAAAATTAAGTAAAAATCTGTTTGCATACTGAAAAAACTGTCCAATGACCAAACTCCCCCCAAACCTCCAAACATTGCTTTTCAAACGTTAGATGTCTTTCAAACAAAATATTTTTTGTTAATGATCTGATTTTAGACGACAGCCTAGATTGCATGTTTTTAACTGAAACATGGAGGAGTGTAACCAGTGAGTTTCTGCCTTGTGCTGCTTATTAAATTGTCGTGATACAGCGTGATCTCTTGGAGAAAAGGTCTCCGTTAAGAGGACAACACAGACGAAAAAAGAGAAAAGAACACACTGTAAGTCTGCCCACTCCAGGTCTTATACATTTGAAACAGAACAAAGTTTAAGCTAGGGACAATAAACCCCAGAACATTTCTCCACAGCTATCTACGATTGTCACATCTTTGGATCGAAACAATGTTTTGATGATAGAAATAAAAATTCATACAAAAAGTACGAGAACTAATAAGATGGACTAGGATAACGATATGATTAAAAGATGGTGGCGCCCACCTCTCCTACAGGAGAATTTTTACAAAATGGAGGGGTATGGGAGCTTAAGGAATTTCTAGAGGGGGTCCCAGGAAGAAAAATCCAGGAAGGAGGGGCTATAACTTAAAATGAAATACAGTCATCTTCAGAGATCCCTTTAGGTATATTAACATTTACACAGATTTTGTGTAATTATGAACCAGTTGAAGTTATCTAGGTTACATGAACACAGATGTTCTAGTTATTTTAAATGAAGCCACACATCCCAGTTTTATGTACAGGCATTCTATTCTATTCTATTCTACAGTCATTTAGCAGACTCTTTTATCCAAAGCAACTTACATCTGGGAGTAAGAACAACACAAGCAAGAATTCAAACAAGATGAGACATCATAATTAAGTGGTAGTCAGACCGCTGTGAGTCCAGTTCGACCTAGGTGCTGTCATGTGGTGCTAGAGGCAGTGCATATAATTTTTTAAGTCATTTAGTTTAAATACAAGATCATAATTTCATCACACAATATCATCTTGGGCTTAAGTGCACGCAGCTTATTCAGTGCTGAGTTGAGCCAAAGAGCTGGACAAATCCTTCTAACTCATTCTGTGGAGTAGAAGAGTTAAGCTAAGTGTGGAAATGCTCCTTAAACAAGTGAGTCTTTAGCTTGCTTTTAAAAGTGGATAAGGACTCTGCAGATCGGACAGAGTTTGGTAGATCATTCCACCACCGGGGAACAACAGAGGAGGAAGAGTTTTGCTACTGATTTTGCGCCACGTTGTGGTGGGAGCAGTAGGCGTCTTTCACTGGCAGAGCATAACTGTGGAGAAGGAATGTAGCTCTGGAGTGAAGGAGTGAAGGTAGACAGGAGCCGTTTGGGTTATTGTTTTGTAAGCCAGAAGCAGAGCTTTGAATTTGATGCGTGCTGGAACTGGAAGCCAGTGAAGAGAGATTAGCAACGGAGTGACATGAGCTCTTTTAGGCTGGTTGAAGACCAGACGTGCTGCTGCGTTCTGGATCATCTGCAGAGGTTTAACTGAGCATGCAGGCAGGCCAGCCAGTAAGGAGTTGCAGTAGTCAATGCGTGAAATGACCAGAGCCTGGACCAGGAGCTGTGCCATGTCTTCAGTCAGGTACGGTCTGATCCTCCTGATTGGCAAGAACGAGCTACCGAGGCAACATGGTCTGGAAAGGTCAGCTGGTTGTCTACCATGACACCAAGATTCCTGGTAGAAGACGTATGCACAAGCGTGATAGAGTCAAGCTGCACGCTTATCTGTGGCGGTAAGGAAGGATTGGCTGGAAGGACAATAAGCTTGGTGTTGGACAGATTTAGCTGAAGGTGGCGATCCTTCATCCATGCGGAGATATCAGCAAGGCATGCTGATATTCGCATTGAGACAGTTGTGTCGTCAGTGAAAAGAGAATAGGGCCAAGCACCGAGCCCTGAGGCACCCCTGTTGTTAGCTCATGTGATCTGGACAACCATGAGAGGACAGATCCTGAGATGCCAAGCTCCGAGAGTGTGGAGAACAGTATATGATGGTTGACCATGTCAAAGGCAGCAGACAGGTCCAGCAGTATAAGGATTGAGAATTGACCAGTGGATCTGACGAGCCGTAGGGAATCAGTAACTGACAGGAGAGCAGTTTCAGTAGAGTGGCCTTGCCTATAGCCAGACTGATATGGATTAAACAGGTTGTTATCTTGGAGGAACTGTGAGACCTGACTGAAGAAGGCACGCTCCAGTAGTTTAGACATGAATGGAAGCAGTGGGACTGGCCGGTAGTTTTCAACCTGGGCTGGGTTGAGTGTGGGTTTCTTCAGCAGTGGGGTAACCCGAGCTTGCTTGAAGGCAGAGGGAAAGACACCAGATTTAAGAGATGAGTTGATAATATGAGTTACTGCTGTTTTGATTGTAGGTAAAATGCTCTGCAGGATGTCAGAGGGAACAGGATCAAGAGGACAGGTTGTGGGTTTTGAGTTGACTAGAAGTTTAGAGACTTTGTCCTCATTTAGAGAGCAGAAAGAGCAGAGTGAGGCACCAGTAGCTGGTTTGGTAAGGCTGAGCTGGTCAGGCTCAGTGAATTGGTTACTGATGGTAACAATTTTTTCAGTGAAGTAGGAAGCAAACATTTCTGCAGTCAGCACAGTGGGAGGCTAATGTGTGTTGGGAGCATTGCGGATCTTGTTCTGATAAAAGGCTACCTTGGGCTGGATGTAAAAATTTCAAGTTTTTGCTGGTACTCAGACAAGTCAGTGTGCTCTTTTGATTTGTGCCACTTTCTTTCTGCAGCCCTGAGTCCAGCCACGGACTGGGAGGGTTTTGTCTAGCTGATTTTGACACCAGAGGACAAAGTTTGTCCAGAGAGGAGGCAAGAGAAGAGCAGAGTGTTTCTGTAGCCTCATTAACAGACAGTAAGGAGAAGTCTGAGTGGGAAGAGAGGGTAAAGTAAACCTCATCTGACAGCTGTGTAGGTCTGAGGGATCTCAAGTTTCTGCTCTAGGACACCATTTTTGGAGTTGCTTGAGTGACATGAGTAAGGAAGACAGAGAATTTAACCAGGAAGTGGTCTGAGAGGTGCAGTGGGGTGGCTTACAGGTTGGCTATGGAGTAGTTTCTGGTCAGTGCCAAGTCAAGAGTATTGCCAGCTTTGTGTGTTGGAGGAGTCTGTACCAGTTTGAGATTGAAAGAGTAGATGAGAGCCAGAAAGTCAGTTGCCTGTGGTTTGTCAATGTGAATGTTCATGTCTCCCATGACAATTAGTGGTGTGCCATCATCGGGAATGTCAGAGAGAATCATGTCCATTTCAGAGACAAACTCGTCTATATTGCCACCCAGAGAGCGGTAAATGACCAGAATGTATGCAGTGATGGGTGTAGAGAACTTTACTGCTTGATACTCAAGTGATGAGCAGTTAGCCATAGGACGGAGATAAGTAAAGTTCCACTTTTTAGAAATAAGAATGTCCGTTCCACCTCCTCGTCCAGCTGAGCGACGTGTTTGGGTAAATTTGGGTAAATGAAGCTGGATAGATGTTCTGATTTCAGTTCTTCTGCTTTTCTTAAAGCAACTTCACGAGGCATCCTTACATTAGTCGACCTCTTGTGGAGAAACTCTCCAACTCTTCCTGCTCTTTACAATATTTCAGGCTCTTCCTGCTGCTCTCAGCGTTTATTATTTAGTATAAAAACTCACCGTTGCTCCAGTAAACAGCAGCTTTAACCTTTTGACCCCTGGAATTTCTTTTAGACCTCTGCTTGAAAATTAAATACCCCTGATGAAATGAGTGTTTCTCTCCAACCACAAGGTCTGTTTCATTAGTTTTAGAGTCATAAAAGGAAAAACTAGTGATATTTTTTAATATTTTCAAATATCAGTATATGTGTTGCTGGTGAGGAATAAATGACGATGGCACATTGAACAAATAAAAGTTTCAGGTTTCAATTTTGATCAAGTGAAGCAGAACAAAATTAGTGAAGTTTCTAGATCCTGTTTATTAGGCCTGTATGTAACTTACATGCATGAAACTAACACTGTAGAGTCAAAACAGAATAATTATTATATAGGAAACCATGTTTCTCTATTTCAGCAGAGAGGGCTCCTTTTAATTGTTCGTCAGTCATCAACCCCTCAAAACATTTACATTTAGATTTAATATGTAAATTTAAAATATAGTATGACCTGTATTTGACCTGTGTGGTTAACAGTTGTGTTACATGTAGGGAAATGTGCCTAATATGAGGAAAGTGTGATAAATAACGAAAATGGGTCAGCTACAACTTCCATAAGATGGTTCGGTACTCTCTCCAAATCCACATGATGGAAACTGTAAGTTCAGAGGAAATGGTTCATTCTGTATGTTTATCTCTAAAGACTCTTTGTTACATGATGTACCATTTTTTTCTTTGTTTATCACATCAGTTACTGCCAGCACACATACCTCAAATACATCCACACTGAGTATGCCTCCTGCAACTCTGCCTCAGGTACATTACTTCAAGTTCATCCACACCCAGTTAAACGCTGGTTGAAGGGGCTGCCTATGAAGTTTTGCCAAGAACCAAATAATTATTTTTACATTTGAAGAGTTGCCTGAGACAGCTACAGTCATAAAAATAAATCATCCGGTCCTACCTTTGAGTTGATGTGACAGGTAAGACCAGAACATTATGAAAGGATTCAGATTACAGCTAAAATGAGGTCACATCTTTGATTTCAAAGTGTCCATAGGCTGCACTCCTGAAAAAAACAGTCAGGGACACGTCCAGCTGGATTTTTAGCTACATTAACTAGTAGAATGACCACAGTTCAACACAAGCAGGTCTCTTTTTGTTGGTAGGCACTCGGTACAGTCTCCTCTTCTCTCAAATAGGAAGTACACCTCTTTCAGGCATTGAATACATTAATGGATACCCTCCTCTATTAATTTTCATTCATTCATTATTATTTCTGTATACACAGAGACCATAATGCTGCAGGGTGGAGGAGGTGGAAAGGAGGAAGAAGAACAGAGCAAAACCAGCACTTTAACCTCAAATTGAAGAAAACAACACATCAGTGAATAACTTGGTGACAAGACCAACAATAAGACCTTTATATCAGAATAAAAACAAGGAGAAAACCGAATGGAAGAAGGAAGTAAATGTTGCTGTAGATAGACGGCTACATATTAAAACATTTCCGTTTTAATAGTCAGACAGTTTCCAGTAAGGTAGTTCCCAGTCAGACAGTTCTCAATAAGGCAGTTCCCAGTCAGACAGTTCCCAGTAAGACAGTTCCCAGTCAGACATTTCCCAGTAAGGCAGTTCCCAGTCAGACAGTTCCCAGTCAGACAGTTTCCAGTAAGGCAGTTCCCAGTAAGACAGCAGCTTCAATACAAAACATGATGCAGCAACATTTACTGGAGAATAAATTTCAACATCATTTTTTAAACAGATTTGTTGGAGCAAATTTCCAACAATCACTTATAATAATGTCATTCTGACGGCCATCAGAAATGGTGACCTGGGTCACACTGGCTCTGTGAGGCTCACATAACATGTTAAATGGGTCCAGACTGCAGTGGGGAGATGGAGGAGTCCCTGAAAACACTTTTATAAAAGTCTGGATTTATTATAATGCGTAAAGTCACACATATCTGTTAATGTCAAATTCCCATGCATCTGGAAAAAAATTGTAAAGCATTTAGCTTTTTTTTTTATAATGGCGAGTTATATATTTTTATTTACATTTATATATTTTGAGACAGCACATCGGTATACAATGTGCCGGTCTATGAAATACTGCTCAGCATAAAACATAAATAAATCCATGTTCTACATTTTCTAGAAACCGTAGTTACAGTTTCCTTTAGGATACTATAGCAAGCACCTTTTGTGTTGAGTGTTATTCCTGAAACACAGTCAGTTAGATGACAGTCAAATTAACAAAGTCAGTGGTAGTCTTCTACTTCATCCTTCCGTCGTTTATATAAATGCTCCTCTTCTCTCATCTTTTAAGATGGTCATAGATACAGAAAAAAACTCATCAGTGGAAAATATTAATATTTATTTATTTAGTTTTTTATCATGCCTCTCCTGACCACATGTCACTGATGGAGATGTATGAGGACTTTAAAAGTATCATCACCAGAAAAGATAATACGGCCGAGACTAATAAAGCGAGGAAAGTGGCAAACAACTGCTGACAGACTAAACGTGTAAGTTATACAAGTTTCATACCATTCTCAATTGTTACATGTTGATTTCACTGTCCTCATTTATTTCTGGTCTCCTCTTGTGTTATAAATCTGTTTACATAAAGCAGCTCAATTGTCTCTGTATAAGATGTACTGGTCCTGCTCAGTTTATTAATAACACAATAATCAATATGCATCATCATACTTTATGAATATATTGTCATATGTGTGTGTGTGTGTGTGTGTGTGTGTGTGTGTGTGTGACCCTCTGGTGCATGAATTATTACAAAACAGTATCACATGTTTTCAAATCAAATATTTTACTTCTACAGACATGCACATTGATGTTTTTCTGTTCTTTAATCTTATTTTAACTATTACTCAGTGTATTGATTTTTCTATTTGATCTATGAAAATATTTATAAAATAATATCTTGTCATATTAATATAACATAAATTTTCTATAAAAACACCTGGATAATTTTCTTGTCCTGTTTATCACTGAGGCAAACATGGTAATTACAATGTATGTATATATACTATATCAAATGTATTTATTCTTCATACGTAGCAGAGTATTGGTGACTCACTAATGTCCATTGAAGTTGCTAATGTACGATCCATACCTATGCATACATTTAAAAACAGTCTTTAAATATGTGTCTTCTGTAGTGGACACGATGCATCAAAGGGTTAATTCTGCACTGTTACATCTCAACAGAAGCAGTCAAAAGCGTACCTGGCAGCAGGTGAAAATAAAGCACAACAACATATATCAGAGTTGAAGGTAGCCTTTAATTAAATGTATTTGATCTAAACGTGTTGAGCTGTGAACATGTTGCACTGTAGATACCAAGACAACATCAGAGACCACTGCTACTGGTGGGGCTCCTCCCCCAGAAAACCTGTGGGTCTGGTGGCCTGAATGCCCTTCGAATTAAGCGTGCATCCTCTGCAGGGTCAAAAAAAGGCAGCCATTGGTAACCAAAGAGGAACCCTGTCTCTATCTTTCTCCGTCTATTTCTTTAGATTAGCTTTCTCTTTCTCTATCTCGCTCTTTAAATACTCTACACCTGTATGGATGGGGCTCAGCTGATCCCAGTTTTACTGTTAGCCAACCAGAGGCAGTGTAGGCCAGGTGTTGGTGACATTGGGGAGGGGCTTAATAAGGTATTAATTAGTTTTAATGAATATTATGTTCCTTTTCATTTAATTTCATGTTTAGTACGTGTATAGTTGGGTTTCTTTAGTTACACTGATGCTGCTCGATTTACTGATTTTTGAGACAGTGACAGTGGTGATAAGAGGAGCTAAGCAGCATCAAGAGGACTGCTGTGTTTAGGAGTATTTCAGTAGAAGAACTGGACAGGGCTGAGGTTGCCATCATCATGTTCTGTCAAAGAAAGAGATTTCCTGAGGAACTAGCCAGCCTGGAGAAACCACAGCTCATTATGAAATTCAGTCATCTTTGTAAGCTCTGTCCACAGTTTCAAGATGGAATCCATTGGTGCTAGGCTCAGTAGATCATTGATGCCTGTTGAGGCAAAACATCCTATAATACTGGCAAAGGACCAGCTGTCCAATCACTAAAGCCTCCATGGATCCAAACGACCTGGAAGCTTTAACTCCAAATCACTTCGGTTAAATATATATTAATATATGTCTGACCTGTTTTGGAAAAGGTGGGTGAAGGAATGCTTCCATATTCCAGGAATACCCCCATATTAATGCACTCTGACGCTTCATTACAAGAAGAGGTCAGGTTCGTGAGCGACGTTCCAACAATGGAACCAACTTTGTAGGCGCAGAGTGTGAGCTGAGAACTGCTACTGAACAGTGGAACCAGGTGAAGGTTAATGATGTTCTTCTGCAGAAAGAAGTGAAATGGACCTTTAATCCACCTGCAGGCTCACATCACGGAGGAACCTGGGAGCGACTGATAAGATTGATTCGCAAAATTCTCAATTCCATTATGAAGGTACAAAACCTGCAAGAAGGCCTTTATACAGTACTTTGTGAGGTTGAAGCCATCATTAACAGCCGTCCAATCACTAATTGGGCCTTGACGGGCCCAGTGTAGAGATACAAAAAAAAAAAAAAAAAAAACACACCTCAGTACATAAAAGCACATAATACAGACATTCACAACATAAGAAACACATGATGCATGATGGTTTGTTGAACACCTTTGTCTTTTACATGTATTTTATGTCTCCTACTTGGTTTAATATAGGTAATTATTATGAGATATCTCAATAATAAGGGGCTGGTATGTAGGATCCATAGAACGTATTTGGAGTAATGATCACTGGGTGGATAAATGTTTTATTTGGTTGTCATGGTGATGTGCAGTGTGGGGTCACGTGGATGTGGTAGGTGACAGGTTGAACTGTTAAGAAGGAGTTGTCAGTCAGTCACGGGTGGTTTTGTCAGAGAGAGGAGGGCGTCACACAAATACACCAAACCCATCCTTTGCCTCACCAGTTACTGTAGAAGTCATCTGGACACATCTGGACACTTTGAAATCAAAGCTGTAACCTAATTTTAGATGTTATCTGAATCTTTTCACAATATTCCTGTCTTACCAGACACATTAACCCAAAAATAGGGCCAAACGTTTTGTTGTTGCTGACTGTAGCTGCTTCAAATATAAAGATAACTCTAGAGCCCTATGCAAAAATTCACAGGGGCTCCCTCCAATTATTTTTCAACTGGATGCACACCCAGCACAAACTCATTGAAAAATTAGGCATTTATATTTAAAAAGAGCTAGTGAATGTTCAGTTTTGTCCAACAAAAAGTCCGTTTTCACCAAAAGATAGTTTTAACAAATTTGATTTTACAGGTATTTTCAAGGAAAATATTCATATTTTAATCCATTTAAATGAAGCTCATCAGCTGCAGCAGGACTTCAATATTTCACTGCATGCAGACTGAACAATATGGACCACAAACACCACAAATTATGTAGCAAACATTTAGTGGAAGATGTGAAATATGATTTAAAAAAAAGAAAAAAAACATTCACTCAGGTGCTCAAACTACACCAGGGCTTTTTTTGGGCCCTTTTTAGTGCACGTAGCACTGTCAAAAAATTATATGTATATAAAAAACATTTCCTGCTGCATGCCATGTCTTTTAATCATTTCTGAGATCTCCCGAAAATTTGATCAAAATCCATCCATTACTTTTTTAGTTATGTTGCTAACAGACACACAGACGGACGGACAGACAGATGTTCACCACCAAACATAACCACCTTTGCCATGGCAGTGATATTCTATTCTACAGTCATTTAGCAGATGCTTTTATCCAAAGCGACTTACATTTGAGAGTAAGAACAACACAAGCATGAATTCAAACAAGGTGGGACAACATAATTAAGTGATAGTCCGACTGCTTTGAGTCCAGTTGGACACAGGTGCTGTCATGTAGTCTTGTATTTAATGTTTTTCAGCAGGGTTTTTCTTTAGAGTTATTCATTGGACATTTGGCTTTCTCACTTATTCTTTCAGTCCAGTTTTTGTAACATGGCTGTTGTCAAGGGAATGTATTCTTTTTTTTTATCACATTAATATATAAGGGCCTTATTGGGGTTCTTTCCCCCAAGGGAGACTGTACCGAGTGTTTACTAACAAAAAACAAAAACACCTGCTTGTGTTGAACTGTGGTCATTTTACTAGTAAATGTGTCATGTTTCATGATCTTGGTTTCTAGTTCTGGTTTTTGTGGTGTTTGGTTTTCTGTTTAGATCAGTGTTTGTGTCATTTTTTGGTTTTTGTTTTGGTTTTTGGTTTATAGTTCTGGGTTTTGTCACGTTTAGTTAAGTTTATCTGTTTTCCCTCCTGTGTTCCTGTGGTTTCTGTTTCTGGCTTGTTAGTTCACCTGGTCTAATTACTCATTCACTTCAACTGTTCCACGTTAC
The DNA here is from genome assembly GCF_017639745.1 of Melanotaenia boesemani. Lineage (NCBI taxonomy): Eukaryota > Metazoa > Chordata > Actinopteri > Atheriniformes > Melanotaeniidae > Melanotaenia > Melanotaenia boesemani. Next base: position 8,857,415 of record NC_055686.1, read on the forward strand.
TTTAACCTATACTATAAACTATGGTTTATTCCCTGTTATGTGTGGTACCCTGTCCTGAGATCTGGAAAATAAACCATTGTCACCTGCACAGTTCTGCCTCCTGTCTCGTCTGCCTGCATTTGGGTCCTCACCTCCGCCACCACTCATGACAAATGTAGCTAAAAATCCAGCTGGACGTGTCCCTGACTGTTTGTTTCAGGGGTACAGCCTCTGGACACTTTGAAATCAAAGATGTGACCTCCTTTTAGCTGTAATCTGAATCCTTTCATAATGTTCTGGTCTTACCAGTCACATGAATGCAAAGGTAGGACCGAAAGATTTATTATTGCTGACTGTAGCTGCCTCAGGCAACTCTTCAAATGTAAAGATAACTCTAGAGCTCTTGGCAAAACTTCACAGGCGGCCCCTTCAACCAGCATTTAACTGGGTGTGGATGAACTTGAAGTAATGTACAGAATGTGCAGAGTTGCAGGAGGCATACTCAGTGTGGATGTATTTGAGGTATGTGTGCTGGCAGTAACTGATGTGATAAACAAAGAAAAAAATGGTACATCATGTAACAAAGAGTCTTTAGAGATAAACATACAGAATGAACCATTTCCTCTGAACTTAGTTTCTATCATGTGGATTTGGAGAGAGTACCGAACCATCTTATGGAAGTTGTAGCTGACCCATTTTCCTTATTTATTACACTTTCCTCATATTAGGCACATTTCCCTACATGTAACACAACTGTTAACCACACAGGTCAAATACAGGTCATACTATATTTTAAATTTACATATTAAATCTAAATGTAATGTTTTTAAGGGTTGACAACTGACGAACAATTAAAACATGGTTTCTTATATAATTATTCTGTTTTGACTCTACAGTGTTAGTTTCATGCATGTAAGTTACATACAGGCCTAATAAACAGGATCTATTCTTAAAGTTATGATCTCAGATTGTAATGATAATGAAACCTACAAGGAATTTTGTCTTTGTAAATGTAAATTGATGTAAAATGACGACAATGACCGTAGATTCAGCTTGTTCAGCCGAGCGTGTTCTCGGTGTAACACTGGAGCAGGAGAAATACTCCATCTACACCTCGTTGGAGTACCGGTGCCTCATTTATCAAACTGTGCGTAGCAAAGCAAACAACAGGTGGCGTCTGCAGCACAAAAAGGAAATGCTGCACACTTCAACTTTCAGATTTGTAAAAGTAGGCTCATCCTACGCCTTTTTTCGTTTATAAATAAGAATTAAATCTAAAGCAGGCGCACATGATGGACGCCTTCCCATGCCCACATAGTGGCCATAAATGGTCAGGTGGACGCCTGAATTACATATTCATCATATCATTTCCATGATGACTCGAGAGGGAAAAAGAGGGAAGAAGAGGGATTTTTTAGGGTGTGAGGCTGAGATCCTGATGGACCACATTAGAAAACGTAAAAATGTTTAAATGGTGAGCACGGCAAAGGCATTACTTGTGTCAGAAAGGCAGAATAGTGACAGCAGGTGGCAGATCCTGTCATTGCAGTGTCAGAAGGCAAGACACGCCAGAGGTATTGGAACATGTGGCTGCATATCTAAGTCAGTAGAGCATCTGTCTACCATGCGGGAGATGGAAGTTCGAATCACACAGGGGTGAAATGCAACGCCGCACAAAGTTTAAACCTGTTAAATATATATGCTACTGTGTTTTAAAAGGTTAAAATTGTCACTAAATCCCTTTTGGTTAATTCAGACTGGTGGTGGGTGATGTTGGTCCCAGCGTGCACTACTACTACAGGAACATATGGCCTGTCTCTCCTGTGATTGATGAGTTTTTCAGATCACTCATGCATATTTTTTTTTTTTTTTTTTTACCTTAAATAGCTTTTTTACCACAAATACTTTTAAAACAACTATTTAGAAATGCTGTCTTAACCCTAAAGTGCCTGCACATTTTATTCACCTTTACAGAGTAGTTGACCCCACATCTGACCTACTTCTTCTGAAGAGAGTAAATTTAGACAACTCTGATCTTAAAAGTTACAGGCCTGTATCCTATTTACCATTTTTAAGCAAATTTTACTAAAAAATGTGTTTTTACACAACTGAATGGTTTTATGAAAGACAATGGGGTCTTTTAGGACTACCAGTCCGGATTCAGAGCGAAACATAGTATGGAGACAGCACTGGTCAAAGTCGGAAATGACATCAGAGCCAAGCTGGACAATAAAAACCGTTCAGTTATTCAGTTATTGTCTTTCTTGACCTCACTGCTCCAGAACCAAGCTAGTCTTTCTGGTACTGTTTTAAATAGGTTAAGTTCTCACAGACAGATCATTTTTTTAAATTAACATTAATGAATTGAATTCCAAGAAATACAAGCTGATGTATGATGTTCACCAAGACTCAATGTCTTTTTAACCTTTAGGTGATGCCCTTTGGGTACATCGTGAGGAGACATGGCATAAACTTCCATAGTTATGCTGATGATACACAGCTTTATATGGCTGTGTCTCCTGGTGACACTCACTCAATAGACGACCTTTTTACCTGTATTTTAGATATCAAGACATGAATGGCAGAAAACATCCTTCAGTTCAACCAGGACAAAACAGAAGTTTAGCCATCGGTCCAGAAGCACACAGGAACCGTTTTAGAACTAAAATCCCCTTTTTTTTTAATCTACCTGAAGAAATAAAGAACCTTTGAGTTATTTTTTTATTCTATTTAAAATTTTAGACCTCACATTTAAAATATATAAGAAAGATGGGGTTCTTTCATCTAATGGACGCGGTTGTTCAAACGATTTCGATTATCGCATAAGATCAAATCTTGAAAATGGGTTGTTAAAAAGGGAAATCCGGATTCCGAAATCGGCTTAGATCACGTAATTTAATCCTGGTTGTTATCCAGATAAAACCCTCTGTCTGGATCATTTTGATTCAAGAAAACAGGATGATCCTGATCCTAACAGAGGGTAGCAAGGCAGATTTCAGGAAGAAACTGCGGTAAAACCTCAGATTTGTACAAATAATAGTATCTTTTTAGCCAGTACATATGTTGCATCTGACTTGTTTAATTCAATTCAAATTCAATAACAAACACACATAAAATAATCCATTTTCCTGTCAGTCATCACTGCATAATCAGAAAAGAACCTGTCAAAAATAAGGTCTAACGATTGCATCCCTCACTACACGTGCTGTCCGTCCCTCATTCTGACAGAATGACAGAGACTGTGCTGGTTCCTCACCACGGGGCTCCAGAGCAAAATTAACATTGTCACAGAGAGGGACATTGAGCTTTCATGAAGATGTTTCCAGAATATCCACAATGTAGCTGTTAATGGATCAGTTTTATATTTTTTGTTGCTCCGATGGGAAGTCATACAATTATACATATAAGTGGATGTTTATGATTGCTGTGTGTTATCTCTAACTTACTTAATGTAACCCCATACCGGCTCTTATACCTGTTGTCCTTCACGTAGCTGGAAGCCCACATTGCTTTAAATACTAGAAATCTGAATTTGGTGCTCCTGAAAAATGGGATTCTGGATCAGGGTGATCCAATCTAATGTTGCTTTAAACAACCAGGATAAAAGTAAGCTGGATTACATGATCCACAGTCCTGAAAAATGGGATTCCTAAGTCTGAATAGCTTTTATCCAAATTAAAATTTTTCAACAACTATCCCAAGAATATTTCCAGAGGAGAACAGTTCCTCTCAGGCCAATGCAGAGATGCTGGTTCCTGCTTTTATCAGTTGTAAAATAGATCATTGTAATGCTCTTCTTTCTGGTCTTCATGAAAAGACGATAACTCTGTTACAGTTCAGCTGCTCGTCTGCTGACAAAGCCCAGAAAGAAAGCTCATTTTAGTCATTTTTTAAAATACTTTTATTGGTATTTAAAGCAAAGCCATCTTTATTTATAACGCACTTTAAAATAGTAAGTACCGACCAAAGTGCTGGACAGTAAGAATGTTAAGAAAACATAGTTTAATTTAAAGCTCTTAATGGTTTTAGTGCTAAGTATTTATTCAGCTTGCTTTTAGTTTATGAGCATCACAGGACCTTCAGGTCGTCGGGGCTGGTCTCTCATTCATTCCTAAGCTGGAAACAAAAACACATGGAGATGCATCTTTTAGTTTCTATAGTCTTCGCCTTTGGAACAGCCTTCCAGACGACCTGAGAGCAGCTGGGAGTGTTGATATTTTTAAAGGTGAACTTAAGACTTACCTTCTTTTGTTTGTGACTGTTACATGATTACTGGTTTCATCTTTTACTCAAACATCTTTGGCATCTATTAATTTCAGGGTGTAGGTTGACAGAAAACTTCTCAGGTATGTTTTGTAAAAGCAGGCAGCAGCTTCAGGCGTCCAGTGCACCTGTGTGCAAATCTAAAAGCTCAACTAGGAGAACAGGTTGGATATGGTACAAGCTGTCCAGGCCTCCTGAGAACGGACTAAAATACAAGACTGGAACCCCTTTTTTCTTTTGGGTGGAGGGTGGGGGGCTTGGCCAAAAGATCACAAGAAAAGAGACAATGTCATCAGGACTTTGCCATTTTGGGGGAACCTGCTGCCTCCATCGACACTTTCAGGTTTCTCGCTAGCAAACGTTGTTAAAAACACGTCTAAAAACACACGTCCTCACCGCGATCAGCTCACATGGAAAGTGGAGTCATTATGATGCAAAACCATTAATAACTTAAATCATTACAAGCAGATGAACAACAGATAAAGTTCAGCTTTAGATGCGTTGCCACCAGTTTCAGTCTCAGACATCTGTGTCTTCCTTGTGTTTGGTGGACGTTCGTACACCTGCCATGAATTTAAAAACTACTGATCATTAAATGAGTCTGCAGATATTTTTACAACCAGATGGATGAAAAAAGTAAAAGCCACATGACAGGGGATAATGGAAGAAACCAACTGGAAATCAACCAGAAATGAGCAGGACAGGGACTCTTTGGGGTCTCAGATCTGGTGGAACACTTACAGACTCTAGAACTGGTGTAGCAGGGACTGGTGGGACATCTGCAGCCTCCATGGTAGTGATTGCAGCTGGCAGAGCACCTTAAAGTGAGAGCAAATTAGTGTGAATTTACTCTGACTGAAGCCCAGCAGCTTTGATTCAGCTTCACCAACAGTTTAATAAAGATGTGTGATTCTTTGGTATTTGAGTATCAGTTTTTGGGAATAGTTGGTAAACTGGTTTCGGCTGAGACTCAAACGTCAGAGATGCTTACCTGACAAGATGATGAGGACACATTCAGTTCAGTAGAGGGAGGTTCCCGTCACCGTCGACTCCACATCCAGTCCTCCCCTTGGATTCTATTGGGTATCGTCAAGAGCGAAGACACAAATAAAAAGGGAAAACGTATTAAATTACCAAAGAAAGTGATAATAACTGATGTTTTTGTTCTTGTTTTCAGCATCGTAGGTGATCCTCTTCACTGACCACACACTTTTGTCTTACACACACATACAAACCTCATAAATAGATCACTTACAGCTGTATAGCACTTATTTACCTTGTTTATAGATATTATTACAGCTCTCTAAATGCCAGTATAATTATTTAAAGTACTACATTATTTATTGTGAAGGAAAAAAAAAAAAATTATTTCTAACTAAAAAGTAGTCAAGGGGATAGTTTTAGGTAGTAATTAGTGTGTTAGATATGTCAACACTTAGCAGTAAAATAGATTTGGTAGCATCAGAATTTTTCCGTAGTGTCAGATACTCCCTCTGGTGACCTTTGACCTTGACTTCTATTGAAGTTAAACTTTTAAATCTCACTGTCATTACAGTTTAAAACCCTTCATTCTTTAATGTCAGAGTTTCATCACAAAGAAAAATTGTGAGATTTGATGTTTTTGCTGGATTCTACCAGATTAAACTGTTTTACCATTATAGGCAGATGCTGGAAATTCTGGTCTTGTTATATTAAAGAGCTGTGGGGCCACCAGGGGGCGCCAAGAGGGATTTGTTTGTGTGAAGTAATTCCTGATTATTACAATGTTGACTAAAAATATCATACATACATACATACAAAATAAATAGATCCATTAATTAATCTTGGGCCCAACTGGTAGTCTTTGTAGGAACTGACACTATGTAAAAACTATGAATCCAATCAACAAAGCTTAAAAGACACATGAGGGGAAAAGACACAAGAAAAAGAAACGACAGCTACCCGTAACGCAGCCAAAATGATCATCAAATAATTTTTAAGAAGCTGAGAAAAATATAAAATAAAGTATAAGAGTAAAGTTCTACAACACAACCTGTAGTGGCCTATGAGGGATACACACTCTGAATGACCACTGCTCCACTTTCTGCTGCTTAATAAAGATTATAGACCTATGATCTTCATTAAAAAAATGACTATTTTCTATTGTCCTCATTTTCTGGAGACTATGTAAAATAATCTTACATGGTCCTCAGAAACAACAGAGAGGTTTAAGCTGTGGGCCCACACACTCACACACACACCAGCTGCTAACCAGAATACAAATTTAATAAGATTAAACCAACCTCAGAGTAACTACTTACATGTACAGAATAGTCAAAGTCAGCGTCTCTTATTTCACCTCCCAGCAGCTGGAACTGAGGATCCAGCTGAGTTGTAATGACACAGCTAGCAGGAACGTCCTTTCACTGGGGAGATGGTGCTTCTTCTACCTCGTCGCCAGAGGGAGAACAGGCTTTCTCGTGGTCACCTAAAGCTCTGTCCGGGCTGCTGTGGAGTGTTTTCTGTGGCTTACAGTGAAACAGCAACGTTCCTCTCAGGCCATCTAAACGGCTTCCTACAGTGCTGCAGGCTACTATAGGCTACAGTATATAAACTATATGGTGAAGCTGGTACAGCAGAGAAGCTCAAACTCAAAGTATGACCATAGAAATCTTAACTTTTTACACTCATCTCCTCCCACATTTGCAGCTGCAAGCTTGAGCCTCGTGTACGTGCTGCTTGCTTCATTCCTCACCCCTGCCTCACCTGACAGCCTCAGGCCTGTACAGTCCTCAGCAGAACTACTCAGTCCGGTCCCACGAGGGCTGCAGCCCCACAGGTTTTCATGTCTCCCACTCAATTCTTTATTTAAAGGATTGATCAAAATATTAAATACAAATTTTGAAAAAATGCACAGAATTAAGACTTTTATTCAAACTGAATTAGAAATTGGTTAGATACATACAAAGTATTCACTAGTGATAAACTGACACTTGGGCCAAAATACCAAAATCTTTAAAAAGAACCAGATTTCTCATCATGTTGTTGTTTACATATTCATACTTTGCCATGGCTTCGGCCAGCCTTCATCCTTTTTAAACCTTGTGGAAACTTCCTGTTTCCTACTTTTCCACATTAACCACACCAGCTTCAAATCGCTGAGCAGCTGCCAGACACCACACGATAATAAAAATCTGCCCAACTGATGAGTGGAGAACAGACAAAAGAGTCAAATCTTAGAGAGAGATATCATGAAAGAAATTAATACATTAATGATGAGAATGTGTCTTATAGTTTTTGTCCAATCAGCTTTGTGTTTCAGCTTTCTGACAGCTGATTGGATCCCTTCCATCATGCTCCACCCCCTTCTCTACCTGTTTGCTCTCATCTCACTGGGAGGTAAGCCAGAGACACATCAGTCAACCAGAGACAGAGAAACATTCACATCCTTAAGATGAGCAAAAGTTTAAACTCACATTTTACCCTGTAAGCAGTAAAAATCTGCATTAGAAATGTTTACTTCAGTAAAAGTATGCACGTGTAATAGTACAAGGTCATGTTATCAATCATGTTATAAGTGCTGGGTTTATATAAAACAACTGTTGTAGCAGAGGTGAAGCTCTGTAATGATTTAGGTCAGGGATGTCAAACTCCAGTCCTGCAGGGGTTTAAATGTTCCTCTGCTTCAAAACACGATTCAAATCAAACAGATCGAATAGCTTGTTGTCAAGTTTTCCACAATGAGCCATTAGTTTGACTTTAGGTGTGTTGAGGCAGGAAAACGTTTAAAAGCTGTAGGACAGCAGCCCTCAAAGAGTTTGACAACCTCAATTTAGATGAAGAAGCCGTTCCTGGAGGAGGACAGACAAGTCCAGAAACCAAAGTCCATGTAAAGAGTTGGTGTATAACAGGAGAGGTGGTCAGTGTGAAGAGAAAACACATGAAAGGCAGGAACAAGTATAAAAACTGGAGCTGAAAACATGCAAATGAGGAACAGATGTGGGTCATAAACATGTCTCCAATCTACAGTAAATACAAAGAAGGTTTATCATCTAAAGGAGCAGAAGAGCAAAACAAAGGCAAGAATCATAAATTACTGCAGTTCACAGGAAAAAAAAGATTTAAAACAACAATATTTAACATGAAAACCTCCTAACCATCATTTCTATAATAAAATGATCTGATTTCTATCAATCAAAGGAAACTTTGCTTTCTTAATAAAACAAAAATGGTCAATACACACAAATCTGATGTTTTTACTTAATTTACAATAAAACATGATGTAAAAGTTCTTCATGTGCTCTGTGTTTATTAATGAGTGTGTGAGATTATCCTGACATCTTTATAGAACAAAGCTGCTGACTGATGATGTTTTATTCCATCAAAATGTGAAGAAGCAGTTTGAACTTTAGTCTAACTGCTGACAGACTGAAGCTCATCTCTCATGTTTCTCCATCTCTGCAGGTGCTGCTCAACTAGAATTAATGAGTTAATACTAAGATGTGGTGATTTACAGATACAGTCTGGAGCTATGAGGTGGTTTAGAGGTAATACGTTAATTTCTTAATCAATCAGTCTCTTTTAAACATGTCGTTCTCAGGGTAAAATCATAGGTGAAGGAATGTAATCTGATTACTTTTAGTTTGTAGCTGTATTTTGTGTGATGTCTGATGCATTTATGTCTTTTAAGATTAAACTACAGTAAACAGAAGATGTTTATGTTTTTTGTAAGGTGAGAGTTTACAGTTTCTTCATGTTTACAGTGACTGGAAGGATTGATTGGTAACTAAGCTAACTTAATTGGTAACTAGGTCGGGGTTAATCATGGATGTAGGGTTTTTGAAAACTATGTAAGGCAATCTGAAGCGAGTCTGCAGCCCTGCAGAGATATTTACTGATGCAATGTCACATGTTCCATCCTTCCTCTTAGAAAGAAGAGTGAATATTAAACATGCTTTTTATTTTGTTTCCATTGGATCTTGTTTTTCAGAAGGCAGTTTGTCTCAGTTCAGTTGAAAATGAAAAATGCTGCTTTTCTCTGTTTTATGGTTGAAATCTTTGTTCAGCATCTAATACATTAAGAAATCAAAACAAAGGATGTGGATCAAAATTAAACTGAATTTGTCTTTTAGAGTTGACTGACTTTTTCTACGTTTTATAAGCTTGTTTTAGCTGATTTGTTGTTTATATTCTTCTATTAGTTTTTATGGTAAATTAGATTGGCTGCAGTTTAATACTTACATACTGGACCAGTATGTAAAATTTGACCAGTTTTGACATTTGACAGCAGTAAAATGACACTGAAAACCATCCATTTGGCCTTAATTTTGATGACTTTTTCTAAAAAAAAAAAAAACAGAAATTTAAAATAAAAATATTCTGTGTATTTTGGACTTTGTATTGTGGTTTATTTGTCCGTGACAGCATTCTGTGGTTTGTGAAGCCATTACGTTGTGACTACTTTTCCTCTTCTCGGTGCCGTTCTGTTGTTTCTGCGATGTGGTGACTTCATTGTACGATGACCTTCTTCATGATGCCGTTTTGTAACGAATTCCTTTAAGCAGGTAATGTGACAAAAATACTTAGAGGTAAAAACGAGCTCCGTATGCCAACTTATAATAAAAAAGATGGTTTTCTAACAAAAAGTGACATCTTAAACAGATCTGCAGAATCTGTGAGGTTAATGGGGATCTAGTTTAATGGTTCAGTGGGGATAGAGTTTAAGGGGGACCTGGACTATTAACACAAGAACTCTCCGTGTACACAGAGAAACACAACTGCTGGTTTTTCAAGCTACATGGTGGTTATCTGGAAATAGTAAAACAGTGAAAGAGCACAGGAGTGATCATATATGGTGCACAAAGGGAACATAAGACTTGCAGAGGTCAAATGGTGCAGTTTCTGCACCTGTGATGTAATAATAATAATAATAATAATAATAATAATAAAATGAACCATTTTGAATCAGTTTGGGTTGGGAGGATTATGATGGGGGTTCATAACATTACAAAGATATATGAGCTGTTATTTCAATAACTAATATTATGGTAAACAAGACATAATTTGGAATAAACCTTCCACAAGGAGGCCTCTGTATAATAAAGACCTTTAGAGCCAAGAAAATCTTTGAAAAAAAATTCTTGTGCTTTCTTATGATACATCTGTTAAGACAATGGTGAAGCAGGTTATATTGTAAATTCTAAGAGTTCCTGAAAGTTTATACTATTTTTAAATTGAGTAAAATAAGTTATTATAGCTTTTATATCTTTGTTTTATGTAAAACAGGACATGATGCTGTGCAGTAATAGATTATTCTTTCCAAAAACAAGTGTTATAAAACCTAAAAGAAGACTGTTCCTTCTCTCTAAAACATCAATTAGGGATCATTCATATTGTGAAATAAAAATATAGGTTGCTAAATAGAATTTCAAATTCATCAGTCAGTTCAAACAAAAAAAAATCAACTTGCAAACTGGTTTGTAATCACACATATTCAACTGAAATATTAAAGAGAATTTGCACAGTGAAATAATAACACTGTGAATAGTAAAGGTGTTTTCAAATGCTGTTTCTAAAAGGAGAAATACACCCCGAACAGACAGACAACCGCTCCGTTGCGAACAGACAAATTCCACTTGTGGCAAGACCTGCAAATTCCCACGTGGTCTGAGGATCCACCAGACCATAATGGGATGTTTGGTGAATGTGCAGCAAGAGCAGCGCTCGAGGAACATACAGGAGGAACCAGGTTGGGAAGCATCCTTTAAACCTCATTTCCACCAGCAGGTGTGGGTCGGGACGGGATGGTTAGGGTGTAGATATGGTTTATAAACTGTAATGTTGTTGCCTTTCCACAGCCAACTTATCCTTACCTGAGAGGTGGAGTATCAGTTGGATAGCGATAGATGCCTCAGCTACATAATAACATGACGCCATCACAGCGCAGCACCTTCTTTAAAGTATAACTAAAACACAACTCAGAAACAGAGGAGAATGGTGTTCTTTCTTCTTGGCAGTGCTTCGTAAAGCTATTTTAAATAGAGATTTAATCTCTAAATAAGGAGTTGTTGCCCTCAGGCAACAAACCACATATCTGGTCCTCACACTGCCCCTTTACGTTTTTTGAGGAGGTAAAAGAAAATAAAATATCACTAGACATTTCTATGTCCAATAAACAGTGGGGTTGAAGTTCTTGTGACCTCATAGCTGGGAGTGGAGTCCTTTCAGGGAGCACATTGACAAGATGCACATGACTTTTCAACTTGTTTATATTCGTGGTGGATTTAAATTAAAAGTATGCTCATGTGCATGAACATGTTAAGAATAGTTTTTGATCATTTTAAAACTTATTTTGTTATTACTTGTATATTAAAACTCTGTTTTTTTGTGCGTTGCCTCAGGGCAACACTGTGCAGTTAGAGCACTTTGTTTAGACGACATTCTACAGTGAAAATGTGCTTAGCTGCACAATAATGACCATCGGGATTTTACTTTACCACTGACAAACACACTTACAGGAGGTGGACTTAAAAACATTTTAGAAGCAGAAAGTTCATGATTGAATATGTGTATATATGTAAGCATGTCTGTCATGGCAGCCTCACATGGTTTTCCTTTTTTAAGCTTGTTTGTGCACGTCTTCAGAAATCTGTGTCATGTTTTCACCACTTTCATCATGAAAACAAATAGTAGAGGGAATGTATGGACAAAATTGATTGTGGCAAAGGTCTGGCCACAAGGCGCTTGCCTCTGGGCCCCACCCTCAGGCCTGGCTCCAGAGGAGGCCCCCTGTAACCAGTATCCAGGCGAGGGAAACCTTGAACCAGTGATGTTTTCTATCATGGGGGGTCATTGCCTTATGTGAGTCATGCCTGGCAGGCCCAAACGTGTTGTGAGGGTCTGCTGGATCAAGGCTTATGCATGATGTTGCTTCTGATTTTGTGTTTAATGAGTGTTTAATCCTGTTTTCTGTTATAGTGCATCTCTATGTAGCATTTATAGAAGGGTTGGTTAAGAATTGCAGATGACAGGTACAGATGCAATTCCTAAACCAATCACAGGGTGGCAGCAATGTCTCGTTTTTTGCATGACACAGGTCGACTTTAAGAAAACTGCCTCACTAAAAAAGATAAGATGTATTTATTTATTGATTCTTTTTTTATCTGAAGCAATTCAAATTTAATGATATATTATATATTCATATAATAAAAATTATTATTATTATATTATATTTTCATATCATAAAAAAATATTATTATTATATTATATATTCATATAATGAAAAAATTCCTGACACGTGCTAAATGTTAACACAAAATATATAAAATGTGTCCATGAAGTTTCCTTCCACAAATGCTGTTAAGCATTATCATTTCAATTTATTGCCATTTAGAAAAGACTTAAAAGAACATTACAGCTAAAGCTGTACAACTCCACAGATACAAAATGTTTGTATTTTATTTATTCAAAGTTTATCCATTGATCATTTACTACATTTGACCCACACACACACATAAAATTAAAACAGATTTTCCACTGTTAGTATTTTTGCCTTCATTAAACTTCAAATATCCAAGCTGTATTTGAATGCACCATTAGACCCTTTAATGAGCTGTCCGTGGTGCTGAAACACAGAAACCCTCAAACTCTTTCCATCTTTTCTCCTTTAATCAGATTCTGTTTCTCCTTGATATTTGAACGAAGAGCTGTCAATCCTACAACTAATTCAGTAAACATGATTTTTTTTTCTAAAAGCAGCACGAGCCTCTAACAGTCAAATGTCTCTGTCGTGCTGTGGGGCATCGCGGGGTGGCTCGTGGACGGTGGAAAGTGACGCGGTTACGTCACAGAAAACGTGAGGCGCTTTCCCCACTAAAGATCGTCTTTGTTTGAAAGATGTAAGGTTCAACAAAAGAAAAACTCTCTTTTTATTTTATTTTTTTTTTTTCTAGACTCGACAATAAACAAAACGATCTTAAGCTAATGTTTTCACATAAATAAAAGAATAATTCAGAAACTCTTACTAGGGCATGAGCTCTCACTCTGCCCATATTTTAGGGACTAAGTCAAAGCGCTGTCTGTGGATTCTGAATATTCCTGCTTATGTTCATTCTATACAGCTTGCCAACAGGCATGCCAGGCAAACGCTTGGGGCCTCAAGCCAGAAGGAGTCCTCCAAGGGATGACCAACTTTGAAACAAGACAGAGCAGTGACAATGTGGAGAGTTTGCTAAGACAGTGGTCGACCAGTGCAGAAGTTCTTTAAGGGGTCCTATTCCCACCCCTTGCCAGCAGCAGTGCGTCTTAAGAAACAGGTGAGAACATGTTTATCAAAATGGAGAAAGTTTTCTATCTGATAAAACAAAGAAGAAAAACAGGAAGAGCAAGAAAAGAGATCAAGACTGATATGTGTTGCAGACAACAAAAGCTTATTTACTTAGAGAAGCTCAGTCTCTTCTGCTCTTACTGATGACCTGGATCTCAGGAGACTGAAAATAAAAACAAATAATTTGGACAATATCAAATTAAAGCTATTTCAATTAGCTTTAATGCTAAATCATGTCATTCATAGGCAAGAAATCTGATAAGGCACGGTTAAGGTGCATGATGGTTATTGTGTATTGTGTGCAGTTGGTGTTTATATTTTATTTTCTATATGTTCAGTAGGCTTTATGCTTCTGAAAACGTGAAAAATTGATTGACTGATCAATTGACTGATTAACTGATTGATTGATTTGCGTGCTGTAGCTGTAAGTATAAGACAAAATTCATAATGCAGGTTTCAGCATATAGTTTAATTTTTTGTATTAAACGCTGCATTTGAAAAATGTAATGAAGTAACAACCATGCCTTTAAAAATAATATTAGCCAGTTATTGTTGTGAAAGGACAATGACTGCTGACTGGCGGGGCCTGCTGTTCAATTTTGCCCAGAGGTCTCTGGAATCGCTCTGATTCTAAATACCATAACTCCAAAGTCACTTTAGGAACTGTGAGGCTCAACTAAATTAGGATATTTTTCACTTAGAATCCTCAGAACCTTAAATCCAGCAATATATGGTGGAGAAGTTAAGCTGCAACAGACAGGTTTTAAGTGTTAGCAGCTATAAAGAGATTAACTATCAATTTCTAAGAACGTTTCATTTAAATTACAGTGTGGGGTCAGAATATGTTAGTAATATATTTTCCTTTCCCATAAATTGTGAAATATGCTGTTACTCAGCAAATTCATGCAGTGACCCAGTCTTGGCGTATTAAAAAACCTCTGTTTATAACTTGGTTTAAACCTGTACGTTTGATGTATTCTTAATCGCTATAATAATGTATTTGACTGTATTATTCATAGGTCACTTTCTCTCTGCAAATTAAGTAGCATTGCTTTTCCTGTTTAAAGTATTATTTAGAAATCTTTTGCCAGTAGGTGAAGGATGGCAGTACTTTGTATTTCCCTCCAGTGCTCGAGTGACGCATCTTATTATTAGACGATCTGCGTCCCTTCTCTCCCAGTCTGAAAATAGGTCCAGCTGGGTTTGGTCTGGCAGTCATAGACTCCCGTTTCCACCAGTTTCATCAAAATAAACGGACGCTATCGACGTCTGGTGACCGTTAACCGGAGGATTTACCGCCACATTTTTGGACTCGAGCTCGGTTCTTTTTTTTTGTTTCTTTTTTTTTTACCACCTGTCCGCGTGAAATTCTTGTTTTAATTAATTTTTTTTCTTGTTTGTTTTTGCCTCCGCATCTGAAGAGATGTCTGTCGCGGGGTTGAAAAAGCAGTTCCATAAAGCCACTCAGGTAAGAAGAAACTCCTGCTTTCATTAGTTTTTATTTGTATTAAGAAGTGATAATTGTTATTGTTATCATTTTACAATTTTTAAGACTTGTGAGACGTTTCATGTGGATGGAAAATGTAAGAAAACTGCGCTGTGACGGGAAACGTTCTGTTTTCTGTAACACATTTTGTTTAAGTAAATAAAGTAAAATAAGACTTGTAATTTCGTAGATTTCGCTTCATTTTTCTCCAAGTTTTGTATTTCATTATGTTCTTTATTATTCTTTATTTATTTAAAGAAATCCTTGGCGCACAAATGAGATTTATGGTAAAATATATACATTTTTCTCGCGATGGTTCTTTTGGGACTCGCATTAAAAGCTGGGTATATCCCCCGTAACACACACAGTTGGGATGTAATATTATGTAACTGTATGAGCTGGAAGTCTGCAGAGCTGATTGGCTGTTGCTACACGCAACAGGGAATTCCCTCCATTCTCCTACACATTCCTCCATCATCCCTCCATCTTCTCATCTTGTGCATCTGAACATCATTTCTCCTTCTTTATTTCCTTTCGTTTATCCTGGTAGCTATCCCTCCGTCATCCCCAGTTCTCCTCCATCCCATTTTATTGCTGCCTAAATATTCTTCTGTCCCTCCATCATCTTTTGATTTTCTTTCCATCCATCCATTATTAGTCATCAACTTTTTCTATACCTCGACATCTATTTCCGTCCCTTAATTTTCTTTTTCTGAGTCTTAATCAAAACTATTCCACCCCTCCGTCAGTCACCCTTCCTTTCATCACTCCATCTTCTTTCTTAGTGTTTTTATCTCTCCATCTCATCTACTTTATATCTATCTTATCAGCCATTCATCTATGAATCCATCCGTTTATCCATCCATCCTGCATTAGTCCCACACCTTTATACCTCTTTGCTTTCATTCTTTGCATCCGTCCATTCATCTTTTTCTTCAACCCTTTTTCTCCCTGATGCTATCCATCCATTGCCATCACTTACCCTCCTCTTTTCATGGTCTTCAGTTTTCTTCCATCCTTCTCTATCCCTCTATCTTCACCTGTCCTTCATTTTCCTTGTCCCTGTGCAGCCATCCCTCCATCATCCTAAGATTCATCCATCCCTTCATTTTTCCCTTCTTTTCATCCCTCTTTAAATAAGTCTATCCATTTATTTAGATAATGCTTTTATATTCCACTCTTTCTTTTTCTATCCTTCCCAGCCTCTACTTTTTCCTCGCTGCTCATCCCTCCATCACCTTTCCAGCATTTCTTTATGTCTTCATGTTGATAAACACCCTCACCCCTCCAACCTTCAGTCCTCCATCACCTCCCATCCTCTCATCCTTTATTTTTTATCCCTCTATTTATTTCTTTATCTATACATCCCTCCATCACATTTCCTTCTATTTCTTCCTTTCCATTCACATCTCTGTTGATCTTTAACATCCATCCATCACCATCCGACGCTTCTTTCCATCCCCCATCACCCTATTCTCTGATGTTCTCTTCATTAATCATCCCATCTTTATCTTCATCTGCTCTCCATCTCTCTCTCTCACCATTTTCTTCTACCTCTTTGGCCTCTTTCACCTCATTTTCATTCACATCTTTTTATCAGTCGTCACTTCATTTGCATGCTTTCATCTTCCCTGTTTCATCTGTCTGATCCCTCCATCCACTGGTTGTACTTAAACCCTCATTTTTTTCTATTTCTTCCTCCTCTCATCATCACTCATCCATCTGTTTGTCATTCCATAAATCGATCTGTCATGTTTCCTTTGAGTTATTGCTTTTTGTTTTTTTCTTCCCTTTAACTTTGCTAGAAACATCTCCCAACTTCCCATCCCTCCATACCGTTTCCATCGTCTTCTGTTCATCCTTTCATCATCTTTCAGCGCACTTTATTCCCTCCTTTTATGAATTTACTTCCTGTTGCCTGTTCTTCTGTCCATTTTCCTTTTACTCCCTTTGATGCTTCTAATCCGTGAATGCATCCTTCCATCATCCCCCCCTTTCAACCTCTTAACCAACTCAAAGCTTTTTCCCAGACATCCTTCCACCAGACCGCTGGCTTGTGATAATGATGGAGATCATCAGGAGGGGCTGAGGTGTTGATGGGTTTTAAGGTATTTCTGTTTTATAGCAGAACAACACAAGTTGGCAGGAGAGATGAGGGAGGAGTCCTCTGATTGTTAGCTTCTGGTTGATGTTGTGTCTGAATGTGAGATGAAGGTGGAGACGGGCTGCGGCTGCATGAAACTGACCTGACGTCTGTTCACTCGGCTTTCACCCAGTCTAATCTCTCCTCCTGTTGCTGTTTCAATCTCGCTGTGTCGCTGCGACTGGATGGATGGATGGATGGATGGATGGATGGATGGATGGATGGATGGATGGATGGATATTCACTCCAAGATGGAAATCTGGTTCTATATATTTTAGTTAATAAACACCAGCAAGCCCATCATTGATTACTACTTGCTGCAGTAATTGTTCAGGTTTCTGCACCACAAACTAGACATTTTGAAGTAGTTACCATGACCATCTTGTAACTGTCAACATTTTTAGTGCAACTGTGGCTGTTTGCCTTTTGTTTATTGGTTCATTGTAAAAAGACGTAAAAAGGCGTTGATGGTGCATAGTCAAATACAGTAAGCAGTATAGGAGGAGGATGGGATGGGATTTCTGTCCCTACTTGACAAAAGATATGTTCAAAAAGACATTCCAAATGAAGACAAATGTCATCTAAAAAGTTGATACAACTAATATGCAGAATACAGCTGTAAACGGGGGTTTAAATGCTTTTGTATCTACTAAAAGAAGCTAATTACAGCCTTAACCATTTACTACTTTTGACTGGACCACAAATGTCAGCATCACACAGCGGGATAGAGAAGCATCCCGTTGTCATGACTACAGTTGAAAAAAAAAAAATCATCAATGTCTCAAGCTGTCAGTCTCCATGTGAGATGTTACAGTAGGTAGACCGTAGGTAGTGTTTTCTACTGAAAACCCGACCGCAGCATCCTTGGTGAAAGTTAGCATGCTCGTTGATCTGGACGGGGATCTTGTGTTCGCCTTGAAGCTGAGCCCAACTACAGCCAATTAAAATCCCTGTCTTCTGCAGAGTCATTTAATGTAGGTCTTAAAGATGCAGGATGCAACTTTGACATTAAAACTCTGCGTTCATGACTCGTTTGATAGCCAAGTGACAATACTGTGTGAACTTCTAGAGCTGCTGCCCAACAACGTGACGTTGCTGCTGAATTTAGCTTTATGCACCGCGTCACGTGTTAGCAAGCAAATATCAACACACCAGCTGTTTTAAGCACGCACAGTGGCAGCAAAGAAACATAGGAGGATATTATTGGAGGAAAAGAGGAAAAGAACGAGATAAGACAGCTTACCAGTACTCACAGCACAGGTAGGTTTCAAGACGGATGCTGAATAAGCCGTTGTTAGGGGCCGCGTCACTGAGAATTTCCCATTGCTCCTGATCTAGTTGTTAACAATGTTTGTGCATTTTTTGACCAGTGTAAGAAAAGGAAAGATAAAAATCTGCAGTTCCTCTAATGGCCACTTGAGGCAGTGAGCCAAACCCAATAGACCAGCAAATCAAAGGGTGAAATCAAATCGACTTACTGATTCTGATGCTAAGTCGATGACTCATGTCTCACCCAACAACCCCCTTCATTATCTACCGTCTCAGTTGGGCTAGTGCTGGAAAAAAACACTGAGCCAATAAATGAAACTGTTTCTAGGACACCACCTCGCTTCCTGTCATCTTCGTCACAGATTTAAATTAATTACTTTAGTGATATATAGTCAGGGATATGGGAAAACAATGAACCAGGCTTAACCAAATACATCCAACAGTGTCTACTTTTTAAAACTTACACGTCATAAAACATACAGGAGCATACTGTCACTCTTTGTTTTCCAACATCAGAATTATCTGAATTTTTTTATGTCTTTTGACAGATTTGGACAGATTAGATCACAGAGCTGGTGGACAAAAACATTCATTTATCCACAGCAAAACCATCAACAATCACATGTTAAATATTTGTCTGGTTGGGCGTGAATTTTTTAGGCTTGTATTTGATCACTTTTCCTGTCCTCATCTTCTAACCGGCTCTAAGGACCACATTGTTAGACTGCAGCTAATTACAACCATCACAAAATGTCACCGCAGCTGAGCTTCTGCAGTCTCTCTAATAGGCCTGTTAATTTGGCCTCTGATAAGATGTAATAAGTTACAGACTGATGTGGGGAAGGATGAAGAACATTCACGTACTGATAAAGCAACTCATTATGGGCTGAGCTAGCAGCAGCAAGGATTACTGGGTTCTCTGGGATTAGGAGTTTCTGTGATTCAGGAAAGAAAAAAGCTAAATTTTCTGTTATAGCTGGAGAACAAATAACATGAGCAACGAATATGTCTAATAGTACCTGAAAACGAAACCCTGACAGACCTCTCTATTTTTATGCTTGTCAGGGAGAATGTGTAGTGCAACCTTTGTTTTCATCCATGGTAGAACGTTATCTTCAGTTTTAAAGAGTATGTGTTAGTTTAACCACCATCATGTCACCTGTTTCACTAGTCAACACATAATTTCTCTGGTCCTTGTCCTACTTTCTGCTACTACATAGCTTAGTTTCTCAAACCAGGTCTGGAGGTTTCTCAAACACTCCTGAGGATGAAGGTAAAGTCATTAACTGGATCTAAATTCACCCACTGGTTGCAATATCAGCTCCACCTTACTAGTACTGAGTTGGACTCCCGTTTTGCTTTAGAACTGTCTTTACTCTTGGTAACGTAGATCAAACAAGGAGGTGGAACCCTTCCTCAGAGATTTTTCTCCATATTGACATGACAGCATCACGCAGTTGCTGCATCCTTGATGAGAATCTCTTGTTCCACCACATCCCAGAGGTGCTCTGTCGGATTGCGATCTGGTGGCTGTGGAGGCCGTTGGAGTCCAGTGAACTCATTGTCATGTTCTAGAAAGCAGCTGGAGATGATCTGAGCTTTGTGACGTGGTGCATTATCCTGCTGGAAGTAGCATCAGAAGATGCTACACTGTGGTCATACAGGGATGGACATGGTCAGCAACAATACTCAGGTAGACTGTGGTGGTTAAACCAGGCCATGCTGGTACTATAGGCCCCATAGTGGGCCAAGAAATTATCCCCCTCACCATTACACCAGCAGCAGCCTGAAGCGTTGATCTAGTGCAGGATGGATCCATGTTTTCATGATGTTTCCACCAAATTCTGAGCCTAGCATCTGAATGTGGAGCTGAAATGGAGACTCATCAGACCAGCAACGTTTCTCCATCTTCTATTGTCCAGTGTTGGTGAGTGTGTGTGAATTGTAGCCTCAGTTTCCTGTTCTTAGCTGACAAGAGGCACCCGGTGTGGTCTTCTGCTGCTGTAGCCCATCTGCTTCAAGGTTGGACGTGTTGTGTGTTCAGAGATGGTATTCTGCAGACCTTGGTGGGAACCAGTGCTTATTGGGCTTCCTGTTGTCTTTCTATCATCTCCAGCCAGACTGCCCATTCTCCTCTGACCTCTGACATCAACAAGACATTTTCGTCCAGACAACTGCTGCTCACTGGATATTTTCTCTTCTTCAGACCGTTCTCTGTAAACCCTGAGATGGTTGTGTGTGGAAATCCCAGTAAATACTCAGACTAACAAGAGAATTTCTCCACTGTGAGATTAATAAAGTCTAATCTAATCTAATCTCTATCTAACAATCATGCTATGTTCAAAGTAATTTAAATCCCCTTTCTACCTCGTTCGGATGCTGTTTGAACTTCAGCAAATTGTTTTCACCATGTCTACAGGACTACATGTGTTGAGTTGCTGCCATGTGATTGGCTGGTTAGATATCTGTGCTAACAAGCAGGTAAAGAGACTGATGTGTAGTATATGTGTCAGTTTAAAACCTGGTAATGTCTGATAATACACCATCTGAGAAACAGCTAAACCAGTGTTTATGCTATTCTGTCTGAAGCTGAGATATTTTTACTCTGAACTTCCAACAGCAGCTCCACAGAGACTGAACATTGAAAATAATCCAGATCGATGGAAATTTTATTTATTTCACACATTCCTGCAGTAATCTGAGCCTGAGTGCTTCTTTAATCTCATTAAAAGGTGTTTAGAATCCTGATCAACATCAATACTGAAACAACCACAAGAGGAGGAAAGTTGGAATAATCCATCTTCCTCATGTCTGTCTGTCTTCTGTCCTGTCTGTCACCAGGACAAATTCCTGCACATTTGTTGCGTTTGTCAGACGACACGGTGTTGATAAAGAGAGGAGATGATGTTTTATTGATCCCCGAGGGCGAAACTGGGTCATTGCAGCAGAGTTGGAAAAAAATAAATAAAGAGCAGCAGCAGCAGAGACGAAGAGCATCCTGAAGGTTCAGACAGCTCCAGAGGACAGCCTGAACTGTGTTTATGTATGTAATTTATGTTAAAGAATCAACCAATTACAGATGAAAAAATAAAATCAGTGGAAATAAATTTTATCAGTATTTTTTGCATTATTTATGCATGCATTATCATTTTATGCATTATCTATTCTAAGTCCTGTCCCTTTTCATTCATCATATATGTACAGTTAATCACTGAATACAGAGGACGGGAGGACTTTAAGGCATGTAGCAATTTTAAAGATGTTTAAATAAAACAAAGCCTTGCCGGTCAACTGTTGTCAAATTTGGACATTTTTAATGATAAATCAAGTTTCAGTCGAATTCAACCATCATATTCAATATTTTACCCAGTGTCTGACGCTGGGGATCAGCACGCTCAGGCACCCCACCTGTACCTGATTACCGTTGTGCATTGCACACCTGACCACTAAAATCCCTCCCTGCAGGTGGTGAGCTCGCTTGGAGGTGGCAAACTGCGGCTTCCCAGGTACCAAGGTTCAACCATCACTAGTGTTGTCAAAACAACTGATTCTCAGATACTAATTAATTCTAAAATTTAGTATCTAGTTTTTACTTTGCTGTTAAAACCTAAAGCGGTTTTCACAAGAATCTGTCCAACATGTCACTCTATGACTTGTGACATCTATGACATCACTTCCTCTCTTTGCTGGTTCTGGATGGTCTGTTTGCTTTTACTCTTTATGGGAACTGCACCAGGGTTCGCTTGCAAGGGTACCAGGACCCCCACTTTTCAAATGAACAAGAGTTCGCCTCTATTAGTTGTTTATTAGTTGCACCAGAGTGCAACTAATAAACACAACTAATGGTGTGTATTTCAGTCAGCAGGATGAAACCATACTATCTGTGGAAGCTGGAATGCATACATCCAACCCTTTAATGCTGTATGTATCATATTTAATTCATACCAACTTTTAAGACCTTTTGCATCACTTTATGGTAAAAACTTTGCTCAAACCCCTGTTGTTCACAATCTGATACTTGTCTTCTGCCCCTTGGTGGATACAGTAATAAAACAATAATTCACTACAGTAATTTTGGCATATCAATGGTAAATTATTCATACTAAAAAAAAATTTTGTTGCTACTTTTTTACATTTTGTCAGAGGACAAAAATAAAAACTATTATAAAAAACAATTGACTTTTCTCCCCATTTTTTTCTTGGGTCGGGGCTTAAATGGTGAGAATGCAACTTAAAACAACTCAAACCTCCAGGTTGCAACACAGACATCCATCAGTCTCCGACCTCTGGTTTGGATCAAATCCTAAAATCTAGAAGAAACCAGTTACACTGAAAGGTCTATGACGGCGAATTTGTTGTCTCATTCAACATAGTCAGGGGAGGAAATTTTAGATGCTGCAAAGACTGAAATGATGAGGTCAAAAAAGGAGCCTGTGTTTATATCTCACTCAATCTTGACTGCCATACTCTAATCTGGGCAACATCTTTCAAACAGGAAGAAATTTCTGTATTTGATTGGGTTTTTCCCACATGGATTAATCCGTGTTCGATGCTCTGGCGTGTATTTCAGTCAGCAGGATGAAGCGTGTGTGGTTGCTTATCATCACAAAGAAAATGTCATGCAGAGCAACAGTGAGGCTCACTGATGTCTTTTTAATAGTTTTAGGCATCAATAGATCAGAGCGCTTGGGCTACAGATCCAGATCTGGTGGGTTTTCCTTTCCATGTGTCATGTATTAACAGTAGCTGACGCATGTCACACAGGAGCAGGACAAATATAAAATCATGAGTCACGTGTTTGATGTGAGGTGGGATGTCAACAGCTTGGGGGCGAGTGGGCAGGGAGCGAGGCCCGAAATAGATCTGTGAATCAACAGCAGACGTTATCGGAAAGAGAGGGAGGGTGGCGGTTGGGGGGAGACGTCACAGAGCGGTAACTCTGGAAACCAGGAGAGACAAGGCTGCTCATTTTTCTTCATTTATCTCTGAGCTTTTCTCTGTGTGAATTAAAATGTGAAGCTGACCCGTCGTCATCGGCTACCTGATGCTGATGAGCCCCGTAGACGTTGGTCACTGTGATCTGGTCCATCCATATGCTTTATCCATCGTGCAAACAAGCACAAAGCAAAGGAAGCTGTGTGTGAGCAGCAGGGTGGATGTTGACTACTGGAGGTGACAGATAATTATCCATGATTACACGCAATACTACTGCAGTATACCTTCTAGCTTTACTAAGTAATTGCAGGTTAAGAAATCTAATTCACTGGCAGAAATAACACACTGTAAAAAACTGAACAAAAGTCCCAAACCTTCACATTGAAAGACATGGTGTACTGTTATGAAGTTAGGATTCACATGTTGGTATATTGTCAACAACATGAGGCTTTGTCTTAATGCAGGAGGATGTTAGCTTGTTTCAACCATCTGTGGTCAGAGTTTTGTATTTTCTTTTTCTAGTTTGGGCTGATGTTCAGGGGTCATCCTGGTAGCAGGCGTGGTGTCATATTTTAACAGTACCTGTTCGTGAGCAATAATGCTACTTCTTTGCATGTGATGATGGATCTATAATGGTCAGTTAATGGTTTCTGTGACTCCTCATTGTTTCGGCTGATGTCAATTATTGGTTATCTGAGTGCAACCAAAAAACTGTGTAACCATGTGGATTGTAGCTATTAAACATGTCTATTTCAGCTACTTAGAGGGCTGTCTTGGTAAGGAAATCTTCCCTAGAAGTGATTTTGGGTGACTCAACATGTTATTATTTAGCTTTTTTTCCCTTTAGTGGTGTCTGTAATGGACTATGATTGTAGAGCTCTTCTTGCCATTTGAGAAAAATAAAGCTTTAAATGTAACACTGAGGGCCTCCAGTCCTAAATTGCTGCTCTTTGTTGAGATTCTGAGGGGTGGGCTGAGAACTTGAATCAGAAGTAAACTGAGATTCTCTTCATGTGCACCTTTATGTCCAATCCAATGAGCTGTTGGCGGAAGCTGATGGAAGTGCTGCCATCTGGTAGTTGAAGAGGCTTAAGATGGCAGTTTGGCTGCACAGAGATTGAATTGCAATGATAACTGTTATTGGCGGGGGCCTTGGTGCCCCCTGCTGTGACAGATTTGTGAAATTGTCAAGAAGACAAGGTAATGAAGAATAAGCAACCATGTGATTAGCATGGTGCATTCAGAATGGTAAACATTGTGGCCGTTGCTCGGCTTTTCCTGCTGTAGTGCCCCAAATATAAGCTTACTGTGATGGCCATAGCAATGCAAACAGCTGGATCGACCTCCTGTTCGGAAGGCGATGCCAAAAAAACATCAGATATGGAAGACGAGGAGGAGATGCTCATGCCTGTAAACTAACCAAACTGTACCATAAATAGTTCTCCTGAGTCAATAAAAAGTCCCAATGGGTTTGCACAGGCAGATGTTGGAGCCATGAATCCTCTACATACTGGCTGAGATAAATAAACAAACCATCCATTATTAAGTCATTTTTCAAAAACATTTTTTAATCGTTTGACTAGCTTGTGTTAGCAGATGCAACAATTAGCTGCATGAGAGTAGGTTGGATTTTTTACAGTGTTTACACAAAAATAAAGATGTTTCTCCAACATCCAACCTAAACTATACATATAATTAAAATTTAAAAAGTCAAACTAAAGTAATTTCTCAAAATTGGACAAATGAACCCAGGTGAAGTCAAGTCACTCCTGCACATTTCTGCAGATCTGTGGCTCGACATAACTCTGCATGTCGACATATACTGGATGTTGACCACTTTCATGCTGCTGTTTCTCTTTTTTTCTTATTTTTACATTTTGTTTTGTTTCATTTTGCTTCTGTGCACTTGTACTAATGCAGAGTTGAAGAATCAGATCTAAACTATCATGTCATGAACCGTACTTCATATTGTCATCAGTTTGCTTGATGCATCAGAAAAACAATATTTTAGACAGACCGTCAGACATTTGAGGTTTGCATCTGTTTATTTTTGGTTTCAGACACATTTAATTGAAAGCATTTAGTTGTCTTCTACTCTTATCTACTCTACTCCACAAACACCATGAATGGAAATCATCTCCTATAGCTGCATAAATGCCATTTTTCTCTAATAAATTTTATTTTTCAGTTCTGATTTCCTGATTTTCACTGACTTTGGCCATTTTAACTTTCCTTTAACCTTTCATATCCGACATGTCATCGGTGACAGAAAGTGCTGTTTTCCTGCCCACATCATGCGATATCCTGTAAATCGTTTATTATCAATGGAAAGCTCCACCTCAGCTTTTAGAAATCTGTTGGATTTACAGTACACCTAGTAGCAGGAATGCTTGAGGAATTACGATAATGGTTTGGTTTAAAGGGGTTTAAGGAAATCAGATAGTTTGTTCCTCATGAACCATAATAAACCCCAAACCTGCATCAGTTTAACCTATAAGACGTGACGTGACATATTTGTTACATACAGTTTCTGAGACATTTTGCTTCAATTTATGGTATAAACTTTGCTAAAAATCCTGTTGAACACAATCTGATACTTTTCTTCTGCCCCTAATAGACACCCAGAAGCAGAAAACCACATTATAATATTTTTAAACTATCACATGGTAGATATCTCCTGCCAAAAAATATAAATTTTTTTGTTACATTTTGTAATGAAATTGGACTTTTCTTACTATTTTTTCATGGGTCGGGCCTTAAAGGGTTAAGAAATGTTTGAATAACGTTCCTGGTGAGCTTTTGTGTTTAGATGAAATCAAGCTAAAAATAAGTAGCAGTGAATCTTAATTCAGCATTTAAGACAACAGGCTGCTGTGTTGGTCTCACATCTGGCTGTGCGTAGAGACCAGTGTTGTTACCAGCCCAGAAAATGACGAACAACTCATCTTCTACAGCTTGTGTGTCCTTCTTCCTTTCAAACCTTATTATAATGTTTAAAGACTTCCTGCCAATGATTTCTTTTGATAGTATTTAAGAACAGAAGGGCAGAGTCTGTCCTTTACATTAAATAAGTTTTTACAGGCTCAGAATTTAGGATTATTAACAGTTTTCAGGTTTCTGTGATGATGTCAGAAAACCGTCAGCGTTTCTGAGACTGTTTCAGCTTGTACGATACTTTTAAAACAAAGCCTCGGGCATGGTAAAGTTATTGATCTGAAAAGTTGGAATGAGTGAACATCTTGAAGCTGCAGGGCACTTCACTCCTCAGGGACAAAGCTCTCTTATCTCCTGCACTCTAATTAAGAAAAAGGTTTGAGTGAATCAAAAGTTTTTCCACAGTGAAGACTAACATGCTGACATCTTGTTAGTCTCTTTGAGGTGGTGATGCTGCTTCCTGTGCACATTACATGAGCCGTCCTGCAATCCGAGTCTCCATCTAGAAGCAGTCAATCTGACTCTGGTCTGCTGTAAATTAATGAAGTTGGTGTCATTGTTGGCTTCTATGTGGCATTTGTCGTGGTCTACATTATCAAGTACACATGGGCTAGAGTTTAGGTTTTTTAAAACACTTTACTCAAAAAAATAATGTGAATTAGTCTGGATACGAAAGGTCTGTAGGGTTAAATGATGGTGTTTTAGTGTAATGGGGCTTTTGGTTGGGAAGCAATTGAAACTGCATCCCATCCAATGACAAACAAAGAATATACGGAGTTGAATTAGCGTCAGATTGTGGCGTAAACATGGGAATCATGATCAAATGGCAACATCACAGTATGAGCAGGAATCTGAGAGAAAGTAGCTAAAAGTGGTGCGATTATCCAAATACACCATGTAGGTAGGGGGTGTTAATTTAATAATTTCTATGATGCATTGCAATGCAGACGTAGATGATTCTGCATCGATTCAGCAACCAAACTATCAGTTATAAGTAAGCTAATGTATAGTAATCATGTTTCTTGATTTTCTGGCAGTGGAACCTTAAAGTTCTCAAGTTGTCATATTCTAGATATTCAGATAGATTTCTGAAATAATTATAAGTAAAAAGGGAGTTCTTATTATCTGCTTGTATTCATTGATGAAAAAGTAGAAATGTGCAATAATAAATAAAAGTGAGGATGCAACACGGTGATGCATCGTAATTCTTCGTGGAATCTAATCAAATCGTTGACAAGATAACAGCTTTAGGACAGTTTGGTTAATTCCACTGGGTTTAACAGAAATTGTAAAATACACGTCAGACTAATTGTGTCTGGATCTTGCAATTTCTCAGTATAGTTAATTCAAGAATTCTTTATTGTTACTGTACAAGTCTTGCCACCCTTCAATCACGTCATGATGATGGATTTATGGATATAAACGTAGCCATTCAAGCTAACGATGTAAAAGTGACAAAGCAAGCTGAGCTTTGGGACGTCCAAAGTCTCATTCTGCTCTTTTACTGGACTGAGTCCACATTTCCCTCAGCTCTTAACAAAAGCCTGTGATCCCCTTGAATTTTGAACAATCTCCATCCATTTTTTCAAGCAGAGCTCAACTCTGCCAAGCAGATTGGAATGAGTGCCACTTTCTGCCCCCTGGTTGGACAACATCCTCACATAAGACTGTTTATACATAATCTATATTTTACAACTCGGGGTGCTCCACCACTGCCGAGATTACATTTTCATCTCCCAGATAAACAAGACAGCTTGTTAAACTGTCAGGTTCTTAGAAGGAATTACATCTGTGTCACAAAACATTAATATTTTGTGTTTTTAAGACAGATAGGTGTTTTTGATCCTTGTTAGTGGCAAGTCTCTTGGTACCGCTTCTCATAATACAGCTCAACTCACTGTCCATCAACCACATTTGAATGAATGAATGAATTAATGAGTGAATGAACGAACGAACAAATTTATTGTCATTTCACAACAATTACATCTATAATCATTGGCAGTGAAATTCTTAGATCCCAGGCTCTCCTAACAAAGCTAAAAAGAATATAAACCACAATGAAAATAGTCGAACACAAAAAGCAAGAATACTACAAATAAGTTATACAATGAATATATAATAAGCAATAAGAAAATGTTATTATTTAAAGGTGCCATTGCTGCTGGCAGCATTTAGAAGTCTTATAGCCTGCGGTATGAAGCTGTCCCTGAGCCTGGTGGTACTGGCTTGAATGCTGCAAAACCGTCGGCCAGACGGTAGCAGACAAAACAGCTAGTGACTGGGGTGGCCGGGGCCCTTAATGATTTTGGTGGCCTTCCTCCTACACCGCTGGGTGTAGAGGTCCTCCATGGATGGCAGGATCGTCCTGGTGATGTACTGAGAAGTTTTTACCACCGTCTGTAGAGACTTGCGGTGGAGGACGGTGCAGCTGCTGTACCAGGCGGTGATGCAGCCAGTCAGGATAGTCGCTATGGTGCACCTGTAAAAGTTGCAGAGTGTCCATTTGTGAAGCATTCCAGTATTGATTAATTTACAAGCACAGCAGATCAGTCAAATGCAATGTAAGAACATTTTTCAGCAAAAGTTGTCTTGCTTTCAAAGTTGTCTGTCCAGCTCAACCAGGTCTGCTCCAAGACCAGCAGCTTTGGTGTTGGGTTCTGTCTTTAGAGTAGTGTTTCATCATGTGGACGTGTACTCTACCCACTGAGCCATGCCGCACCTTGCTCAGTGGGTAGAGCGGTCGTCTTGTAGCCTGAGGGTTGCCGGTTTGATCCTCGGCCAGTCAAGCTCATGTCAAGGTGTCCCTGGACAAGACACCGAACTCCAAATTGCTCCTGATGGGGTGTGGTTTGTATCGTGCTTGGTAGCTTCCGCCATCAGTGTGTGAATGTGTGTGTGAATGGGTGAATGTGATGTATGCTGTAAAGCGCTTTGGGTAAAAGTACTATATAAATACAGACCATTTAAATAAATATGCAATATTTTAAAGCTCTATAAGCTCGTGCAATGAAGCAGTCTTCTGAACCTGTTGCTCTGTAGTGCAAAAATACTAAACTAATAGAACTTAAACCACTAGTGTATTTATAAATAAAAGTGTTGTTTTCTTCATGATACTTAATAACAGAACAAATAAACAGTAGAACAAACAAACGAGTTAACCTTTAGACACCAAAGTTGCAAAACTTGGACAAGCACCAGGTCATGTCTCAAGAAAGACAGCTTCAACCTCTTTTTATTGCTATATGGCAGACGTGTGAGTTCACCGTCAACAATCAGCCATGCTGAAAATATGTCTTCAGTGTAAACAGTAGGGTCACCACGTAGCTGCTGTAGGGGCAGGGCTGCCCGCTGCAGTGCCTGTTGAGAATGTTTAGAAGTAGCTGGTACTTTCCGTGAACCAGCAGATGTAAAAGAGACATTATAGTATTTATATATGTTCTAATTAATATCTAATTGATACTAAAGTACTGAAAATCGATTTTTTTTTTAAACACGTTCCTGTTAGGAAGGTTAGCACCAGTGCTATTTGGCTAAGTTTGTTGTTGCAGTGTCAAAAGCTCTCTGTTTGCATTTCTTCAATAGGCTCAAAGTACCCATGTCCATGTTTACAGGTCCTAAAATATCAACAGTTCAGCCCTGTCTGAACCACTAACCATAAAAATGACTGTAAAGCTGAGGGGAGGCTCTGATGCAGAAATAATCATTTCAAATTGGATATTTTGGGGTCAGAATCTTTGTAAACTTTTTTTTTCTTTTTATCTCAGTTACACTTGAAAATTAGAGTAAGTGAGCCACTCATGTCATGGGCATATCAGCCAATCAACACGAGGAATGGGAACATTAAAACTTGATATGAATGTCCCGTCTGCCGAGACTTGAATCTAGGACACATCCCAGCATCAACAGTGTGTCTGTGCTTAAAATGTGTGCTTCTCCTGGACTCAGGCCTCAGCAGATGGAAAACAAAAACCAGAGCTGAGCAGGAAAGAGGTGGCAGCATGAAGCCAGCTGACCGGTCACTGTGCCATCAACAAAGATGGCCACCAGCAAGGGGGCAGGAAATGGGACACCTCGATCTAACCAGCTGAATTAAACATGAGAAAGCCAAAGAGTGAGAACAGATCAATGCCCAAATATACAAACATCAAAGAAAGGCAAAGTAAAGAGGGTGAAGTAGAAAGCATGAGGATGTCTGAAAAGCTAGAGGAAAGTATTAAACAGATTTTATTTCACTCAGCAGCAGAGAACCAGACCTATTATTTCCTGATTTTTCCCACTAAACAGTCTTCTGTTGCAACAACTGCTGTTTACAGATGTATTGTCATTTGATTTCTACAGTAATTCCTCCAAGTTGATGCCTCATTTTTACATCTTTACATTCAAAGTTGTTCTTAATAGTTACAGAAATTTACAATATAGTGTATGATTTCTTTCTGTATACTTTACAGCAACTCATAAAAACATTCAAAAAGGTTTTATTGCTCCAGCTGGGTTTAGTCACAGTCAGCAGCTTATGGTGGCAAAGTTTACACAGATAAAGCTGTGTTAGCATGTTAACTGGAGCTCTGGAAAGAGTTTATAACTCTTCACTACTTGTACATTTGTTAAAGTAAAAAGCTGCAGTTTTTTGATGATTAATTTATAAATATGAGCTATTCTAAAAGTTGCTTTAGGTTAAAACCGGGGTCCCTGTTGACTAAATTAATGATTTGTTGTTTTAATTTGAATAGCTCAAAAGTAAAGTCGTGTTTCTTGACTTCCTGTTGGACAATACAAAAAAATTAAAGCTGTGATGATCATGTATTGCTGTTGTATGGTGTATATAGACTCGGTCTTTGGATAAAACTAAATAATCAGTCAATAATTACCAACAATACCTCACTTTTTGGCAGATTCTGTCTTTTATTATCAGGCTTACCACTTCTTTTATAACTGATGATTAACTGGTCATTCGTTGAAGTCAACAAATCCCTTGAAATTACACTAGCATTGTGGAAAGAATATATTTTAGACTTAACTAAAATGATTCCTAACCCAAACCAAGTAAGGTTGATGCTCAAAACCAACCAGGAAGTGACCATATGTGAAGTGAAAAATCAGTTATCATATTCTGGTCTCGAACACTTGGCCTAGAATTGGAAGTAGGGCTGGGTGTTCAAACAATCTCAAAATGAGATTGCAGTTAAATTTACTCCAGTCTCGGTAATAGCCATGAGATATTTTCAATCAATGTTCAGAGCCAGCTGTGTATCTCTGAACATACTCCAGGCCACTAGTTGGTGATAATGCACCTCTAAGCTGGCTGCTATACGCCAAGAAAACTAAAAACAGAAGGAAGGAACGATGACCTGCCAGTGGACCGAGGAAGGAAACTGAACATAAATATAGGAGAGAATGACTGCAGCCAAAGAGAGCCAGAACAGCAGAGGTGGCACTGAAACTGGACTCGTGTTTTCTTTCCAAATTGTCAAAGTAAACTCCCCAATAAATCAGTTAAATGAAAGCAGTTTGAATTAGGTAAAACAGCAGGAGGGGAGTCATTTAGCAGACACATTTAGCAGTAGGCGGTAGTGTTAAGGGGCTTGACTAAGGACCCAACTGGAAGGTGTTAATAATTCTGGTCTCTCGTATGGAAGACAGATCTATCCATCCAGGAGACGGATCTGTCTGTCCAGACTGAGCTATCCAGCCGCTGGATGAAAGATGAAGAACAGATTATGGAGACTTTGCTGTTGGTTGATAAACACCAAAATGGAAACCATGACTAATTTGTTTTATCATCTTCAAACTTATCACCAGCGACTACGCAGAAAGATTAAAAACGCTGCCGATGTGACTCGTTGCAGCAGTTCTTCAAGCATCAAACAGAAAGCATTGTCTCAACATATGATGAGTTTACAACAGAATTAAACTCATTTTTTGTGTTGTGTTGCAAACATTATTAGTTTATCTTTGAAATTGACAGCTTTAACAAACAATATTATGACCAAGACAGAGATTGATAAATGTGGAAAGTTCTCCCAGCACTAATTGGACGTCCATGACCGAAAGCCGGAGTCATACAGAAAACTAGTTCTTAAAGTTATTGTTACTAAAGGAGGTGTAATATCATGGATTATGTTCAGTGTTTCACCCACTGCTTTAGGATTTTGACTCGCCATCCATCCATCCATCCATCCATCCATCCATCCATCCATCCATCCATCCATCCATCCATCCATCCATCCATCCATCCATCCATTCATTGGATGAATGGATTCAATGGATCCATTCATTGGTTCCTGGATGCCGCTCATCCAGGGTCAGGATGTGGGGGCAGCAGCCTAAGCAGAGAGACCCAGACTTCCCACCCAGCTTTTTCTTCAAGCTCTCTTAGGGAAATCCTGAGGTGTTCCCATGCCCACTGAGAGACATAGGTCTCCCAGCATCTCATGGGTCTTCCCCTGGGGCTCCTCCCAATGAGCTGTGCCTGGAAAACCTCCACATGGTAGTGTCCAGGAGGCATGTAAACCAGATACTGGAGCTACATCATGTGGTTATTCTGAATGAGGAGGAGCAGCAGTTCAGTTTTAACCTTCCTCAGATGATTAAGCTTTTCACCCTCTGAGAGAGAGCCCGGCCACCTTCCAGAAGAAACACTTTTTACCCGCCCACAGCTCATGACCACGGGTGAGGGTAGAAACTTGAATGACTGGTAAATCCAGAGCTTTGCCTTTTGGCTCAGCTCAGTCCATATCACTGCAGACACTGCACCAATATACCTGTTGATCGTCCACTCCAATCTTCCTTCACTGGTGAACAAGACCCCATGATACTTAAACTCCTCTGCTTGGGACAGGGTCTCATTCCTGATGCAGAGAGGAAACTCCAAGGGTCTCGGATTTGAAGGTGCTGGTTCTCATCCCAGCCCCTTCACACTCAACTTCGAATTGTTCCAGTGAGAGATGAAGATTTTGAGTTTTTGTTAAATAAATAAAACCACAAAGAAATAGAAGTATTTTTTTTATTTTCCAAGGTGTGATTTACTTTATTTTAAAACTTGATGGCATCTATCTTGTCTAATTAACCCTTTAAGACCAATGGGATTGCCAGCGCTCCCCACGTTAAGCAGGCTGGCGATCATCAGGAGCGTTTGCACACACAATGTCGTGAGCGACTTTGAGACTGTCGGCCTTAAGGGTTAAAGCATGTTTTGTGTGTTGTAACATGTCAAACTTTTGCTTGAAAAAGGGAGTAATTTATTTCTCACATGACTGTAGCATGTTAGAGGCGTGAGACTGGGCTCATTAGAGGATCACAGTTGTCTTTTATCATCACATTTATCTGGATAAACAGCAATAAAAAGATAAATTTTCCTGTGGAAACATCTGTAATCACATATGGGTTTACTTGCTTGGTGTTGTGTTTCCGGGTTTTTGTTCACAGCCATGAACACGGACTATTTTTAGGACTGATGCTGAAAGGACAAGAATTGAAGAATGAATGAATCTGCTTTTAGTAAAATGTATTATTATAAGAAAGCCAAAGAATGAGGATGAAAAAGATGAGAATCCTTCTGGTTCTTTTTGACCAAAAATGCCTCTTTCATCTCCATGAACAGTGTTGTCGTGGCAACCACACACGTGTGAAGAGAAGGCAGGCGTGATGCCAGCACACACATGCAGACCAGGCTGTACTCTGGTTGGCTTGCTCAATAATTGATTGCCCTTGAGGGCATCACACGTGACAAAGCAGCAGAGGGAGGGAGACCTGAGCGTCTTCGCGCTCCAGCTCCTGGTTTCAGGTGGCCTCGGCACATCAACGGCCTTTGACCTGCTCTCCCTCTGTGTGCAGGCAGCGTTGCAGCAGCCATCAGATACTGAAGGGATTCAGCTTGATATCAGTGACAGCTGGAAGGTGATCACTGAGGCAGAGCTCCTGCTGGAGGAAGACACAATCTGATTGGTTGAGATAAACCTCTTGGGAATAGAGGATGTCACACAGCTCACCCCTGGCTGCAATCAGTGTCATAATGAATTCAGTATTTTTTTCTGATATAAATATGCTTCATGGCACATAAACTTTGCTTGAGGCTACTATTATATTTTGATATTACAGCACTTGTACATGTTTGCATTTGTTTATTTTTAGTTTGGGAACTAAATCAAACCCTAAATGTCTCTTATTACAGTCAAGTTATAATGAAGTCATGTCGCCTACTCTGTCCATAAAGCACTTCAGTTAAATTTTATCCAGGAAGCCTCCACAACAAACAGTTTTTTTTTATTTTAACCATGTGAGCAAGCACACACTACTGGATATCAACATATTGGTTGTTTTGAACACCCACCATGACTCATTCATCAAAGAAATGCAAGAAGACATTATTGGAGGAAGCGATGAAAAGAAAGAAGGGACACAGTAAGAGATAAGTCATGTAATCATGTAAAATCTGTAATTGTGTAAGTAGTAACACGCTATAATTTGCACATTAGAATTTTTTATTACTTGTTTTAATGATCGGTATAAAGTAGTTTAATCTTACCCTCATGGTTCTGAGTCTGAAGAATAAAATTATAAAATCTATTGTAGTTATTGTATCACAGAGACCACTTTATTTGCTTCCTTCCACCACAATATTATCAGTGTGGTTTATTCTAAGCCTATCATTATTATTACATAATCGCCTTATGATTGGAGCTGACTTCAGTTATTTGGATAATTGTTATAATTAGTCTCCATTCACATGTTTACAAACAGCCGGATGAGACTAACTGATATGCTAATTTTTTTTATCATCATTGCTGTGTTGTTTTCAACTATTTGAGATTTTACTGCTGCTCCTTAATAACATTAAAAAATATCCAAATAACCTGCAGGAAGTTTTTTTTTGTTTGTTTTTTTTCAATAGATGCAGTCAAAGGTGCATCTATCACAAGATCTCACGGCCAATACAAAGTTTTTGTGGGCTGAAGTACACATGCATGTAGCATTTTTGCCTTTCACTTAATTAAAAACTGTGGTAACTTGGAATAGAAACAACTTTTTCATTTTTGACAATTTACCAAACCTGAATGAACACAACCAATAAAAGTCAATCACCTTTACTTTATTCGGTGCATTGGTTACTAATCTGCTTGACAGATTCCTCTCCAGGAGGCTCTTCAGGGTCAGAGCTGAAGCACAGCAGAGAGGGAGGAAGGGAGGGGGGTCTTGTATGTTACATTATTTAAACATTTCAAGTCCTTTTTCTCAAATTTAACAAAATTTTACCCAGCTAAACAAACTTCCTGTTGCTGTTTTACAAGGTCGGCCATCCCCAGCCCCCTCTGCACGTTAACACCGAAAAAAAACCACAGCTTAACTGACATGTC
This sequence comes from Melanotaenia boesemani, assembly GCF_017639745.1. Lineage (NCBI taxonomy): Eukaryota > Metazoa > Chordata > Actinopteri > Atheriniformes > Melanotaeniidae > Melanotaenia > Melanotaenia boesemani. The sequence goes on from NC_055686.1 coordinate 8,893,081, forward strand.
AACGAAGACGATCTGCTGGCCTCCGTATCAGAGGCTGAAGTGTGTGTGGTTATATGTGTGTTTGTGTGTCCAGCCAGAAAGCAAACTGGTTGCAATGTTTTATCCTCTAGAAAAGAAAATCGATCTACAGCAGGAGTTATGGCCTCTTTCTTTTTAAGACAGGTTCAGTCAAATGTGCTTTAACACTTGCAGAGCTTGATGTTAACAATAACAAACAGGACAAATGTCATGATTATGAGATTTTACAGTAATGTACCTTTTCTTAGATAAAAGTAATACATTTCAGTTTCTACTGTCTTGTCTTTGAAAAGCTGCTATAAATCACATAGTGCTGTATGTAAATCAGTCAGCACAGTAATTATGCTACTCCAAATCATTTACTTGTGATTGTTGCAGACAGGTTTAGGACCACTATGCACCTGATTGTGGACAGACATGTCAGATATTTCCAGTATTTTTTGTGAATTCTTGTCTTTTAGAGCCTTCCCTTTACTTTTCTGCTGTGACTGCACCAGTTTAATGCCAACATTTTCACAGTTCTGCTTTCTCATTGTGGAACTTTGTCATGGTTTCTGGGTTTTGGTGTGTGTTTGATCATGGTTTAGGATTTTGTTTTTTGTCATGTTTAGTTCGGTCTTGCTGTTGGTTTATAGTTCTTGGGTTTTATCATGTTCAGTTTCTGTTATGTTCATGCTTTAGGTTTTTAGTTTTGTCATGTTTGGTTTTCCCTCTTGTGTTCCTGTGGTTCCTGTTTCTGGCTCATTAGTTCACCTGGTCTAATTACTCATTCACTTCACCTGTTGTTACTCCTCCTGTGCATATATATCCCATGGTTTTCAGTTTGCTCTTGTCAGATTCTTACATGTGGTGCATTCCTCTGTCGTGTGTGGTTCCCTGTCCTGTGTTTTAAGACTAAAACCTTGTCACCAGCACAGTTCTGCCTCCTGCCTTGACTGCCTGCATTTGGGTCCTCACCTCCGCCCACTGCACGTGACAGAAGGATCTGACCACAAATGGACCCAGCAGGCGGTATGATGACCTTACTGGAATGCCATGAGGCAGCTAAAAACCTCCCGACTGTGGTGGACCCAGACCCGTGGTTTCCTGATCCTCCTCCTACAAGGTCCAGGAGGAGGAGGATGTCCAGGCACCAGGGGCGGCGGCCCCTCGAGATCATGTCATCAAGTGAACTGGTGGGAATGCTTCTTGGACTGGACACGGAGCCAGAGCCGCTGGATTGTCCAGAGCGGTCGCCTTTCTAGGGGACGGGATTGGCAATAAGCCCCAGGCCACTGGGGCGGGCCTCGTCTCGAAGGTCGACACCAGCTCCTCGGCCCACATCTTGAGTGACGCCATCAGCTCCACGGTCACTGGTGCCGCCACGGGCTCCCAGGCCCACGCCTCCAGCTTCGCCTCCAGTTCCAGTGCCGCAGCGCTCCGAGGGCCTGCCCTGCGCCGCCGCGTCCGACGCCTGCTCCGAGGTCCTGCCCTGCGCCGCAGCGTTCCACGCCAGTTCCAAGGTCCTGCCCAGCTCTTCAGCGTCCCACGACGGTGTCCAGGTCTTCTTCACCTGTGTCGGTACCATGGTTGTCCACAGCTCGAGTTCCTGTTCCCGAGGGGGTCTCAGGCCGAGACTCTCCTCACCCTGCTCGAGTTCCTGTTCCCGAGGGGGTCTCAGGCCAAGACGCTCCTCCACCTGCTCGAGTTCCTGTTCCCGAGGGGGTCTCCGGTCGAGACTCTCCTCACCCTGCTCGAGTTCCTGTTCCCGAGGGGGTCTCAGGCTGAGACGCTCCTCCACGTGCTCGAGTTCCTGTTCCTGAGGGGGTCTCCGGTCGAGACGCTCCTCACCCTGCTCGAGTTCCTGTTCCGGAGGGGGTCTCAGGCCGAGACGCCCCTTACCCGCTACTGGTGCCCGACCCAGAGATCCAGTCTGCCCGTCCGCCGCCAGAGATCCAGTCTGCCCATCCTCCAGTGCACTGGTCCAAGCCTGCTCAGCCTCCGGTGATCCAGCCTGCCTGTCCTCCAGAGCGCCGGTCCAAGCCTGCCTGTCCGCCTGAGAACCTCCTGTCTGCGCGTCCTCCGGGTCGTCCGCCGGAGTTTCTGCCCCGGTCCGTCCGGCCCCCCAGCCGGCCTCCTGACCTGATCCTGCCGTCTGTTCAGCCTCCAGGTGGCCCCTCCTGAACTTTGTCGGAGGGCCTGTCTTGTTATGGTCTGGTCACCAGCACAGTTCTGCCTCCTGCCTTGACTGCCCTGCCTGCATTTGGGTCCTCACCTCCGCCCGCTGCACGTGACGGAGGAACTTTGTCATGGAAAACTTGTATGTTAATTGTGATACATGTCTAGGTTGCTTCCAGCATAAAAATATTTCCTCATTATCTGCAGCCTGAGTTGCATCTTCATCTGCAGACTCTATTAAAACTAAACCTGACACCCAGCTCCTGCAGCATTAAGTTACTGTGGCAATAAGCCAAACAGATACACTTCTGTGTTGTCAGTTTCAGCATCCAAACAGCAAGAAATTGCTCATTTATACCCACGTCACATAGCAGTTTCTGCCACATTCTGAAGACGAGCTGAAAATTTTGTTGAGCTCTCCTGCATGTTAATGCCTCATCGTTAGCCTTTCACCTCACTATCTTCCTTTTTCTCGTATTTGAAAACGCAATTCAGAGCAACTGTTCTACTTTCAGAAACAGTATGTGTTTGCTTTCTGGGCTTTATTCTGCTCCCATCAATCCTCTCAGCAGCCCTCCAGGGCTTGAACAGAAAAGCTTCTGGTGTTCTGGATGAAGTAAAATATGTGAAATAAAATCAGACTGTTATTTAACAAAGCACTGCAGCTGGGTGCTGCGATTCAGTCTGTTTTAAGCTTTGATTTAAATTCTATTAATCCACTCAGGTAGCTCGGTAAATTATTACACTGGACAAGAGTCTTTAATGAGGAAAAACCATCTCAAAAGTCACAGAATTTCTCATTTAATCAGGGGACTTTTATGGGTTCACGTTTTACAAGCAACAATGTGGTGATTAAACAAACCAAAATAATGTAGATGTGTATAACGTAATGTGGAGAATGTAGATGGAAGATCTGAGACGTTGTCTGTCCCAGATTATTGGAACTATAAGTGTCAGATGAGCTTCTATGCAGCCAAGCAGATAAAAGCATAGAAAGGCTCTGAAGCGTAACACTTTTTGTGTGTAGATGAAAGCAGATTTAGATCTTTCATGAGAAGGCCTGTATCATTTAGGCTCCTGCAGTTACATACTTTGGTGTTTTTTAATAGCATCATTACTGCGTATGTTAAACAAACGATGACCAACTGTTTCACTCTTTCATTGCCCAGATTCTTCGTAGAAACTCTGTCATCTTCAGCTTAAAGATTGCTAAAACATTAGGTGAATGAAGAGATTATCTCAACTTAGGCCACATTCACACAAAGATTAATCTATTTCATTTTATTAAAAAGTTTTTCACGTACTGTAGATGGAAGCTTTTCCAGAAAGGTGTGGTTACATAGAGATACTTTATGAGCTTAGTGGTTATTCTTTACCCTGCTGGAGATCCTCCTGATGCTTTACTTGAAGCTTAAACTTAGTTTTAAAAGACTGTGTTGGTTATGCCAAAGTTTGTGCCATTAGATTTGATATGCATTTTACAGCTTGTGAGTCATGACTCAAGCATCCTGGGAGGATGAAGCTGCAAAATGCTGCAATATGCTTTATATAGGACCTTATGATGCAACTACAGATGAATGGAGAGATTGATCCTGTTAGGGATGCACAATAGTCGGCAAAAATCGGTATTGGCCAATGTTAGTCATTTTTTTAACATATCAGTATCGGTCCGATGGGCAAAACTGGACCGATATTAACAGCCGATGTTTATTTTTGTCTTAATTGCTGTTTGTGTACGTGTGTCGGAGGAGAAGGGGGGGGTTTGGCCATGCGGCCATGTTTGGACATGTGACAGCGATGCAGCACTAAATTGTGGGATGTAACTGAAGCTAGAAGCAATGTCAGCTGTGTGGTCATTTTTCACAGTTTCAAAAGAAGATACTTGAAAAACATGTATGCAATATTTGCAAAGTCAAAATGATGCGAGGAGGATGCCTTGTCAAACCATTCAACACCACAAATATGTCATCTGAAAAACTACCATACAGAAGCTCACAAACAATGGCAGGAAACTAACGCCCCTAATGTTCGCATCATTTTTACTTTCTACAGAATTTGATAACCTTTAACCTTTTGAAACAATATATGTATCAACATTGGTAAATATCGGTTATCGGCCATAACAACAATATTAATATCGGATATTTGTATCGGCCAAAATGTTTATATTGGTCCATCCCTAGATCCCGTATACTTTGAATTGCTGTGTTGGCTCTAAATAAATCTGTCTTGTGAGTGAATGTTGGAGGTCTGAGACATGGTCTCCTTTGATGTTGGCTGTTTTTAATGAGGTTTTTTCCATTGTATATCTTCATCTGAATTTCTGTGTTCTATTATAATGTTTAAAATTTTCTGATTTTAGGATGATCTTATGTTTAAAGATTAGACAATAAACACTGCCAAATGCTTAGTGCCCCATATTCATTGGTTTGTGAAGGGTTTTACAATTGACCTTAAACCATATGTCCAGTTTAAGTTGTTGCACAACCTCAGTATAAAACCTGTTTTAAATAGGAGGTTGTGCTTGTTCCTAGTTTAGTAATACATGGGCCAGACAGGTTATGAACCTTCCCACTATGTGGCTCTTGAGGGATAGACTGATCTAAAACCCCAATAAAGATAACAAGGGTCCAGCTTTGCATCACATGTAGGGCTGTCATAACTATAAAAGTTTCATTGACAAAAATTATGATTAATGATTTGTTTGTTAAAATAATAAATATAACTTAAGTAGAGTGCTAAAGAGACTATCCTTGAGTCAGAATGTTGTCAAGAAATTAATGTTTAGCCTTCAGTAAGCAGCTCAATTTGAAGAAATATTTGAAAAAAAGAGAAACAAGGTTTTTGAAAATTCAAACTTTATAAGCTGCTGTAGTTTTCTCTGTTTCGTCTCCAGTCTGTCTTGTAGGTATTGATCCAGGGTGTTTGGACACCAAACAGGAGGGGTCATTGATCTACATTGATTGTGCATTAACGTGACCCTCAGAGGAACATCTCATAGCCTGAAGAGAAATTAAACGTCCACTCAGTTTATTGCTGAGAGGCTTCTGGTTATGTATGCTGTTTATTTCAATCTGACAGATGTGTTTTAAAAATTAAACAAGGCAACCATCCAAACATCCCAAACAGTGATGGGCAACAGAGAATTAAAATGTGTCTGAGTCTGTTTTCTGTTTATGGATGTCTGCTTTTAGTGTTTGATGAGAAAGACAAGGTCTTGTCCTTTTTATTAGTCCTTTCACTGTATTATTCACTTGTGACTTTAGCAGGTTCGTGCATTTCTGGTGGTTAAACCAAAAGACTAATGTTGTGCAAAGAAGACAGAAGATGAAAAGAGTTGAGCTATGTGATGGCGTACATCCTCATATAAAGTTTAAAAAAGGCTTTGCTTTGAATTGGAAATCAGTTCTGTTCCCCAGTATCTCGAACTTTCTGGTATTTCAGACAAACTACAACATGGATGAAAGTAAAGCAAAGCTTTGGATGGGTGAAAGCAGTTGGGATAAAGACCCTTAGTGATAAATCCTACATTGTTTCTTCTCCTGTAAGTACACATTTTAGTGTTCATTGTTAAACCACAACTGTATTTTCCACTCCGTTATGGCCTAGGCTCTTCATAGGGGCCCAGTCTATGCCGTCTTCATCATGAAGATTACTAGAACATTCTAGTGTTCTATGACCCACAAATATTAGCTCAAGTTAAAGTGACTCTGCTTAAGTTTTCTACTGTGCTTCTGACTCGTTTTGATGGCATACTAAAATTTATTATTTACATTCTGTAGCTGTCACTGCCATGCAGTGTCCCGAGGCTGAGTAACCATCATCAGCATCATGTTACAGCTGTGTTTTACTTAATGGCACCGCATCACACACTAGCAGCTGGATATCAACACATTAGCCTTTTTAAGCGTGAACCGTGGCTGAATCAGAAAGAAGTGAAGAAAAGAAAGTGACAGAGCAAGAGATAACAGGAGTTAGCCTTCTTTTAGGGGTGCCAAGTGAGGAAAGTTTAAAAATTAGCTCAAGTCGTTAGTTAAAAGAGTCCATAAAAATAGGGACAATTTTATCTGTTTTTTATTTTTTTTTTTGTTTTTTTAATTACACATTGCATCTTGGGAAAAAGAACTCTTCTTAAAACTAAGCAACAATTAAGTTTGATGTAGCTTTACTTTCCAAATGACATTTTCTTTTCTCTAGTTCCACTGGCTCTCAGAGTGCACAAAGGCTCATGGGAAATGTGCATTTATCAGGAATTTAACATTTTATAAATGTTAAATTTGATTTATGTTCTTTACTTCCTGTGTTATGTGTACGTTTAGCCAATGTTGTCGGGACGTTCTGGTCTGTTTGAATGTTAAAGTTGGCACCATAAGTGCAGTGGGCCAGGAAGAGACTCCCACCATAGCTTCTACCTCTAATCTACGTATTTCATTGGGAGCCAAAATGCTGGATAAAAACTTAACAACTGATCTTCGACAAATTTAATTAAATTAATTGTTAACAATTATTCATTCATTAATATTCTATAACACTACATATATCACTTTTCTGTACTTTTTTTTTTATCCTAATTAAAGATTTGCAAGACTTTTTTAACTTCATCTTTTTATAAAATCTTTGCCTCACTGTCCTTTTTAAAAGTAACCTCGATCAATTCAATGACTTAAAGTGGAACAGCCAAAAACATTGCAAACATAAGGCACTTTCCACCCATCAAGATAGTTTCCCACATGATCTGGTCCACAGTGCGCTAGGTTAACAAACACTTCATGTTACACACAAACAGTGAGGCCGATTAGACTAAGCTTTTAAATTATTCACACAATGTTAATAAAATATCTATTAAAGTTTTGTTGGATTTCTCTTTGACATTTTAAATTAAAACTCAACTTCAGAAAGTAATGGACCAATTTAAGATAATCAGGTCATTATTAATTAAAAGTAGAAACCTAAAATGCCAGTTGTGGCTTCTAAAGCACTTGCAGTTACCCCTGCTGTCTGCTGTTGTGGTTAATAATGCACGAGAACTGGTGAGGTGTTGGAGTCGTCTTCGAGCTGCTGCACTGCAGCTGGTCAGAGGCTTCCCGTGGGAATCCTGAGAGTAAAAATGTGTCTGCAGAGCACAGAAACCTGCAGAAATTATGATGCAACACATGGAGGTGTTTACGAAAGGGAGCTTCCACTGACCCACCCCTCATTTTTCCTTCTAAAAGAGCTGCTTTCCTTTCACCTTCCTTTATTTTAATCATCATACTTCTTTTGTCTTTGCTGTCTATTCTCATCTCTTCTTTAATCTCTCTATGATTTTCTCCCTCCACCTTTTTCTTTTTTTCTCCTCAGATTTCTACTTTAGAGTACAATTTTCCATTTCTCTCACAATCTGAAACCAGATCAGATTTTCTGCAGTCCCGTCTGGATTACAGCCGCTCTCAGATCAATCACGTTGATCTGTTTGATCTAGATGGTCAATGTTCAGATTCCGATCACACTCGGGGAGGCTTTAGATTGAGATTAGTTTCGGATAACAGGAGCACAAAAACAAAGAGAAGTAATGTCCTCAGAAGATCTCAGTTCGTGTGTGTGATCTTTGTCTCCATCCGAATCGTGATGCCCTTGGGGGAAATTGATTTGCAACCACAACATGCTCAAGGTGTCCTCTCAGAATTTGTTGTTTCACAGGGAGCTTCTGATGCTCCTTTCTTTTCTTTTCTAATACCACAAAACTGCTTTCCTGTTTAGGACCAAGAAAAATCCAAAGACTCTTTATTGTCAGTCACACATGTTAAAAACATGAGGTGATTCGTGTTGGATCCTTGGATGTCAGATAATAGTAATCAGCTAAATTGTCATATTCTTGCAGAAGATTAGGCGTACTCATGCTGTTGCAATGTGACATGCCTATATGCTGTACATGCATATATATTTGCAGCCATAATATTTAAACGACTGCTATAGTTCAACTTGTAATCCAGCAGTTATTTCTTGTACATGACTATTCGCTAGACTCCAGGTAAGGATCAAATTGACATTTGAATGAAACAAAAACGTTGAGGCTGTTACAGGGAAACTGTCGTCCAGTTTCCCAGCAGCTGTTTTTAGCTGCTTCCAAGCACCAACACTTTCAGCTAAAAGTCACAAGTTAACATGGATGCAGGTTAAACCGTAACACCACATGGATTCACCACGGCAAGCTTATTTCAAGCAGAAGAATCAATCCACCACCTGACAATAGCTTTATACAATCTATTTACATTTGTGCAACTTACAGATGTATTTGTGTCGCTATTAACATTTGATTAATTTGCTTAAATAAATGAAGGGGCGATGAGTCATTCTGTCTCCATAGAATTATTTTCATTCGTAGGGTCCATGAATCTGCAAGTTGGTGTCAGGTCTTTATGTGATGTTTGTTCAGTTGTCTTTAAGAGTAATAACACAAATTTAACAATTTCACCATTCCAGGTTGACAAATTTGATTAAAGTTTAAGTACAAATATCTAATCAGAAAATCACATGGCAGAATCCCAACACATTCAGTCATGAAGAAAGGGACTTTGAACATAGCATGGATGCTGGTCTGAGTATTTCAGAAACTGCTGATTTTCACACACAACCATCTCTAGGGTTTACAGAGAATGGTCTAAAGAAGAGAAAATATCCAGTGAGCAACAATTGTCTGGACCAGAATGCTTTGAAGCAGATGGGCTACAGCAGCAGAAGACCACATCAGGTGCCTCCTGTCAGCTAAGAACAGGAAACTGAGGCTACAATTCACACAGACTAACCAACACTGGACAATAGAAGATGGAGAAACGTTGCTGGTCTGATGAGTCTCCATTTCAGCTCCACATTCAGATGCAAGGGTCAGAATTTGGAGGAAACGTCATAAAACATGGATCTATCCTGCCTTGGATCAACACTTCAGGCTGCTTCTGGTGTAATGGTGTGGGGGATAATTTCTTGGCCCACTCTGGGGCTCTTAGTACCAATGTGACCTGGTTTAACCACCACAGTCTACCTGAGTATTGTTGCTGACCATGTCCATCCATATCCCTTTTTTTTTTTTTGAACAGTGACCAAAGTGTCATATTTTGTTGAGTCTGAATTTTATCATGTAGAAATTTAGCTTTCTTCTTATCGCAAAACTCCCCAACAATGAATGACTCGCTCTGCCTCAGATGATTTGACAAACATTCTTGTAGAAAGTGCTTCACCACTTCTTGGCATCTTAAACTGCCCAGTAAAACCTTTCAATTGATCCAGAACTTGTCATATTTATATACTTATTTGCATATTAAACTGGTTAACCTTGAGCTTCAAACCTCTCTGAGAATTCTGCATCTGCATACAGATGCTTTATGTAAACCAGTGAACTATTTGAATCCTCCTTTGATATTTCTGTTATTTCAACTTCTGTCTCTGGAGATGTACTGTTACCCCTTCACATTGATTTTTAGCCCTACCTGTCATAAAATATATAAATATACTGAATCCCTCTCTTCCCATTTTGAAGCTCTCACATCTTTCATTCTGATTTACTGCAGGGCTATCAGCTGAGCCGCTCTCTCTCTCCGTTGGGTAATTGAATGGCTGCTGGGTCTCGTATATTCTCTCAGAGGAGTAAGTCACAAGGAGACAAATCATAATTCCTCAGCTAATTAAAGCTGGGAGGAAAAGTAGCTGTTTGGGTGTCTTGTGGTGCATCTAACAGAGAAAGCTTGCATAATTTCCTCAATGTTCCACCAACTCTACACACGATGATGTAACATCCCTGCTGCTTTTGAAATGAGTAAATCAGCCATAGAAGCCTGGCTTCATAACAAAGGCTTGGCACAGTGTGTCTCACAATCATTACTGGCTGGAGGCAAAACACAACTCAGGTGACTAATGCCATATGAATCATTGTAGTGTTTTAAATGGACTTGTACTTATATAGCGCTTTTCCAGCCAGTTTGACCACTCAAAGCGCTTTACATTACTTATCACATTCACCCATTCACACACACACTCACACCCCGATAGGCACATCGGGAGGCAACATGGGGTTAAGTGTCTTGCCCAAGGACACTTTGGCATGTAATCAGTGGAAGCCTGGAATCGATGCGCCTACCTTCTGGTTGAAAGACGACTGCTCTTCCTCCTGAGCTACAGAAGTAATTCTAAAGTGAAATGATACAGTTTGCAGTTTCCCTCTCTGAGAAAATTAGTTCCAGCATGTTGCTGGTTGAGAAACAGACACTAAACTGTTGCTATGGTTGAGCAACATTTAAGAGATTAAAAAAATAATAACTTTCATCCACAAATACAGAATTTAAGTTTTAAATTCCATGGAAGGGAAAGAGAGTTGTCAGAGAAGTGGCTCATTTCTAGATTTTTAGTATAATAAACTCAGAATTAACAGAACTGAACCATTACAAGACAGAAACTCCTAAACATTACAATCCAAACACGCTGCTAAAGACAGTCTGTGGAGAAAAATGATGTTTTATTCACTCACTTCAACAAACTTTTTTTATTATTATTGATAGGAGACAAATTATAGATTCAAACTGTCAGTGTTTCATATTCAACAAACCCAATAAAATATAATCCCCTCAACTTTAAGGCAGGGCTGAGGTCTGAGTATTTCATCTCTGTGCATGCAATATTCAAGTCCTCCATTTTATAGCTTTAATCTGTTTCACTTCACTGCCGAGTCCCACTCCAGCAGTTAATAATCCACTAAAAACTCATCTGTGTTCCTTTGAAATTGAAAATATTGAATTGTTTGCCAAGATGAAGCTCTCATGGCTTGTGGCTTGGGTATGACTCTATACCATCATCATCCTTTGAATGGGAATCTATGAATATACTAACCGACCCACTCAGGCCAACATGGACCAGGTGCTAGCCCCTGTTAGCTCCTGGCTACTTTCTCCTTGTTGTCCATGCTATCTTCTTATTTAACCAGTTTCTAACAGCACAGCTCCACCCTCTTGTTAGAAATGGTTCCTCCTGAGTTCTACAGGGAACATAAGGGCTTCTGACCTAGTTTTTCTGAAAACGATGGAGATGTTTTGCAGGATCAGGATCCAGATTTGCTCTGTTTATGTAAGGGAGACCAAAGCATAAAACCCCCTTTTTTCTTGCATGGTATTTTAAGAATTTTCCAGCATTTATGGACTGAAACATCCATAAAATAGGTGAAAGTAAACACAATTAGCTGATTTTGCAGTTTCTGTTTTGTTTTAGCACTTGAAAAGAGAATATGGATCAAAAGCTCAACATTTCTACTTAAAATGCAGAAAAAAGCAACATCGCAAAATAAAGATTTCTTGGTAATTGGGAGACTTTAGGCCTTGGGCCAAGAAACAAACAAGGCAATGTTTTAAACTTGGAGTAATAAAACTAAACCAGACATGTTACACTTTGGATAAACAGCCTCAGCTGGCCATCAATCCAGCCTTTTCTTCATCTACAGTCCAAGATGGCAATCTGAGTGTTTTGGCAGCCATTCAGACTGATAGATGAACCCACTCTGGCCGCCAAGTTTTCATCTCCTTGATAGCCTAATTCTCCTCCTCACAAGATTAATGCCGGCTCAAGAGGAGGGCTATCTTATCCATCTGCTGTCAGGGCACCACGACCTCTGACATTTGACTTACTTGCTGTCATCCATTTATAATGACAGCCTTGTAATTAAGCTTATTTTTTCTGTGGGCCTCAGTGAGAGTGACTCAGCAAATACAGGATAGATGTAAAAGAGCAAGTAGAAATTCAGGACAAGTGAGGAAGAGGTGGAAGGTTACAAAGGAAAATGTAGAAGAAGAGGTGAGTCACAAAAACAAATGGAAGAAACTAAACTCTGGAGGAGGAAGAAAGAGAAACAGATGGGGTATGTTGATGCCTCAGAGGTCTAAAAGGTAGTTTGCTCTATTTTCTGTCTTGCTATATATTTTTTGAGAAGGTTAGTAAGCACCCACAGATCCGTCCTGTTTTTAAGAGATTGGATGCAGCCACCTTGACATCAAACAGGTTTGTGGAAAATTGTTTTGGAGTCTAAACTTCAGTGTTTTTTCATTTATCATTGTAGTTTTTCTTTATTAAATAAATTTAATGGTCTGACTGAGACCCTGTATACCGTATGAATTAAAAGGTTGTCCCACCCCAAAACATAAATGTTAATCCTAGATAAAACTGAGCTTGAAAAAGTGTCATGCTGCATTCACAGACACCTACAAATAGCTGCGTTTTTCATCAAGCTTTCAAATGATGCTAAAAGGAAAATGATTTTTAAGCATGTTTCAATGACTTAGCCTGAAACAAGTGGACCTTGGTCTCAGTCTGTGGTACCAACAATGCTACCAACATCTGATTTTTCAGTACATTTCAGTTCTACATGTGGGCCCATGTTATTAGGCACAGCCTACCTTTACACAAACACAAGTTCACCAACCATAACATCTCCCACAGAGACTCTGAGCTGACAGCAACAGCTGGCAGACAAAAAGAGACAAGATGGATCAATTTTTACCATCTGTTATACAGATCTGTTCGGTTCTGGAGTGCAAGAATAATGAGCTTGATTATGTCACAGAGCTGCATTTATCAAAAGCTCCAGCAGAGCCAACAGGATACAGTCTAAAGTCCTACCTCCATGTTGCTGTTGTCACAGGGTTTTCTCTGGGGAGGTAGTGGTATATTGGGGTTGGTAAGTTGTTGACCTCAGAGCACTGAGGGTAATTGCACCACTACAGCGGGGAAGGATATTATTGGCTTGTTTCAGCAGGTGTTAAAACACCTGTTTAAACACTTGTTTCAGTTGGAATACTTCATTAATTCTTGGCCAATAAGTTGTGTGTTTGTCAGAGAAGCAGCAGTTTGATCAGAGTGAAACAGCTGATCTCATTAGTTGTATTACAAAAAATTTCATCCTTGCATGGCAGATTTCATTCAAGCTGCATCTTATCCAGTTTGTTACTTTCTGGTAAATTTGTATATTCTGAAATATGCTTTCTGTTAATTACTGTATAAAACGCCTCAGGTCCATACAAATTGGGCCACTATGGAAAATGTTTAGAACCTAGCTGGCGGCATCAGAAGAAAATATACTTAATTTTGTGGCCACAGACAACTAATTCATCAACAACTTTCCCAATGACCGCATATTAAGTTTCAGACTGCGAGCTAATTATGACAGTGTGCTTAATTGCAAGAGATAGCAGGATGTCATTGTAGGAAACCATATTATTCTATAATAATTTGGTCTAAACTCAGTTACATCATTATATTTCATTCCAAGATTAAAATGAAATTAAATCAATATTATCTGTGTTACATGCCTGCTGTACTTTCCATGCATCGCTAACGCATGGCCACAAGTTAGTTCTCTTACTTGCGCATGTTCGTAATCCGTGGCCACGACTTGGGAATGCTGGTTAATATATTTTCTATTGATGTCACCAGACTGGCTCCATAAAATCATAAACATAAAGATAATCTAATGATTGACAAATCTAAATAACCAATAACTTCATTCATAATTAAACTATAAAACATCCATTTTTTACCAGTAAGAAATTACTATTTTAATGAAAAACATTCGCTCATCTTGACTTTAATGGCACTAACAAGTCTCAAGTTTGTTTTGTTTTCATCTCTTTCAGTGATTGAGTAGATTTGTTATAAAGCTTAACAAGCAAACAGCAACATTTAAACTAAAGTTGTACCAAAGTGTTTAAAGATACAGCATTTAGACAGCTACAATAAACAACGTCTCAGGTTCATGCATACTTGCATGACTTGCAGTTTTAAGAACTCTGTTTATCACCTGTGCAGAAATGAATTTAAACTGAAGATCTAAATATCATCAAACATAATAAAACAAATACTTTCGAGTCTATATGTTGCCATGGCCCGATAAGCATCCAACTAGTAAAGAAAAAGCTAATAAAATTGAGACCGTGCAAGAGTTGACCCTCTACTCTGTTTCCATGCAGCCGTTCATCAGCCCACAGGCATCTTTGATTTTGTTCAAATTAGAGGCGACAGCCTGGTGTACATCAAAGAGAAACATTCATTTAACATAGCACTGGTTGCCCCAGAAATCCTGGTAATAATACTAACATAAATGTTTTATCTTGACTGCTTTTTTATGTGAAATGTTTGTATTTGAAGTCGCTTGCATTACATCACACACGCCACACAACACTCAATCTGATGGTGCTGTACTGATGAATATCCTGACAAGTTGCACATTATACATTTAAAGTAACATCCTATTGTGTTGCATATTTGACCTAATTTGCAAATTAAAATGATAATACAGTAGCTGCAGTAGGCTTTTCCAGATCATACACCAAGCTTTTTGTTATGTATTATTAACACGTTGCAACGATTACACTGACTACTGCACATTGTTTCAAGTTGCACCGTAAATACATTTTTCTCAGAGACAAAGAATAGTGTTCTACTTTGTTTGCTGTGTAAGATGTTAACGTACCCTGGAATATAAAACATCATGATTTACAGTGTGCTTGCTGGGCTTGTTTTTTTGTTTTTTTTGTTTTTGTTTTTGTTTTTTTTTTCCTTTCATATTTGCTTGACTTCAGTGAGAAACACCTGATTTTGTAGCTTCTAAATGCAGCCGTTTAACAGGACAGTGAAGTTTTAGAGCATGTTGGGAGACAAAAATAGCTCCATCCTACAGGCAAAAATGCTGCTATTAAAGTCATAAGGTAAAAAGTGAAGATTAAGCTTTAAAATGACTGTACCTACACACCAGTACTGTTTTCTTACTGTTTAGGTCTATGCATGGCATTAGGTTAAGGCCCTGTTTACACCTCAACGCTGAGACAGAAAAAGTTTTGTTGCGTTCTGGCCTCTTGTTTACACGGTAAAAGAGTTTTGGGTGGATAAAACCGCAAAGATTTGACAATGGCCTCCAGAGGGAAATTTTCTCATAACTCAATGCGAGTCCCGTCAGTGTAAACTGGAATTTGAATCTTTTGGCAGCGATGACATCTTTCACGTCATCTTCCACTTCAACACTCAGACCCTGCTTAACCCGCGAAACCCGCGAAAACAGTAATGGCAGACCTCTATCACGTTTGTAGTGCTACATCTTTTTAATTTCTTTGGTCTGTTGAAATAAGACCTGTTTCTGGTGGAGTATTTATGCTGATGTATCAGCGAAGATGCAGCTTGATGTCTCATGCTTTGACGGGAGCACCATGTTGTAAAAATGGACCAATGGTGACCTGACTTTAAGAAAATTAAAAACTTGGTTTCTGCCTTCAGACTGTTTAATCTGCTGAGCCATTAAGCAACCAAATCATTTTATCCACACGTGTAGTCACAAGCAAGCTCTGTTTCAATTTCTATGTGTTTCAAAGAGCACTGGCTACGTAGGCTACGGCTCCAGCCCATCGCCCATTAACTGTCAAAAGTTTAATAATCAAGGCTTTCCGATTCTTACCGGGATTTTCCTCAGTGAAATTTACATTGTGAAACCCAAATGGAGCCAAAAATTTTACTTTTACTTTATTTCTTCTCATTCATACCTGTTCCTTGAAACTGAAAACTTCTTTTTTCATTAATCACTTAAAAATCCACTAAATCAATATTACATGATTTCAGTGTCATTGATGTATTTGGCTTTGTCACGTTTCTACTATAGTGAGCGAAATTAAATACAACGTACTTCCCGGCCCTGGACTGAATTCTGAAAAACGGGAAAAATGAGGCCGCAAAAGATCCACCACCAGTAGCTTTCACTACATGCCCAAAGAAGTGTGGGTTTGTCGGGTGGATATAGAGGCGTCTTTCAAATGGGACAATGCTTGGTACGCCACTGTGATGTATGTAGCTGACGAACCAGCAATCCAAAGCGAAAAGACCCAATTTTGAGACACAGCTACAGTTTGTAGTAAAAAAAACAATTAAATTAGCCTTTATTAAATTTATTAATTTAAGTATTAAGTATTTCAGCCCTTTATCACACTATTTTGAATAAGTGTAACTATATGTTGGCAGATGTATCAGAAAACATTACTAGAGCCATTCACATAAAAAACAAAGATAATTTATTATAAAAAAAAACAATATGTAGAAAAAGTGTTTTAAAAAACCTTTTTTTTTATCAAACTATTACCAATTGAATGGTTTTTCAGTGCTGCCACAATGACACTCTGAGCAGAATAAAGATCGTAACAAGAGGCGTTATCTATAACTGCTGCACCAGCAGTGTGAACGCAGTCAGATGGATCCCACTGTGTTTACATATAAAGCGAAAGCTCATTGTGGTGGCTTTTCTAACAGACTCTATTGTCTCTGGCTTTGTTCAAGGCCTTAATAGTAAGAATTAGAGTCTTGATGCATTTCCTAACAAAGATTTAGTCTAATTTAGGTAAAAGACTAAAAAAAATTTACAGATTAAAGTCAAGAACCCAAGAATTAGTGATCAAAGTATTAAAGTAGTCCCCCACTAATCCCACCCTGCTGTTAGAGTTTGACCACAAACATCTTTGGGAATCATGTTGACAGACTGTACATAAATCTCATTTGTTATATATAAAAAAAGACCATGTGTAGAAAAACTGTTTTAAAATACTTTTTATCAAACTATTTCCAATTTAATAGTTTTTCGGTGTTTAAGTGACCCAACAGAGATTCTGTGTTCTGCAAGATTAAATGTAAAAATATTGTATTAGTATCAGTGAACACAATTTAAAAACACAATGAGGAAACGCCAAATAAATATCAGTTACTGCCATAATCTCATTTGCCAGTGATTGTAGTCTATAAGCTGAATATTGGCCTTTACAGATGTTAGGCTGTCAGTTTCAGTACGGTACTCTAACATAATACATTTTTAAATAGTTGTTTATTGATTAACATAGTGGGAATAAACAGTAATGAATTAAAAGCACAACAGAAGGGCAGCAGCTGAAATATTGTGGTTCATAAAGAAATCATGAGAATTATGGCACACCACTAATTGTCATTGTCATGGGAGACATGAACATTCACATTGACAAACCACAGGCAACTGACTTTCTGGCTCTCATCTACTCTTTCAATCTCAAACTGGTACAGACTCCTCCAACACACAAAGCTGGCAATACTCTTGACTTGGTGCTGACCAGAAACTGCTCCACAGCCGACCTGTCCGTCACCCCGCTGCACCTCTCTGACCACTTCCTGGTTAAATTCTCTGTCTTCCTTCCTCATGTCAATCAAGCAGCTCCAAAAATGGTGTCCTACCGCAGAAACTTGAGATCCCTCAGACCTACACAGCTGTCTGATGAGGTTTACTCTACCCTCCCTTCCCACTCAGACTTCTCCTTACTGTCTGTTAATGAGGCTACAGAAACACTCTGCTCCTCTCTCGCCTCCTCTCTGGACAAACTCTGTCCTCTGGTGTCAAAACCAGCCAGACAAAACCCTCCCAGTCCATGGCTCACAGAGGCTCTAAGGGATCACAGAGCCGGACTCGGGGCGGCTGAAAGAAAGTGGTGCAAATCAAAAGAGCACACTGACTTGTCTGAGTACCAGCAAAAACTTGTAACTTTCACATCCACCCTAAAGGCGGCCAAGATAGCCTTTTATCAGAACAAGATCCGCAATGCTCCCAACACACGACAACTGTTCATGGCGTTTAACTCTCTTCTATCTCCACCACCTGCTCAGCCTCCCACTGTGCTGACTGCAGAAATGTTTGCTTCCTACTTCACTGAAAAGGTTGCTACCATCAGTAACCAATTCACTGAGCCTGACCAACTCAGCCTTGCCAAACCAGTTACTGGTGCCTCACTCTGCTCTTTCCGCTGTCTGAATGAGGACGAAGTCTCTAAACTTCTAGTCAGCTCAAAACCCACAACCTGTCCTCTTGATCCTGTTCCCTCTGACATCCTGCAGAGCATTTTACCTACAGTCAAATCTGCAGTAACTCATATTATCAACTCCTCTCTTAAATCCGGTGTCTTTCCTTCTGCCTTCAGGCAAGCTCGGGTTACCCCACTGCTGAAGAAACCCACACTCAACCCAGCCCAGGTTGAAAACTACCAGCCGGTCTCATTGCTTCCATTCATGTCTAAACTACTAGAGCGTGCCGTCTTCAGTCAGGTCTCACAGTTCCTCCAAGACAACAACCTGTTAGATCCACATCAATCTGGATATAGGCAAGGTCACTCTACTGAAATTGCTCTCCTGTCAGTTACTGATTCCCTACGGCTTGCCAGATCCACTGGTCAATCCTCAGTCCTTATACTGCTGGACCTGTCGGCTGCCTTTGACACGGTCAACCATCATATACTGTTCTCCAAACTCTTGGAGCTTGGCATCTCAGGATCTGTCCTCTCGTGGTTTACATCCTACCTCACAGGGAGATCATTCAAAGTATCTTGGCGAAGGGGCGTGTCCAGATCACATGGGCTGACAACAGGGGTGCCTCAGGGCTCGGTGCTCGGCCCTCTTCTCTTTTCCCTATACACCTCCTCACTCGGTGCAGTCATTGGCTCTCATGGTTTCTCCTACCACTGCTATGCAGATGACACTCAGCTTTTCCTTTCTTTCCCACCTGATGACACAACCGTCTCAATGCGAATATCAGCATGCCTTGCTGATATCTCCGCATGGATGAAGGATCGCCACCTTCAGCTAAATCTGTCCAAGCTTATTGTCTTTCCAGCCAATCCTTCTTTACCGCCACAGATAAGTGTGCAGCTTGACTCAATCACACTAGTGCCTACATCTTCTACCAGGAATCTTGGTGTCATGGTAGACAACCAGCTGACCTTTAAGGACCATGTTGCCTCGGTTTCCCGGTCTTGCCGATTTGCTCTCTACAACATCAGGAGGATCAGACCCTACCTGACTGAACACACGACCCAGCTCCTGGTCCAGGCTCTGGTCATTTCACGCATTGACTACTGCAACTCCTTACTGTCTGGCCTGTCTGCATGCTCAGTTAAACCTCTGCAGATGATCCAGAATGCAGCAGCACATCTGGTCTTCAACCAGCCCAAAAGAGCTCATGTCACCCCACTGCTAATTGCTCTTCACTGGCTTCCAGTTGCAGCACGCATCAAATTCAAAGCTCTGCTTCTGGCTTACAAAACAATAACCCAAACGGCTCCGGTCTACCTCCACTCCTTAATCCAGAGCTACACTCCCTCTCGAAACTTACGCTCTACCAGTGAAAGACGCCTAGTGCTCCCACCACAACGTGGCGCAAAATCAGTAGCTAGACTCTTCTCCTCTGTTGTTCCCTGGTGGTGGAACGATCTACCAAACTCTGTCCGATCCGCAGAGTTCGTATCCACTTTTAAGACCAAGCTAAAGACTCAGTTGTTCAAGGAGCATTTCCACATTTAGTTTAACTAAATGAGTCAGAAAGATTTGTCCAGCTTTTTGGCTCAACCAAGTACTGAAGAAGCTGTGTGCACTCATGCCCAAAATGATATTGTGTGATGAAATCATGCACTTATGCCCAAGTTGATATTATGTGATGAAATCATGCACTTATGACCAAGTTGATATTGTGTGATGAAATCGTGATCCTGTATTTAAATAAAATGACTAAAAAAAAAAAAAAAAAAAAAAAAAAAAAAATTATATGCACTGCACTAGCACTACATGACAGCACCTGGGTCCAACTGACTCAAAAGCGGTCTGACTATCACTTAATTATGACGTCCCATCTTGTTGGAATTCATGCTTGTGTTGTTCTTACTCTCAAATGTAAGTCGCTTTGGATAAAAGCGTCTGCTAAATGACTGTAGAATAGAATAGAATAATAAAAACACTACCAGCTAACAGAGATGTAATCTAGATATTTTGTTGAAGAATCTCAAAGCTTTAAGTGTTTTCATCTGTGAAGAAGACTTGTAGAGTACCCATTTAGATATGATAAGATTAGACATTCATAATAATATCGTGGATAAAGAGGTCAAACATGAATAGACTGATATCAGACACAGTGTGAAGGGCAATTTGAAGAGAAAGATTAGAGGAAAGTAACACCACTGAGAGAGAAAGAGTTATGTAAGAGTGTGTTAACACACCTCCCTGCTACCAGGCCGAGTCTTCCTCACAGACAAGTAGAAAACCACAGGTCTTTGTTTGGTTTCTAAAAACACGAGACGATACGCTCCTATCCTTGTCTCCATGGTAACTGCATCCTCCTCCCCATCGCTCACACTTTTACATTCTGCTGTTGTTTCACCTTGTTTCACACACAAATACAGTTTTACTTTCTTGTTCAGTTGTGTCTCATGAAAACACACATGCTTGTGCCTCTTTGTTGTTTTTCCTACATCAGGACAACTTCATTCAAAGCATGTCCTCAATAACACACATGTGCACGCACAGGTGCTCAGGTGTGGTTAAATAAACCCACATTCCCATCTTTATGTTTGCATGGCTTGTTTCTTTGATGACGCTGTGTGAGATCTGCTTTAAAGCCCTAAAACACACACAGGCTTTAACACACGTTTTTACACACATCACTTTTCATGGATGATTTATGGAAGAAGACATAAAGAAATAACAAAGTTCTGGTACTGAAATTGTTTTGGGATAAGATTTTTTTGCTTATGTTTTTTTTTTTTTTTTCATAATCTGACATGAAAATTAATGAGCTGTGTAACGTTTAGAGCATCAATAAAGACCTAGATAGATACAAAACATTATAAACTCTGAATTTTTCTGTTTAACATTTAACAGATTTTTTTTCTTATCCTTTTACATGTATTTAATAAGTATATCATGTACTGCTACTGTACCATTGCTTCTTCCACTGTTTATTTCAAACATGTAATATTTACAGCTTCACATTTCCTTCTCCTCATGTCTGAAAAGACACGCATTACATTTTGTACCGTCTTTTAAACTTGTAGATGGTTTTACTTTGCTTTCATTTATCTGGTAATCTGTTGCATAATTTTACCCTGATATTGAAACACACATACTTTTAAAAGTTGTCTGAACACGTCCCATTTTTAAATTCAGTTTCCCTCTTAAACGAAACCCCTTCTCTATCTAAAAACAAACTCTTTAGTTTATTATGATAAGTTCATTTGTGTGATCTCTATTTCCTACATTATTTATCAATCTATTGTCCCTTTTCTGGACTTTATTTATTGTTTGTCAATTACTTGTGTATGTATTTACCCACGTCTCTACACAGTAACTCAAGTATGGTAAAATGTAAACAACAGCACCGGTCTCATTCTCTTTCTTGTATTGTTCTTTCTCCCAGATGTAAGTCGCATTGTACAATGTAAAGTATGTAGTGCTTAATGTAGCTTTGTAGTCCAAATTCTTTTCTATTCTATTCTATTCTATTCTACAGTCATTTAGCAGACGCTTTTCTCCAAACTGACTTAAATGCCAAGGTGGTTAGGCAGCAGCATTTAGAGTCTTGCGTAAGGACCCAACTGTTCCAGTTCCAGTTTTCTATTGAACTTTGCATGCAAAGTTTGCATAATCATGCATAAATGGTGATACCAAGATTCCTTTGAGATGTAGAATTAGAAAATATAAATTATGAAAGTGCTGTGAAACTGCACGGAGCAGTGGCATGGATGTTAACTGAAAGAGAAAATTGGTGAGGAACTGTCAAGTAATTTAATTAACTTAAAGCTGGTTTAATTCACGTAATTATTTCAATATGAAAACGGAGCCGTATTTATGAGATCTATGGGATCAGAGCCTGACGTCAAACATTCACACAAGTCGTCCGACTTTTTTATTATTATTATTATTTTATTTTTTTTAGTATTATTATTATTATTATTCCTAGTAGCAGTATCAGTAGTTGTAGTAAAAGCATGTGTAATTATTCAGACACCTGTTGTTTTTATTGTATTTGACTGCAACTGTCTCCTATTGACATCTCATCCAGCCTTTCTTTATATGTTCTTTAGTGAGTAATGCAGTGTGTGTGTAGGTGTATGTGTGTCAGGAATGTGTGGGTGGCTGATGGCCCATTCTCCGTCTTCCTCCTCCATCACTGCAACCTGAGGCGATTAGACAGTCGATGGTGTCGCTCTGCAGCACTTCCTGCTCCCACAATGACACTGAGCAGAATAAAGATCGTAACAAGAGGCGTTATCTATAACTGCTGCACCAGCAGTGTTATCCCACTGTGTTTACATATAAAGCGAAAGCTCATTGTGGTGGCTTTTCTAACAGACTCTATTGGCTTTCGCTTTGTTCAAGGCCTTAATAGTAAGAATTAAAGTCTTGATGCATTTCCTAACAAAGACTTAGTCTGATTTAGGCAAAAGACTGAAAAAAATAGCAAATTAAAGTCAAGAACCCAAGAATTAGTGATCAAAGTAGTCCCCCACTAATCCCACGCTGCTGTGAGAGTTTGATCACAAACATCTTTGGGAATCATGTTGACAGACTGTACTGTCTGAATCCACGGCACAGACAAGTACAGGGCCTCAATCCCCATCCCTAGAACGAAACAGATGCATATAAAGATGCCGTTTTGACAGCAGGAATCTCGTTTTCAGTCTAGGAACCAGGTGCTGAAGAGGGACATTTTACAGTACTTTAGAAGTCACTGTTAACCTTCACGGTGGGACTTCAGTGTTTCTGGTTGACCAAGTCATGCCCATTTTTTCCCTTATTGTCAGAAACATCAAGATGTTTTGCACAGAACAATAGTTAAACAGTACACACATTAAATTTGTTCACATATACACAATATATCATGAACTGCATGCACACCGGGTTCCTCAAAGTTTTTGGTTTAGTTTTAAAATTGACTGATGCATAAAAGAGTTTTTCAGTCTTACTTTATTGAACTTAGGAACCCGGTACCTTCATCTAGATGGTAGGACCTCATTCTCTGTGTTCAGTGCATGATTTAAATCAGATGTTATGTTCTTGGCCAGTCTCAGCATATTTGTCTGCTAAGATGTTTCATAGAGTGCGTGTAAAGTTTGTCCTATGGTCTTGGAGCATATTGAATGAAAAAGAGGACATTACCTCTTCATCCTCTTCATCGGTTACTTTCTACAGCATGAATAAAAACACCAGCGACCCATGAAATGTTTGGCATCGATTTTTTGTGAATGCAGCTGGTGAGCTTCATGGTTTGACTGTGGCCAGAGCTGAAGCCCTCAGTGGACTTTGCCTAATCTACTTTAGACATCAGTAGAAATCTCTGGGTGTTTTACCTCAAATGCAACCTGAAAGTCCTGCAGACTTTTAAGTCATTTTAAACATTTTTGGTCCTTCTTTTGCTCTATGCTGTTCCTGTGTAGCCTTGTGGTTACCGTGTTGTGGTCTTTCAGATTTAGTGAAGCCAACTGTTACAGAGACTTGTGGCTTCATAAATCACTTCGTAAAGAGGCTCAGATCCAGGTGGCTCTGAATCCTCAGCCCTCCGTGAACATGGGCTTTTTATAAAACCATCTCTTTTCAGTCAAAATAAATGTTAATAACAAATGATTTATTATCATTGCTGAGCAGATTCTCTAAGAAGGGTTTTAGTTACATTTAAAGCTTGATTTCTTTAATGTTTTTTGCTCTTTCTTTTGCTTTTTTGAGTCTGTTGCTACTTATTTGTTTTATTTTGCTTTGTTCTTGTGTCTTAATTCATCCACTTGTTCAACCGTAATTGGTTTAAACACGCTTTATAAATAAACCTGATTTGATTTGATATATTTGAGTTTACTCCAGCTATTGTTCAGTCTGAGTGAATTTCCAATAGATGGGAACTGAGTTTATTTTGTGAGAATTGACTTGCTGCCATGATGATTTTACTTATAATGGTGCAGGCTAATTGGTGTTTTAGACGTGTTGTACCCCAGTTTTTCCCCATTTCCACCACAGTACATCAGTGGTCTTAAAAAAGAGAAGAAGACACAATCTTAAAATGTTCAGATCCCCGTTTGAACTTAACCTTGTCTGTGTAAAAGGACATTATTGTCAATTTTTCTGTGAATAATCACAGCAGTCTTGCATTTATTATGTATGCATTATTCATAAAACAAGAGGACCAGCAAAATATCTCATCTGCAGTAGGAAAACATTCATAAACTCATAAACAGTAGTAAAAAAAAGCTCACTGCTGTGGTTCATTGAGGTGTCTGAGTGAAAAGATAGACATCTGAATACAGATTCAGATTGTCTTTTGAGGCTCAGTTGGCTGAGGAGGATTATGTGAAACACATGAAAGCATCAGTGTAAAAGCAGAAATTCATCTCCACTGTAGAGAGATGTTTGGCCCTCACAGAAGGAGGTTTTATTCAATAAACTGCTTATTTTCTGCCTTCTGAGGAGATCAAAAGCGTCACTGACACCCTTTGCTTTAAATAGTCTTCAAATAGAGGGTGGTGGTACTAGTTAGGGCTGGACACCAAAAAGTCTTATCAGAAACAGAGCTATGAGTTATTAAATGTTTATCTGCGTATCACAGTTCGTGGAGGATGAGGACCCAAATGCAAAGTAAAGAGGCAGACAGGTGCAGGAAGGGTGGGAAAAATAAAACAGAGACACATACTAATACAGTAAAGACGTCGATCTGGCAGTGAATAAATTAAACCAAGGGGTATATATACCGTATTTACACTGAGGTGAACTAACAAGGAGCAGGTGAAGCAAATTCAGCAAATGAAACCAGATGTGCTGATGAACAGGAGGCGAACAGAACACAGAAGGGGACAAACCTAAAACTAAAACAGGAAGCTAGACAGGACTGAGACAGTGAAAATCAAAAAGACAGGAGAATAACAAGAACTAAACCAAAAGGACCACACAGCATGACACTGCAAAGCTAATGTTAGATTTTGTTTTTCATGCCTTGCATCTTCTGCATAAATAATTCGATGCACAGCCTAATTTTTCCCATCCTCCATTTCAGAAACTCTACTTCTGCTTTCATTTTACATTAGCACTCAGATTTCTCTTCATTGGGCCTCTCAACACTAGCCTTTCATCTTGGTTTCAGTATGTTGAAGTGTTTGCGAGCAGAAAATATAACCTTTTCTTCTTCTGTATCTCCCTGTCTTTGGTTTCTCCTCACAGAAAGTCAGTGAAAAGGTTGGAGGAGCAGAAGGGACCAAGCTAGATGATGACTTTAAAGAAATGGAAAAGGTAATGGCCTCTATGTTTTTTGTCTTCACGCAACTTCTGACCTTTTATATCTATATTTTACATAAACACATTATACAAAAGATATTACCCTGATTAACCATAATAATTCCTTAAGTATTACAGCCATGTATCTCAGCTCACCATAATTACTAAAACCAAGGGGCAACAGATGGAGCTTCTGTTCCTAAATCTGTTGATTAAAAACCCTAAAATGATCCCAAAAAGATACTTCAGTGAGTTAATGGTCAAACCCAAGAACAAGTAAATTCAGATGTTTTTGCAGATTGAAAAAAAAAAAAAAAAAAAAAACACCAGAAAGGGAATTTTTAAACTGTTTTAGCAAAAGCAGATTTGCTTTGGTGGTTTTTTGTTTCAAGTCTCTGTGCTAAGCTAAGCTAAGCTAACCAGCTCTTAGCTTTAGTTTTATATCAAATAGAAACAGTTAGAGCCACTCTGACCGAAAGTAACTTAAAAACCTTTTAATATGCACCTCAAAATCTCACAAATTTGATTTTATTTAATCTGCACTGAAGAAACAGCAGAGTAGAAAATGACAATTCACTAATAAAGCAAGAAAGCCTAGCTCCAAGTGGAGACTCGAGAAGCTAATGGTCAAGGATAAAAACAAAGTCTGGCCACAGTTTGTATTTTGTGCAGATTAACCAAAAACAACACCAGATAATAATTCCATGACCATGAGAATTTTAAGGCTAAAATTTTCTTTGTTTTAGTCTTTGTGCTAAGCTAAGCTAACAAGCTAGAAGCTGTAGCTTCCTACCAAAGAAATACAAGAGCTGTAACTTGTCTTCTGACTTCTGTGTATTCATTTATTTATTTTTTTTTTTTTTTCATAAGGCTTTAAACCGTAAGATTTCTTACACTGATATATAAATTTAAGATATTATAAAAGTAGGTTTGAAGGTTATTATTTTTTGCTTTTTATGTTGTTCTTGGCTTGTTGTCTTCTGCAGAAGGTGGACGTCACCAGCAGAGCAGTGCTGGACATCATGACCAAAACTACAGAGTACCTTCAGCCTAACCCAGGTACAGACCACGGCTGAACACACACACACACACACACAAAAACAAAACATAAAATCACTGAAAATCCTAACTCCTGCTTTCTTACAGCATCCAGAGCCAAGCTGAGCATGATCAACACCATGTCAAAGATCCGTGGGCAGGATAAAGGGCCTGGTTACCCGCAGGCTGAGTCCATCCTGGGCGATGCCATGTTGAAGTTTGGACGAGAGTTAGGAGAGGAGTCCTGCTTCGGTGAGAGGAAATCTGACCGCTGAAAATTTACTGTCTATTGTTTAACATTAAGAAAACGTTTCCTTATAAGAATTATATTTTGTTGTTAATACAGGGCAACAAATGATTTATTTTTCACTTTTATAGTTACAACCCCTTTATCTTGTTATTTTGCATCACAAGCTACTGTTTTAAACTTCTCTATAAAATGGTTTAAAAGTAGATAATTCTATCCTAATGGGAGTGATTTCTTCAAGTACTGCAATCTTTTTACCCGTCAAGGGTGTCTAAATGGTTCTATCTGAATGAAAATGCTGTGAATCACTTATCACATCCTTCACAGTCACCAAATCTCAACCTAAGTGAGTGCCTCCTAATTTAAAAGCACAATTTACCACCATCAACTGAATCCTGTTCATTAAAGAATCACATTTTATCCCAGCTGAAACTCCTTAAACCTGAAGAATCAATGCCAAGATGTGAAGCTGTTCCAGCAGCACCAAGTATATCTATATATCTATATATGGTGAATCACTCAACAATTTAATTGAAAAAATCTGTCTCAACGCTAACTCTTACGTCATATCTCAGTTCCTTCTGTTAGCCCTGCTCCTCCATTTTGCAGGGGTCTGGTGGCTCATTTCTTTTTGGAGATCAAGAAGCAGGACCCAAAGGTCCCCAACACCCCAGCTAAAGGGCTAGATGACTACTAATTTTTAATGCACTAAAGAAAAGGGACACTTTACCTGCAAAATGGAGGAATAGAGCTAAATGCCCAGCTGGAAGAAAATGGGATTAAACCTCACTCTGTCTGTCTTCCCTTCTCTTTAATTTATTTTTTATCCTACCCTCCAGGCTTGGTGCTCATCGATGCCGGCGAGGCAATGAAGGAACTCGGAGAGGTGAAAGATGCTTTGGACATGGAGGTCAAACAAAACTTCATTGACCCGCTGCAGAACCTCCACGACAAAGACCTGAAAGAGATCCAGGTGAGTAACCCCTGTTATGATGTACCACAGTGGACGTCTATTTAAGAGCTATTTTCTAGTACATGCATGGGTGAGGATGATATATTTGTAAATTAGTGGGCAGCAGTGAATCATTCAGTACACTGCCGCTCACTGTAGAATAAATAAATAATATCATATACTCTACTTACAAAATGTTAGTAGTGCATATGATATACACTGAAATATATATAAATACAGCATGAATAATCAATTGATTAATGGACTTTTTAAAGAGTTAGACTTAAAGTTTCTGTGTATCTGCTTTTCAGATATCAGTAATTTCCATCTAAAATTTCTTCCTCCAATTCAGCATCACTTGAAGAAGATGGAAGGCCGGCGTCTGGACTTTGACTACAAGAAGAAGCGTCAGGGGAAAGTTCAGGACGACGAAATCAAACAGGCACTGGAGAAGTTTGACGAGAGCAAAGAGATCGCAGAGCAGAGCATGTTTAACCTACTGGAGAGCGACGTAAGGACAATCTGAACTATCCTAATGCCGTAAAATGATTATGAGAACTGGAAATTTCTACATTTCTCTGCTCAGCCATTCCTACTACCTCAAATGCCAATTTATACATATAGAAAGAACCTAAAAAAAACACCAAAATAAAGCAATTGGAATCAGAAAAACGATTCACATTAACTCCCCAAAAAGTTATACAGGTTATTTAACTAAAAAATAATCACTAACAATCATGAATCTCTTGATAAAAGAAACAGTCTTCATAAAAGCTATATAATATCTGAATATTTTTAATTGCTCCTCCTGTTGCCATAGTGACACATTTTCAGCCAGATTGCTGCTGGTTTAAAACTGCTGCAGTAAAAACAAAGAGGAGCAGTCCTGTGCCATGCTGTTCTATGCCAGACCCGGTCCCAGCATGGGCATAAAGCAGGGCTCAGTGGTGGAACAACAGACATGTACATGTGTGTTGCAGATAGAGCAGGTGAGCCAGCTGGCAGCGTTGGTCCAGGCTCAGTTGGAATACCACAGCCGCTCTGCTGAAATCCTCCAACAGCTCTCCAGCAAGGTGGAGGACAGGTACTGATCGATCCTCCTACTTAAGATAGTAGAAAGCCAATAAAAACAAATCAAAGTGGTTCAGCAAAACCTGATGGTCTGGCTGTTTCTCCAGGATAAAAGAAGTGTCCAGTAAACCAAGAAAGGAGTACACTCCGAAGCCCAGAATGACCCTGGAGCTGCTGCCACCCAGTGAGAGCCACAATGGAGGAATACACTCTGCCAAGTCTCCCGGAAGATCACCAGGTAAGCAGCTCTATGCCAGGATGTGACAGCAGCTCAGCCCAACAGAAAACTAAACTAATTCCAGGCACAGTGATTTCATACCATGTAGTGTATCACCTCTCTCCTGTGTTATAACAGGAAAATGACAAGTGTGTCAGAGAGTCCTTGAATCCAGTTTAATAGATGATAATATCATTTATATCTGTACTTCAGGGGCTTTTCCAAGGTTGATTATAAAAAATTTGTATTTGTTTCCTTTGGTGTATTACAAAGCCTTCCGATGCCTTTGTAAAGTCTGTAAAGTGTCAAATCCTAAAATCATCAACAAAGCTAATTCTCCCAACAAATCTCCCACAAGACAATATCCTTTATATGCTGTATGGGACACGTCTTGTTGAGAGTCCCTTTTTTAATTATTTGTGGGATTATGTAACATCTTTGCATTATGCCCTCCATGTAGCTGGTTTTATATGTCCTTCTATTTAGAACTACGTCTGGGAAGAGTTTGGTCAGGACTTGTTTATACTTGCACAGAGATCTCCTTGCTCTCCTGTAGGCAGGTATTATTTCAGCATAGACAGACATGCAGTACTCCAAAAGAAGCTAACAGCATATGGGCTTCAGAGGTGAAACTACGTGTTTATCAAATGCTGATCGGCTGAAAATTAGAAGAAGATCTGTAGAAGCTGTAGAAGATTTGGGCTGAGCCACTCAGTTCAAGCTTACTTGATTGCATCCTGGAATTCATATGGATGTTATTTCCACACTTGCCACCTACCTAAACATTTTTGCAAACCAATCATAACCACATCCACATGGCAACACACCTACAGAAGCAGCTTACCCAACAGGGAAGCTGTCAGCCTTGCAGAAACTGCTTCTGGAGGGCTTAAACAGCACGACAGAGTCTGTGGTGTTCAGTTGGCCTCCAAACTGCCCAGAAACCAGTCTGATTGGATCTGATGGCGTTCTGTAGAAAGTAAGCCCAATACTCAAAGACTGCACCCCACAATCCACAGAGCCCAAACAATGTATTGCTAATGTCCTGGTACCTGGACACCCTCAGATGTCTGTTGTCCATGCCCTGACTGGTCAGCACTTATGACAGCATGAGAAGGACATGCACAATATTAACATTGTCACGTTGTTTTGTCGCAAATTTGTCTGTTATGAAAGAAGAATCTTAATCAGTGCAGGCCTGCAGTTTATAGCCAACAAACTGGTTTTGTATATTATAATGTTCATGAAGCTTTGCTTCCACTTGGCATTGCAAGCCTGGTTGTAGAAGTGAGGTTTAATGTAGCTGCTACTGGCAATTTCTGATGAGACTATAGCCCTGTTTCCACCAAAGGGACCGGCTCAGAACAGGATGGGTCATGGACCCATCCTACTTTTTCGTGACCCTTCTCTTTGGGTCCCAATCTTACCAATCTGACCCTGCAATCTGTTAATTGGTCAAATAAATCATCACTTCCTGTGCAACTCGGCAATAAGAACAAAGCAGTAACTTGGTTAAATATAGTGTGGATTTTTGTTGTTTAAAGCCATGTGCCAAGAAGAAAGAGTACAAACTTCTGGATATCCACCACTCTTGTGCGTGGTTTCTGCGTTTAGTTCTTTGTCATTATTTTTCAAGAAAGGCATGGCGCCACTATGACATCAGGCTATTACATAGCCAATGCATCTATCGCTATTGGTCTTCTACGCTGCCTACCTGGTAAGGGCATGGATGACTGTGGAAACACATCAGAGATTAGAGTTTAGCAAACCAAACCGTCCTGTCCCGAGTTAGAGCCATTGTTGGACACAGGGCTTAAGCTACATAGCTTATTAGCTCTGAACACTATGATGGAAACAAGCTTGATCCACAGTTTTTATTTAATGACATTTAAAGATTAAAACACTCCCAACATTAAAATTGTAAGTATTGCCTCTTCATGATCCTGATTGGTCAATGAAACAAGGGTGAACGTTGGTTTTTTTTTGTTTTTTTTTTAGTGAAAACACTGTGATTAAAAACAAGCTGAGCTGTAGATTCAAGCTCTTTGTTTCCTTCCCCTCCCAGCCCCCATGGACCAGCCATGTTGTCGAGCATTGTATGACTTCGAGCCAGAGAACGAAGGCGAGCTTGGCTTCAAGGAGGGCGATGTCATCACCCTGACCAATCAGATCGACGACAACTGGTACGAGGGCATGATCAACGGCCAATCGGGCTTCTTCCCCATCAACTACGTGGATATCCTGGTACCGCTCCCTCATTAGGTCCCGTCATCGACCTGACCCTTCCCCTTCAACCAATCCAGAAACCCAGAAAACAGCCTGTACTTGCATAAACGACAAACCACGCCCTCCCTCTACTTCTTCTTCTGTGCTTCTGTGTGATTCTGCTTTCACAAAACGGACGGATATGAGAGAGGGGCCAGACAAGACCATAAACGAGTGATAAGAGGAAAAGAGGAGGAATATAGCGTGAGAGATGCAGAAGAGAAGGATTGAAAAAGACAGGAAGATGAAGAAATGATGCGCGCTGCTCAGCCTGGAAACACTGGACACTAATGAGGCTCTGGAGACTTGCAAATAAGGCACGGTGTATATGTATGTGCATGTCTGTATGTGCGTTTCGACCTGTTTGTACTCTGTTATGATGAAGCCAGCACAAATTCCTGCCTGACAGCTTCTTCTCTGTCTTCATGCTTTCTCTTAATATGACTGTCTACCTTGACTCACCTTCTTGTACTTTTCTTTAGCCCTAGATTTCTCGGCAACCATCACAGTCATCCTTACTTTCTCTCCAATTTTTTTCTCTGTCATTCTTCCTTCCTTCTTTAGCTAGCATTGCCTTTTACGTGGCTCCATTTAATACAGGGGCTTGTGGCTCAAATCCCAGAGCTACAACAAGTCATCCAATCTCTCTGTTTTTGAGAATATCTTGTCCTCCTTCTTGTCCTTTTGTCAGGTACTCTGCCTGTCTCAGAGTCTGCATATAATTTTAATTCTGTGGTTTTAATGCATGAACCAGCCAAATGAGAACTTTAAGCGATAAGATACCAGAGAAGTTCAGGTTTCTGGAGTGCATGGCTAACATAAAGCCGTACCTCCAATATGCCAATCATTGCAGGATGGACAAAAGTATTTCGTCATGTGCTGTGAAATCCATCTGTCTGTAGTGAGTATTTTGGAAAGGTTTATGGGTGAGGAAACCTTTTCTAAAAATTAGATATGTCAGATGAAGGAAAGAAAAGGAAGGCTTGGGGTGACATGCCCCATGGCAAAGTTGCTAACTCAATCTGAAGGTGGAACTGAACAGCACTCACTAGGTTGCTGATTTGATAAGCCTTTGGCTATTAAAGTATGTATTAAGGAAAAGACGGTTGTTTTTTGACCAGGTTAACTTAAATTAGTATACATTAACTGTTAGTGTGTACTATGTGAAATAGATGCTTGCAGATTTGTCTCATTTGTGGCTTTTGCATGCATGACTGTGTTAACAGCTACTGTATAAGCACTAGAGGGCCTTTACATTTACAAAAGCTCGTGCTCAGAACACTGTATGTGTATGCTCAGAATAAATATAGAGTGTCTGGTGCATTGCTGCCCTGCTAAAGGGCACATCCATGAAAAGCAAAGTAATTTAGGGAGAGATTATGTGCTGCCATGACTGTGTATTGTGTGAATATCTTACCGAGAAGCAATCCACCAGCTGTTAGTGAAGAATAGCCTTTGTCCAGAATATCCATAACAAGTTTCTTACAAATTTATAATTTTATAGCAAAGTTGTAGAACTTTTTTTTCTCCAATGTTCTTCAATATTTTTAATCTACTAGAAACTGGGAATTGAACAAATCTGATTCACAGACATTTATAAAACCTCTGCAGTTGGCAGGGAGTATTGATCCAGTCAAAAACACTAGAAGCTGATTTGTTGTATGGTATGACATGGCTTGGTACAGGTTTAAGCCATTTTATTTTTTCAGAACACATTGATGTAGGATGGATATTTTACTGTTGCTATAGTGATTTCATGTCCAATCAGGCTTCACTTCAACGTTGAGTATTGGGTTCAGCTCTTTTCAAAACCTCAAAAGAGGTAGTACCAAAACAGTATCAGTTAAATGGTGCTATCTCACACAAACCACAAAGCTGTACCGTACTGTACCATTAATTTACTGATAACCTTGCCGAGAATTTGTTTTTGTTTTTCTACAATGATAAGAATATACCCATACTGTAAAAAGAGAAGAGACAATAAAAGATAACTCCCCTCAAGTTAGCATAAACATTCTAGAACATTCTGACATCTCGCAACTTTTACTCATTCTGGAATGTTTCCAAAACACGGCAAAGACTTTAAAGACGTTGCAAAAATTCTAGAATCTTGGTGGAATTCCTAAAACGTTGTTTTGATTGGAATATTCCAGAACTGTAGAGCAGAATTCAGAAGACTTCATTTGTTCAGAACTGCCTTCCGGTCACAGCTGTACAGACTGAGCATTACTCATAAGACCAGTTTCCACCAGTGGGTCTGGATTATGGGGTGGGTTGGTTCGCATTTCTTTAGTTTTCACAGGCAAAAAATGAGACAGGTGCCAGAATATCCTATCCTACCCACGCTACTTTTTGAGACCCCTCCGTTTGTTACCCATCTGACTCAAAAGGTTGGAACTTGCCATACTGCAGTCCGTTGATTAAAGAGTCCCCACTTCCTGTGTGACTCGGCACTAACAACAAAGTGGGAACAGCACCAAATTTAAAGATACAAAGAATTTTTTGTTGCCACATGCCAAGAAGAACAAACACAAAATGTTGGATGTCTGCCATTCTCATCCTTTATTCTTCGTTATAATTCAAGGAAGGTATCGCAGCACAATAACATCACGCCATTACATATCTGTGATGGCATATTGTATTTGGCAGATACAGGCAGCCTATCCGACCAGAGATCAGGATCTAACAGCACCAAACCGTCCTGTACTGACCCAGACCCATTGGTAGAAAAGGACTCTATTTTCTGTTACATTTGTAAGCAGTTAAAGGTGAACGCTGGCCCTGATGGTTCTAGTTTAGTACATTATAAACAGAATAATGTGACTGGTAAAGTGGCTGTAACTGCTACTCTTCTAAAGACCTGTCCGCGTCCGTATACTGTTGTGTTGTATAAGGCAGTATTAATGAGCTTAGCAGAAACCTTATGAAATGGTTGATGTTTTTATTGTTAACGGCTTTGTAATAATGCAGCTTCTGATGTTGATGTTGACCGGTGTTATGCATATAGTGGCAAAACAATAACTTCAGAAAAATTTAAGTATTTAGTACATGTTAAAACATTAGTAAAGCCAGATTTGTCAGACTTCAGAGGTTATAGAGCTAAGTATTTTCAGTATACAGCTAGAGGTTTGAGAAGACATCTTTTGTGCTTGTTGACTGCTTTTGCTCACAAGAGTGACAGGGACTTACACTTTTAAATGTTGGACTCAAAATTAATTAAATCACTCAGTTTAATGGGTAAAGTTCTTGCTATTTTAAAAGTTCTGTCAACTCTAAAGAATGCAGAAGCTAATGTTGGGCTTCGTTTGATGTTGTATAGTGCTGGGTTAAAAATGACTCAACTATACATAAAAATATTTTCAAAATAACATATTTAAAAGTAAAACTGCACAGATTAAACATGTTTGTGGTTTTTCTATCCAGGCACTATTATCTAAAACCCACAGTCTCAGTAGGAATTTGTGGTAGTTTTGCTAATGCTAGCATGCCAGATATGGCTAACTAGAAAGCCTCTTGCTTTACATTCCTGTATTTGTGCTTCGGTGGTACAGTGTTAAAAGCAGAATACTTAAAAATATGTTGTGCCTGAATTCTGAATACCTCATCTTAAATGTTACAAATAATAAGTACAGATAAAACTATCCATTTGGAGGACATTGTTAAAAGGGTGGCTTCATTTTGAATATGTCTTTTTTTTTTTTTTTTTTTTGCTGAGTCATTACTCCTTATCAAATTGATTATATAATAGTTGTACTGTTTTACAGTAACTTTTAATTTCCATTGTCAGAGATTTATAGACATGGAGGGGACCACATGAGAATAGACCAATTCTTCATTATATTAGTTTGTAAAGACTCTTTTAATAGACAAGCGGAGCATCATGACATTATAACCATCCTTTTGTCTGTGGCCCAAAATTTATAAAGAAAGCTTGCTTGTTGGTCTATGAAAAATAGTATTGACTGAGTACAGATAGTACATAGTTGTTTTGAATTGTTTGAGGGATTTGTTTATGTTTTATTTTCAAAGCTTTATGGCTATTTCAGTGTCACAGATGCAGCTATGGCTGAGAAAGTTTGCTATCAAAAGGTATCAGAGAATAGACACTCAAAGAAAAAAAATCTGTAATACAATGTTTGGCTGGAGGATCGAAAACTTTGCAGCTATAATAGATTTTTAACATAAATAGTAATGAAAACTGCAGTTTCAAGCTAATTGCAGAGATTTAGTACCTTCAACTTATCAACTGTCAATAAACTATAAATACAAAGGCAATAAGCTGTGGTGTTATAATAAAATGTCACGTTTCAATAAGAGGAAGAGAAAAGATCTATCTATCTATCTATCTATCTATCTATCTATCTATCTATCTATCTATCTATCTATCTATCTATCTATCTATCTATCTGTCTCATTGTCAAAGCACATCTGTGAAAACAATCACAAACAGTCAAACTTGGTAATAATCTCTTACTCTTTCTGCCACATTCCTGCTTTTCCATGTTGCTGGTTATTGTGTAAGACTGGGGGTTTGGACCACAACTATGTCCAGTGTTTCCTTTTTTCTTTTCTTCCTTTTGTCTGTGACTTCTGTGTCTGAAAACTGGATTTTCTGAGTCTGCCTGTGGAAAATCTGTGCTGCATGCAACTGAACCGCTTAATGTCTGCTGTCCAAGACGGGTATTAAAAACTAAGGGAAAGTTTAAACAAGTGGAGAGATGTATATCATGCTGTCTTTATTTATTTATTTTTTGCAATGCAGTGAGTCTGATAAGTACTTTTCAGCCATTATTGTTCAATAGCTATTAGTTTTCTGCCTAACTGTTTCCATATAGGATTTTTCTTCAAATTACAAAGTGCTTTAAACTTTACTTTTCTTGAAAGTTGTCATTTAATTGGCAAAATTTCTTCTTGCGTTTTTAGATTTATTTATTTTTTTTCTTGTGCTGATTTGCCCTCTAATGCCGGCATGTATTTTAACCTCAGTGAGGCATTTGTACGGTGTTAAGCTGGATTTATGGCAGTTATGGCACCACCACTGTGTGCTCCATGTAGGTCTGTAGAGGTTTGACTCGAACCTCTTCCAGACCAGCGCTTTTACACGGAAGTACTGCCTTGTGATTGGTCGGTCTGTGATTACGTGCCTCTAGATTTCTGGAGATTTTTCCTGAATTTTCGTGGTTACAGCGTAAGAGAAACAGCAACACAAGCAACACGACGGTGTAACCATAAGCTAGAGTGCGAGAGCACATTTCACTGGCGTCAGCTTAGTCGATCCCACCATAAGCAGATGCCGCGCAAGAATAAATCCAGCTTTACTCTCCATTTTCCTTGTTCGTTGTTATGAGAGTCGGACCTAGGCCATGTTACCTGCCTGTTTCAAAGGTTCAAGTCTAGCAGGAAAAGAAAACTTTTAGACTGAGGTTTCATCTACTTTGTCTTTCCCTGGTTGTAAAGCAGCTCTGAGAGCAGATAAACTTCAAGAGTCTGTTTTAGTTTTTGATATTACTGACAGCAAATTAAGGCAAAAAGATGTTTGTATTCATCTTAAAACCCAATACTTCTCATTGTATGGTTTTCGTAACATAAATAGGTTTTGTTTTGATTTTTTTTCCTCTGCTTCAGTGTGTTTTTCTCTGCTCACAAAACATCTGCAAAGTTACAAAACCAAAATTGCTCAACAAAAGGAGTCATTCCCAACCTAAGAAGAGGCTGCCCGAAATTCCTCATTTGTAGTCCCATAATATTTCCCGTACTTAATGACATCACCATGAACTTCTTTGCATATATCCCTGCTCAGTGGCTACTTAGCACACACAAAACAAAGGCAGCGTTTCATCTTTTTTGACCAATCAGAGCAGACTGGGACTTTGAGGAGGAAGGAGGCCTTAAAGAGACAGGAGCTTAATTAGTCTAGTAAAACTCTGGTTAAAATTCTTGAAAACTGATCATAATATGAACTTTCTACATTTAGGTTTGGTTGAATAAAATGAGCCATTTCAAAGTAATAACCAGACCAAGAAAAAGGACTTCTAAGCTAATATGTGTTTGCCCTAAAATAAATGTGACACATTTTTAAATATAGTGCTAAGTGGTATGGCCAAAATTCTATATCATTCCTATTGACTTTTTTCTCCCATATATGTTGTGTGGGTGTTGACCATATTTCCACTGACTATTAGATTAGCTAAGACTAGTTAATTCCATATTCATGAGAATTTTGTATTGTACCAAAGGAAAAGAAAAAGACCGAATCCATCTTTTTCTGCAGTATTTATCTTTGGCTATATGGATATTGATGGTACTGATTATCTTGATTCACCCCCTGCTTTTTTCTTGTAAGTAGTACCGTTAGCAATCACATCTAAAAGTGGCATCTGACTTAAGTATCGATATTAGCTTGCAGCTAAGGTTGTGCAGCAAACTGCTTGTGTTGCCTTCTCTGATGACAACTTTAGCTTGACAGCTTTTGCAGTCAGATTAAATTATTATTTAATGTTTTACTATTTTTAGTTATTTTATGTTCATCTCTTTGTTCAGTGGCTGTTTTCTTAAAGTGCTTTTATAAATAAAGTTGGCTTGGCTTGGCTTGCTCCATGTCCGACCTTTTAAAACCAAACTATCCCCAGACAACGGACACAGCTTCTTTTTTTGTCATCGTGTTGAACTCCACCGTCTGCTGTAGCTTCACTTTCTGAACTTTCTCCATCCATTTTCACCACTCAACATCTCCAGTAACTCATCTGATCTGCATGTTTAGTGGTGCAGCAGTGAAAAAGGTCCCCTCTTAAACAGTCTCCCACTGCACAGAACATGGTTTAGGTTATTTAAACTGGTATTTGTGGTACAAGGAAAATGAACATCATAATAAAAACAGTTTTCTGTACACCGTTCAGCTCTACTTAAACAACTCACCAGCCTGCCCCTGCTCTCTGAGCTTATCTGCTTTAAATAACTGTCTATGTCACACAATTTTCCATGTGCATCTTAATTTATTTCTTTATTTGGGGGATTGAGGGGCATAATAATGTAGCCTTGGTCTGACCTGTGGCTGTTACATAATAAAACCATATGCCTTGTGGCTGTAAAAAAAATAAATAAATAGCTCTTTGCCTGTGGAACCTGCTATCCTCTGGTGAGCTACTTTTGTGTATGTACATATATACACATCTTGTTATTTATTTATGTATTGTATTTACTGATTTGGTTATTTATTTATTTATCTATTTATTCCAGCGTCCTATTTATTGGTTGGGCACCTGTGGCGTATTAGGCGGTTGTCAACACATTGGTGTGTGATGTAGAGGAGGGAGGGGAGGGGGATTTGGGAGGTTTGTGGGTGGGTTTGGTCAATGGACAAAATAGATGTGATACTAACTAACTGTTGCTCTCCTCGTATTGGACAATGATATACTCTAAGACCACTGTATGTATAAATGCTTGTCGTGAAGATGAACTACAATGTAATGACAATAAAGAATTAACACTATGATGACACGCTGCTCACAACATGTCTCATATTTGTGTTTCATCAATACATATCTAGTGGTTTTCATTCATATATACTGTAGTATTCCATATAAAAAGCTTTTAGTTTGGACCCATTTCCAACTGAAAGGTTAAAATTAAGTTTAAGAGTTTTTTTGTTGACTTTTTTTCGCCCCACATCTTAAGTGTAATTTTTTTTAACCTGTTAAGCTACTCGATCTGCACGGTGGTGTGGTGGTTAGCTCCGCAGCCTCACAGCTGCTGGTTCAAGCCTTGGCTCGGGGAAGGTTCGAAAAGTGGCCTTTCTCAGTGGATTTTGCATGTTCTCCTCTTGTATGTGGGTTTTCTCCAAGTTTTCCGGCTTCCTCCCACCATCCAAAGTCATGCATGTTAGCTTAATTCGTCACTCTAAATTCTCCCTAGGAGTGAGTGTGAGGGGTTGTTTGTCTTTGTGTGTTGGCCCTGTGATGGACTGGCAACCTGTCCAGGGTGGACCTGCCTGGATGGATGGATGGATAGATACTTGCTTATGCTTATTAATATGAATGTATTTAAAGTATATATATATATATATACTCATACTCATACTCATAAAATATATATATTTTATGAGTATGAGGAGCCACTATAGGATATTTTCTGGGGTAATGATAGATAATGCATCATGACAGATGCATTTGAAAAATATTTTTGAAGAGCCACATTTTTATTTCCATTTTTACATTTTAAAGCCTTTATAAAAAAAGGATAGATAGACTTTCTTTTAAGGGATGTAGATATTTGTGGAAAATAAAATAAGACAGGATAACTACAATCACTAGAATAATCAAGTAAAAACATATAAACAAATGAAACTTATAAATGTAACAAAAAAATAACAAATAAATGCATCACTAAAATCAACTGCTAAATAGTTTAGTCAGTATAAGACAATGGTTAGGACATTTCCAGCTCTCCTCTTTTGCTCCTCCCTGAAGTGGCTGCATTATACAGCCTGATGGCACGAGAGACAAAAGAGTGGAGCACCCCGGAGAGAGCAGTCTGGAGCTTATGGCGCTCCTCTGGCGAGAGAAAACCGGGTTCAGGGGCTGGCTCTGATTGGACATTATCGCCCTGATCTCAGACAATGTCCTCTGCTCCACCACCTTCTCCTCAGAGTCGAGACACTATCCACCCCCAGAGAACGCTTTCCGCATGAGCTCAGCCTCTGAATGTCCTTTTTCTTAGTGTTTTCTTTATGTTTTGTGGTATTCCAAAACATAAAATATATATATATATTTAAGAAGTATGTTGAATAAACATAAAGCAGCCTTATTGAGTATTACATTTGGAATGTGACATATCAAATGTTGAAGGTATAAAATGTATCATAAAATATACACTGACGGTATTTGGAAGCTCATCAAAAGTAATATAACGTGATCTGGTGTAACAATCTTGTTACGGAGCGCAGCCGCCACATTGTTTCAAAGGAGCCAAAATGGTCGCTTGAGGCGCTGCGGAGCTTCTTTCAGTCGGCGCTGCCGTTTCCCTCCTTTTACGAAACAACATCTGAAGCTTTCAAGGACTCTCCATAAATGTGGGAATTTCTAATGTCAACATTAAAAGGCACATATCCAAACAAAATGTAGATTATTAATAAAAAAAATTAAAGCATAATATAATTACTTTATATCTTCAGATAACAATGTTAATAAACTGA
Source organism: Melanotaenia boesemani (assembly GCF_017639745.1). Classification (NCBI taxonomy): domain Eukaryota; kingdom Metazoa; phylum Chordata; class Actinopteri; order Atheriniformes; family Melanotaeniidae; genus Melanotaenia; species Melanotaenia boesemani. Next base: position 8,933,315 of record NC_055686.1, read on the forward strand.
AGGGGGAAATTTGCAACTTCTTCTGTTCTTCGTTTATCATAGATCACATCGCTAATCTCATTTAAGAACGATCTAATACAGTAAAATTACAAATAATAAGAAATCCACCTAGAAGACTTGCAAATGTAATTTAATAATGCAATATCTGTACTTATAAAAAAAACAACATTTTTATGTTAAGGGATTTAATTAGTTTAATCCATTTGCTATGTTGCATTTCTTACATACGTTTATCTGTATCCACATACAAAATGTGATATTTCTGAGGGCAATTAAAAGCAACAAACGACTTGACCCACTTTTCACATACGCTATTAGAACGTCCTTATCTCGCGTCAAGGTAGAAAAAATGAAAATGCATCGGAAATTATATTTCTTTCACAATAAGTATCAATGATGAAATAATGTTAAAAATATTAATTATGAGCTTTCTGTGTATGAATAAAATTACTTAAATTAACACAGTACATTTAATATGGCCTTAAATTGAAATAAAAACGCATATTGTCCATAATATTCTTTCCATTGGGCCCCATGGGAGTTTTATTTGGGAAGTCCTATCCGGAAGTGATCGATTTCAACGCTTGCTAACTTCACACTGGTTCCGCGTGTTGATGCTGAACACGGTATCGTGAACAAACAAGTTTTTAGGATCATAGAGACGCAAATTTAGGCCAAAATCTGAAAAAATGGACATGAAGAAAAGAGTTTCTTTAGAACTGAGGCACCGGTCACCAACAGAGGTAAATATTCCAGTTTATTTTCTTCTTTATCGTTGTCGCTGCAGTGTAAACTTGACCGGCAGGAGGAGGGGTGGCGAGCACATGGCAGCGTATCTACTTGCACTGCAAAGTGGCAAAATGTTAATTCTGCCACATATATTACCTTTTTAGTTCATGTAAATGTAAAAAATACGTTGTTAAGAAGTGCTATTTAACACCTCTATTGATTTCTGTCGGACAAAATCGTCTCAGTTGCTTGTAAAAAAAACAAAAACCAAACGTGCAGTTACGCAGTTGTTTACTGTGCTATTGCATTAATTGTGTCCATTTAACTCACATAATATGACTACTAATAAGTTCTTTTTGCCCCAAAAAAACCCAATGAACATATATACAAGCTTTCTATTGGGGGACTAAAACTTAACATCCGTGTTTGCTGGGCCTGGCTAATATCTCTTACTCTAGCTTGTGTGCGTTGCGGAAATCGTTTGCATTTTTTGAGTAAACAACATACTCCTTTCTTTCCAATAAAATTCTTTAACTATGAACATATTAAGGCAACGGTAACGTTAGTCTTTTATCCACCTACAGCACGAAATGTAGTTGCTAGTCTAGCACAAGAACAAGGGTTAAACTTTCATTTTTCAAGGTTTACATTTATTTAGAGTTTATTTAGTTTCATTAAGCTCAGCAGACAGGTTTAAATGCAAAATTAGTATATCGGCGCTTTTCCTAAGACTTGTCTCCCTACGTCCATAATGTGCTATGGGCGCTTAGCTAGCGGCATGCTAGCACTAGCTAAATTTGCTAACTCCTCATATTCTTTCTATGAGCGACAACGTTGAGCATTCAAAATTAGAAATATTTCGGCTATTTTTCGCATGGGGAAACGTATCATCCGTTGCTTCTAAGGAGCGGCAGAAGAACGGTTAACAGAGATAACAGGCACACGTGACACACGCTGCTAACTTTGTAGCGTCACGTGTGTTGGGAGTTTACAAACAGAGCCGTTGCCGGGAACCGTTCCAACATGAAACTGGTCAGCATTCCGTTTCTCTGAAGAGCTTCCTAGTGTCCTAGCAGTGAGCCGCTGGCTTTCATTTTTGTTGATTTAGGGTGCATCCAACAAAGTGTTATACGTTAAGTGCGAGAATAGTTTTTAAATAATTAAATAAATGTAATAATTATCATGTATAAAAATGGTCAAATAAAAAAAAATGCATAATAGGTTATTAGTTCAATGTAACATAGAAATAACTTAATTTAGGGCTTCATCTGGCATGTCCTTTCATTCATTTGTAATTTATTACAAAATACTCTAATGCATTTCGTGTGTGTGTGTGTGTGTGGGGGGGGGGGGGGTACTGTATGACTCATTGACTGAATAGTACTATGAATAGTTAAAGGCAGGTGAGAACTTGGATGACTGTTAGAATTAGTCACAGTTACACCAGAATTGGATCAAGAAATTAGTGTCATGAAGAAACACAGTTTTGTGTCATGGTTATGTACTGCTCAAACTGTTAAGATGTGAACCGCGACAGCTTAGGACTATAAAATGGGGTGTTTTTAGTTATTTGGTCGGAGAATTGATTGCTCACCTGTTGCATCAATCAGTTTCTGATTCTTCCCCCTCAGGTCCAAGAGCTGGTTCTGGACAACTGTCGTTCCAGTGAGGGAAAGATTGAAGGAATCACAGGGGAGTTCTCAAATCTGGAGCTGCTCAGCCTCATCAATGTCGGCCTGACCAGTGTAGCAGACATCCCCAAACTGGGCAAACTGAAAAAGGTGCTAAATAAAAAAAACCTGTTAACTCAGCACTTTCAGGTTTTCACAAACATGGCTGCTCAATATGGGCTTCCTTATATAACTTGTTTTCTGTTTCCATCCTCAGAATATGTGCTACTTATTATTATCAATATTTGACAGTAGCAGCTGCAACATTAGTTGATTAATACAAAAATCAAAGACTACTGTTTTTTACATTTGATTATTCTTTTGTTTTTAATTGAGCCATTCACAACATTTGAATTTTTTTCTTTTTCCCCCCAAAATTTTAAAAATGTGTTGTTTTTTTATTCATAATTAATTTACATACAAAACATTTCCTTTTGTGTTTTGCAAGCTAAACAGATGTGGCACTATGTTTTCCCTCCATGATACTGACTTTTATAAAATATATATGATGATTTCAGGCTTTCTGTTGGCTTTCATTCATCTTTTTTCTCCTCTGTTTGATCATTTCTTTTTCCCCTCTCTGCAGCTGGAGCTGAGTGACAACAGGATATCAGGCGGTTTGGAGGTCCTGGCGGAGCGCCTTGTCAATCTAACGCACCTCAACCTCAGCGGGAACAAGTTTAAAGACATCAGCACGCTGGAGCCGCTGGTGGGTAGAGTGAGATGATTACTGGTGGGGTAGACGCATTCTGCCTCAGGCTTTATAAAGACAAAGTAACTAGTAACTCATCAAGCTCTAATGTTATTGTTAGAAATGGTACCAGTTTGCCACCAGCTAAATGAAATGATCTCATTTGGTGTGTTAGGACAAACTCCGTCTACCACTACACATCAACCCTTTATGGTATGAAGTTTGTGTTCCAGTTTTTATATTCCTGTCTGAATGTCAGATGTCGTAATGCATTTCTATTCAATTTAGCTTTATATAGAGCCAATATAGAGCCAGTTTCACCGGCTGTATGAATATGAAGTGTGACTGTAGAGACAGCTCACCAGTTAGTGATCACGTAGCCGAACATAGTAAACACTTGTACTTGTTTTCACACTTTCAGATACCATGAAACAACCTACAAAACACGTCTCAATATCAGCTCCATATGTATCCTCACTAATCATAGCAGTGTTGGACCTACGTCTAGGAATAATTAACATGCTCACACTGGGACAAGGACTGTGGCCTCGTCTCATCCTGTCTTTTGCAATGACTTATAGTAATTCACTGTAAAATCCTAAATAGACTATATGATCTCCAATCGATCGAGCCAAGGACTGTACAGAAGAAGTCAGGATATAGAGGAAGAAACTAGATTTCAGTGGTCTGTTCCAGCTGGAACAGCAGCTTGGCTTTACAACGCACACAGACTCATTCACTGGGCTTAAACTCTGGTCCTCGAGGGCCTCTGTCCTGCTGCTTTTAGATGTTTCTCTCCTTCAACACCTGAATGAAATTAATGGATCCTTATACAGAACTTAACAAGCTGTTGGAGCCATTTAAATTGAGTCAGGTGTGTTTGAGCTGGAAACATCTAAAACCTACGGGCCATTGAGGGGTGTATATTTATATTAATGTTTAAATGTTTAGATGGCTAAAGATTTGCTCCTTCACCATCTAAATTGGATGTTAGCTCAAATATTCTGATTGTTTGTCAACATAATGAACAAAAATGTCAGATTTTGAAAAAATGAACAAATTGATTATCATGTGATAGAAGTTCCAGGATAAAGATGAATACGGTGAAAATATTAGATGTGATCGTTTTGGTGTCTTATATTCAGGAGGAACAATAAGAAGATATTTATAATATTCAAACGTACATTTATAGAAAAGTTGTGGTTTTGTTCAATTAAAATAAACTATTGATATGCAGAAATGCTGCTGGGTAACATGTCCATGGTATTAGATCTCCTGTTTCTACAGCAGCCCAGAAGGGACAAACCAGTATCTGTCTTTTTCCTCAATAGTGTCTAGTTTCATTGTAGGTGAATTTTCATTGGATCCAAACAAAAATCCAGATGTGCAACACAAAGTAGAGCCGGTTTCCTGTTAGTCTTTTTGGTTAAATAGTTCAACATGATTTGGAGAATTTGCGCCACCTGCTGGTAGTTTTATCCATTACATGCCTGTTGCTAATTATCTCAATCTATTTTATTATTATTATTATTATTGTTGTTGTTTTTGTTGTTGTTTTCTCGTGTGTATTTTAAAGACTTGATCAGTTATCTGTGAAAAATTATGTTTTCCAGAAAAAGCTGCCTCAGCTGAAGAGTCTGGACCTGTTTAACTGTGAGGTGACAAACCTGGCCGAGTACAGGGACTCCATCTTCAAGCTCCTCCCCCAGCTCATTTACCTGGACGGCTATGACATCAATGACTGCGAGGCGTCCGACTCTGACGGAGAGGGAGATGGGGTGGAGGATGAGGACGAGGAAGGTGAATTGACATGGCATTAGGTCAAAACAAACACATTTATTTAAACTTCTGTTTCCAGTTACTTCTACAAATCGTCAGCCTAATTGGCTGAGTCATGGTTAGGCCAAACTGGTATCTGTCTAACTGTACTTGCCTAATATTGATAATTGATTGTGCATCATTCACTATAAAACCTTAAAACATTTTTCCTGTGAGGCTAACAAAATATTACTGTATCTCAGAGGGGGAGTCAGAGGACTTTGAAGACGAGGAAGAGGAAGATGAAGAAGACGTGGTGGCTGAAGATGATGATGACGATGAAGACAGTGGTGATGATGAGGTTAGTTTTGAGCTTTTATGCAGAATCAAACGGAAACTGTTGCTATCTGGCAGCAGTACCGGATCAAAGTGAACAAAGACGTCTCTGATGAAGCATCCTGCTGTTTGATGTTCTATATCTTCCTGGAAAAAAATCATGTTTTGTATTTGTTTTTTGTTTTTTTTTTTGCCTAAAACTGTTGCTTCCTCTGCTGTTGCAACATACACTAACTGGCCAGTTTAGCAGGTCCACCTTCTTGTACCAGGTTTGACCCCTTATAACTTCAGAACTGCCTAAATTCTTAGTGTCACAGATTCAACAAGCTGGTGGAAACATTCCTCAGAAATTTTGCTCCATATCAGCATGAAAGCATCACACAGCTGCTGCAGGTTTGTCGGCTGCATCCATGATGAGAATCTCCCGTTCCACCACATCTCAAAGCTGCTCTGCTGGACTGAGGTTCTAGAAAGCAGGTGGAGATGATTTGAGCTTCGTGACATGGTGCATTATCCTGTTGGAAGTAGCATCAGAAGATGGTATGTTGGTACTAAGAGGCCCAAAGTGGGCCAAGAAAATATCCCCTACACCATTACACCACCAGCAGCCTGAAGCTTTGATCCAAGGCCTCTGTTGTCCAGTTGTGTTGAGTCTATGTGAATTGTGACCTCAGTTTTGGCTGGCAGGAGGCACCCGGTGTGGTCTTCTGCTGCTGTAGCCCATCTGCTTCAAGTTGTTGTTTTTGGTCCAGACAATTGCTGCTCACTGGATATTTCTTCAGACTATTCTCTGTAAACCCTATAGAGATGGTTGTGTGTGAGAATCCCAGTAGATCAGTAGTTTCTGAAATACTCAGACCAACAACCACGCCATGCTCAGAGTGGCTTAAATCCTCTTTCTTTGTCATTCTGATGCTCAGTTTGAACTTCAGCAAGTCGTCTTCATCATGACAACATGACTACATGTGTTGCGTTGCTGACATCTGATTGGCCGATTAGATATTTGTGTTAACAAGCAGTTAAAGTGGCCAGTGAGTGTAGGTTAAGTTTAAAATTGTTAGCTAAAAGCTCCCATACGGGGACATTTTTTAGAGGTGTTGGCCATTTTTAGCCCTGAATCAGTCGTATTTACTGTAGTTGTGATCTTGGAAGTCAGAAGTGTTTTAAAACGAAATCCACCACAACCATCCTGTCGGGTTTGATATGAAATGAACTCGTGTTTGTTTCTGTAGGATGCAGAGGTGAACGGAGATTTGGACAGTGACGAAGATGAAGATGATGAAGACGAGGAGGAAGGTGAGTAAATATAGCCCCTGTAGTCCCAGGCACCAGCTTGTAGGAAAATGCGGCTTTTTCTGCACATGAAAACAGTTTTAGAGCCTCAAAAACAAACGTTTAGGAAAACAGCTTATGTTTAGATATCCAGAAAATCCAGCTGTTTTGCTCATATGTGGATGGGACAGCCAGGGGTTTTTTGCTAGCAGCGACAGATAGTGTGTCGATACCTCCTTAGTTTCCATGGCAACAAGTATATCTAAAGTTGTTCTAATGATAATGTTGTTAACGGGAATTTTTCCATACTTGCTGTTTGTATTAACATCATGCAGTAAACCCTGATATTCAACAGCTTGGAGAACCGTGGAGCTGGGTTAGGGACCGAGCTTGTATCTTTATATTTGCACGTGTTAAAACAAGGGCAGGTACAAAATAAATCTCAAGGTACGCATCAGTTCTGTAACCAATCGCAGAGAGAGCTGACCAAGCCTATCCAGCCACCATAGCTGCTTAAAAGTAAGTCGATTTACAGAGAAAACGTTAAAGAACCTTTAGCAAAAGTAGCTAATAATAGACATGTTTGTCTGTCTGGGATTGGTTGGAGATTAGAGAAATCTGGTTCTTGGGTTTACGTGTAAAAGGTGTTACAAGTGTTTTGTACCTGTAACATTTACTTAATTAATCCATTCTTGTAGATTTGATTTGTACCTGTACTTTTTACAGTCCTGAAGCATTTATTCAGAGTCTCCATGATAAAAGCATTATTTATCACGTTTTCATCATAAAAAGATCACTATCACTACTATGTAGCTAAGAGACCTCTATTATGACCTGGAAATGATGATGAAGCCACTTCCTGTCAAACTTTCCACCAATCAGAGAGCTTAGATTGATGGTAATGTCCAATCAGGAGCAGCCAAAGAAAAACCAGTGAGCAGAAAGTTCTGTGTGTCTGAAAAGAAGAAAAATAATGCTCCTCTATGGCTGGAATAAAGCCAAGAAGACGTTTCTGATGCACGGTGGCACCAAAGAACAGCTGAGGTGGAGTTGGTTTAGTCAGGATAGCAGGTAAATTGTAGCAGGAATAACTGGAAATGAGGAAAATGTGTAAATATGGGAATAGTTTCTGTTGTGTTTGTTTTATTGTTAATATTTTTTCCTCTTTAAAGCCAAGACTTGAGAGAAGATGTAGGTGAGAAAAGGCTTGGTCCTTCTGATGTGTGTGTTATTTCTACAAAGTCCTGTTAGTAATAAATTCTGTTTTCTTCTTCTAGTCAGGCCTTTATGCTGCTATATCTATTCATACATTCATTTTAGCTTCATAATCTGACACCTGAGGCTGTCCTGAGAACAGCATGTCTGCGTGCTGACTGGGATTAAAAGCTTCAGCTCCTACAGGCTGTTTTACATTTAAAAACCAGGCGGACTAAAAATCTAAAATAAGATCTGAAGTTTTAAGGGTTAACTCTGATAAACTGGTGGTAAATTTATTTTTTTCTCTGCAGACGAGGATTCATCTCCAGCTAAAGGAGAGAAGAGAAAGAGGGACCCCGATGATGAGGATGAAGATGATGATTGAGGGTTCACAGAGGCCCCTGCAAACCCCTCTGACCTCTGGCCCAGCCTCCTCCTACCTTACCTCCTTTATCCCTACACCCGTGGGCTGCATCCCATTTCTGAATCTGGTCTCCTCCTCCTCACCCTTCATCAGCTTCTTCTCACAGATCCAAACTACTTCTATTAATGATTTAAAATTCTCCGCCTGACCAGCCCAAACTGTCTCGTATTACAACACGTCTACTTTTCTGAACTCAGGAACCAAACATTTAACTTTCCAACTCCGAAGCACCCGTTGTTCATTTCATAGCCAAGAGTGACTCATTAAATGTCTTTTGTGCAACCAAACGACCCAAAATCTGCATGTTTTTCACTCAGATCAGTGACACATGGTCATATTTTAGTGGATTTTGTACACATGTAACTAAGCAGGATATTTAAAGTTCTTCTAAATAAAGCCTCGGCTCAGAGATAAAAACTCAGGACTTTTTAACGGGATAAAAACATTGCTTCAGCACTCTGAAGCCAAACTGTTTGTCTTCCTGTGGAGAGAAAACAATTTCTTTAAAACTTTGAATCAAATTTCTTGTTTAAAAAGAAGGAAAAGCACCAGTTTTTACAGGAAAGCAGCTCAGATAACATCAGATGAGAATGAATGAGTTCAGATTCTGTCTGCAGAGGCTGATGGATCATCCAAACCATCCTCCTCCTCCTTCTCCTCCCGTCTGTCCAGCTGATGTTCTCTGACATCATCGTGATGTCACTGAGTTGAACATCTGAGATCCTCCTAAACCAGACCCTCCTCCAGCCCCCCTTTCCCCCCACCGCGGCCGAGCGCGCTCAGGGCAGATTGTATTTTCTCCGTTTTGTTTTTTGTTTTGTTTTTGCCAACAGAGCTTTTTAAAAGAAATATTTTTTCAGAGAATTTTTGTTTACTTTGGTATGGTTGTCTGGGGACGCCGTCTCTCTTCATCCCTCCCTTTGCCTTCTCATTTGTTTCTGCTTGGTAGTTTGTTTCCTTGTTAATTTTTTTTTTTTACTTCTGTAAGTTAAACAATAAACCAAAAAAAAAAAACAAACAAAAAAAGACTTTGTAAATAAAATCTTAACATTTTGCTTCTGCCGTCTTCTCTCTTGCCTTTTATCGTTTAACAAGTGTTTTCCCAGAATCCTCTGCTTTACTGCTGCATTCAGGGGCAACATGTAAACTGTAGTTTACCAGCTAGAGAGGTGAATTAATGCCACAAGGAGCCTGATTCCTACTCTGTAACCTGAACCCAGACAAATAATTCTGTGTCCTACACCATGTTTCTCCCTCACAATGACTCCAGCCACCTTTTAGAAGTAGCTCATTGTGGGCTGGTTGTATTTGTAGATTCATTCTTCCAGTCATAATGTTTGAGGTTTGCCCATTCACTGGTTAACAAGGCCCCAAGATGCTGAAATTTCTCCATATTGGACCATAACTCAGCCCAAACAGAAGTGGGCCGGATTGCATGAAAATGCAAACAAGGTTGTGGTGATACTGTCGGATGAAAAGATTTGCTCAGGAACGTGTTTCAGACTAATCTGTACTTACATGTGAAATGATGTACAGCCATCAGGCATGTTGTCCACCAGAGCAGCAGATCTGTGAATTGTGCTGGAAAATATCCTTTAGAGCCTCATCGACCCTCATTAGGGTTGAAAACATGACACAGTCAACTACTAATTACAGAAGAACGTTGATAATAGTTTTTATTTTTGACTGTTGCTTAAAGTTTAGACCCTAATGTTCACAAAGCAAGACCGCAAGTGTATGTGAGAGCAAACGTTTAGAAAGGATTTTGTTACTGAGGGTGATCAATGACATCTGTGGATTTGTTAGCATGGTGTTATCGTCTGTAGGGGAAAAATCTTAAAGGATACAAATTAAATTTTTCACCTCTGATTTATTGAAATTCACTCAGGCAAAGTAAACAATATTTTTATCCTGGAAATCATTCATTCTGTGAGGTGTTTGGATGTCCCTGAGAACATCTAGCCCCTTGCCTGATAATTGCTGGGACGGACTACAGCCCTCTGAATGAATTATATATATATATATATATATATATATATATATATATATATATATATATATATAAATGAACACTTGAAAATATGCCAGATTTAGCCAAAGAGCCATTTTTCATCTGTTATCTCTAGCCAGATCTTTTAAAGGCTCCCCAGAAGAAAGAAAATCAGAAAAAAACACATTATTCATTTACATCAAATATTCGCACATTAATGTATTTACTCGTTTACACGTTCAGTACAACTTACAAATCACAATAGATCTACAAAATCACAAAACATTTAATCATGGGTACCACCTGTACTGACTCACTTTATTATGCCAGCCAAGAGAAGATCTATTAAGGAAGAAAGATATAACAAGTTATCCCCCTCTCTTTTGCTCGTGTACCCCTGCAGTGTCTCCCAGTTTTCCCAAAGGTGTACTGGGAGACACTCCGGTGCCACCCGCTGCCTGACTGGTTGATCTCATTGTGAGGTAAATGCATGAAAAGCAACAACATCCAGACCAAATTTTATTGCGTAACGTTCAGCGTTCATGTATGAAAGCGTTTAATGGCCATAAAGCTAAACTCAATCTAATTCCAGGAAACAAGGACCTGAACAAACTTTATTTTGAGGTTAAAGGTGCACGCTTTTCCCAGCTAAAAACACATTTAAATTATAAACTTGAACCAAAGTTTGTTTTTAGCTGGACTGAATACAAATGCAGGAATTCCCACAACATGTACCTGATTAAAATCAAAAGGTCGCCCTCAAATTGTTCCTTTGGTTCTTGATCTCCAGTTCCAGTTCAATAATTCTCACCTGCAGCATGGAAACAAATGGAGTTACTTTCATTCACAAGAACCTGTTGTTGGATTACCAAGTTCTTTTTTTACAGTATGTTTAATTTTCTTTTCTTTAATCGTGAGATGATGTACTGTGTGTGTACTGACATCTTTTTGAAGCAGCTCCTCCCTCAAGCCTTTAATCTCATCCTGCTGACTGTAAAACGCCTGCAGGAGCTGAAACAAAGAGATGGTCCTGGCTAGATGAAGAGGAACACCGTCCAAAGACAAGGGTGTACATATGAAATAGATTCTGCCTGACCTCCGTCTCAGTGGTGGGTGGTGGTGTTTCTGCAGGTTCGCAGCAGTGTGGGGTGCAGTAGTACGTCCAGAGGGGAACCTGCGTTTCATCTGGCTGCCAGCCGGACAGATCGCTCAGGTCTCTGGGGTATTTGGCATCCTGGTAAGCCAGCTGCTCCTCCAGGAAGGCCTGACACAGGACAGGAGGACAGTACTTCAAAATATAATGAAATCTGAACAATGTGACTGATTTCAGTGTCATCAATCGTCCATGATTTATGGTGAAATCCTTTTAGAAATTTATTAAAAGGTACAAAAAAACTCAACTTGCATTTTTTAGGTGGGAAAAAAACTAAAATGACTACTGTTACTTTTTATATTCATAAATAACTAGATAACGCTCCGGATGTACGCTCCGTGTGCAGTTTTAATAAGAAAAACAAGTTTCCAGTAAGTTAGAAAGATGTTCAGAAATCAAATAACACTCCTCAGACTTCTCAATGTCAAGTGTTCACGAGTGTTTCTTCCTCAACAGCAGGATTTTCAGGTATTATATGTGCTGCAACCATGTCTGAGACTTGATGTGGCTCATTTTAAAATATTTCTATGTGAGCTACAACTATCTGATGAGCACTGTAGCTCAAAAATGTCTGTTTGTCTTCCCTATTTGTCAATCCCTTAATTGCTAAAGGAACAAGGAATAATCTACTATTAACCTTCGTGTAAAGCACGTGGCCTACATGAAGTTGTCTCCTGGATGCAGCCAAATTATCGAACAAAACAAGACTTAAAAGTATTCATTTAATTAAGCTGACTCATTAGATGGATGTTAACTTCTGTAGTGTTTTGTATGAATTAGTTGGCATCAGATTTAATATTTAACACATGTAAATTAGACCTGTGCAATATTTTCTGCTATTATGTGCAATAAGGATTTCTATGCAGATAGTTATACACATAGTATTTATGTACTGTACAGAGCATATACTGTACATGTTTATTATAGTACATTTAAATCTGCTCCATCGTCTATTTTAGCTCATTTAGCTTAACTTGTTGTAGTTTAGTCTTTTATTAACTTTATTCTCTTTGGCCAGACTGGTTTCTGAATATATATATATATATATATATATATATATATATATATATATATATATATATATATAGTACTCTTTGTGTTCTTGTTGGACATCACCTGCATGCTTCTGCTTTACGGTTGCAACAATGCAACTTCCCCATTGAGGGACTAATAAAGGTTTTCTTATTCGTATTTATCCTTTGCTTCACCTGTTTACATTAGGCTTCTTAAAAACATGTAAAACTCAGATTAATGGTGATCTACCTGCTCAGTTAAGTCCTGGTCTGTCTTCACTGCACCTCCATGTGGAGCTATCTGGAACCACCGCACCGGCTCCTTCTCCGCTGGGGTTTCTGCGTAAGGGTTTTCTATTCGAATCTCAGGCTTTAGGGAAATCAACACGGGCTCTGACGGAGAGATGAAACAGACTGATTGCGGTGCACAGATCATGTCATGCATCTGAAAACAGTTTTGGTTTAAATACACTGATGGGTACAGACCTCTGTCGACCCCCAGCAGCCACTCCTTAGCCGTCATGGCCGCCTGACTTCCAGAGGTCATCGGATAAAGATCCTCTTGGAAAACTCCAGACTGAAAAGGCAGGGCAGAGCCCAGTAACATGACTTAACGTGCTTTCGATAGTGTTTAGTGAGAAATGCAGGGTGGATCATAAGAACCTCTTTTCGTGGTACAATCATCGACAGTGGTTCCACCAAGTCTTTAATGGCTATCAGTCGGTAAAACCGGAAAACCTCACATGCGTTTACATCCAGGCCACGTTTTGGCATCACCCCTGAAATGATGTCAGATGTCAGTCATTTGTAAAATTTGCTTTAACCAATGAAATGTTCACGGCTCAGGATCTGGTCTGAAATGCTGAGCTAATAATAGAGGACTGTTGTAGAACAATGCCTGAATAATGGCAAATATTTTATCAATCATTTGTTGCTGGTAGTTGTTGTTCTTTGTACACCAATCAACTAAAATATTACGACCATCCATCGCAGTCCTTAGTAGGACCCCCTGTTTGTCCCAAAGTAAACCCTGACCCTTCGAGGTATGGACAAATGTTTTGATTGGAGATCTGAAAAATTTGGAGGTCAAGTTGATGTCGTCTAACCATCCTTGGATTATTTGTTGCGTGGCGGGGCACATTATCCTGCTGAGAGAGAGAAACTTCCACCAGGGAATACTGTTTCCATGAAGGGACGCATTTGGTAAAGTAAAATGTTTCAGGAGGTGGTAACATCCACTTGAATGGCAGGATGCAGTATTTCCAGCAGATTATCGACCAAAGCATCACACTACACCCACCGGCTCACCTTCTTCATGGTCCAGATCTAACACTGACAGGTCTACTGTAGATACTCTGGATGGTGGAAACAGGTCAGCAGCCTTGTAGTATACTAACTTATACCTTTTCTACTGAGGTACACTAGCCTAGAAAGGACAGCTTGAGCTAGCTCCCCATGTACATCAACAAACCTTAGCCTTCCAATGCTGCATGCAGTGGGCCACTTTGGTGGAAGTGGTCTCTACTAAAAGGGACAACTTTTGGTCAGGCATGCTTCCTGCAGACCAGGACCATCCCACAGGAGCTGCTGTTGTGGAGATACTATGACTCAGTTGTCTAACCGTCACTATTTAGCCCTTTTTAAGTCGCTCAAACATGCACAGTTGCCTTTTTTTCCACTTCCAACACATTAACATCAAGGACAGTTGTTGACTTGCTGCCTGATATCTCCCACCAACTGTCAGATGCTACTTTAATAAGTTTATAGACGCATTTCCAACAGCAGGTTTGGTTCTGTAAACCTCTGTTGCATATCCACAGCCAACCAGGCCCTTACCTGGGAGGAAAAGGATTGATGCATCAGCTAGCGATGCCTTCCTTTAATTATGAGGAAGGAGAAGGAGACTTAGAAACAAAGAGGGAATGGTGGACATCCAACAGTTTGTGTTCTTTCTTCTTGGCACGTGGCTTTAAACAACGGAAATCTAACCCGGCTTATTTAAACATGGTGCTGCTGCAGCTTTGTTCTTATTGCCGGGTTACATGGGAAGTGATGGTTCTTCCAACCGTTTAACAGAATACAGTGTGTCAAGTTCCACCCTTTTGGGTCAAGTCAGTTATTCCCAGTTTTTGCTTGTGGAAATGCAAAGAACATGCATACTGATCTGAACCCGTTGGTGGAAACGAGTCTAACGTTCTGGCTAACTGGTGTAACTGGCTGAACTTACTAGGTTGGTCTTTTTCTGAATGAATGGTTGCACACTTAGCTTAATTTTCCCCACCCCCCAGATATAATTTATCAGTGCGCAGATGTGTGTTTTTATCTGACCGAGGCCTTTCTGTGGCAGCAGGGATCTGTACTCCATCAAAAAGCTGATGTAAGGCTTCTCAGAGCTCAGCTCGTAGTACCGGATGTTCCCGTCTCCCTACAAATAAAAAAAAAAAGAACACAACAGCAACCCTCAGCCTCTATAGTCCCGTGTTTCATGTTGTTATAGCAACAGAAATATAAACTCGTGAAGCCAAAAATCATTAAAAAATAGTTTGATCTAAAATCCTAGTGGAAATGTATTCATTTCACAAACATTTTTGCTCTTGCTTGCGACTGATAACTGAGACAGGTTTTTAATAATCTTGGGCATGGAAATAGTGGATTTAGTATGTATTTAGCAACCTTTCCAGCCAGGTAGAGCATATGTGTGTCTGGATCATAGAAAGGGAAGAGAACTCCTGCAGATCCGTCCAGATCTTCTTCATACAGAGGCTCAGATAAGTCGTCCTGCACACAAATGGAGAAAGAAGTTGGAAATTTGTTGTGCAATTGTAACTAAGAGATTATGAGTTAATAACCAAAGCTATTTTCTAGTAATATGTGATGAATTTATCTAATTATGTTGAGGGTTCTAGTCTTTATTGCACACATCAATATGTTAAATTTTGATAACAGAAGATTAGTTTTGTTTGCTCAAGATGCCACAGTTACTATAGAGAGCTCAAATAAGAATCTGGTTTTTTAGATTACAGGTAACTCCAGCTTTTCAAACAGCTGTCCTGATGATTGACTCTGTACTGGAGTCATTACTAAATATCAGGTGAAAGCATAAATGATCCAGTTATTAGAAAATAAAGACTTGACGTTCATGAACGAATCTATTCTTTTGAACGAGTTTTTAAATGAACAATGAGAACCGAGTCGCAGTTGTGAGTCGTTCTTTTTTATATATAAAATTATCCACACCCCATTCACGTGACACATGTGTCATGATGAGAATCTGATGTCCAACACGCTCCATTCAAGTGACTCGCCTACAGGCATAAAGTATTGTTACAAACAAAACTCCATCCAAAAGCTCTAATGTTGCTCAGGTTTATTCTATTTTTGTTTCTATTTTTCCTGTATTTCTCGATCTTTTTCTGTACACTTTTTAAATCTTGCATAGTAGATTTTATTAGGTACATATTATTATTTTTTGTGAGTTTTTTGCATGACTTAAATGTTCTTGTGCTGAAACTTTTGTAATAAAATTGTTTTGCATGGAAATTTATTGGAGCATGTAGTTTTTTTGGTGAGGTAAAACCCAACATAGTGATCTCACTGTCAAAGCATGGGGATATAGAGCCACCTTATGGGATGGTTACAATGAAAACACAAGCCAGATGAAATTATGACCAATATTTCAGAGTAATTTCCACCAGCTGCTCACTTAAATTTTTAATTTGACATTTTCAGTATTAATCACCGGCTTAAATTTAAAACAAGCTGGCACAGGATGCATTAATTTATTTAGATTTAATCATGATTACAATATAACCTATTTAACTTGTTAATACAAGAAGTTAGCTTCGTTACACAGAGATAATTGATCTCCGGATAAGGCATGGCACATTTTAAGCATGGCTGTGCTCTGCTTCTGTTAAGGCCCAACCTTTGGGCATCATTTATATTAAACTATATAGTTTGACTCATGACCTGATTAATTAGATTAACAGATAAAATGAAGGGTCTCAAGATTCTGCTTCCTCTTCAGTCGTGAACTTAATAAAAGAAAAAAACTGGACAAATGATTATTGTTCCAGGAATGTTTAGAAATCCTTCCCAGTGTATTTAAATATGTGGCCAAAGTGTTTAATTTCATAAATGAATAATTATGTGTCTGTTTCATTTCATGCATATTTTATGTCCCACTGAAAGAAGATGATCAAGGTTTAACTTTAATAAATTAATGTGTCTTACGGGATCCCAGAGGATGATCTGTCTTTGGTTCCAGCGTGAGCTGCCTGTGGACAGAAGCATCTTCAACCCTCCGATGTATAAAACCTTGCTGGCCCGGTGAGATTTATTGCTGGACACCTGCAGAAACATCAGCTCTGTAATTCCAAACTCAACCTGAGGACACAATCAGGCGAAACAAACACTTCAAACAGAAACCTGTAAAATCTTTCCCGCCCGTGGGTCCAGGACTCGAACCCGTCTGTCTTTGGACGTGACCGCCAGCCTGCTGCCATCACTGTTGAAGCTGACAGACAGCAGCAGCGCCTCCGATGGGTAACGGTGATGAACGGGCATGAGGAGCACCCGGACGGGATGCCGGATGACTGCACCTGAATGGGACACATCCCAGAGCAGGACCTGGACCAGGATGAGAAATAAAGCCAGGTCAGACCTGTAGGCTGGGATTACTTAAATACATCATAACACTGCTGTGATGAAGCACTCATGTCTGCAGATACACATTTATTTTGGTCATTTTAGGTGTCTTTTGTCATGTTGCAGAGCTGCTCTGCAGAGCTGCAATCAGGATGATCTCCTACACCTGTCCTGATTGTCATTTCCCTCACCTGCTCCCTCCCCTACTTAAACTCTCTTCACTCCCTGCTTCCCTGCCAGATGGTCACCAGTACTTACCTTGTGATATCCAGTTATTTCTAGTTCCAGACTTCCTTGTCATCGACCCTGTCACGTCCGTGGATATTCTTTTGCCTGACCCCTGCCGGATCCCTTCAAGTGCCTGCCTGGATTGACCCTTGCCCGCATGACCACGGAATAGCCTGTCCCTCTGGATAAGTACTGCACTGAGCCTCACTGTGAATGAACGTTGCCTGCCCTGACTACGTCTTTTGGATTTGTGGACTAAAACTTCCTGTCTGAAGTTCATTTCAGGAATTCTCTCTCACAGACCTGGGATTGCCTGACTCCGCCAGCTAACCAGAACTGGTTTCACTCCCTCCATCCCCTGGTCCTCAATAAACCTTATTCTTTTCAAATCCATTTGTCCTACGTGTGGCTGAATTTCCGGGTCTTCAGGAGCAAACCTGACAGTCTTTCTTGTTGGGTTTCTTTATTTCTGGAGACTTAAATAACATTATGGTTGCCTCTGTTTGCCAACCACATATTTTCATGGTCTCATAAAAAAGAAGATCCAAATAATTTGTCCAGTTCAGTAATGGTGGCTAAAATGGTGTCAGAGTTAAAACACTTTAGTTCCAATGACTGACACAGGGCCAGATAGAGCTTAGTACTGATGCAACTCCTTGCTCCAACACAAGCAAAAACAGTTAAGGAATTAACATTAGCTGAGACTGATTTATAGCCTAAATTAGCTCAACACCAGACCAAATGTTTGCACCAGAGATGGATCACATTGGTTCCTGCAGACCTTTGCAAAGCCAAGCACCATCAGTACAGAATTAGCTCCACCTAGCTTCCTACAAGAAACAGCATTGATGTGAGCTAACTTATGTTTCCAAAGAGTGGTATGGTTTGGGTCGGTATGGTATGGTACACCATAGCCCCGTTTCCACCATGAGTCTGAGTGGGTGCACATTTTTCAACATTCAAAAACTGACGGTGCCTTCTGTCCAGCCAATACCCTGCCTACCAGGAAAGGGTATATTTGGCTGTGGAAATGCAACAGAGATCAGGATTTACCAAACCAAACTGCAACAAACTGTCCTGTACCAAGCCAGACCCGTTGGTGGAAACAGGCTTTTGTTTTTCTTTTATAAAAGGGGTCCGTACAATTGAAATGAACTGTACAATTTCTAGGCTTTTGAAAGTCCAGGAGAACAGAAAAATATGGTTAGGGCAGAGCTACTGGCATTATGCAAAAATGTTTGTTGATTAGGAGGTAGAAAAACATCACTTCTTGCAACAAAAACAAGCCTAGAAGATAGAAACCCTGTTAGACTTCAGCTGTTTCACTTCACTGTTCACTCGGCATTGAAAAGAATAAGATGCCTGTTCCTTGTTGTCATTGCACTAGCAGAGAGCTGTTCAATTTGGTCCCAAAAAGATTGCAGTCCTGCAGGTTTTTAACGTTTCCCTGCTCCAACAGCTATGAAGTTCTGCACGATTCATTCATTTGAGTCAGGTGTGTTGGAGCAGGAAAACAATGAAACTTGCAGGACTGTGGCCGTCGTGGGAGCAAATACAAAAACGTGATGCCACACTAGACATTTGGGCTAAACCCTGCCTACATAGTAAGGGTCAGAATTGCTATGAAAACACTCGTCTGACCAGGCCAGGCCATTCCTAACTGTACCAACCCAGAACGTGTCACTCAGTGGAAACAGGGATTTCATTTATCTGTCAGTAGTTTTAACATTGTGGCTATAAGTGATGGTTTTTAACAAAAATATCATTCTTTTATTAAATTTACCCTGGGCCTTTAGAAATGTCTAAATATGTCAAAAAGGTACGGATTTGTAGATCCCTCCATACAAAGATGACGCTAACACGAGTTCAGATAATATATTCAGCTGACTGAGGTACTGACCAATGAGGCGCCTGACCTTGTAGTCATAGGCGGAGCTAAGCAGCAGGTTCTCAGCTGTAGGATGCCACTCAATAATCGCCACCCTCCTCGAGTGACCAATCAGAGTCTTCCTGGCCTTGGTAATGTTCTGTTTGACGCCCCAGGCAGGAATATCCCAGATCTTCACCTGTGTACAAGCAAATAGGCTGATTATGTGGACGGTACTTGTTAAGAGCCTAGACCTTAAATCATAGTCATAACTATAAGTGTCTATACACCAAACCAACATGTAAGACCAGGTCCATGCAGACCTGGGGCCTCAATTATCAAACTGTGTGTAGCAAAGCAAACTACAGGTGGCATCTGCTGCGCAAAAGGCTAATGCTGTGCACTTCTACTTTCAGATTTATCAAAGAGTGCCCACACACGTCCTACACCTGTTTCCGTTCATAAATTAGAATCAACTCTAAAGTGGTCGCACGTGAGGGAACGCCTTCCCACGCCCACATGGTGACTATAAATGGTCAGGTGAAGGCCTGTAATACATATTCATCACATCATTTCCATGATGGCTCAGGAGGGAAAAAGAGTTAAGAAGTGAAATTTTTCAGGATGTGGGACTGAGATCCTGATGGACCACGCTGACAAACCTAAAAATGTTTAATTGGTGGGCATGGCGTGGGCATTACTTGTGTTAGAAAGGCAGAATAGTGGCAGCAGGTGGCAGATGCTGTCATCACAGTGAGGAAGGCAAAACAGATCATCCGTCTCACATGCGGGAGACTGAAGTTCGATTCCCCGAGTGATGAATCACTTTGGAAAAAAGTGTCTGCTAAATGACAGTACTGATGCCTGTAGTTTAGTCATTTGTTTTAATTTATAAAATAAATATGGACAGATACATCTGAGATTGGTAGCAGTTTATTTAGTGTTAAATAATATTTCTTTCTAGTTGCTGGGTGGGCAGTACAGAGGGACACAATCACCGCTATTAACCAGGTGGACAAGGAGTTGTAGGAAATAAAGACCGTCTGGACAGAAATTAGGACAACAATAAAAAAGGGGGGAAAAAAAACATTGTGTAAGAATGAATAAATAAAAGGAAATCCACCTCTTGTGTGTTTCATTAGCGTTGCTTCTAGACCTCCAGCCTCCTGCTTTGCTGGATGACTTTCTGACATGCTGGCAGCAGACTGTCCACCTTATTTAGCTGAATGGATTTTATAACATGTAAATTTTGTTTCACAATGACAGAACATATTTTAGTGGTTATGGTTCTTATTAATATCATCACCCTTTCCTGTAGTCAAAGTTTGCGAGGAGGTAGGAACATTTTCCAGTCAAGTTTGGTTTTCATAAAATCCTAAAAGTTGACTATGTTTGGCATATGCTGGTTTTTGTTCCTACGCAAGCTTGATAAATGAGCCCCTGGTCCATGCAGGGTCCATCACCAGCATCTAAACAAATAAATTAGATCTTGAACACGTTGCTACTTCCAGCTGTCGCCAGCAACATACGTTGTTCTCCTGCACAAGATGACAGCTCACCAGGGCAGAAGGGGGTGGTAGAACATGAAAATGCAGAATATCCTTTAGATTTTAGTAATGTCAGACAGAGCAGGTCTCTCCAAGTGCACTGAAAAGTGTCACTTGTTTTGAAGAAATGACAAAAGAGATTGTTTAGGACCATCTACTGTAAGTTAGCTGTTACTCTGGAGATGGTGACTCTACAGTGCAACAGTGACTCTACGAAGGAAATAGCCAAAGAAAGACAATGCTGGAGCCCGGAAATGACATTAGAGCATCGAGAACACAAGGGAAACCAAATCTTTCAATAGTCCTTGCAAGCATTTGTTGGCTTGGTGTATAAGAGTTCTGAGTCTGAAACCATTTCCATCCCTTTTAGGAAAAGAATTTAAATCTAACTGCACACACAGAAAGCATAAATAGCGTACGGTGCAATCCTCCGAGCAAGATGCGATGCAGTAATCATCAAACGGGTTCCACTTGATGTCCAAGACTCTGCCACCGTGGCCGCACACCCGGGGGTGCTGAGGGTCCACCCTGCCCGTCTGAAAGAGGTCAAGTTATTATCATTTATACAAGAAAAAATCTACCCCAGATCCAATAAATGTAAATATTTAATCTTGGTCAGGTGATTTGGAAAGTATTTTTGGAGAGGCTACTTGACTTTTACTACATAAAAGTCAAGTTAAACATTCTGATAATGATGTGTCTTTGTACTTTGTTGGCTACAAAATCAACCTCTAAAGCTCATAATGTTACACTTAAAAAGATATGGATATAATCTTCTGTCACATCAGAAAAGATTTAAACAGGATGAGTCATTTATTTTTACTGTGTTCATCAGAAAGAAACATACGTACATGTTGGATTGGCAGGACTAAAAAAGCCCCGCCCCCAGCACACTCTGTCACTACAGCGATGAAGCAGGGATTGGCTGAGCAGTAGTGGTTGTCATGGACACTGCGTGTGATTGGCACCCCATCATAGCTGTGCTCCTTGGTAGCTGGCTTCCCGAAGACGAGACGAAACTTGGAGCAGCGATAAGACGAACGCCACGACATCTGGAGGACTGAAAACGTCAGAGGAGGACGCTTTGATTTTTGTTTTAGCAGTTAAACATCAACAAGTTATCCTTAGAACTGGGGGTCCCGACTCCCATGGGGGCCCCAAGATCATTTCAGGAGGTTGCCAGATCATTGTGAAAATTATAGCCGACATTTACCAAATTTCTTTGGTATTTTGATTGGAGCTGTCAAAATTAGTTACTGCAAAGGGATTAATCTGTAGAATTAGCACGTTAATTTTTAACGCATTAATGCATAAACAGCAAAGATATTACTCATACCATATTAAATATCCGAATGTGGCATTATCGCTGCAAGAGAAGCTGATTTTTGACATGTTCATACTTTGCTACAGCTGTAAACCGAATCCACCAAAAATGCACTTTATCCCCCTTATTTATTAAGTTTCAGATATTTTTCAAGCCTTATATTAAGAAATTTTTTAAGTTATTACAGGTGTTATTCTTCAAAATCTGAATTTGGCCCTGTCTCAACAAATTTCAAGCTTTTCATTTAGAGCAGGATATAGCAGGTTTTCCATGAATCCCTACTCCAATGCACCTCACTCAAATTAATGAGTCATTGTGCAGAACTTGATTGGCTGTTAGATCCATTCATTTTGATTTGGGTGTGTTGAAGCAGGAATACACTAAAAACCTGCAGCCCTTGTAGGACCAAATTGAGTAGCCCTGATTTAGAGGTTGTGCACAGCATGACCCATTTGATATATCATAAATGGGTCATCCTGTGCACGAATGGGGGCGCAGAGACCAACTTATGCTATTTTGGGTGTTGTGGCTGAAAAAGTCTGAGAACCACAGGTCTAATCCTGGAACTGTGAGGGAAGAACTGTAGACACTAAACATACTTTGTTAAAGCCAGATGCTTGTTCAAATTCACAACACACTCATCAAGAGTACAAATGTCCCCATGTAACACGTTATTTGCAGACTTTATTTGAAATTTATTTGAAATTGTAAACTTTATTTGCAGTTTTAATTGCCTCTCAGGATCAGATGAAGCTTAACTTTCAAATGTGTTTGCACTCACAAGGATTTTTTCTTGGCTGATGAAACTTATGGTACCAGACAGCAGCATTGATCATTGACCGCTATCATTTTTCTAAAGCAAAATCTCAAACTTTGTCAAAACTTTGTCGTTCGTAAGAGGACCAAATGCTCCTGCTGAGGGGGAGGTCATTTCTTTGGTTTAGGTTAGACCAGCGTTTCCCAATCCAGGTCCTCGGGACCCCCTGCCCTGCATGTCTTAGACATGTTCCTACTCCAACACACCTGATTCAAATTAATGAACTTCCTCACCAAGTTCTCTTGTAGCCTGTTAATGAGCTATTCATTTAATTCAGGTGTTAAAGTAGGGTTACATCTAAAACATGCAGGGCAGGGGGTCCAGAGGACTTGGATTGGGAAACACTGGGTTAGACTAAGACCAGAAGACCAGAATAAGACAAGGATAGATGTGGACGTTGGTGTGTGTTTGTGAGTGTGCCAGACATGATCTCATAAAAGTGTTGTGGAACTTCTATCTGGATTAATCAATAATGCAACCAGCTGCCTTTACCAGCTTTTATAATCATATCAATAATAAATCAGTTTCTTTAATGAGTAAACCGTTTATTCATACAAACACACACCCGCAAATTGAAAACTCCTCAACCAGGACAGCTTTTTCTTCTTATGTCTATTAAATATTCATTAATTACATGCTAACTTCCTGTTGTTACAAATTCCTTCTGACCTTTGACATTTGGCTACAAAAGGTCACCAGGTTGAATAGAGAGGAGGGAAAGATGGAGGCCGTCAGAATAAAGGAAGAAATAAAGCATTTTTTCACTTGATTAACCTTTTAAAACCTGAGATTCCCCATGTCGGGGATGTTGAAATCAGATGATGACAATCAGATGAACCTCGTCTGAGGTGTCTGAACTAAATATTTCTTTAATTTGGTTCTGTTCCACTTTATTAGAGATCATTTTTACATATTGTACTTTGGTTCGATAGAGATTTAGAGCTACAGCTGCATGATTCCAAATAGATATTCATATTAATATTGAAAGTAGTTGTTAGATGTTTTTTTTTTAGGTGTGCCTGAAACTTTTTTAATTTACGCTGTGCCATTCTTCACCAGTAACACATATACTGATATTTACATATTTAACAAGTGTTCCCTTTACTATGACTCCAAAACTATTCAAATAGACCTTGTGGCTGCAGATATACTCATTTCATTATGGGTATGCAAGTTTTGATCAGCGGCCTAATAAATAGGCACGAGACTCAAAGGGTTGAACTGATTAGTGGTTTAATGACTATAGTCGTTTTCTTCAAAATATAAACCAAGAAAAATCGTTTTATTTATTTATTTAGTGCTAAATTAAGGCAATTTATTTAATTTTTTTTCACCATCTAGCATTTGTGTTGCACAACTAAAAACAACTAAATGCACATAGAACAACCTGCTATAAATATGCCAATATATGTGCACTGGAAATTGGAGACAGCGACTTCACAACAGAATGAAAAGAAGCTCGTCTGCAGGTGGAACAAGAAAAGTAAAACTTCTCTAAACAATCTTGGAGAGCCAGAGTTGTATCTGTCCTGCAGCGTTCATTGTTTCCTTGCTCTTGAAACTCTGTAGACTTGGGGAAAATGGCCAAACTGACATCTGAGGTTTTATTTTCTTCTGGTGACTTGCAGGTACCTCTCAGAGCTTTGCAACAGAACCGGCCAAAGGCATAGCCAAACTTAGTGGGCTTGGGGCCCCCGAGTGCACTTGAAATGTCAAGATATCTTGATTTAAAACAAAAAACAAATATTTAATTGAATAATTTGAATAGAAATGGTACAAAGAAAAACAACCAACTCAAATTGTTACACTGTTGATGATATTTCATGTTGTTTACTAATAAAAGAAAGATTTCATTAAAATTATTCAGTTCTGCCATTCAGTTAAAATGTTGTTTTTTTTACAATAATAATTTAACAATAATAATGATCAATAATTAAAGGCAAAATCATTAAATGATTGCAGAATTTTAAGCAAAAAGTATTGGCGATATTTGCCCTGGATTTACTTGGTATCAGATCGATACCAAAATTTGCAGTATCACCCCCTCTACCCACCAGAAGAAAGTTCTGCTCAGCTGACCTGTTGAGAACAAGCCGCAAAAACTCCCAAACCAGTGGTCTTGAGAACAAGAAGAAAGTTCTTGCTTCTTGCAGATTATAACAGGCTAAATGGGGGGGGGGGGCTACTAAATCAGATTCTTCTTGGGGCCCCATAAATGTTTATGTCAGCTCTGCTTTCCAGTGATATTAGCAGGGATCTCAAAATAAAGAACTTCTGAAAGCTTTCCATGACTGATATGAGGACATATTCTTACCTGAGGTGCAGCCAATCACTGGATCCTCTTCCTGCAAACACGCTCACAGCTGTGACACGAATACAGCTTGTCTGGTGCAATAAATAAAACTTTCCTGCATCCGCAGACCTCTGATTGTTTCACCTCCAGGCTGCTCTCTGCACTGTGGGTGTTTCTGCATTCCCTCCTGATCCATGACGTCTGGCCGCTGCTTCCACATTAGCTGAGCTGTTTATGCACCGCTGCTCACACACAAATAGCGCTCTACAATATGATACTACTGACACACACACACATGCATTAACACACAAACGCAGCTCCAAGACAAACCTCTTCATGCTTGTGATCATATATCTGGAAGATGTCAGAAAACGATTAATTTTTTTGTTTTCAGCATTGTTGTACATTTCCCTTCCTTTAATTGTTCTGATTGTTGCAGTTTTCAGAGGAATCTGTTTCTATTTTTGTTGATTCCAACATTTCAGCTGCTCAGCAGCCTGTGTTTGTTGTTGTCTGATTCCCCTCTTCATGTTTCATACTTTCAGTAGGAGACAGATGTGGACAGCAGGCAGGCCACTCAACACTATGAAGTCGTGCTGTTCAAACAGGATGAGGTCTGTTATTGTCCTGCTGATATAACACAGACCTCCTGGGTAAACAATGTCACCTTAACGGTAGCAAATCACTCCTAAATTCCAACATCCACCTCTTCAACATGTGCTTTCTTCACACATACTGTATGAAGTCACCCATGCCTTGGACACTAATGCACCTCCATCACAGCTAGTCTGGAAGCCCTTACTCATCTTTCATACATAGAGGTCGACACCAGTTTTATCCAAAAGCAGCTGGAATTTGGATTCATCCACAGTGAGCTAATGTCTAGAGAATATGGTGGTGTTTCTGCACAGAACTTATTTACAGTGGACACAAGAAGTGTACACACCACTGTTTAAATTTCATGTAGTAGCATGAGGAGGCATTGTGTGTGTCCTATGAAGTGATCAAATATGGTTCTTTGCCCAATAAAAACTTAATGTGAGCTATAACCTGCACAGTTCAATTAAAAAATGAACAAATCTATTGCATGAAAGGACGTACATATAAACATTTATCGCATTTGTACATTTGTATCAAAAAACAAACACACACACATATGTGTGTGTGTGTGATGTCCAAATGATTGTAGTATAGATAATGTCCACCAGAGAACAGAAGAGAGGTATCAGATTGGTTTTTCAGCAAGGTTTTTATTATATGGTGATGAAATAGGTCTCAAAAACTGTATGTATTTAATATGAATGCATTACGTTAAATTGTTATATAGACCACCCAGATTGGATGGGTTTGTTTGAGATGTGGCATGTAGAATATGAAGCAGATCACATGGAAATAGCAGAGCAGTTCAAGTTGCCTGCATGAAAAAGCATGAACAAGCTCATAGGCATTGTTTTATTTCTTCTTTTCTGCTATTTCTTTGAGTCGTTTTTATGCTTATCTCTGAATTCCATAAAGATTCTATAGAACATTCTGATGGTCAGTGATGTCATAATCAGCTGGTTCTCTGCCTTTAGCTGCAGGTTCTATTATTACTGAGGCATTTAGCAGATTTCACTCTGATAGCAGAGCACAGGTAGGAAGACTGAGCAATTCTTCAACTTATTCCTGCAAAACAATCCTGAAGTACACCTTATGTCCACTGTAGATGATGCTGTTATTGGTTTTAGTGACTTGCATTAAGATTTGTTTAGACTATATGTTTATTTGTTTTTGTAGCCACAATGAACCGAAGAAATAGTTACAAAGAATATCCTTATAGTGTTCATTTTTTAATGTTATTTTAAGACAGAACAGAAAAATAATCTAACTTTTCATTTGTTTGTGCTTACGAATTATAGCAGAAATGAAAACCTTTTAACTTACTTTTATTTTACGTTTGATATTTAATTCTTAATTACATTTTTTGTCATTTTCACAAAACTTTTTTTTTATATTAATTTTCAAGTGATTATTATCATTCATATTTGTCTGACATGTCTGTCAGAAAAGCACCACATACAAGACTTTAGAAGTGAGAAAATGTTACCCAGGTCTCAGCGTGGAGGTTTTCTGCCTATGATAAAAACAAAGAAAAAATAAATATACTCAAAGCCTACTAAAGTGACCCTGACTGGAGGAAGTCGTCTGTCCTATGCTGATGATACAATGGTTTCTGTTACACAGAATTGTAGACTAGCTTTTAACCACCTCTAGCTGCTTCTTTCATCTGAGTACTTTAAGTGGTAGAAATGTTTTGAGTCAGTTTATTTCAAGACCAGCTTATCTCTTTTTAGTCTTCTACTTTGTGTCAACAATGCAACCCAGCGGTAAGACGCCTTTGGTTAAGACGGTCCAGTTGACGCAGATGATGCGCAGCATGACTGTAATGGTGAGAAAACCATTTTAATGTTTGTTTCAATCCTTCAATATTAAGATTTTTTTTAGGCACAATCTGGTGAACTCAGAAATTTCAGTAGTTACTGTCACAGTATCGGTGGTTACTGCCACTAACTAGTATAAATGGTTTATCACTGAAGCTATCTTATATGTCCTCTTTTAAATTTGTAGAATACCAATCAACCCTCAGGAACATCTTTGAGAGAAGGCTGTCATCATTTGGATACCACACAACAGTAAGAAAGCCTTTCGAACAACAATAAAACTACCAGAGAAAAAGACCATTTCTGCTGCATTTAAAGCAGTCACTTTATTTACTGTCTTAGCATTGCTCTTTTGTTTTTATCTTTAGGTGTAGAAACATCCTTCCCGGAAACAATCCAGAAAACTCGCTGATAGTCCGCGAGGCGCTGAGAATGAACCTGCCGCACCACCTGGTTCTCAGAAGCGTCCGCAACAGGCTTCAAATCCACGGCTCAAATTATACTGACTTAAAAGATCTGGTTGCAGACCTGTTTACGGTCAGCTCTTCAAGCGACCAGGAGGTTCCCATGGAGACTAACCAGCTGGAAGATGCGATGATGATGAACAGCCCTGTGGTGAAGAAGGCTCTGAGGATGGGTGTGCCTTGTCACCTCCTCAAACCAAAGCTTCGTGCCAAGATCTTATTAACCGGAGCCGGCCACACTGACCTCAGTGAACTTCTCGCTGATGTCAACATGAATTGATGGAAAACTAACTTTAGAATAAAGTTTTCTGGTCTTGCATTGCTGCTCTGGTCATGGTTTGAAAGAAGTGATCTTTATTCCACATTTACTTGTTAATTTGACAGTGACAGAGCATATGAAAAAAATAACAAAGGAACAGTTTTTAATATGTCAGATTAAAGGGTTACTTTTCATCTGTTGTCCTGGCTAGGTCTTACAAAGTCTCTATGGAATAAGGAAAAACAGAAACAGGAAACTGTGAGAAAAACAAATATCCGTCTATCTAAAATTATTAATCAATAAGATAAAAGTGATCTAAAAGTGATAAAACAGAGACAACACCTGATAGTAACATTGTTAAAGTATACACAGCATAGATGCAAAGCCACTAAATCACACAACAAATAAACAAATTAAAATAAATCAAAACACAAGCATGTCAGTATCAGCAGGCGTTTCGTTCCAGACATGGACATGAGATGGTATTTGATGTACCCATCAGGACAAGGAGTAACATTAACAAGATGGCAGCAGCTGACAAAGTTTTCAGAGTTGACTGTTTGGTTTCCAACTAGCTGCTGTTTAAACCAGACTTAAAAATCACATGTATTAATCTCACAGACATATGTTGGGATGTAATTCCACTCTGATGAAGTCGACTGTGCTAAGGCTCTTTTCCTTAGTGGAAAAACACAACCCCCATTTGAGGTGCTCCTTGAGATTCAATTTGCATTTGTTTTAATCATAACAAAAGATCCAAGAGGAGGAGGAGCTAAGCCATGAGTAATTTTATAAAGAAGACATATTTGCATAGTCAGTTGTGTGTAAGTGTCTGCTTGGACAAAGACTGCAGAGGTTTGAGTGTAGTGGAATTGGCTTGTGAGTAATTCATGTGTGAGAAATCACTGAATGCTTGTAAACTTTAGCTGCTTCAGCTGACATGAAGAAATAACTCATCACATAAACAACACAAAACTAGTTAAGTAGAAGATTTTTAATCTTACACTAATAAATCATGTGTTTAATCATTTGTTTAATTCTTAAAATTCTGAGGACATAAGTAACACAGTGACAGGTAAATTTGTTTTTATATCTGTTGAGATCTGATGAAATATTATCAGAGCAGGCAGCAACACTTTAACCTCAGTAGATAAACAAAATCTAGTATATTTAATTTACAATGAGTTGCTGAACACTCCCTCTATAATAATTATTAAATTTTCAGTGTTTAAAACATATCAGTCTTCATTTTTTATCTTTAAAGTGCAGTAATGTGCATGATGAGTTTGAGTCCCGATGCCTCTGCAGGCGCTTTTATCTCTGCAGCAACATTGCAGGAAGACTGGAAATGTCTGTCTGAGACTGAGTTTATTGTTGTGACACAAACCCCAAATTCCATTAAATCAAAGTTCATCAAAGCATAGGCTCCACGCCCCCTGAAACATTTGTTTGGACTGAATGTATTTAAGACAATTTAGTCTTTAAACATGCTTCATTAAAATTTAAATTGGGAAAAATAAAAGAAGTGATTCTGAATTATTATTATGCATCTTTGGACTCAGCTGAAGAATTTAGCTCCTAAAACTGAGTTGACCAAAGTTTTTAAATGTGCTAAAAACAAAACGACAAAACAAAAATGATTAAACACCATGTCTGCTTCAACCTCTTCCTGGCATCAAAGCCTGAAAACTCCTTCTGCTTCCTGTTATGAAATCCTCTCCACATCGTTGTTCCCTTCTGATCTACAAGTGAGAAGATGTAATTAAACCAACATGCTGAAATTGAGGAGCTGACAGGCCACATTCACTGCAGACACGTTTAGATCACAGCTCAGACTTGTTTATAATCCAAGGAAATGAAGTTGGCACAGTCGTTACCGAGAGCTGAAATGGCGCAGAAAGGAGTTCAGCTGGATTCTGAAAAAATCTCTTGTTCCATCTGTCTGGATCTCCTGAAGGATCCGGTGACTATTCCCTGTGGACACAGCTACTGTATGAACTGTATTAAAACCCACTGGGAGCTGTCCTCAGTGTAGGAAAACGTTCATACCGAGGCCTGTCCTGGAGAAAAACATCCTGTTAGCAGAGTTAGTGGAGGAGCTGAAGAAGACTGGACTCCAAGCTGCTCCAGCTGATCACTGCTATGCTGGACCTGAAGATGTGGCCTGTGATGTCTGCACTGGGAGGAAGCTGAAAGCCATCAAGTCCTGTCTGGTCTGTCTGGTTTCTTACTGTAAGAAACACCTCCAACCTCATTATGACGTAGCTCAGTTTAAGAAACACAAGCTGGTGGAGCCCTCCAAGAATCTCCAGCAGCTCGTCTGTTCTCGTCATGATGAGGTGATGAAGATTTTCTGTCGTACTGATCAGCAGAGTATCTGTTATCTCTGCTTAATGGATGAACATAAAGGTCATGAAACAGTTCCAGCTGCAGCAGAAAGAGCTGAGAAGCAGAAGGAGCTGGAGGCGAGTCGACAACAAATCCAGCAGAGAATCCAGGACGGAGAGAAAGATGTGAAGCTGCTTCAACAGGAGGTGGAGGTCATCAATGGCTCCGCTGATAAAGCAGTGGAGGACAGTGAGAAGATCTTCACTGAGCTGATCCGTCTCATCCAGATAAGAAGCTCTGATGTGAAGCAGCAGATCAGATCCCAGCAGGAAACTGAAGTGAGTCGAGTCAAAGAGCTTCAGGAGAAGCTGGAGCAGGAGATCACTGAGCTGAAGAGGAAAGACGGCGAGCTGGAGCAGCTCTCACACACAGAGGATCACACCCAGTTTCTACACAACTACCCCTCACTGTCAGCACTCAGTGAGTCTACACACTCATCCAGCATCAATATTCGTCCTCTCAGATACTTTGAGGATGTGACAGCAGCTGTGTCAGAGACCAGAGATAAACTACAGGACATCCTGACAGAGAAATGGACAAACGTCTCACTGGCAGTCACTGAAGTGGACGTTTTACTGTCTGAACCAGAACCAAAGAGCAGAGATGACTTCCTACAATATCCAAATGAGATCACGCTGGATTCAAACACAGCACACACACATCTGATATTATCTGAGTTAAACCGAAAAGTAATGGCAATGAAACAACAACAGTTTTATTCTAGTCATCCAGAAAGATTTACTTATTATGTTCAGATCTTGAGCAGAGACTCTGACTGGACGTTGTTACTGGGAGGTGGAGTGAAGAGGAAGAGGAGTTGAAGTTTGATGTTGCCTACAAGAACATCAGCAGAAGAAAGAAGGAATGTGAACAACAAATCTTGGACATTACGTAACAACATCAGCAGTTGCACATTTTGGCACAACAAAGTCCAAACTCCAGGTTCAGGTCCTCCTTCCTCCAGAATAGGAGTGTATCTGGACCACAGAGCAGGTATTCTGTCTTTCTACAGAGTCTATAAAACCATGACTCTCCTCCACAGAGTCCAGACCACATTTACTCAGCGGCTCTATGTTGGACTATTTCCCCAGGAGATACTGCTGAGTTCATTAAACTGAAATAGACAGAAGTCATACAAGATCCATGTCGTTTTTTGGGGGGCTTGGTGGTTTAATATGAATTAATATTCATAAAAATATGAATTCCCTTTTGGGGATGAAGTTAACAGTTTATTTCAGTAAGTAATCAATCATTCTTACTAGCTAACTGTAAGACATTATCACACTGTACTGAGCAGTTACTTCTGCTCTGGTCCTAGCAATACTCCATCCGACCACTAGGTGGCAACATAACCCAAAGATTTTCCCTGAAACTAAACTGTGGTGGAGTGGCTGCAGTTGTTTCTCAGAATTTCTCTTATGACAGGGTACTGCAGCATTTAAGTGAAATGTGTTGATTTCTTTCTTAGGAAATCAACACATTTCTTTAGCTTTAGGTGTTGTCATGGTAGCAGTGATGAGGATGTCGATCAGCGAAAGTCTACTGAAGGTCCTGACAGATCCAAAGAGTTAGAAGCCCAACAACAGGACAGGAACCAGAGGGACGGTTGAGATGCTGCTGAGAAAGCCCAGAACTTTGTAATGATGTGTTTAAAGCAGGCACGGACAGAGTAAACATTGGGACATAACCAAGTGGTTGGAACAATCAGGGGTATTGGTTCCTGACCTGAAGCCTCGGAACCCCTAAAGCTATATTTATGCTCTACACTAAAGATAGATACAAAGCTTTTTGTCCATTTTTGTGCGCAGGTAGAAAGAAGAAAGAAGAAAAATAAGTCCCTGCAATGTTTTTATGCAGATCTCTCTGTATTTTTATTTTTTTGTTTGTTTGTTTGTTTTTTTGTTTTTTGTTTTTTGATTTGTACAACATCTTGTAGAGGTGCAATGAATTGTGCAATAATGAATTTAAAAATACAAAAGATATGGGACTCTACATAAGATACTAACAGCAGTGTAAGACAAATTAACCCAGTTGAGCAAGCATTTAAAACAAAATGAATTTAGATACATTTGAGGTTATTCTTTTAGCACACTCAGATTTATAGAAGTAATACAGGAGTAATGAAGTTTGAATTCATTCAAAAAATGATCAAAACATGGGGCAGGATCTAGGGATCCCCCAAACGATTTAATCCTTAAACACAGTAAATGATAAAGTTTATGTTTTGTGGTTGCCTTAAATAATAAAATTGTCACCTAGATGCAAAGAGAACTTAAAAGATTTTTTCTGAGCCTCATAAACATTCAGCAAATCTGGTTTTCATTCACTTGGATCAACATTTTTAGATGTGTATCAGAAAAGCTGAATGTAAACTGTTAACTAGAAAACTTAATAAATAAAAATGATAACAATATTCATTATATATTTTACTGAAAAACTTTTTTTGAACTCGTCCTGTCCAGCATGGTAGCAGCAGAATGATGGTCTGGCTGTTGTGCTGAACAAATTTACTTTCCCAAGAGGAGCTTTATGGGTATAAGGCTCCTCTTGATAATCTGTTTGTTTTTTATGTTTTTAGTTTTTTTTTTTTTTTTTTTAAAGTGCTATACAAATAAATTTGCCTTGCCTTACTGATTCCATATTGTGAAGTGAGTATAAGAAATGACAAGAAGTTTCTTTTTTCTGTTATATGTTCCAACTGTTCTAACCTTTATTTTTCCATTGAGTGAAGTTAATCATATCTTTGTTTTGCAGAATGTCAGGGTTGTTCCAGATGTGTGTAAGTTTACATGGAAAAAGTGAGGACTTGTTTAATTTTAGAAATTCCCACCAAGCCATCAAAGAGGAGCTGACAATAATGCTTTTAAAACACTTATGTGTTTTGATGGTTGAGCTGAAGAATGGCAGGTCAAAGATAACCAGATCCTCACACAATGCTTGCTCTACATCTAACTGTGGTTCATCCAGACAGCTAGGTGTAAGCCATTTGGAGATATACTGTATGGAGGACGTAAAGTGACACAATGAATTAATTAAATATATCATTCAATAATTACTTAAATGTGTCATTAAATAATTAAAATGATAATTAAATACATAAATGTGTTATTAAATGTATCATTAATTAATTAAAATACAAATTAATATATGTAAAAACATATATAATTATTTCACTATTTAATTATTTATTTCATGGTCCGTGTTGCAGTGCATCATGAATTTATTTTATCTGTCAGCCTAGCCCATCAAACTCAGTGGGCGGGGCTAACCAGCGCATGTAGCGAGGAAAGCAGAGAATATGTTGAAGTTGTTGGACTCATTTACTCACTTTCCGACCAAAATATTGACCACAGAGAGACTGAAAGTTTAGAAGTACTCCACCACTTCTCTGGTACCATGATACAACAAGCAGAACACACAGGGACCGGGACGTTTGGAGTGTTCACTAGCTCTGCATTGATCCATTATCTGGAGCGTATTTGCCTTGACTTGTGGAAAGGGCAACCAATCAGGCGTCAGGAACCGCCCACTGAGTTTGATGGGCTAGGTTGACAGATGAAATAAATTATTGATTATGGCAGTGGCAGAGAGTCATGAATTAAAATTAATTAAATAGATAAATAATTAATTAAATAGCGAAATAATGAAATAGATAAATAATTAATTAAATAGTGAAATAATTAATTAAATAGATAAATAATTAATTAAATAGTGAAATAATGAAATAGATAAATAATTAATTAAATAGTGAAATAATTAATTAAATAGATAAATAATTAATTAAATAGTGAAATAATTATATATGTTTTTACATATATTAATTTGTATTTTAATTAATTAATGATGCATTTAATAACACATTTATGTATTTAATTATCATTTTAATTATTTAATAACACATTTATGTCTTTCATTATCATTGTAATTACTTAATGACACATTTAAGTAATTATTGAATTATATTTAATTAATTCATTGTGTCACTTTACGTCCTCTATAATACTGCAGCTTGTTAGCTAAGAAACAGTGAAGTTGGGTTGGTCCAATCCACTTCTGTCTTTAGTCTGTTGTAAAGGTTTTAAACTGATGCCTGATGGCTTGTTTTTCCATAAAATATTTAGATATATGTGAGTCCAGTGACTTAAACCAGCTGAGGCCAAAGCAAACAAATGATCTCGGATTTAGGTAGTAAATCTCTGGAGGTTTTAACATGAATGTTTGCGGAGCTTTTTGCGGTAGAAATGTTGACGCAAGAATGTTAAATAAAATTAAGAGAAAGTAGCAAAGCATGATCCAAAACTCTAAACGTGAATAAAAGATAAATGTTGCAGCTTTTTGGCAGAGATGATCACTGGAGTAGCCTTTTGTCCAAAATGCTTTATTTCGGCAAAACATTTAAAACTGACATACAAACGGCTCTTCTCTGACGCCGTGCCGAATGCTGCGGTGTAACTCAACTGAAGTCACGTTCAAGGAACATACGTCAAATCAAATTTCTGATACACGAACGGGGCGTTCAATGCCATCTTGTAACTATGAGTACTATGAAAAATAAACAGTTCAAATAAAATATACACCCAAAAAAATACATGTGGGGTACCTTTGAACCAATAACAATATAACAGCTTATATTTTCTAATGTAATCTGACTTCCAGCAATATCTGTATCTCTCACACTCTCCCCCACTTAAGAAATGTCGTCCCGACATAAATGTACCTTACAATTCACAATACATTGACAAAATAGGATGGCATGGATTGTTTGACAGGTTACATTAGACCTTATTTTATTAGTTACACAAGCTACCGTGCACTGTAGTTGTATATACTCCTGATATAATCAGTACAATATTTCTAATCCAACATTTAATCTATAAAATAACCAAACTTTTTGTCTTCTCCTGTATGGGCATTTGTTGTTTCTACATTTCGTCAGCAAAATAAACATTTTCCCATTACTCATACACACATATTCGGCCTGCAATCCATATGTGTCACAATATTTAAATCAAAATTAGTCACATTTGGTACATATCGGAGGGGTACAAAGTGTAATCATTGCATTTTATCTATTTCTATTGCTATTTTTATTTACCACGGCCGCCAGTAACCCTGAACATTTACACATTTGGTGGCTACTGTTCTCTCTGCAAAGCTTGGCTGTCCAAGTGTGCTATAAGTCAAAGTCTGTGGTCTTCTCCTTTCTCTTTTTGGGTAAGAACTTGGCTGTTCTGTTTCAACTTCCTGTTCCGTATCAGAACCCCTGTCCATATCCCCTGTATCCTCAATGTCCACATCCTCTGGAACTATATTTTCCATATCGATTTGTATGAGATCCCGCTGATCTTGTTCTGAGATGTGAGGAAGCTCGTTTTGTTCAGTAAGATCTCTGTCAGTTTGTGGCACAAACTCTACTGCTGTGGGATCCAGTGTGGGTGAACTGTGAAGCTCAGGATGAGGCCATGTGAACACTACATCAGAAAAATCCTCATCTGAGTCCTCCTCCTCACTTCCCATTTGTTGTGTGCGAGTCATGCGTGTTTGCCTCTGTTTGTTATAATGTCTTTTCTTTGTTTTTGTACAGGTTTCAGTCATATTTGCATTTGCTGTGAGTGGAAGGAAATCACAAGGCAACAACATATTCCTGTGCAAAACCCTGGTCCTGCCTTTCCCATTCTCTGGCTCCAGCTCAAACACAGGACTGTCCTCCCCCTTTTGGCTTTTAATGACATAGATATTGTCTTCCCAATAGGAGCGGATTTTGCCTGGCCCCCCCTTCTCGATCACATTTCTTACAAGTACACGACTGCCTACTTGAAGTGATGGACCATGTACTTTCTTGTTGTACTGTATTTTACCTCGGTCAGCTGACTTAGCTGCATTTTTGGAGGCGATACCGTAAGCCTCAGCCATTCTTTGTCTCCATTTGTCAACATAGTCCTGATAGGAATCTGAACTGTCATCCTGCTCAATGCCAAAGAGAAGATCAACCGGTAACCGTGGTGACCTACCAAACATTAAGAGAAAAGGGGAGTAGCCAGTGGCCTCATTAACAGTACAATTGTAGGCATGTACAACTTTGTGGAGGTGGCTTTTCCAGTCTGTTTTCTGTTCCTCTGTTAGTGTCCTTAACATAGAAAGCAGAGTCCTGTTAAACCTTTCTGTCTGTCCATTCCCTTGTGGGTGATAAGGGGTGGTGTGGGACCCCTTAACACCAGAAAGTTCTTTTAGATGGTGTAACAGTTTGTTCTCAAACTCTCGCCCTACGTCATGGTGTAATTTTTCTGGAAAACCAAACCTGAGACAAAAGTCATTAAACAGTCTTTCTGCTACAGTCTTAGCTGACTTATTGGTAGTTGCATAGGCTTGAGCAAAGCGAGTGTAGTGGTCCATAACTACAAGTATATACTCACAACCCCCTTTGCATTGCTCTAAGTGCAGAAAGTCAACTGACACTAACTGAAATGGATGAGTGGTCTCTATACTCAACATAGGCGCACGTGCCTGTCTGTTTGGTTTTCTTTTCTTTAGACACTCACACATATTAGTGACAAAATGTTCAATGTCCCTTTGCATCTTGGGCCAAAAGAAACGATCTCTGATAAGGTTCAGTGTCCTTTCTGAGCCCAAGTGACCCATCTGTTTATGCAGTTCATTTAGCACTAGAGGGTGGTACGCTGAGGGGAGAATAAGTTGGTTTTTGTGTTGAGTTTTTCTAAACATAGTCCCATCCTCTCTGATTTTTAGTTTGCTCCACTCTCTAGCCAAAGCGTTGAACTCAGTACTCTCAGTTTTCAGTTCGTGTGCAGCGGGTCTTTTGTTTTGCAGTATGTACTCATACATTTTACCTATTACAGGGTCTTGTCGCTGCGCTGCACAGATTTCCTCTCTTGGTATTGGCTGAATCGTGTCCAAAAGTCTCTCTGCTCCTATTTGCTGCTGAAGGGCATTAAAGGAGACAGCATTAAACATCAGAGCTGGTTCTGTTTGGTGCACTAAGATGCCCTGCTGTGTGGCTGCTACAGCATCCTGGCTAACTGTTTGTGTACAGCAGTTCATATAGTCCTCAAAATCAAGGGGCATCCTAGATAACCCGTCGGCATCTGCATTTGTTTTTCCTGGTCTGTATTTTATTGTGAAGTTGAAATCTGCTAATTCTGCTACCCAGCGCTGACCTGACGCATTTAACTTTGCCGTTGTCAACACATAAGTGAGCGGATTATTGTCTGTATAAACCACAAAAGATGGCGCATGAAACAAATAATCTCTGAAGCGCTCACAGACAGACCATTTTAGAGCTAAAAACTCTAGTTTACCAGCATGCATATGGTAGTTTTTCTCTGGTGGTGTTAAAGTTCTAGATCCATAGGCTATAACCCTTAACTTGCCATTATTGCGCTGATAGAGCACTGCTCCTAACCCTGCTTGAGAAGCATCAGTGTGAAGCACAAATGGTTGGTTCAGGTCAGGGTACCCAAGGATGGGAGGATTGGACAGTTTGTCAACCAGGTATGACAAGACCTGACGGTGGGAATCTGTCCATATCACAGGGGTTGACGAGGGCAACTGTCCTTTAGTCTGTTTGTTTTTTTCCTTCCTTGTCATTTTCTGTGTCTTAGAGTCTTGTGGGGTATTTTGAGTATTTGTTGGGGCTGCTAGCAGTTCATACACGGGCTTTGCAATGCGTGAAAAGTCTTGTATGTAAGATCTATAGTAAGATAGGAAGCCCAAAATCTGTCTCACCTCCCCCACTGTACTAGGTTGTTTTTCTTTAAGTGACAGCACGGGGGCGACCTCTGCTGGATCCATACTATGACCATCTTTTGACACCACTCTACCCAAAAATCTGACCTTAGGCTTAAAAAGTTCACACTTCTTAGCAGTAAGTTTGACCCCATGTTTCTGATACCTTTGTAACACTGCTCTTACATGCTCAACATGGTCCTCAAAGGATTTACTG
Source organism: Melanotaenia boesemani (assembly GCF_017639745.1). Classification (NCBI taxonomy): domain Eukaryota; kingdom Metazoa; phylum Chordata; class Actinopteri; order Atheriniformes; family Melanotaeniidae; genus Melanotaenia; species Melanotaenia boesemani. Next base: position 8,971,762 of record NC_055686.1, read on the forward strand.
TGAACCAAATTGTCATCAAGGTAAGGTAGGCAGATGTCATCACGTAAACCCCAAAGACACTCCTCCATGCTTCTCTGAAACTCTGCCGGGGCAGAACTGAGTCCGAATGGGATTCTAACCCACTGGTATAAACCCCAGGGAGTAATGAATGCTGTAAGTGGCTGACTGTCCTCATCTAAAAACCCTTGATGATAAGCCTTCCCTTGTCCAATACTGTAAACCAGGAGCTACCAGTAAGGCTGTCCAACATGTCTTGTATCCTAGGAATAGGATGTCTGTCAGGCACTGATTTGCGATTAAGTTCTCGATAGTCCACACAAAGTCTGAGGTCATCTGACTTTTTCCTCACACAGACTATTGGTGGAGAATAAGGCGACTTTGATTTTGTGACCCATCCTCTGTTTATCAAGTCCTGCAGGTAAGTTTTTACTTCCTGGTGAAGTGGTTTAGGCACACTAATGTAAGTCTTTTGAACTGGGGTCTGGTCGTTGAGGGTAATGTGCATACGAAGACTAGGAATGCAGCCTACATCCTTTTCATCTTTGGCAAAAGCTTTACATTCCTCCCTGAGCATTCTTCTCACCGCAGACTGTTGTTCACTAGTTAAGTGGTCTAGCACCACAAGAGGGTCCCAAAACTCACTTTTGTCGCTGGTGGGGGCTGATGAGACTTTAATGTCTGCATCATCTGCTGTTTTGTTTGTTTGTTGAGTCTCTACGGGTTGTAAGGCAGCTGGGTATATTGCTTTTACCCCTTCAATATGTCCCAGAATAACACGTGGACTTACAGTAATGTTATGGCCCGTGGTGTTTGTGACAGACACTGGGACAGTGGTTGAGTTGCCCCTTTTTACTTTAAACAGTACTTCTTGCAAATGAAGCCCTTCAGGCAGGCTAGGATTCAGATTAGGACAAAACAACATTACAGTGTCCTCTTCAGCCTGTATGCGTGTACGACAGCGAAGGGTAATGGCTTCCTTGGGACCTAAGACAACTTTACCCCGTCCTGTTTTGACTTGAGTCTCTTCGATAACTGTTTGGTGTGTCTGTATTAACTGGATAAAAGTCTTAGCAGATCCAAAGTCAATGCCGAAAGCACTACTCACAATGTTAGCAGTACAGTCACTGTTTTTAGTACCCTGTTGCTTAAATTGCTCATTAATGACTTCCTCTATCACATTGTATCCAACGATAGGGTCCTGAGCTACGTTTGGGTCACTAGAGACTAGGACAGGTACTAGGAGGCTAGAGCTGGCCATTTCTACCCCAGTCAGTCTAAACTCTACAGGGATCCACCCCATAAATGGTATCTCGGTCTGATTAGCTGCGAGCCCATTTAGTGGTTCTGGTCCTAAGAGTTCATCTATCCCTCTGATAGTAGTGTGAGGTAAGTGCTCAACTCGCCATTTGTCATTTATTACGGTAGCCTGTGCACCTGTGTCCCATAATGCTGTAACTGGTATATTGTCAAAAGTGCATCTCACCATTTTACGTCTACCAATCAGTTTCACTAGTTTTTGTCCTTGTTTACCTGAGAGAAGGTCAGAATATCCCATGTGTGATAACCACCCATTTTGCTCCTTTTCACCCAAGTATTGTTCAACTAGCCTCACTGCTTCACATGTGTGTTTGTGTTCCTGCCAGTGTCGTGCCTGACATGCTTTAGAACAGTAAGTGGTAGATGAGCAGCCGGAACACCTCTGGAGTGGAGTGTTGACTGACTCTTCCTGGTGACAATGATGACAGCGGCGGGACTCCTGATGAGGTGGAGGGGTCACTGCTGGTCCCGTGGCAGTGGCCCTCTGACAATTCCCTGCAGCTGAAGTGGAGCTCGGCATCCCCTGGAGATGTGACCGGACTGGCCACATTTGAAGCAGTGGGTGCAGTTGTCTCCCTCTCCGTTGCTCTGGCAGGTCCTGCAGCCTCTCTTCCTCCGAGTGCCCGTGGCGTCCGATGTCCTCTTGGAGGTGTGCGACGTGCCGGCGTTCAGGGAAGCGAGTACCATCTGCTTCACCTCTGCAACCTCGTTCCTCAGCTCTTTGACCAATTCATGCATTTCAGGTGGAGCACGAGCTGTTTTCTTGTCTTCCTTGACGATAAGGGTCTGTGAGCTGCTGCATGGTTCATCTTTAGTTAGCAGCTCATTGATCCTTGGTGTTTTTGCATTGTTCCTCTTTAACTTGTTTAGCCTCTCCGTCTCGAGATTGGCAGCTTCATTAAGTTTTTCGATCAGCATTTCATCAGTCACATCTGGATTGTCGAGAAGTGCCTTAATCTGGAACTTAATGTTGTCATTTTGCAGTCCTGTGCCCACTGATCTCAAAAACTTCCTTTTTACCAGGTCCGCACTGTAGTGCTCTGCTTCTTTGCCCTTGGATGCATACAGGAGCCGATCTTTAAGCTCAATGGCCCTGAATAAGAAGTCTTGAGCTGACTCTTTTGGGTCCTGGGAAATATTGATCAGTTTTTGGTACAAATCAGATGTGTCATCTTCTCTGTAATGTCCTTTCAATATTGTCTTTAACTGTGGGATTGTCAAATCAGTCTTTATTTCGAGCATGTCACGCAGTTTGAGACCAGGATTGATGGCTCTTATAACTGCTTCAATAACTTCGGACTCACTGTGATTTTTGCGGAGTCCATTTTCTATCTAGTGGAGCAGGTTGGTATAGGACAGCCGATCGCGCTGCCCGCCCTCTCCTATTTGTCCACAGATGCGAAACTCCCTGCGAATAGTCACCTCCGGTACTTTAGCTGACTGCTGGTTCTGGCCAAAGCTAGGAACGGCGCCCGACATTTTGAGTTTCTCCTCTAACGCTTTGATTTCTCCCTGCAACAGCAGCTCCTCCTACTTGTCTTTAGTGTCCGAAAGGCGGGAAATATCGCGCCCCTCAGCCGTATCAGAATCGCCCAAAAACGACAAAAGATCTTTTACAAACTGTACTGCATCATCCTGTGTATGACTGTTTTCCACTTCGTCCAGTTTGTGTTCTATAATTTTCATCAGTTGGCGTCTGGTAGTGTCTTTTGTGGGCTCATCTTGCTCAGTAGCAAAGCCTTTTACATTATAACCCACTTCTATTAGCCGATCACGACTAAACTGACAGAGTGTGGCGGTGATTTTATCACGTAGGGCTTCTAGATCCATTGTGGGTACTCACAAGATAGTCTTTAGTCCGTTAGATTACAGGTCCGGTACTTGGAGAAAAAGTTTTTTCTTCTTCAGCGGCGGCTCTAACGTTAGCCGCTAACGGCGCTAACCGTCTTTTTACTCACGCTCCGAAAATCCTTCAAACCTCACTCCTGGCTGGGCTGGCTCGCCATGATATGTTGCAGCTTTTTGGCAGAGATGATCACTGGAGTAGCCTTTTGTCCAAAATGCTTTATTTCGGCAAAACATTTAAAACTGACATACAAACGGCTCTTCTCTGACGCCGTGCCGAATGCTGCGGTGTAACTCAACTGAAGTCACGTTCAAGGAACATACATCAAATCAAATTTCTGATACACGAACGGGGCGTTCAATGCCATCTTGTAACTATGAGTACTATGAAAAATAAACAGTTCAAATAAAATATACACCCAAAAAAATACATGTGGGGTACCTTTGAACCAATAACAATATAACAGCTTATATTTTCTAATGTAATCTGACTTCCAGCAATATCTGTATCTCTCACATAAAGCACTGGAGAAGCACAGATTGGAGTTAATCTTCTAACACACAATATTTCTCAATTTTCCCTCATGCCAGTCTGACCTGATGAAGGATCCAAGAGAACGAGGATCCGGTGGTCGAGACTTGTCAGCTGGTTCGGTTCTGGAGACTATATAAAAACGGGATTCTTCTTCTAGTTTGTTGTTTATTTTCAGGTTTGAAGCTTCTCTTCAGACGCAAAATAACCCTGGGAACCAACGGACCAACAGATTTTAAAAAAAAAACAAAAAAAAAACCGTCACGAGTCATTGATCAGTTTAACAAATCCAGACTGACAATGCGGAGTCAAGTGTGGAGTTAGGGAAAGATGCAAAGCGTGGAGGATTGTGGGAAACTGAGTTCGGGAGAGGGCTCTGACCATAGATAACGTGAGACGCCTGTGACTGACGCTGCCGAAGTGCGGATTCGTCACACACGTCATCGCGGTGCGCGAAGTACTGGAAAACAAACAAAAAAAAAAAAAAAAAAAAAAAAACTACACGATAGTAGAAACGTTACAAAACCGGTGACATTAAAATTCTGTAATAGTTGATATTCGTGGGGTTAATGACGTGTTTACCAGCTGGAAAACAACAGAGCCAGACAGGATATGTGTTGCAGATATCTGTTATTCAATTCTTCCTATTAAAAAATAACATTTCAGAAATCCACAATTTAATTCTTCCTATACATAATTGTAATTACAGATATCCACAATTTAATTCTTCCTATACATAATTGTAATTACAGATATCCACAATTTAATTTTCACCATGACAAATGACATCACTTTCCCCATTCATCTCTATGGGGCGTGTCATTACCGACAGTCATAATTAAATTGCAGATATCCACAACTCACATTGCACATATCTACATCTGAATTATGGATATCCGTAATTCCAATTAAAGATGTCTACAATATAATTTTGACTAGGCATAATTCCAATTCAAGATATCTCTAAATGCCCTTAATTAAAGGCGGATTCTCCAATGGGCATAGGCCCACTTGAGGCCCACATAGGGCCCCATCTGGGCCAAAACGAGCAGTTAAAAAAAAAGGCTTTAAGTTTTAGATATGGGAGCAGATAACCAATAAGAAGTGCGTCGATACAATTGGTAACCTTAACAGAATTAATTGATTGGTGGGGTGCATTGTGGGAACCATGGAAACCTGCCCTGCGGCCCACCCCCTATCCACCGTCTTTAACACTAGAATTACCAGCCCTGATACCATAAACAAGGTAGCTTGTTATGTCCAGCGATGAAGTTGGAGGTAGTAATGTAGCATCGGAGCTCCATTCTTTAGCTGTGGGGTCGTAAGGATCTGTGTTATTGATTGTTGATCAAACCATTCCAAACATTGACCGGATTCTTTAAACAAGCTACCGCCATTTCTTCTGCCTTTTCCTCTTCATAAGCACCTAACTGACTGTTCAAATGTTGTGTTTAATAAGCCAATATCCGATGGAAAGCTTGCCTCACAGCAAGAAGGTCGCTGGTTCGAACCTTGAGGGCGGTGGCCTTTCAGTGTGGAGTTTGCATGTGCTCCCCGTGTATGCGTGGGTTCTCTCCAGGTACTCCGGCTTCCTCCCACTGTCCAAAGACATGCATGTTAGGTTAATTGATTACTCTAATTTCTCCCTAGGAGTGTGTGCGAGTGTGAATGGTTGTTTGTCCCCTATGTGTTGGCCCTGCGATGGACTGGTGACCTGTCCAGGGTGTACCCTGCCTCTCACCTGTTAATGCTGGGATAGGCTCCAGCTTACCCGCAACCCTTAATGGACCAAAGCAGTACAGAGAATGAATGAATATCTGTAACTGTCATTTAGGATATGTGACGAGTCTTGTGTCAGTTAAAGTGATGTCATTTTGGATATCTGCAATTCTTTTGCGACTAGTCAAAAATTAATTAGATATCTCTAATTGTATTTTTGACTAGTCAAAATGAAATTGTAGATATTTTTAATTAAAATTCTTACTAGTTAAAATATAATTGTGACTAGTCAAAATGATATTACTGATATCTATAATGTTAATTCCGGATAGTCACGTTTAGCTATTAAATGTTAAAATGACTTGCCATAGCTGTGTCAGTTCCGCTACACCAAGTGGGAATTATACTGAAAGTACATAGATATATACACGTAGATGCCGTCTCTGACTCTGCTGTCCATAGGAACGATGTGTCAACGTGGCTGCCATCTTGGGCCGGGGTAAGCCCCATCTACTTACTGCACTAGTCAAACAGAGGCAGAGGTCTATCAACGATTAAAATCACCATAACTCGCTGAATTTTCATACAATTTTAAAATCGGTTTGGTTTATTAGAAATGTCACGCTGTAACGGGGAGAATGCTGTAATGCGAGACTCGGCGAGACTTGGCAGGCTCAACATGGCGCACTACTGAAAACAAATGCCCCAAGCTAACAGAGAAAAATAAAAATAAAAAAATAAAATTATATAAGGATAGATAGATAGATAGATAGATAGATAGATAGATAGATAGATAGATAGATAGATAGATAGATAGATAGATAGATAGATAGATAGATAGATAGATAGATCACAACGAAGATCTTACCAGCCCCACGGATTTCATCAAAGAAAGCTTCCAGCGGATCGTGATGGGCAAGGCAAACAACGCTGCGGAGACGGGCTCAAAAACCGGCTACAGAAGGGTTCGCCCGGCAGATTTCCCCGAAGCGACCTGTCCAGTTTCTCCAGCTGGCAGCGATACGACGGATATCTTAATCTCCATCGACGGGAAGCTATCCAGTCTCGATGCCTGGCTCTCCCTGCTGGAAGTCCTCAGAGACTTGGTGAAAACCCTTACCGAAGGCGTAAGCTGAGTATCAGAGGAAAATAAGAAAAATGAAAGAATTAGTCCTAGGTCTACAGGCTCGTAGCATGAGAGATAACCTAGTTATTTCAGGGATCCCTGAGCAGATGGAGGAAGATACAGAGGCAGCTGTAAAAAAAATTATTAGAACCAATCTGAAACTTCCAGAGGAAAAGGTAAAAGCCATCTCCTTTCAGTTCAGAATGGTTCATTCTGTATGTTTATCTCTAAAGATTCTTTGTTACATAATGTGACATTTTTTCTTTATCACATCAGTTACTGCCAGCACACATACCTCAAATACATTCACACTGAGTTTGCCTCCTCCAGCTCTGCCTCAGGTACATTACTTCAAGGTCATCCACACCCAGTTGAACGCTGGTTGAAGGGGCCCCTGTGAAGTTTTGCCTCTAGCTCTAGAGTTATCTCTACATTTGAAGAGTTGCCTGAAGCAGCTACAGTCAGCAGTAATAAATCTTTCGGCCCTACCTTTGCATTCATGTGACTGGTAAGACAGGAACATTATGAAAGGATTCAGATTACAGCTAAAAGGTGGTCACATCTTTGATGTCAAAGTGTCCAGGGGCTGCACTCCTGAAACAAACAGTCAGGGACACGTCCAGCTGGATTTTTAGCTACATTTTGTCATGAGTGGCGGCGGAGGTGAGGACCCAAATGCAGGCAGACGAGACCGGAGGCAGAACTGTGCAGGTGACAATGGTTTATTTTCCAGAACTTAGGACAGGGGACCACACATAACAGGGAGTAAACCATATAAGGATCTGACAAGAGCAAACTGAAAACTAGGGATGGTGAAACCGAGGCCTCATGAATCATCGAGCCAACTTTGACCCAAATGCATGAAAATGGTTTGCTGTTCTGAATCATTTGACCAAACCAAAGAGCTCCATCTGCTGGCTGTGGGAGTCTGATGTATCAGAAGGACAACGTTGACACCTCACATCTGTCATCCCTATCTTAACTTGGAATACGTGTTCAATAAACGATACGTAATCTACCATCCGAGTGAATAATTATTTTCTGTTGTTCATATAAATAACAAGGAGGGGTATTAGGTAACATTTGTTTAGGTAACAGAATTGTGGTGTAACTTAAGTAAACCAATCTGTAATGATAGTAGTTACTCACAGTGGGAAGGCATGAGGGAAGGGTGTTTGTGCAACAGGGATAGTGACTGTGTTAGTTATTTTATACGGTTTTAGTAAAATTGTTTACTGTTTTATGTGTCTTATTATTTATAATAAATTTTGCAAATGCATCTAATCGTCTATCTCATGAGTTGTGTGTTTTTTTTTTTGCAAAGCTGATTGTTGTTGAATGTGGCACACTGCACATTTATGTACATAGATTATTTACTTCGAGTTTATTTAATGTTATCTTCTATCTAGTTTTTTTTTAATTATTTATTTTATGTTTTTTGGCATTCAGGTTGGACGGCAAAGTAAGATTTTCATTGTTCAGGGAAACTTGTTTTCTTACTGTGCAAATGACAATAAACACTTTGAATCTTGAATCTTGAAATGTATTATGAGAAAAATGCTTTGGCAACTTTGTGATGTGTCATAAGTTTTTATTTAAAAACGTATTTTCTCAATAATGTCAGGCTTCAGTCTGCTCCTCTTCTGGCACACTACCTCTCCAGCTTTAGAGAGGTAGTACCTGAAAGAAACACAAGAACAAAATTGTAATTAACCAACTTTAAAATGATCAAAATTCTCTGCTGATGATGATCAGAAACCAGCTCGGCTGTCTAAGGTCCTGCAGGTTGTAGTTTTCCTCTGCAGCTGCAGACCGAGACGTTTCCTCAGATGCTTCTGGTTGAAATTTGATTCAATTTAAAATCTGCTTTTTGCAAGGCTGTTAAAACATCTATATAAGGAGAAGGAAATAAAGCTTACATGTGATGTTGAAGGCACCGCCCGATCCGTCCTTCTCTCATACTCCGAGCTCCTTCAGCAGTTACCCTGGCAACGGCGTCCCCTGCAGAAGTTTGTTTCCCAAAATCTCTAAAAGCTAAGTGTAATCCAATATAAGCTCATGCTGATGTGGTGCTTTACCTAATTTTGTTGTCAAAATGTAATGTCGCACAATCGCTACAGAATCTCCTCTCAAAAACCTGTGATCTCCTCAGCATTTGGAATCTCTTGATTAGAAATTAACTAATGTCATTTTTTTTTTCCAATAGAATTTATTGACTTTTAAGGTCAGTACAACAAGTTTGGGTATAAACAGTCATCATTACAGTGAATAACAAAACAATAACAGAACAAAAACCATCAAGGCCAGGAGAAATTGTGATTGACGACATTGTACAATAACAAAAAAGGGATTATTAGAAGAGCAAGGACTTACAGATACAAAAATTTATATTTTTTTAGCTTTTGTATTCTTATGGACAAGACATTTAAGTGATTTAACATAACTGATAAAGCAGTTTATAAACCCACTGAAAGATGGCTTAGAACCTCTCCACTTACAAGTATGAATGTAGTATTTCCCAAGCAAAATAATAATGTTCACAACGTCTGCGATGCTTGTTTCCAGATTGTCCATGTAATAAATAACATCATTATAACCAAACACAGAAATGTTATTAATCTTAGGGATAGCCAACTGTGGATGTCAGGCCAAAACAAGTTGACAATAGCATTCATAGAAAAGATGAAAAATAGTTTCTGCCTTGGAAGAACAAAAGGAGCAAGGATCCACCAGTCGGGTTTGAATGTAGATTTCCTGTTGATGGTAATAACTCTGTTGTTCCATAATATATACTTATGTAGGGAGAAATTGTGGGTGAATAACATCTTTGCATACAGTAATACTTGTTTGTGGAAGTCCGAGAGGTGAACAGAAATTTTAGGTACTTCAAAATCACATCTAAGTAGGAGATTAATACCACCAGTCTTGTTAAATAGTTGGTTAGGAATGTGATACTATATTGACTGGGACTGAGAAATGCACTCTTTCAGCCATTTGATCCTAAGAGCAGCTATTACCGATTCAAATTCCATGGCTCTCAAGCCCCCATTGTTATAATCCCTGACCAGTTGAGATTTACGTAAATAGCGAGTTTTGTTTTTCCATATGAAATTAAAAATAATAGAGTTAGCTGTTTTTATAGCATCAGATGGTGTAAATAGGGATTGGCAGGGGTAAATGAGACTTGAAATCCCCTCAGCTTTTGTCATGCCTGCACCCTCCTCACGGGTGCGCTCCTCTTCACCTGAGTTCTGATCACTGGCCACAACACTACAACACCCACAATCCCTCAGCTTCAGACATCTTGGACACACCTGCCGTGAATCACTATCATCATCAGTGTACACCTGGTCTTCTCCCTACATAAGCCCCAGTCCTGGACTACTGCTTCGTGTGTTATTCTGCTTTATGGCTGCATTCTTCACATCTTCTCTGTTACCTGGAAGCTTTATTAAAGCTTGTTTCAGTATTACCTGCGATTGTGTCTGGCTCTTCCTGGGATCCGCCTGACATAATAACACACCAACATGGACACAGCAGGTTCTTCCCCTGGAGAGGGACCCTCCACTTTGACGGCTACTCCTCCTGATCCTGCGGTCATCCTCTCCCAGCTGACTGCTGTCGCTACCGCCCTGGAACAGCGGATAGCGAGACAAGAGACGATGATGTCAGATCTGCTTCAACATCTGCGTATCCAACCAAATCCCCAGCCCTCGCCAACACCGGTAACTCCATCGCCACCAGCGGGTGCGGCTGCTTTATCTTCTGCTGGTCGGTCTGCTGCCTCTCCTGTTAAGCTCCCCGAGGTTTATCATGGGGACTCTTCTGGTTGTGCCGGATTCCTCCTACAGTGTGATCTCTTTTTCTCATATCACCCGGAGATTCGGGACGGCGAGAGGATAGCCACTGTTATATCCCTGCTGGGAGGACGTGCAAGGGAGTGGGCCACAGCTGTCTGGAGCAGAGGAGGTAACCATCTCTCTGAGTACCCCCGTTTTGTGTCATTGTTTCGGGCAGTGTTTGATCATCCTCCAGAGGGCCGAGAGGGGGGTGAGAGACTGCTCCGCTTACATCAGGGAGCCCGCACTGTGGCGGAGTACGCTCTGGACTTCCGGACAGTATCTGCAGCGAGCGGTTGGAACGAGCCGGCTCTCATCTCCGCTTTCCGGCAGGGCCTCAACACAGAGATAAAGACGGAACTGGCCTGTCGGGATGACACCTTATCTCTGGATGCGCTGATTTCTTTGGCGATCAGATTGGACAATCTCCACAGAGAGAGACATGGCCGCATTGTCCGCTCTCCAACCCACCCGGACTCCGAGGATGAACCCATGCAGTTGGAACGCGCCCGGTTGTCAGCAGCGGAGAGGCGGCACCGAAGAGAGTATGGATTGTGCATGTATTGTGGGGAGGGGGATCACCTCCTGCAAAGCTGCCCGCATGTGTCGAGAGGAAAGGGGGATAAGAGAGGTCGGCGGTCCGCCGACCCCAGGGTGAGTGCGACACCTCCCACATATAGCACTGAGCAGTTTATTGTGCACGTCAGCATTCACGCTGGTAATCTGAGTCTATCTGTTCCAGCCCTAGTTGACTCGGGGGCCGCCGGCAACCTCGCCTCTCCCGCATTGGCTCGGCGGCTTCATCTTCCTCTCCACCTTCTTCCTCATCCTGTCGCCGTGCGCTCCATTGACGGGGGGCCCATCAGCGGAGGCACGGTAACCCATTTCGTCGGACCCGTCACACTGACACTGGGGAGTCATCAGGAGCACCTCACCTTCTTCGTCCTTCCCCGATCCCGCCACCTCCTGGTTCTGGGTTTGCCCTGGCTTGTGTCTCGTGAGCCTGTCATACACTGGAAGAACAAGGAGGTGAGGATTCCAGCAGCTCCTGGCAGGACCGTCCCAGCTCTCCAGATTGCGTCCACATCCGTAGAGAGCCCGTCCACAGCAGCAGATCTTGCGGTTCCAAGAGCTTATCAGGACCTGGCGGCGGTATTTAGCAAGACCCGAGCTACGCAGCTGCCGCCTCATCGTGCATGGGATTGCGCCATCGATCTTCTGCCCAACTCCTCACCCCCTCGGAGTAGGATTTATCCTCTCACTCAAGCCGAACACCGCGCTATGGAGATTTATATTGAGGAGGCTCTGAAACAGTAGTTCATCCGTCCGTCCTCCTCCCCGGCTGCTGCCGGGTTCTTCTTTATCGACAAGAAGGATGGGGGCCTTCGTCCATGCATTGATTACAGGGGACTGAACAACATTACTGTGAAATACCGATATCCCCTTCCCCTAGTGCCGAGTGCGCTGGACCAGCTCAGGGGCGCCACGGTTTTCACCAAGCTGGACCTGCGTAGCGCCTATAACCTGGTGCGCATTAGAGAAGGGGATGAATGGAAAACGGCCTTTAGCACTCCTACAGGGCACTTCGAGTATTGCGTCATGCCATACGGGCTGGCCAATGCTCCCTCCGTCTTCCAGGGCATGATTAATGACATTCTTAGGGACATGTTGGGGAAATTTGTCATTGCATATATTGACGATATTCTCATCTACTCCCAGACCAGCTCCCAGCATGTCCTGCATGTGCGACAGGTCCTGAAGCGGCTACTGGATCACCATCTGTACGTAAAGGCAGAGAAGTGTGCGTTTCACCAGTCCTCCGTTTCCTTCCTGGGGTATATCATCGGCCCTGACGGGGTGCGAATGGACGAGGCTAAAGTCGAGGCTGTCACCTCCTGGCCACCTCCTAAGTCTGTGAAAGACCTCCAGCGGTTCCTCGGGTTCGCCAACTTTTACCGGCGCTTCATCAGGGGCTTCAGCACGGTGGCGGCCCCTCTTACCGCGTTGCTCCGTGGCAAGCCTAGAGCCTTGGTGTGGACGCGGGCTGCTGAGGAGGCTTTTGCGGATCTTAAACACCGCTTCACTACAGCGCCGGTCCTGCGTCTTCCGGACCCCGATCTGGCATTTGTGGTGGAGGTGGATGCTAGTGACTCTGGGGTGGGGGCCGTTCTCTCTCAGCGCTCGGGTGATCCACCGAAACTCCACCCATGTGCTTACTTCTCCAGGAAGCTTACACCTGCAGAGCGTAACTATGATGTGGGGGATCGAGAACTGCTGGCATTGAAACTGGCGCTTGAGGCATGGCGGCATTGGTTGGAGGGGGCTCACCATCCATTCCAGGTCTTCACGGATCACCGCAACCTGGAATATCTCCAAGCGGCCAAGCGCCTGAATCCCCGTCAGGCGAGGTGGGCTCTTTTCTTTACCCGCTTTAATTTCTCCATTTCTTACAGACCCGGCAGCCGTAACACTAAGGCTGATGCACTGTCACGTCGAGATGGCCAGATTGAATCAGCCCCGGAACCAACGCCCATCCTGCCTGCCTCTATCTTCCTCAATCCCATCCTTTGGGATCTGGATGCAGATATTGACCGGATGTTGAGGAGGTCTCCTGCGCCTCCCGGTTGCCCTGCCCACCGGCGGTTCGTTCCACTGAGCCTCCGGAACAGAGTAATCAGGTGGGCACACACATCGGCTTCCTCGGGTCATCCAGGTGCCAAACGCACGGCGGACTTGCTCGCCCAGAAGTATTGGTGGCCCCGCCTGGCTGAGGATGTGCTTCAGTGTGTTCGTTCCTGCTCTGTTTGCGCCACCACTAAATCTTCTCGCCGACCTCCAGCGGGGAAACTCCTGCCGTTGCCTGTTCCCCAGAGACCGTGGTCCCACATCGCTGTAGATTTCCTGACTGACCTACCAGCCTCAGATGGTTTTACGGTGATCTTAGTGGTGGTTGATCGTTTCTCTAAGTTTTGTAAGTTTATCCCTTTTGCCAGACTCCCCACTGCTCTCCAGGTTGCAGAGGCTTTACTGGGCCAGGTCTTCCGGAACTTTGGCCTGCCAGAGGACATGGTCTCGGACCGGGGCCCGCAGTTTGTCTCCCGTGTCTGGAAGTCTTTCTTTCGCCGCCTGGGGGTGGCTGTGAGCCTGACATCTGGGTATCATCCGGAGTCCAACGGACAGGCGGAACGGACCAATCAGGAGCTGGGACGGATGCTGAGGGCACATTGCTCTAGGACCCAACACGACTGGTCGCGATTCCTGCCATGGGCTGAATACGCCCAGAATTCCCTCAGGAATGCCTCGACGGGCCTGACGCCGTTTCAGTGTGTTCTGGGGCATCAACCTCCACTGAGTCCCTGGATTCCTGACCAGGGGGGGGTACCGGCCGTGGACGCCTGGTTTCACCGAGCGGAACGGGTGTGGCAGGATACGCATGTCCAACTCAACATGGCCATCCGGCACCAGAAGATCCAAGCCGACCGCCATCGCTCGGAGGCCCCCGTCTTTCAACCAGGTGATCGGGCCTGGCTGTCGACCCGGGATCTTCGTCTCCGTCTTCCGTGCAGGAAGTTGAGCCCCCGCTACATCAGACCATTCAAGATCCTTCGCCGGATAAACGAGGTGACCTATACACTGCAACTGCCATCGCACTTCCGCGTTTCACCCTCCTTTCATGTCTCCCTCCTCAGGCCAGTGATCAGGGGACCGCTGTCGGACGAGGTACCGCCGGAGGAACCCCCGCCAGCTCTGGAGGTTGAGGGGACGGTGGCCTATTCTGTCCGGTCCCTCCTGGATTCCCGTAGGCGCCGGGGTCGCCTCGAGTACCTGGTGGACTGGGAGGGCTATGGACCGGAGGAGCGGAGCTGGGTCCCTAGGGAGGATGTGTTGGATCCCCACCTACTTCGGGACTTTCACCGGGCTCGCCCTGATCGCCCAGCTCCCCGTCCCAGGGGCCGTCCTCCTGGTTCTTGGCGAGGCACGTCGGGGGCCGTGCCTCGGAGGGGGGGTACTGTCATGCCTGCACCCTCCTCACGGGTGCGCTCCTCTTCACCTGAGTTCTGATCACTGGCCACAACACTACAACACCCACAATCCCTCAGCTTCAGACATCTTGGACACACCTGCCGTGAATCACTATCATCATCAGTGTACACCTGGTCTTCTCCCTACATAAGCCCCAGTCCTGGACTACTGCTTCGTGTGTTATTCTGCTTTATGGCTGCATTCTTCACATCTTCTCTGTTACCTGGAAGCTTTATTAAAGCTTGTTTCAGTATTACCTGCGATTGTGTCTGGCTCTTCCTGGGATCCGCCTGACAGCTTTTGACAGGAGAATGCGGCCTAGCAGAGATATATCACGTGATAGCCAGTGGTTTAAAGATTTTTGGATGGATTTCAGTCTAGGAGAAATATTCAAGGTTACCCTGTTCTGCCGATTTCTTGATATTTTTAGGCCGAGGTATTTGACCTCACATCTTACCGGGATGTTATCAATATGCCTTTGTTTGTTATCATGGACAGTCAGAATTTCACATTTTTGGAGATTAAGAGCTAAACCAGATGCTTTGGGGAAAAAAATGAACTTTGTCTAATACTTTGGGAACCATATCACCATTGTTGAGCAGTAATGCTGTGTCATTTACTGGAAATCTTGAGGAGGGACCCCGAGAAAGGGAGATGCTACAATACAATATCTTTGTAAAACATTTGAATAACTCTACAAAGTTCTTCCCGAATCCAAACATGGCTAAAGATGAAAATAGAAACGGGTGCTCTAGGGAGTCAAAGGCTTTAAAGAAATCTAAAAAAAGGATCAGACTTTCTTGAGGGACTAGAGAACTGTAATCAAGTATATCTAGGATTAAACGAGTGTGGTTATGAATATGTCTACCTTTTATGAATGCCGATTGTGTCAATAATTGTATTTAAGCCTCTTTTAAGTCTATTTGCGAAAATGTGAGCTAGCAATTTGTAATCTACGCATAGAAGTGTAATAGGTCTCCAGTTGTCCAAGGAAAGTTTGTCTTTGTTGGGTTTAGGTATGAGAGTAATTAAACCTTGTTTCATAGTTGGTGACAACATGTTATTTTCAATACATTCCATAAAGGCCTCGTATACTAAAAATCTGATTTCATTCAAAAAATGTTTAAAGAATTCTACAGTGAGGCCATCGGAGCCGGGAGACTTGCCGTTGGACATTTGAGACAGGGCATCATCCAGTTCAGTGATTGTCATTTTAGCTTCTGTCAGGGATTTAAAGTTATCATCGATTCTAGGGTTAAAAGCATGAGTTGGCGACCTATCTTGCCATTCATCTGGGACCACATTAAAGTCGCCTGCTATTATGACCTTGTCTGTAGAGAACATAAACTTCCATTCATCAATCATGGTATTCACGTTGCGCATTAGTCTCCTATTTTTAGATTGGTTATTGAAACCATAGATGTTAGCCAAGATGTATTTACAGTCCTCGAGTTCAATAATAATCATAAGCCAGTGGCCTTCATTGTCACCCTTCTGTTCAATGACTTTGCCACCATTGGGGTTAAAGAAAATAGCCACACCCGCTGAGTGTGCGGTTCCATGCGAAAAAAATAAGTCATTGGTGCATCCCCATTGGGATCTCCAGAAATTAACATAATTTTTTGTCGAGTGTGTCTCTTGAAAAAGATAGCAGTTAATTCTAGGTTGTTCCTTGCAGAAAAGAAAAATTGCCTTGCGTTTTGTGCTGTTCCTTAAGCCTCTAACATTTAATGAGAACAATGAAAGTGTCATAAGTAGAATGTGAGTAAGGGCAACTATACAGTGCAGGCATAACATAAACATAGACCAAAGAAAAAAAAAAGAAGAAAAAGGGGGGGACATAAAGCTGTTCTCCCTATACACCCCTTTCCCCCCTATCCCCTTCAATCTTAATCCCTCCCTTTCTTTCCTCTTTTTCCCCCTTTCTTTCCTTCTTTCTTTAATTATTATATTTTTTATTATTATTATTATTACTTTTAATTCCTTTTTCTATTATCCTTAATTTTCTTTCCCTTTTCTTCTTCTTCTTTTTTCCTTTTTTCTTTTTGTTTGTAATTTTTTACTTTCCTCTTCTTCTTCTTTCTCTCTATTACCCCCTTTCCAGCAAAATGTTTAACAATGTGAAAAGCATGGATGAAACCAACGAAAGACAAATATGGTACACCTTCATCCATTAGCAGCTAAAGTCAGGAGGAGAAGAAGAAAAAAAGGAGTTCAGTTTGTCACTCGGCGTCCGTTGATGAAGGCGCAGCCGTCGTGAAGGAAAGCTTTTAGTCCCTTCTTCCTCGCTTCCTCCACCTTTGGCCACAGGCGGGTGTGTGCTTCGCAGTCTTCCTTGCAGAAATCCTCCCTAAAGCGAATCTTCCGGTCATTGCAGATCCTGGAATTCTTGGACATTTTCCAAACTTGATCACGAACTGTTGTCATACCAAATTGGATGATGATTTGTCTGGGTCTGTCCGTTTTGGTCTTCTGGCCCAGCCTGTGCACCGTATCCACTGTGTTCTGGAGTTGCTGAGTCGACATGGGAACAATTTCAGCTATGATCATAATCACTTCCTCTCTGAAGTTTTCACCATCTTTTTCAGGTAAGCCATTCAAACGTAGCGACCAATTTCGTTTGTATCTTGCATGCTCCAAGCAGCGATCCTTGAGCTCCATTTTCTCTTTTTGGAGTGCAGTCATTTGAGTCTTCAATTTGTTTACATCTTCAATAATTCCTTTTAAGGCTGAAGTATTGGTGTCAACCGACTCTTTTATCTTGACAACTGCATCAGTGTTTTTCTTCAGTTGCCACTCAAAAGCCTGTATAGATTCACCTTGAATATCAAATTTTCGAGCAAGGCTGTGGATGGCGTTGAGAAGCATGCTATTGGAGACTTCGCGTTCCGGATCAGCTGTCTTGGATTTTTTTGGTTTTGGACTTTTCAGTGGGGTATGGTGTCTATTCGTTTGGGGGTCGTTTGGTTGTTTCAGGCAGGTGCTTTCTTCCGCTTGTTGTTCCAACCACTCGATGTCTTCATCGTCACAAGCTTGTTGCAGGGTGGCTATCGAGTAGCCATGAACCATGCTAGCTCCAGCCATGCTTGCGAAAAAAAGACTTTGAGGAAGTTGTATAAAGAAGAAACAGAAGCTGGTTGGAAGAAAAAAAGACAAAGCAGGTTTCTTGCAGCAGTCAGAGCGTGGTTTGCGAGCTGAGAGGACTTGGGAAGAGAGTTTGGGAAGGTCTGATAGAGTTAGGTTTGGGAGCCTGCACGAGGTATGTCTGCTCACTCCGCCATCTTAACTAATGTCATCCTAACTAATGTCATGTCCCTTTGAAGATCCCGCGTGCTGCTCGATACGCGCTGATGACGTAACGAGGCCTCGTTTGGTCTATCATGTGACTTTCGTCATGCTGTATCCTGCTTAGAGACAACGCTCACAACACTTCCGTGTCACATGCTCGACACGTGATTGAGCAGATCGGCTCGAGCATAACGTCCCTACGAAAACCATGGGGTATATATGCACAGAGGGAGTAACGAGGAACAGGTGAAGTGAACCAAAGAAAAAACCAAACCAAAGAAAAAAGAGAAAAGACAAAATCTAAAGAGTCCAACATCAGTCCAAGAAGTCCAAAAGTGTGATCAGCCTCCTGCATCAGACACAGCTTCGTGATAGGCCGGTCCAGGCAGCTAGTCTGAGTCTTGATATAGACTTGGCGAACAAATCCTCTTCAATCCAAAACAGTCTCCATCACTCGTCCCATTGGCCAAGAGTTTCTTGGTACAGAACTGTCCATGATGAGAACAAGATCTCCCGCGGTGAGGTTCCTCTTCACTCTTGTCCATCGCTGACGCTCCTGCTGTTGCAGTAAGTTTTCCTTCACCCATCTTTTCCAAAACAAGTCAGACATATATTGGACTTGTTTCCATCTTCTATGTGTGTACACATCTGTGGGTTGGAATACTCCTGGTGGAAATGATAGGGAAGTCTTTAACCAAAGTGATTTGGCTTTAAAGCTTCGAGGTCGTTTGGATCCATGGAGGCTTTAGTGATTGGACAGCTGGTCCTTTGCCAGTATTATAGGATGTTTTGCCTCAACAGGCATCAATGATCTACTGAGCCTGCCACCAATGGATTCCATCTTCAAACTGTGGACAGAGCTTACAAAGATGACTGAATTTCATAATGAGCTGTGGTTTCTCCAGGCTGGCTAGTTCCTCAGGAAATCTCTTTCTTTGACAGACCTTGATGATGGCAGCCTCAGCCCTGTCCAGTTCTTCTACTGAAATACTCCTAAACACAGCAGTCCTCTTGATGCTGCTTAGCTCCTCTTATCACCACTGTCACTGTCTCGAAAATCAATGAATAAATGTTTTATGCTGAGCAGTATTTCATAGATCGGCACATTGTATACCGATGTGCTGTCTCCAAATATATATAACTCGCCATTATAAAAAAAAATTGCTTAATGCTTTACAGTTTTCTTCCAGATGCATGGGAATTTGACATTAGCTGTTTAACAGATATGTGTGACTTTACGCATTATAATAAACCCAGACTTTTATAAAAGTGTTTTCAGGGACTCCTCCATCTCCCCACTGCAGTCTAGACCCATTTAACATGTTATGTGAGCCTCACAGAGCCAGTGTGACCCAGGTCACCATTTCTGATGGCCGCCAGAATGACATTATTATAAGTAATTGTTGGAAATTTGCTCCAACAAATCTGTTTAAAAAATTATGTTGAAATTTATTCTCCAGTAAATGTTGCTGCATCATGTTTTGTATTGAAGCTGCTCTCTTACTGGGGACTGCCTTACTGGGAGCTACCTTACTGGAAACTGTCTCACTGGGAACTGCCTTACTGGGAACTGTCTGACTGGGAACTGCCTTACTGGGAACTGTCTGACTGGGAACTGCCTTACTGGGAACTGTCTGACTGGGAACTGCCTTACTGGGAACTGTCTTACTGGGAACTGCCTTACTGAGAACTGTCTGACTGGGAACTACCTTACTGGAAACTGTCTCACTGGGAACTGCCTTACTGGGAACTGCCTTACTGGGAACTGTCTGACTGGGAACTGCCTTAATGGGAACTGCCTGACTGGGAACTGTCTGACTGGGAACTGTCTTACTGGGAACTGTCTGACTATTAAAACAGAAATGTTTTAATATGTAGCCGTCTATCTACAGCAACATTTACTTCCTTCTTCCATTCGGTTTTCTCCTTGTTTTTATTCTGATATAAGGGCCTTATTGTTGGTCTTGTCCCCAAGTTATTTACTGATGTGTTGTTTTCTTCAATTCAAGTTCCTTGTTTAAGGTTAAAGTGCTGGTTTTGCTCTGTTCTTCTTCCTCCTGTCCACCTCCTCCACCCTGCAGCATTCTGGTCTCTGTGTATACAGAAATAATAATGAATGAATGAAAATGAATAGAAATACAATGTATTAAATTAAATCATTGCCTGCAAATTAAATAATTAGGAAAATATCTGTGTGTAATGCAGGTTGGTATAACTCCAAAACTATTTGACCTCCATTCTTAATACATAATTAAATGGACACATTGTGTGACAGATGTGGGATTAGTGGTTGGACAGGAGTATCCATTAATGTATCCAATGCCTGAAAGAGGTTTACTTCCTGTTTTAGAGAAGAGGAGACTGTACCAAGGGTCTACCAACAAAAAGAGACCTGCTTGTGTTGAACTATGGTCATTCTACTAGTGAATGTAGCTAAAAATCCAGCTGGACGTGTCCCTGACTGTTTGTTTCAGGAGTGCAGCCTCTGGACACTTTGAAATCAAAGATGTGACCTCATTTTAGCTGTAATCTGAATCCTTTCATAACGTTCTGGTCTTACCAGTCACATGAATGCAAAGGTAGGACCAAAAGATTTATTATTGCTGACTGTAGCTGCTTCAGGCAACTCTTCAAATGTAAAGATAACTCTAGAGCTCTTGGCAAAACTTCACAGGGGGCCCCTTCAATCAGCGTTCAACTGGGTGTGGATGAACTTGAAGTAATGTACCTGAGGCAGAGTTGCAGGAGGCAAACTCAGTGTGGATTTATTTGAGGTATGTGTGCTGGCAGTAACTGATGTGATAAACAAAGAAAAAAATGGTACATCATGTAACAAAGAGTCTTTAGAGATAAACATACAGAATGAACCATTTCCTCTGAACTTAGTTTCCATCATGTGGATTTGGAGAGAGTACCGAACCATCTTATGGAAGTTGTAGCTGACCCATTTTCATTATTCATCACACTTTCCTCATATTAGGCACATTTCCCTACATGTAACACAACTGTTAACCACACAGGTCAAATACAGGTCATACTATATTTTAAATTTACATATTAAATCTAAATGTAATGTTTTGAGGGGTTGACGACTGACGAACAATTAAAAGGAGCCCTCTCTGCTGAAACAGAGAAACATGGTTTCCTATATAATAATTATTCTGTTTTGACTCTACAGTGTTAGTTTCATGCATGTAAGTTACATACAGGCCTAATAAACAGGATCCAGAAACTTCACTAATTTTGTTCTGCTTCACTTGATCAGAATTGAAACCTGAAACTTTTATTTGTTCAATGTGCCATCGTCATTTTTTCCTCACCAGCAACATATTTACTGATGTTTAAAAAATACTAAAAAACATCACAAATTTTTCCATTTATGACTCTAAAACTAATGAAACAGACCTTGTGGTTGGAGAGAAACACTCATTTAATTTCATTTTTAATATTTTTAAAGGTGAACTTAAGACTTACCTTCTTAGCAAAGCATTTAACTGACTTGCATTTAGTATTCATAATTGGTATTTTACTACATGTATGTTTAGTTTATTTATTATTGTGTGATTGTGTTTTACCAGATTAGTCAGTATTTACTTTTTTAACACATTTAGAATTTCCACATTTTTAATGAACAAGTGATAAAAAGCCTTTTATTTCATTCTTAACGGCCTTTTATACCACAATGGCCTATATGTATATGTATCTGCTTTTAGTGTGTATGTGTGGGTATATGTCATGTATGTGTGTGTAGGCGTGACTTAGTGGTTTGTGGTCTGGAGGACTCTTTGGAAAAAGATTTTTGTTGTTATTTTTAATGTAAAACACTTTGTTTTGCAAATTGTATGAAAAGTGCTTGATAAATAAATTTTGATAGATTAATAAATAACGTGTGTCTTTGATATTTTAGCATTAGTGTTTGTGACTGTTACGTGATCAGTGGCTTCATCTTTTACTCAAACATCTTTGGCATCTATTAATTTCAGGGTGTAGGTTGACAGAAAACTTCTCAGGTATGTTTTGTAAAAGCAGGCAGCAGCTTCAGGCGTCCAGTGCACCTATATGCAAATTAAAAAGCTCAACTAGGAGAACAGGTTGGATATGGTACAAGCTGTCCAGGCCTCCTGAGAACTGACTAAAATACAAGACTGGAACCCCTTTTTTCTTTTGGGTGGAGGGTGGGGGGCTTGGCCAAAAGATCACAAGAAAAGAGACAATGTCATCAGGACTTTGCCATTTTGGGGGAACCTGCTGCCTCCATCGACACTTTCAGGTTTCTCGCTAGCAAACGTTGTTAAAAACACGTCTAAAAACACACGTCCTCACCGCGATCAGCTCACATGGAAAGTGGAGTCATAATGATGCAAAACCATTAATAACTTAAATCATTACAAGCAGATGAACAACAGATAAAGTTCAGGTTTAGATGCGTTGCCACCAGTTTCAGTCTCAGACATCTGTGTCTTCCTTGTGTTTGGTGGACGTTCGTACACCTGCCATGAATTTAAAAACTACTGATCATTAAATGAGCCTGCAGAGATTTTTACAACCTGATGGGTGAAAAAAGCAAAAGCCACATGACGGGGGGTAATGGAAGAAACCAACTGGAAATCAACCAGAAATGAGCAGGACAGGGACTCTTTGGGGTCTCAGATCTGGTGGAACACTTACAGACTCTAGAACTGGTGTAGCAGGGACTGGTGGGACATCTGCAGCCTCCATGGTAGTGATTGCAGCTGGCAGAGCACCTTAAAGTGAGAGCAAATTAGTGTGAATTTACTCTGACTGAAGCCCAGCAGCTTTGATTCAGCTTCACCAACAGTTTAATAAAGATGTGTGATTCTTTGGTATTTGAGTATCAGTTTTTGGGAATAGTTGGTGAACTGGTTTCGGCTGAGACTCAAGATGCTTACCTGACAAGATGATGAGGACACATTCAGTTCAGTAGAGGGAGGTTCCCGTCACCGTCGACTCCACATCCAGTCCTCCCCTTGGATTCTATTGGGTATCGTCAAGAGCGAAGACACAAATAAAAAAGGGAAAACATATTAAATTACCAAAGAAAGTTATAATAACTGATGTTTTTGTTCTTGTTTTCAGCATCGTAGGTGATCCTCTTCACTGACCACACAGGTTTGTCTTACACACACATACAAACCTCATAAATAGATCACTTACAGCTGTATAGCACTTATTTACCTTGTTTATAGATATTATTACAGCTCTCTAAATGCCAGTATAATTATTTTAAGTACTACATTATTTATTATGAAGTAAAAAAAACAAAAACAAAAATAATTTCTAACTAAAAAGTAGTCAAGGGGATAGTTTTAGGTAGTAATTAGTGTGTTAGATATGTCAACGCTTAGCAGTAAAATAGATTTGGTTGCATCAGTATTTTTCCGTAGTGTCAGATACTCCCTCTGGTGACCTTTGACCTTGACTTCTATTGAAATTAAACTTTTTAATCTCACTGTCATTACAGTTTAAAAAGCTTAATTCTTTAATGTCAGAGTTTCATCAGGAAGAAAAAATGTGAGATTTGATATTTTTGCTGGATTCTACCAGATTAAACTGTTTTACCATTATAGGCAGATGCTGGAAATTCTGGTCTTGTTATATTAAAGAGCTGTGGGGCCACCAGGGGGCGCCAAGAGGGATTTGTTTGTGTGTGAAGTAATTCCTGATTATTAAAATGTTGACTAAAAATATCATACACACAAAACAAATAGATCCATTAATTAATCTTGGGCCCACTGGTAGCCTTTGTAGGAACTGACACTATGTAAAAAATATGAATCCAATCAACAAAGTTTAAAAGACAAATGAGGGGAAAAGACACAAGAAAAAGACACAACCTCTAGCCGTAACGCAGCCGAAATGATCATCAAATAATTTTTAAGAAGCTGAGAAAAATATAAAATAAAGTATAAGAGTAAAGTTCTACAACACAACCTGTAGTGGCCTATGAGGGATACACACTCTGAATGACCACTGCTCCACTTTCTGCTGCTTAATAAAGATTATAGAGCTATGATCTTCATTAAAAAAATTAATATTTTCTATTGTCCTCATTTTCTGGAGACTATGTAAAATAATCTTACATGGTCCTCAGAAACAACAGAGAGGTTTAAGCTGTGGGCCCACACACTCACACACACACCAGCTGCTAACCAGAATACAAATTTAATAAGATTAAACCAACCTCAGAGTAACTACTTACATGTACAGAATAGTCAAAGTCAGCGTCTCTTATTTCACCTCCCAGCAGCTGGAACTGAGGATCCAGCTGAGTTGTAATGACACAGCTAGCAGGAACGTCCTTTCACTGGGGAGATGGTGCTTCTTCTACCTCGTCGCCAGAGGGAGAACAGGCTTTCTCGTGGTCACCTAAAGCTCTGTCCAGGCTGCTGTGGAGTGTTTTCTGTGGCTTACAGTGAAACAGCAACGTTCCTCTCAGACCATCTAAACGGCTTCCTACAGTGCTGCAGGCTACTATAGGCTACAGTATATAAACTATATGGTGAAGCTGGTACAGCAGAGAAGCTCAAACTCAAAGTATGACCATAGAAATCTTAACGTTTTACACTCATCTCCTCCCACATTTGCAGCTGCAAGCTTGAGCCTCGTGTACGTGCTGCTTGCTTCATTCCTCACCCCTGCCTCACCTGACAGCCTCAGGCCTGTACAGTCCTCAGCAGAACTACTCAGTCCGGTCCCACGAGGGCTGCAGCCCCACAGGTTTTCATGTCTCCCACTCAATTCTTTATTTAAAGGATTGATCAAAATATTAAATAGTAATTGTATTTTATAATGAAGTAATGCACATAGATAAGACTTCTATGCAAACTGAATTAGAAATCAGTTAGATACATACAAAGTATTCACAAGTGATAAATTGGCCTAAAAAAGAAGCTCTAAGTGAATCTTATCAGGGACTTGAGCCAAAAACCTAAATCTTTAAAAAGAACCAGACTTCTTGTCGTGTTGTTGTTCACATATTCATACTTTGCCATGGCATCGGCCAGCCTTCATCCTTTTTAAACCTTCTGGCAACTTCCTGTTTCCCACTTTTCTGCATTAACCACACCCACTTCACATCGCTGTCCAACCACGCAACAGCTGCCAGACACCACACGATAATAAAATTCTGCCTAGATGATGTGTGGAGAACAGACAAAAGAGTCAAATCTGAGAGGAAGAACAACTTTCTCTGTTCTTACAGAGTATTAACAGGCCTTTACCCCCCATCCCCAGCCAACCTGAAGACAGCAACACAAACGAGACGTCTCAATACCCAATAACAAGCTGTTTAATATACAGCATTGATGGTACTGCACTAGAAGCAAGAGTTACACAGAACACTGCAAGCTATGAAAAGACAAAGCAGTTATTCTCTAGAACAAAGTATTATTAGAAATGTCCCTTTAGGAAATAAATTCCTTCTTAGATTAACAGCAGCTAACAGACATGATGAAAGGAATTAATACAATAATGATGAGAATGTGTCTTACAGTTTTTGTCCAATCAGCTTTGTGTTCCAGCTTTCTGACAGCTGATTGGATCCCTTCCAACATGCTCCACCCCCTTCTCTACCTGTTTGCTCTCATCTCACTGGGAGGTAAGCCAGAGACACATCAGTCAACCAGAGACAGAGAAACATTCACATCCTTAAGATGAGCAAAAGTTTAAACTCACATTTTACCCTGTAAGCAGTAAAAATCTGCATTAGAAATGTTTACTTCAGTAAAAGTATGCACGTGTAATAGTACAAGGTCATGTTATCAATCATGTTATAAGTGCTGGGTTTATATAAAACAACTGTTGTAGCAGAGGTGAAGCTCTGTAATGATTTAGGTCAGGGATGTCAAACTCCAGTCCTGCAGGGGTTTAAATGTTCCTCTCGATTCAAATCAAACAGATCGAATAGCTTGTTGTCAAGTTTTCCACAATGAGCCATTAGTTTGACTTAGGTGTGTTGAGGCAGGGAAACATTAAAAGCTGTAGGACAGCAGCCCTCAAAGAGTTTGACAACCTTAATTTAGATGAAGAAGCCGTTCCTGGAGGAGGACAGACAAGTCCAGAAACCAAAGTCCATGTAAAGAGTTGGTGTATAACAGGAGAGGTGGTCAGTGTGAAGGGAAAACACATGAAAGGCAAGAACAAGTATAAAAACTGGAGCTGAAAACATGCAAATGAGGAACAGATGTGGGTCATAAACAAGTCTCCAATCTACAGTAAATACAAAGAAGGTTTATCATCTAAAGGAGCAGAAGAGCAAAACAAAGGCAAGAAACATAAATTACTGCAGTTCACAGAAAAAAAAGATTTAAAACAACAATATTTAACATGAAAACCTCCTAACCATCATTTCTATAATAAAATTATCTGATTTCTATCAATTAAAGGAAACTTTGGTTTCTGTCATGGTTTTTGGGTTTTGGTGGGTGTTTTGATCATGTTTAGGATTTTGGTTTTTGTCATGTTTAGTTCGGTGTTCTTGGTTTATAGTTATGTTCATGCTTTAGCTTTCAGTTTTGTCATGTTTGGTTTTTTTCCCTCTTGTTGTCCTGTGATTTCTGTTCTGCCTCATTAGATCACCTGGCCTGATTAGTCATCCACTTCACCTGTGTCTTGTTACTCCCTCTGTGTATAAGTACCCCTGGTTTTCAGTCATTCATTGTCAGATCCTTATTTGGTCATGTGTAGTTTTTGTTCACTGGAGTTATCCCTGTTGTGTGTGGTTCCTTGTCTCAAGTTCTGGGAAATAAACCTGTCACCTGAATCAATTTTGCCTCCTGCCTGACTGCCTGCATTTGGGTCCTCACCTCCGCCCGTTTCACATGACAGTTTCTTAATAAAACAAAAATGGTCAATACACACAAATCTGATGTTTTTACTTAATTTACAGTAAAACATGATGTAAAAGTTCTTCATGTGCTCTGTGTTTATTAATGAGTGTGTGAGATTATCCTGACATCTTTATAGAACAAAGCTGCTGACTGATGATGTTTTATTCCATCAAAATGTGAAGAAGCAGTTTGAACTTTAGTCAAAACTGCTGACAGACTGAAGCTCATCTCTCATGTTTCTCCATCTCTGCAGGTGCTGGTTTTACAGAGAGATTTTCTGTAAATAAAGAGTTCAACATCAGCTTCTGTCCCATCACGTTTTACCAGAAAGTCTACACCCAGCTCTACGTACGTAGGATGAAAGCAGATGACTGAGAATATCTTTGTGTCTTTCTACCTGCTGTCAGTATTAATGTTTTCTCTCTGAATGAGAGCAGTGTGTGTTTACAGCTCAGTTCAGGATTATTTGTGTAAACACCTCAATATCTTTTTCCCATCTGTCTCATATTAGAAATAAAACAGCTGCTCTATGAGAACTAATAAAATCTGAACCAGAGTTGAAAGTTGATGATGTAGAAAATCTAAAGATAAGATCATAAATGGAGTGAAACACACACTGCAGTGTGAAGAGAACTCCACATCTCTGCATAAATACATGATCCTAACAAAGTCTGCACCGTTGGCCAGTATTTCATGTTTCTTATTTAAATGACTCCTGTTTGCATCATCTGTGAAAATAGAAAAACGTTTATTTTAATTAGATGTGTGTGTTTGATATTTAACAGGTGAACTTCACCAGTCAAAACTTCGTCGTCTGTTTCAACGGCTTTTACAAAACTTCAACCTCAGGAGACTGTTTTCTTGGTCCTCCACCCGATGATGGTTCTGCTTGGTTGTTTAGTGAAAATGCATCTTCTCTGGGACGTTTAGTGAAGCAGGACGTGTCTACAATAACAAACCCAGCAAATTGTGCGTTTTCCTTTTGGGTTGTTCATAACAGCGAAAACGTAAGTTATTTATGGGAGAAGAATAAATTTAAGTGTTAATTTTTCTAGATAAACAGATTAAATGCATAAAAGAGAAATTAATGAAAATATTGGTAACACTTTATAATAAGGTTCTGTTGTAAGCCATTTGTAAGTGATTAGTTAATGATGAACTAAACTTTACAAAGCTTGACAATACATTAATAAATGATTTCTAAATAATGTGGTAATAGTTTGTCTATGTTTTGCTGATTTAATCTAAATCCTTTACAAGTGATTAGATGATGATAAACTAATCATTTATAACACATTTACAATTTATTAATAAATAATATACTAATGTTTGATCATTTATTTGTATCTGTAGTTTTAAGTGTAGTTGTTAGCTGTAAGCTGCTCTTTTGTAAAGCAGAGGTCCCCAGCTCTGGTCCTCAAGGCCCACTATCCTGCAGGTCTTATTAATGGCTCATTAGCAGACTTGTGCAGACCTTGTAAGAGAGCTAAGACCTGCAGGATAGTGGGCCTTGAGGACCAGGGTTAGGAACCTCTGTTCTAAAGCACAACATGCAATTATGTGAACTGGTTCTATGTCCCATGGACGATCACACCAGATGCGTCTGCACCCCCACATTTGTTGCAGATAATTTGTAACAGGTAATAAAAATCTACAAATGATTAGTAACACATTTACAAGTGATGAGCTCTTTACACTTTAGACTGTGGGATGCAAGAAGATCTGAAAATGACTTGTACACATGTACAGATCATTTGTAACAGGTAAGAAAGATGTATAAATTATTAGTAACACATTTATAAGTGATGAGTTGTTTACGCTTTAGTTTGGGGGATGCAGGAAGATCTGAAACTTATTTATTAATTCCTAACCCTGGTCCTCAAGGCCCACTATCCTGCAGGTCTTAGCTCTCTTACAAGGTCTGCACAAGTCTGCTAATGAGCCATTAATAAGACCTGCAGGATAGTGGGCCTTGAGGACCAGAGCTGGGGACCTCTGCTTTACAAAAGAGCAGCTTACAGCTAACAACTACACTTAAAACTACAGATACAAATAAATGATCAAATCATTAGTATATTATTTATTAATAAATTGTAAATGTGTTTTAAATGATTAGTTTATCATCACCTAATCACTTGTAAAGGATTTAGATTAAATCAGCAAAACATAGACAAACTATTACCACATTATTTAGAAATCATTTATTAATGTATTGTCAAGCTTTGTAAAGTTTAGTTCATCATTAACTAATCACTTACAAATGGCTTACAACAGAACCTTATTATAAAGTGTTACCAAAATATTTAAATGTAATTGAATAGAAATTAAAATAAGATGACATCAAAAACTTTTCTAATGACATTCTATCATTTCTTTCATTACAGGTTTATTTTGATCTTGTTAGTTTTGGAAATCAGACAGCTCTGGGAATAAATGACTATGCTACCGAGGTGAGTGCAGAGTGTGCATGTGTGTGTGTGTGTGTGTGTGTGTGTGTGTATAATCTAAACTCTCCCTGAAACGTGTCTGCTTCTCTTCACGCTGCAGTTAACAGGAAAACATCAACATTGATGTTAAAAAGGAGAAAAGACAAACTTTGTCTCTTTTCATCCTGATGTGTGTGAACTCCGTTCATTCATCTCTGTTGTCTTCACACTGATTGTCTTTCTCTCTGTCCAGAAAGTTGATGTTTATGTTAACGGCACATACTCGACTTCTGTAGTTATTTCTGCCGCTGATACAGAGGCATACATTGACATCAGTGGATGCAGGTTCTCAGGTCAGTAAATCTCTGTCTCCAAACATCTCCTTTACAATTCTGATAAAGCTGTAGAATTTAAATGTTGTTTAGTTTTAGCTGAAAAGTGATCAGTGATTTTATAAATGAATGAAAAAGCTCATGTGCTTCTCAGGTAAAGGCTTTTCTCCTAATACAACACATGTAAATGAAACCTGCACCAGCGTCTCATGCGGTCTTGACAGATCCATCACACTCTCAGGCTGTAATGATGGGGAACGCTGTGATGGCCACGGCAGGTAAATATCTTCACTTTATACTTGTTACAATATAATAAATAAACATGATAATCAGAAGAAATGTGATGAAAGGAGTTTTCACTTTGAATCAGATATGATTAAAATACAAACTGCTTCCTGCTGCAGATGATCTCAACTTAACGAAGTCTGTAAACTTTGTCATCAGTGATGTTTCTTCCAGCACCACCATGAGATTCACAGTTCTGTCCTCAGTGAACTATCTCTAACAAAGTGGCGCCCCCTGGTGGCTGCAGTCTCACCAGCAGCTAATGATGCTGTCTGTCCTTGTGTGTGTTCCTCTGTCAGCTGCATGATGTCATACACCTGCACTGTGAGCGGTCCTGCTGTCATTGACGTCCACAACAAAGCCGACTTCATAGAAGATCGCTGTTCCTACACTTTGCTGTTGGATTCGTGGGTTTCAGGCGTTCAGATTCTGGCCAGTTTCCGTGAGCGACGTCGTACAGATGTGAGCTTTGTGGACAGTGTGACTCTGCGGGTGGAGGACCCAGGCGTTGACATTCTCCTGAAACAAGACGGCAGAGTCCTGGTAAGCTGCCTGAACTTCAGTCCACCAGTCAGAGTGGAGTTTGGTCTAAAATCCTCCCCACAGTCTCTGCTGTGGAGGCTCTCATCTTCCCTCTCAGAGACAGTAGAAACAGATTGATGAAGCGAGGAGATGATTATGATTTTTCTCTCAGTATTTCCTCCATCTTGTCTCTCCACTGTGACTCAGGTGGACAACGTAGCTCTGGTCCTCAACAGCTCGGTCCAGGAGGTTCATGGTGTCCAGCTCTCTAAGGACCACACTGGAGTCACGGCCAAAGTTACACTCTCTGGACTCTCTGTGTTCTTTGATGGAGACACAGCACAGATCCACATGGAAGGTACAGAAAGTGTCATTGTGGACGTGGAGACCAAGAAACTGTTTTCTGTTGATCCAGTTTAAACATTGATGATTTTCTGACTCACTTTCTGTCCTGAACCATTTCAGGACCTGCTGGATCATCTCTGGTTGGTCTGTGTGGAAACTCCAGCAGTTTTTCTAGTGCAAAGCTCTCTGAGGAGAGCTCCTCCAGGTAACTCCTCCTACAGACCGACTCTCTGCTGCTGCTTGATGAATGACTTACAGATACTGTGTATCATATGTGCTGTATGAATAATCCGGAGCAGAGCAGCAGTCCTGAATATGTGTTTGT
Source organism: Melanotaenia boesemani (assembly GCF_017639745.1). NCBI lineage: Eukaryota > Metazoa > Chordata > Actinopteri > Atheriniformes > Melanotaeniidae > Melanotaenia > Melanotaenia boesemani. Next base: position 9,002,535 of record NC_055686.1, read on the forward strand.
CTCCTGCAGCTGTGAGAGCGGTACACTGAACCTGCTGACGGTACGATCGACTGCCCCTTGATGACTAAACGGTGAGCAGATTCATCCACACAGCAGGAAACATCTTCTGCTGTTATACTCTGATCTATTTGACATGTTACATCATATCAGTCATGTTACATGACACTATTACAGATGGGAGATAAACATAAAGGAGCTTATCAGTTCATTGGATCTCATGTTCTCTCTTTCCATGTGTGGAACAGCTGTAACCTCCTGAAGGAGGCGCCCTTCTCCTCCTGTAACACCACCGTGGATCCAGCTCCCTACATAACTGCCTGCAATGCAACTTTGTGCAAATATCCTGCAGTCGACGGTCTTGGGTGTCAGTTCCTGTGGGCCTACGCCAGAGCCTGCAGCCTGAGCAACGTCGCCCTGGAGAGCTGGTGGTCTGAGGCTCAGTGCTGTAAGACCTGAGCAACTTCAACTAAATTCACCTCTATTTTTGTAGCTCATATGTGTTTAAAATACTTTACCAATATGTGTTTCTGCAGCTCGTCCTGAGGCCGTTTGTCAGGACCAGGTCTGCAGTGATCATGAGTTTTGTGGCGAGTTTGGGGGTAACACTGGCTGCCTCTGTAGAGCTGTTTTTGCCTCCAGTTACAGAGAGTCTAACACTCTGGGTACGACAGCTGTGACGACAACATAACAGGACTGAGTTATTGAAGGAAAACATTTAACTGTTTCTTTTTATCATTATGCTCATTTTCAGGAGATCCAGTGGTCTGCACACAGAACTCTGCCTCAGTCAGTCTGGTGGGTTGTCTCCTGAGGGACAAATACATTGACTACTCTGTCTTACACCTCAATGATGAGACCTGCAGGGGTGAGATGGACCAGGAGAGTGGCATGGTGACTTTCAGCTTCAACAGCAGCAACACCTGTGGTGCAGTGATCGCGGTGGGTCCTCTCCTCCACATCTTTACTCTGTATAGACAAAAAGAGAATAAAGAGGCTTCTTCCTTTACATCTGAATATTTGGCTCTGCAGGCCAACGACAGCCAGGTGACCTACAAGAACACCATCATGGCTCAGAACAGCTCTTCTGAAGTCATCACTGTGACGAAGCCGTCTCGTCACTGACAGCTGTCCCTACTGAGTCCATAAACGCGCACACAGACACACACACACACACACACACACATACTCGCCTAGTCAGTTCCCCGGGGACAAACTCCCGCCAAAGTCCGACAGTCATATTACAACAGTAAACCACACAGGAATACAGTCTGCCTCACGTAGCGACTTATTAAGGGTGCACACTTAATATTTTGCAAGGCTGATTGATTATATGGCGTTTGCTGGTTACTTACCGTCCTCTTCCTGTCACTGCTGTGGCTTTGGTCAAACCCGAGGCCATATCCAACCCACTGTTAAGTAGCCGACCTGGCCGACATCCGGAAGTGACGTCACGACCACGTGAGCACCCCGGTTTGCGCCAAACATTTTTATTTTTAAAAACCATTTATTATTTTGCTGTTTCTACTACTGTGATTAATGTGAATCTTCGAAACGAATGTGTAGAATTTGTGTTATTTTTGTAATTATTTTATTTATGTGGAAACATAATAAGAACTTAACTAAAGTGATTTATTTGTAGAAATTAAGGATTATTAAGCATAAGGGGCGGGGCTTAGAGTATTTAAAGGGAAGCCTGAGAAGAGTCATTCAGTCATTCATTAAGTTGCATTGCTGGCAACTGGAAGGATTGAGCGGAGACAAAAGGTTGGATTATTTTTGGCTGGTCTAGAGAGAGACAAAAGCTGTATGTTTGTTATTTTTCTTATTTTTTCTTTTTGTAAATATGTAAATATAATTGGCACTGGAGTTTTTGGACATTTCTTGCACTGCTGAGCACCGTTTGGGAGCCACGGGCACAATAAATCCACCACAAACTGACAAGCGACTTGCCTGTTTTATTGGTTGGCGAAGAATCCCGCCACAAGTGGTGTCAGAAGTGGGATGGCAAGTCGTGGAAAAAGGTCAGCTCGCCCACCCAGACCCCTGGATCTACTCCGCAAAAGCTGGGAAGGTCCTGCTAGCAACACAGAAGAGAGAGGTGTGGTGCAGTTCATCCTGGAGATGAGAGAACGTTTGGCCAAATACAAAGAAGAAGCAGAAAGTAATTTACAAGAGGCACAACGGACACAAAAGAGATGGTACGACCAGCAGGCACGACAGCGGGACTTCAAACCAGGTCAGAAGGTGCTCCTACTCCTTCCTTCCTCCAACAGTAAACTGTTGTCAAAGTGGCAAGGACCGTACACCATTACCCGGAAAATGGGCCCTGTGACATATGAAGTGCATCATCCTGAGAAGAAGAAGCCGAAACAGACTTACCATGTCAACCTACTAAAGAGATGGAAAGAACCTCAGAATCAGGTGGCGACGGTGGGCCTAGTGGTGAGAGAGGAAGAGTTTGAGAAGGAAAACCCAGGTTGGGACACCTTAACCCAGACTGCAACACCAGTGCTTTCCCATCTCACACCAGACCAAGCATCAGACCTTCTACAAGTGTTCCAGGAGGCACCGTCCCTGTTTGGAGCAACGCCAGGCAGAACCTCAGTCACGCAACATGTCATCCGGTTAAAGGACAACCAACCCATCAGACAACGTCCATACCGTGTTCCTCAGCAGCTGGTTGGGAAACTGAAGGAGGAGATCACAACCATGTTGGAGATGGGGGTGATCGAGCCATCAGAATCAGAGTGGTGTAGCCCAATGGTCCTCCTAACCAAAAAGGATGGCTCACTACGGCCCTGCATCGATTTCCGAAAGCTGAACGCCATTTCAGAGTTTGACGCCTATCCCATGCCAAGAATTGATGACCTGCTGGAAAGAATTGGATCTGCCACATACATCACCACACTGGATATGTGCAAAGGATACTGGCAAGTACCTTTGGAGCCCTCCTGCCGACCCTACACAGCTTTTCGCACACCTGCTGGCCTCTTTCAGTTCACGGTCATGCCGTTTGGCCTCCATGGAGCCCCAGCAACCTTCCAGAGACTGATGGACAGGGTCCTCCAGGGGTATGAAGACTTCAGTGCTGCCTATTTGGATGATGTGGTCATCTTTAGCAACACCTGGGAAGAGCACATCAAACATCTGAGGAGAGTCCTGGGAGCCATTCAGCAGGCCGGGCTGACTTTAAAAATTTCCAAGTGTGAGTGGGCACAATAAATCCACCACAAACTGACAAGCGACTTGCCTGTTTTATTGGTTGGCGAAGAATCCCGCCACAATCACTCACCAAGATCAGTTCTACATCGACTTCTCCTGCATCCATGTTCAGCCAGAAATGAAGACTGTGGCCTTCAGGATCAAAGACAGGTGTGTTCTGGCTGGTAGCTTCATTTCTACTGCTACGTGAAACCTTTCAGCTGGTTTGTGAGTCAGAGAAGCTGAGGTGTGTTTATGTGTGTCGTCTGCAGCTCTGTGGTCCAGCACATCACATCTGGAGAGTGGAGTTAAAATGTAACCATGAAATCCTACACCGACGCCGACCGCACACACGTTGTGGATTCTAACACCGATGTGATGCTGAACCAGAAGATCTGGGTGGAGCTGGAGACCGAAGGGTTGGATGCAGACCTGATCGCCGTGGTGACGGACTCCTGCTGGGCAACTGACCAGGAATCGCCCAACAGCACTCCGAGATACGACCTGATCCAGAATCGGTGAGACACACTGAGAAGTGGGAGCTGCTCACTGGGATTCCTTCATAGATGTGATTTCTGATGGTTGTGATGGGAGGCTGAGAAAAGTCTCTTCTTGTTTGTGAGCAGCTGTGCAAACGCTGCTGACCAGACAGTGATGGTGGAGGGAAACGGGGAGGGAACCTCCAACTACTTCTCCTTCAACATGTTCCAGTTCATTGGGAGCTCTGGTGACGTCTACCTGCACTGCAAACTGAATCTGTGCATCAAAGAGGAGAACAGCTGCGTCCCGGTACGCCTCGCTGGAAGCTGTACTCAATACGACTGTTTGATACTGGTTATATGAGAGACTGGACTATTCTAGTTACTTAATTAGTCACAACTGCTCATTAAAACCCTGATAAAATCTATAAAAATGCATAACGTTTGGACTGAAAGTTGTTTTGAACTTGTAGGATTGTTCTGGTGGAGCTAAAAGAAGACGCAGATCTGTCAGGCCTAAACATGAACGTGGAGCTTCAGCCTTGGTCAGCATGGCCTGGATTAATTAGGTAAGACTGCTGTAGTAGATGATCATCCTGTTTTAGAAACAGAAATCACATGTGATGACGGTCAGGCTGATTCCCCAAGATCTGATTGAAAAGAACAAGACTTTGTTTGAGCAGAAACCATATAGTCGAAATGAATTTCATGAGCCACAAAGTAAATAAAAAGTTGTGGATGTCACTGAGAATCCTGACAGTCAGAGATCAGGGAGAAATACGAGATAAGAAGAAGACGTTTGAGCTGATTGGCTGAAAAGAAGCCAAAGAAATGTGACAGAGAGGAAAGGAGGGTTTGTAAAAGATTCATGACTCACGTTTTCATTTCATTGCCTACTTAGGTGGTTGCCATGGTGACATGGACTGACTGACAGGTTGCTGACCTTGGTGATGATCCCTGACTTATGTGTGGTCCTGATGTGGAGCTTTAATGTGTGAAAGGATGAAGTTTTAGTGGTAAAAGGTTATTGAAGGTGTGTGAGGTTTACACTTGATTTTCATTTAAACCAGAATAATAATCTACATTTTATTGAGGTATGTAATCAGGTATGACTACTGTATCCTGCATCACTTCATCTCCCAGCATGCCTAGAGGCATTCCCAGACCTCCCAGAAAGTCACGGATAAACGTAGCTGTAGCACATCTGTTTGATTTGTGACCTTCAAACAAGAAAATATCTGATGGCATGTTGCAGACATCCACATGCATAAAGGTCTTCAACCAAAGAGAAAATACTTCTCTCAGGTTGTTCAAGCTCAACATGTTTTAGGCCTGAAGATGTAAAACAATCCAGAATTAATGAGTTAATACTAAGATGTAGTGATTTACAGATACAGTCTGGAGCTATGAGGTGATTTAGAGGTAATAAGTTAATCTCATAATCAATCAGTCTCTTTTAAACATGTCGTTCTCAGGGTAAAATCATAGGTAAAGGAATGTAATCTGATTACTTTTAGTTTGTAGCTGTATTTTGTGTGATGTCTGATGGATTTATGTCTTTTAAGATTAAACTAAACAGAAGATGTTTATGTTTTTTGTAAGATGAGAGTTTACAGTTTCTTCATGTTTACAGTGAGTGGAAGGATTGATTGGTAACTAAGATAACTTAATTGGTAACTAGGTCGGGGTTAATCATGGATGTAGGGTTTTTGAAAACTATGTAAGGCAATCTGAAGCGAGTCTGCAGCCCTGCAGAGATATTTACTGATGCAATGTCACATGTTCCATCCTTCCTCTTAGAAAGAAGAGTGAATATTAAACATGCTTTTTATTTTGTTTCCATTGGATCTTGTTTTTCAGAAGGCAGTTTGTCTCAGTTCAGTTGAAAATGAAAAATGCAGATTTTCTCTGTTTTATGGTTGAAATCTTTGTTCAGCATTTAAGACATTAAAAAAATCAATAAAATAAGGATGTGGGTAAAAATGAAACTGAGTTTGTTTTCTTTCAGAGTTGGCAGATTTATTTTTTTACGTTTTATAAGCTTGTTTTAGCTGATTTGTTGTTTCTATTCTTCTATTAGTTTTTATGGTAAATTGGCTGCAGTTTACAGTTTTTCTTAATTGCTAAAACACTAAACCCTATGGTCTGAACCAAATGCTCAGTTGCCTGAACCCACTGATTTAATCAGTCACTCTTTTGACAAAACCATAAGCACTTTTCACGAGTTTAAACACAACTTGCCAACACATTTTATTGTGATGCACCTGTGCTTCATAATGGTGAGCACAGGTGGCAAAAGTCAAACATGATTAAAGCACAGGGGTCACCGGTTGAACACAACAACTCAAAACTGATCACACTTGAGGCTGTGATGTGAGGGAACATATATAAGCCAGTTCAGTGAGCACTGGTTTGTGAGGCACTACAACGAATAGTCAGAGCTACTGTTACTGACCATGTTCTTGTCCATGGATTGAGCATGAGAGAGGCTGGACAAAGGGTACAACCAAATGTCAGTAGATTCACTCTGTCCATCATAATCAGAAGATTTAGAGAAGAAAACAGGTAATTACCTTTCTTGACATTACAGTATGTAAATGTTGACAGCAATTACTATATGACTATCCTATATACTGTACCACATTATACTGTAATTAAATATGTGTTTCAGTACATCACTGTGCCAGTGTACTGTAGTATTGTAGTACAATGGGTTCAACACACAGGAGGCGACCAACAGCAGTGACGGTGTCTGTGTCGCGCATCGCGCTCTTGGATCACTTTTCTCCAACAAATTTGACTACCAGTACAATAAAGTCATGAATGAAATAAAACCTTCACATTTAACAATTTTTTGAGCCAGTGCACTGAAAATAAAACTAAACAATTGGAAACGTTAACTCCTCTAGTCTCCAACCACAAATCCCATCAGCTCTGTCACACAATGTGTACATTTAATTATGTGTTAAAAATGGAGGTCAGATGGTGTTGGAGTTATACCAGCCTGCATTACACACAGATATTTTTCTAATTATTTCATTTGCTGCCATTTATTTAATAGATTTTATTTCTATTCATTTTTATTAATTTATTATAACTTTTGTATACACAGACACCAGAGGGGTATTGCACGAAACCAAGATAAGGGATTAAGCCGGGATATGTTGGTTATCCTGGCTGAATTTAGCCCTAAGTCGGTTGCATGAAAGGCTAAGATTAATCCTAGCGAGTCACCTGCATGTCCAACGTCAATTCTGTGAGGAATTAATGTGTTCTACAGCATGTCCATGGTCTTCCTAAGTATGGTGCGTCATTTTAATCATCCAGTATTAAAATATTACATATACAGTCACTGTACTTTTAATCGAAATCTGTTCGTAATCGCAACAGCCTTTTTATATGGATTCGAGTTGCACTATTATTACTCAGGCCAAGTGTTATATTGCTATGCTAATGAAGACTGCTCGTCAAATTGCTGTCAGAGGTTTTATAAATATGTGTTTTATTGCATTAATTGAGATTACAAAACACAGCGGATGAGGTTACAAAGGTGTATTCAAAGAAATCCATGACGAGGGCAATGTAGAATATTCAGGTCCAACTCCCCTTCACCTGTTCCCTCTTCATAATGGCTTGCCCTTTTTCGGAGGATGTGCTGGACGAGGAAGCCGCATCCTCAGAAGAGCATTCAGACGTGAACGAGTCTTCAGGGACAGCTCACATCCCCTGACCTTTGGAGATGACTGTGTCATTGAGAGATACAGATTTTCGGTTACTGGATTTCCAGGTCCAGTTTTCTGAGTGTCCGGCGTTTAATCTCAAGATCCAGCTCCATTCCTTGGAGCTTGCTCTTTTTGAGTCAGCTTTTAACATCTGCCAGCTCTCTCTCTCCAGGTGCCCTGAATAAAGCGTTCTGACAGTTTGTGAAGTCTGTAAAGGAAATGTCAATTAGCACAGCAGGATTTGTTCATAACGTAGATTTACTTTAGCCAATACTCACAATGTTACCAGGTCGCTTAGGAGACTGTGCAGCATCCGGGTCCTGCTACACATTTTCTATTAGCACCACATCACTGACTTCATATCCTTCATGGAATAAATAAGCAGGCCAATCCCATAAAACTGACATGCCTCAAGCCTTCAGGACTCCACTGACACAGTCTCCTCATCTGCAGACTTGCATTCTGCAGCTGCAGATGTGCCTTCCCCCTGCCGTATACATGCAGCGAGAGGACTCGGATTAAGATTTCACAGAACATACCAAGCCTGTGATTTCGAGACACTGTACTAACCGGATCATCTTCTGGTGGCTCCAAAAGTGTAATTGTGTTCCCAGACACTGCAAGGTTATCCAAAGTCAGACACTATATTATATTTGATTGTGTTCCATGTGCAGTAGAATTGCAGTACTTTGTGTACCTTGTATGAAGGAGACAGTTTCTGTGGCTGGGACAGAGTCAGTTATTGTCCCTCCCTGGATCCCCTCCATCACTGGCCTCCCTTTATTTAAATGGAGGCCAGTTCCTCTGCTGGAGTCACATCCTGGCTTGGTGGGCCGCCCCCTGTGCCAGTTCTATAGGCCTTTTTTTAACTGCTACAATCATACAGACATTGAACATGTCAGCAGACACCTCATCTATTCACCTCATTTGTTCACTGTTATCTACTTTGGAGTCACTTACCAGCCTGCAAAATGTTCTTATATTTAATTTTTTCTTGCTGCCAGGTCCTTTTATGGCCAGACAGGTTTGTCCTTTATGAAGGACAGAAAGATAAAATAGATAAAAACGTTACATGAGGAAAATAGATTAAATGACACATTGTGGATAATTGTTTGCACCTCATCATACTCTACATTTCCTGAGTAACATGCACCTGCTGGTCACTCTTAAAGTATACAACAGTTAGTGGATTTGAAAAGTAACTCCTTTAATTGTAGTCTAATTATGACAGTTCCAGTGGAGCACTGTTTATTAATTGTACAGTTTTTGACTACTTACGCATTGAGCCGGTCGGCTATTGTCTGCCAGGTTCTCTCGCGTTCTTTACTTATGGCATTGGTATTGCCTTTTTTCCTTATAATATCCTTAACGTCGTCAGAGAACTCCGTCAGGAGCTGTTGTTCAGCGGCCGTGACGTAGGACGCGCGACTTTTATCCATTTCCCCATCGGTGATTCTGTGAGCGATCGCGAGGTCTGCTTCAGTATGCCGTGCACACGCACTTATCCCAACTATCTTCACCTGGCTTAACCTAGCCGCACCTTCTCATCCTGGCTCAGCAAACGTGCAACCAATTAAGCCAGGATAGGCCGCGCAAGCTAGGTCAAGCTGGGCTTGCTCAATTATCCTGGATTTCTTTATTCTGGTTTCGTGCAATACCCCTCAGGACACATTAGACCACATTAAAGGTCTTGCTAAATAACTGCAAAACATAAAATGTTTATCTGGACTGAATTATTCTACAGAGGAATATGGTAGCACCATCATGGAAGATGGAATAAAATGCTCATTCAGTACCTAGGTCATATCTGTTTGTTGATGTGCTGGTGCATATTTTCCTTTAGTTGCTGCAGACGACAGTTCAGAGCCTATTTAATCTTCATTACCAGCCATGTGGGCTCCATGCCTGCTAAATAACCACCTAGCTCAAATGGGTCATATTCATGTTGAGATGTGCATGTCTGCTAATTGTCTGGTTTCAGCGCCGTTCAGAGAGTGTTGTTGCTGCGCTAAAATGTGCCGTAATTAGTTTGAAGTAGCGTTTTATCCACCGATGTGCAAAGTTAAGACTAACTCGTCACAGTAGCATTCGTGGACTTTCACAATAAGAGCGCTGTGTATGGCAAACCATTTTAACATTTAATAGCCAGGCTGGATATGTAGATATCTGTTATTCAATTCTTCCTATTCAAAAATAACATTTCAGATATCCACAATTTAATTTTTACTAGGACAAATTACGTCACTTTCCCTATTCATGTCTATGGGGTTTGTCATTACAGACAGTCATAATTAAATTGCAGATATCTACATCTGAATTAAAGACATCTCTTATTCCAATTAAAGACATCTACAAAATAATTTTGACTGGTCAAAATTCGAAGGCAGACGCTTTTCTTCTCTCTCCCTCCTCCCCACTCTGCCCTGCTACTTGTCCTGTCATCTCTGAGCCTCTCTCTGTATTTCTGTTATGAATCCAGAATCTAGAACCATGGATTTGATCCCTAAATGCAATCGACCAAATTTATTCAAACTGGAAAACAGGCGTAGTGGAGCCTGCTTGTCCTGGCGGAACGTTTTTGGCTGGATATGTGATGGATTCCTGGGGAGTGTGGAAAGTCATGTGCCTGTCGATTTTGTCTGTCAAGGACGCAGAAGATATATACACATTCATGATAACTGGGTTTCTGCTGTTTGGAGCGGGCAGTTTCCTGGCATATCGCAAAATTCGGACACTGTCGGCGGCCACTGGCAAGCTGCCGGATTTCTGTGCCGGTGTGTGTCGAGCTATGAACAATCAGACTTTGGCGTTGCAGGAGCTTAATTGTAAACTGGAGGCTATTGTAGCTCAGAATGGCAAGCTGGTTGTGTTTCCAGAGCTCGTACATGGGGTGGACACCAACTTGGAGAAGTTGTCGGCTCGGCTGGATGGAAATTGACCCACAAATTCGGATGATTTAGAGTCGCCAGTGGGACCACTGAGAGACTCAAGGCAGACGAAACAGCTATGAGGTCACAAGAACTTCAACCCCACTGTTTATTGGACATAGAAATGTTTAGTGATATTTAAATTTTTTTTACCTCCTCAAAAAACGTAAGGGGGCAGTGTGAGTGTTGTAGCTTTATATTGGCGAGCTGCTATAGCCGTACTGCGGGTTACTAACGTGCTCTTAATAGCTAACAGACACACACTGAGATGAGGCTGTGGTACAGGTCCAGGCTTTTACTAAAGGCTTCGCATGTCACACACAGGAACATGAATCAATCACTCCATCTAGTGGCAGCAGTAGTGATGACATCAACAGTCCAATATAATAGAGCACTGACTGCTCCTGCTAATACACCACATCCCTCTTTTCCAAACTTGGTTCAACACCTTTTGACCCAATTACCAAAACTCTTATATAATGAACTCTAGTGTATAATCACTCAACAAGTGTGCTTTCAATATGTATATCTGAATGTCTACTAAACCGTATTTTAAATTCCAAGTCATGTACCTTCTGATTGCTTCAAACCATACCCATGTTCTGTATTGTGATTACAGTATGTGAACAATATGAACATTCAAAATATTACATTCATATACACTTTCTTCTCCCTTTTACTTCCTTTATTTTTTTTTAAACATGAAAAACAAGAGACTGATGGACCACAACATTTTGAACTGTCCATGAGGTTAGTCTCTAAACCTGGCAGGGCGTCTTATCTCCCTGCCACTTCTCGTGCAGTACTTAGGAGTACTGTCCATTGTCACAGGAAGGGTATTGTTAGTTGGGGGTTCCCGTGGTGGTGGATCAACTGACTCAGGTGTTTGAGAAGGGTGTACCTCAGAGTCCAAATTTTCATCTTGGCAGGTATCAGAGAACAAACTGGGGTGAATCCTTCTCAGATGTCTCCTGTTCCTCCTGAGTATCCTCTCTGCAGGTGTCTGCACGGTGTAGGAACGTGGCTCCTCTCTCTGACGAGTAACGACTGCTGGTGTTGCACCCCTGGAAGTGGGGGGTGGCTGGTAAAAGGATAGAAATGATCACAAACGAGACTCAGTGATGTTTCCTCGTGAACGGATTTACTCGGATTTAATCAGTAAACAACTTAATGAAACACCAAGCTCGCAGTAGTAGGATACATACCCTTGTAGCATACATACAGCTTCTGGTATCATTTAAATAAGCACCAACCATTTCAAAACACTAAATTATAATAGACATTGTAAAACACAAAATAGCCCGCAGGACACTGTATAAACAAATGTCAAAAGTATTATACTAACACAAATGCTTGCTAATAATATTGCTATAGTGTACTTGCGATAGTGCGGCTAACTTGTGAGGCTAATACACGAGGCTTATGCTAACACACTGGCTTAACCAAGCTAACATCTTCATTCCATGACACACATTGTCATAACAGCACCCAAACTTACTTAGAACATCAGGAGAACAAACTAACAGTTGTCACAGTTATGTTTAGTGTTATTTACACATTACATACCTGGTAAAAGGATAGAAATGATCACAAACGAGACTCAGAGATGTTTCCTCGTGAACGGATTTACTCGAATGAGGAAATCCGCTGAATCCCCTTGTGAGCATGCGCAGCGAGACAGTCGATCCCAGAGTAACGGATCGCTGTGCAACACGGCTTAAACAACCTCTTAGATTATTGTTTTAACTATTATTTCCAACCATAAGTAATGAATTAATTAGTTTTTTTCCACCACAAATAAACATTTTCTCACCTCCTCAGCAAGAGATCATATTACAACTTATCACACTGGCTCCCAACCACGACGTGTCTGCATGTGGACAGTGTCTCCAGGGGTCAACACTGGTAGAGGCTTTGCGCGCTGGTCAAAGTGTTGTTTTTGTTGGGACTGCCGGTGCTGTATTTTGTTGTGGACGTGCTGTGGCTTAGACTGTTTGAGAACAGCACTAGAACACGGCAATGTGCTCCGGAGTACTCTTCCCATCAACATTTCTGCAGGTGACATGTTCAGTCCAGTCACTGGTGTGTTCCTCAGTGACAACAGCTCCAAGTGTGGGTCAGTGCCTGTTTGCATTGCTTTCTTAAGTGCATGTTTGACAGTCTTAATGGCTTGCTCAGCCATTCCATTTGAAGAGGGAAAACCTGGGTAAAAACTGGGGCTGGAGTGTGTGAGCTTGATCTCCCACAAAGTGGCAAATGACTTCATCTCATAACTGGCAAAAGGGACGTGATCGCTCACCATCTCTCTCAGAATCCCGTGCCTCGCGAAAACAGATTTAATTTTTTGAATCACTGTATACGCTGTTTTGTCTGGCAAGTTAAGCACTTCAGGATATTTAGTCAGGTAATCAACTAACAAGGGATAAGACTGTCCTTTCAGATCAAAAATGTCAGCTCCAACTTTCATCCATGGTAATTCTGGCACTTGGTGTGGAAGAAGTGGCTCAGCCTGGTTTTTAGGTTGCAGCTGTTGGCACTGCGCACATTTCTCAGTCATTGTCTCTATATCCCGAGCCAGGCCAGGCCAGTATAGGACTCTACGAGCTTTGGCTTTCGTGCGTTGTATCCCTTGGTGGGCGAGATGTACATTTTCCAAGATTACACTCCTAAAGCTCTGTGGTATGATGATTTTGTCCCCGACCATCACAATGTCATTTTGTATGCTTATATTTTGCCTCAGTGGCCAGTAGCCGTGCAGTGACCTATCAAGACTTTTTCTTTTAGTAGGCCAGCCATTTAAGTGTTTCTCACAAACAGCTTGTAACACACTGTCTGTTGCAGTTGCCTGTTTTAGTCGACTGAGTGTCTCCTCACTCAAAGCGTCCGTGGCCTGCAAAGCATACACAACTTTCTCATCACATGGGTTTTCATTGACATTGTGGTCGTCACTGTTTACTGTAGCACGCGATAGTGTGTCTGCGATGTGCATTTGTTTGCCAGGTGTGTATGTGACGTTCAGATCGTACCTCTGTAGTTGTAGCAGCGTGCCTTGTAGCCGGGCTGCTGCCTTGCTCAGTGGTTTACGCATGATGACTTCCAGAGGCTTATGATTAGACTGGACGGTTACTGTTCTGCCATAGACATATTGGTGGAATCTCTTTGCAGCGAACACTATAACTAGCAACTCCTTTTCTATTTGTGCATACCTTTTTTCTGTATCAGTGAGTGCACGTGAGGCATAGCACACAGGTCGGCCATCTTGTAGAAGGCATGCTCCTAGTCCATCTTTTGACGAGTCCGCTTGTAGTGCGAGAGGTTTCTTGTGATCATAAAACCTCAGGACTGGGGCTTGAGTGAGTGTGGACTTCAGAGTCTGTAGTGCAGTGGTATGGTGTGGGCACCACTGCCACACTGTATCCTTCTTGAGAAGCTGTCTAAGGGGCGCAGTAAGTGAAGCTTCATTTGGTATGTACTGCGCGAGAAACTTAGTCATTCCCAATAGACGCTGGAGACTTTGTTTATCATCTGGGGTCGGCATGTCCACAATTGCTTTGATCTTTGTTTCATCAGCCCTCTGTCCAGCTGCTGTGATGACATGGCCCATGTATTTCACTGTGTCGACCTTGAACTGAATCTTGTCCTTATTGAACTTTACATTTGCTGTCTTTGCTCTCTCCATTACTTTCTGCAGTATGGCGTTGTGTTCCTGTTCAGACGACGCCGCTATTATCATGTCGTCCGCTATGACAAACACACCAGGAATGTCACCAAAAGTCTCACAATTCTTTTGTTGAAACACTTCGCTGGCTGATTTGATCCCAAATGGGAGCCGGAGGAAACGAAAGCGGCCCCATGGTGTGTTGAAGGTGCATAGCTTTGATGACTCCTCATCGAGTTTGATCTGCCAGTATCCATCCTTCTCGTCAAGGATGGAGAAGATAGATTTGCCAGCTAGCTTGCTGCGTACATCCTCAGGCGTAGGAATGGAGAAGTGTTGGCGTTTAACTGCCAGATTCAGGTCACAAGGGTCCAAACACACCCTTAATGTCCCGTTCTTTTTCTGTGTAGCGACAAGACTGTTCACCCATTCTGTAGGTTTATTAACAGGTGTTATGACATGTCTTTTCTGCAAGTCTGTTAGTGTCTTTTTCAGTGAGTCCATTATTGCGAGAGGTACATTTCTGCAGGCATGAATCACGGGTGTGACCAACGGGTCAATGTGTATGTGGTGAACTCCAGGAAACTCACCCAGTCCCGTGAAGACTTCTGCATATTGTTCCAAAAGTTCCACTTTGGTAGCTGGAGGTTTGTTTGGCTCTGCTATTTTAGCTGAAAGTGCATCCACTCTCTTCACTAGGTGCAGCTCCACACAGGCATTTCCGCCCAGAATTGGCTTGTCCGCCTGACCAGACACGTGAAAATCCAGCACAGCTTTGCCTTTGGTTGTTTCACATTGAAGAGACACTACCCCATCAGCGCCTATGCGGTCCCCAGCAAAAGCGATCAGTACAGTCTTTGTGGGCCGCAACTGGATTGGACCTGGTAGTTGGTGATATACATGCATGGGTAGTACATTTGTGTATTTTTTACCTCAAAATATTTTTGTAACATTACCTGCTTAAAGGAATTCGTTACAAAACGGCATCATGAAGAAAGTCATCATACAATGAAGTCACCACATCGCAGAAACAACAGAACGGCACCGAGAAGAGGAAAAGTAATCAACAACGTAATGGCTTCACAAACCACAGAATGCCGTTGATGTGCCATAAAGTGATCGTCTGCCAGAAACTGATCAGCCCCCGCAGGAGCGCGCACAGCCTGCAGAGTCGTATTTTCTGTGTTGTCTGCGTTTACTCTCCCCGGAATCAAGCAAAACCAGCGAAAATGCGCCACGTTTGTCCATAATAACTGGTAACGTGTGTTGTTGTGGAACTCGAGTTCTTTGACGGACATATTTGCAGACGAAGAGGTTTTTCTAAACTTTATTCAGCCATGTAGCCTATGGGGCTTTGCTATGAAATGAAATGAAATGAAATGAAATGAAATGAAATGAAAAATACTTTATTAATCCCAAAGGGAAATTCAATATTGTAGTAGTAGTATTTTTTTTTTTTTTTTTTTTTTTTTTAAACAATCACATTAATTAATTAAGGGCTTTGTTCTTCAGCCTGATAGCTGCTAGAAGGAAGGATCTTCTGTATCTCTCTGTCTTGCATCGGACTTGAACAAGCCTCCCACTGAACACACTCTGTTGTTTCGTCACGGCGTTGTGTAGAGGGTGTGAAGGATCTTCCATTATCTTCGTCAGCTTGTACAGAATTCTTTTTTTGATGATCAACTCCAGCGGCTCCAGAGTTACTCCAAGCACAGAACCAGCTTTCTTGATCAGTTTGTTAATTCTTTTCAAGTCTCTGGTTCTGATGCCGCTGCCCCAGCAGATTGCTGCAAAGCTGATTGCACTTTCAACAACAGACCTGTAGAACATCTGCAACATTTTGGTGCAGACGTTAAAAGATCTCAGCTTCCTTAAGAAGTAGAGTCTGCTCTGACCTTTCTTGTAAATGTACTCAGTGTTGCTTTTCCACTCAAGTCTGTTGTCCAGCTGAACTCCAAGGTACTTGTATTCCTCCACCACCTCCACCTCCCCTCCCATGATGGAAACACTTCTATGTGTGTTCTTGTTCCTCCTGAAGTCAACAATCATCTCCTTTGTTTTCTTGGTATTCAAGATGAGATGATTGTCACCGCACCATTTCACAAACTGACCGACCAGTTCTCTGTACTCTGCTTCTTGTCCATCACTGATACACCCAACAACTGCTGAGTCATCAGAGTATTTCTGCAGATGACAGAACTCAGAGTTGTACTGGAAGTCTGAGGTGTACAGCGTGAATAGAAATGGTGAAAGTACAGTCCCTTGTGGTGTTCCAGTGCAGCTGACCACCATCTCAGACACACAACCTTTCAGTCTCACAAACTGTGGTCTGTTTGTGAGGTAGTCGTAAATCCAGGTGGTTGTGGAGGGATCCACCTGGAATTTCTGCAGCTTCTCACACAGCAGAGCAGGCTGAATCGTATTAAAAGCATGACCCTCAAAGTGCTGCCTGACTGGTCCAGATGAGAGTGGGCTCTCTGAAGCAGGTATATGATGGCATCTTCAACCCCAAGCCCATTACGGTATGCAGACTGTAATGGGTCCTGAAAGGTGTTCACCTGCTTGCTGAGGTGAGCCAGTAAGAGTCTCTCCAGGACTTTCATGACGTGAGATGTCAGGGCGACTGGTCTGTAGTCTTTTGGTTCAGCTGGTTGTGGTTTTTTAGGCACTGGAACAAGGCAGGATGTTTTCCACAGCACCGGGATTCTTCTCTGGCTCAGGCTGGTGTTGAACAGGTGCTGGAGAATCGGACATAGCTGTTTTGAGCAGGTCTTGAGAACTCTGGGACTGACACCATCTGGACCTGCAGCCTTGTTCTGGTTCAGTTTCACCAGTTGTTGCATGACTTGGTTACAGGAGACAGACAGAGTGGAGGTGGAGGCAGAGGAGGTTTCAGGAAGTCCTGATGTGGAGGGAGATGAGGTTGTGTCCAGGTCTTTGACTGAGCTGCAGGGTGACAGAGTGGAGGTGTGACAGGAAAGCTGTGGGCTCATGGAGGGTGTGTGGCTAGTTGGGGTTGAAGCAGGAGGTGAGCTAAACCTATTGAAGAACATGTTCAGTTCATTCGCTCTGTCCAGACCTCCATCAGTCTGATCCTCCTTTATCCCGAAGCCAGTGATCTTCTTCATTCCTGACCACACATCCCTCACATTGTTTTTCTGAAGCTTACTTTCCAACTTCTTCCTGTAGTCCTCCTTGCACTTCTTCATTTGTGTTTTAAGTTGTTTTTGTGTGGACTTCAATAACTCCCTGTCTCCATCCCTAAAAGCTTTCTTTTTGATGTTCAGCAGCTTTTTCAGGTCACTGGTGATCCAGGGTTTGTTATTGGGGAAGCACCTCACTGTTCTTGTTGGAACGGTGCTGTCCACACAGAAGTTAATATAATCTGTCACACACTCAGTCAAGGCATTGATGTCATCTCCATGAGGTTCACATAGGACGTTCCAGTCTGTAGCCTCGAAGCATCCTCTCAGAGCATCTTCAGCTTCATTAGACCAGGTTCTAATAGCCTTTCTAATGACTGGTTGTTGCTGAACGATGGGCTTGTAGGAGGAGGAGAGAAGAACTAGGTTATGGTCTGATCTTCCTAAAGGTGGCAGGGCAAAGGAGCTGTATGCATTTTTAATATTTGCATAAAATAAGTCCAACGTTTTGTTTTCTCTGGTGGAGCAGCTGACAAACTGTTGGAAAGTTGGTAGAGTTGCAGAGAGGGAGATGTTGTTAAAATCTCCAGAGATCGCCACAAATGCGTTTGGATGTTGTGTTTGAAGCCTGGCCACTACAGAGTTAATGACATCACAGGCTGCGTCTGGAGCGGTACCAGGTAATATATATACCGCTACCAGAATAACGCATGTGAACTCTCTGGGTAAATAATACGGGCGGAGACTCACAGCTAGCAGTTCAATGTCTCTTGTGCAGATCTTCTCTTTAACAGTGACATGTTCAGGATGACACCAGCGCTGGTTTACCAGCACCGCAATTCCACCTCCCTTCAGCTTCCCGCTGAGTTGTTTATTGCGGTCTGCACGGACCGTCCTGAAGCCGTGTACAGACGCATTACAGTCTGGGATGTGTTCATGCAGCCATGTCTCGGTGAAGCACATAATACTGCACTCTCTGTATTCTTTAAGAGACCTGGTTAGCACCTGAAGTTCATCAATTTTGTTAACTAGCGATCTCACGTTTCCCATAACAACTGTTGGAAGAAACGGTTTGAATCGCCACCGTTTTTCTCTCTGCCTCGCTCCTGCCCTGCATCCTCTTCTCTTTCTTTTCAACTCCGTTGGGATTTGAAGTGTTGTTTCACTGATAATCTTGAGTTTGGAGAGTTTTATCAGTTGATCCCGATGGTAAACAAGTCTCGTTGCCATGGAGACTCACAATAACAAGTCTTGCAAAAAAGAAAAAATATTCAGAAAAAATCTCCCGTATAGCACAGCCTCTGACCAGCGCGAAAAAATCTACCCGAACAGACACAGATTGACAGCTGATGTCTTAAAAAAAGACGGCTATATTGTAAAAAATCACAAGTTAAAAACAACTATTTTGGCTGCATACGATTTGCCTTGTTTTCGCATTTCGAATATAAAGTGCATTTGGTATTAATGATTTCTCGAATCAGTATAGTAATAATAAACTCTGATTTTCATTTAAATGGCTCAATGTTTTATTTTCTTATTTCGGTTAAGAATATAGCCATTATTAATGTTGTCAAAGGTAAAGTATCCTTAATCACATGCAAAAATACGTAGTATCTAGCTTCTAATGATCTCATTTATTTATTACAGACATGTTCTATAGATTTGAAGCCCACTGTCTATACTTTATACCCTTTGATGCTCTTTTAAGGTAGAATTGAGTATCAACATGGGCATTTTTGCTTGGCCAAAATGGATCGGGGCCCATGTAACATGCAAAAACATGTAGTATCAAGCTTTTAATGGCCTCATTTATTTATTTCAGACATGTTCTATAGATTTGAAGCCCACTGTCTATACTTTATACCCCCTGATGCTCTTTTAAGGTGAAATCAGGCATAAACATGGGCATCTTTGCTTGCCAAAAATGGATCAGTGCCTATTTTACATGCAAAAACATGTAGTATCTAGCTTTTAATGGCCTCATTTATTTATTACAGACATATTCTATAGATTCAAGGCACACTCTGTGTACTTTATACCTCCAGATGTTCTTTTAAGGTAGAATCAGGCATAAACATGGGCATTTTTGCTTGCCCAAAATGGATCGGGGCCAATGTAACATGCAAAAACATGTAGTATCTAGCTTCTAATAATCTCATTTATTTATTACAGACATATTCTATAGATTCAAGGTACACTCTGTGTACTTTATACCCCCTGATGCTCTTTTAAGGTGAAATCAGGCATCAACATGGACATTTTTGCTTGCCCAAAATGGATCAGTGCCTATTTTACATGCAAAAACATGTAGTATCTAGCTTTTAATGGCCTCATTTATTTATTACAGACATATTCTATAGATTCAAGGCACACTCTGTGTACTTTATACCCCCTGATGCTCTTTTAAGGTAGAATCAGGCATAAACATGGACATTTTTGCTTGCCAAAAATGGATCAGTGCCTATTTTACATGCAAAAACATGTAGTATCTAGCTTTTAATGGCCTCATTTATTTATTACAGACATATTCTATAGTTTAAAAGGACAATCGTTCTTTTTCACAGCGGTCTCAGAGCCTTTTTCTGTGGTGTGGTCGAATTGTAAATTAACCTTGAGTAGTGTATAATAGTTCTACCTGTTGTATATCATGCACATAAATATAGTGAACACAATTATATTGTCTTTATTTTTGAAATCAACCAATTACAAAACTATAAAACTTTTTAAAGCTATAAGCAACGTAACAAAACTGCACTACCCCCCACTAGCCTACTACACACACACACACACACACACACACACACACACACACACACACACATATATATATATATATATATATATAGAGAGAGAGAGAGAGAGAGAGAGGGGGGGCGGGGGGGGGGGGGGGGGTATGAAGAAATTAGGTTAATAAGGTAAAAAAGGAAAAATTTCAAAATCAGAAAAAAAATTAGTTAGTCAAAGCAAGTGCAGGTTGTTCAAAGGGCAAAAGCTTTTTTGCAGGTTTACTCCATATCCTAAATTTTACACGTATAACTTTTATACACATATAAAATGTAATATACACACACACGTATAAACTTATATACACTATGGAAAATATTGTCCAGTTGAACTTTTCAAAGGCGACCATCCTTATTCCTTTGTTTGCAGGATCAGCGCATAATCTGTAAGAAGTACAGACAATAGGCATGTTATAGTTTAAAAAATGTAACAGAGTATCAATAAATACTTTGTGCTTCTTTGCAACACAAAAATGTGTCTATAATTACCCAGAAGACTACTGTTGGCTGTTCCATTTACAAGATGGACAAAGATAATCTTTGTCATGACTATCTGGCCCCTTTTCACAGGTACGGTGAAACCACCTGGGGCATGTGTCACACCCAATCTGATACACAAATAACACATAATTAGATGAACACATAATTAGAGAATATACATATCAAGTAACAATAATATTGGCATATATACAGATTAAGATTCAAGAATTAAGATTTGTCCTACAGCTGGCTAATGTACAGTACAAAAGCAGCAAAAATACACAGAGGACATAAAACATAGAAATAGATAAAGAATCAAATAAGTCAAGATAATCAGTATAACAAACATACAACTATAATGTTGAAATAATAAGTCCACAGAAGACATGTGCCACAACTTATTGGAAGTCAAAATTTCAGCAGTATTAAAAGTGATGAATAAAACACTTGTTATTACCCAGTTCCCATCACCATCTCGGTTGCCACAGCTATAACAAATGTCTGTCAAGTCATCTAAAAAAAATAAAAAACAAGGGATAATTTTCTGATCAATGTTGTAAAGATTGTGTAGTACATAATCTAAGGTTACTAAACTAATTTCAGTTTTTAATAAACAAAAATGTATTTTTGAATGGTTAACTTGTAATTTGTACCTGTACTCTTGATAAGTAAGATGGCAATCTGTTCTCTAATTGCATTGATACCTGCAGCATCATTGTTGAAACTGATTGGTGCACCATCCAAGATGTCCTGAAGAAACTGCACACAGAAAATGCAGGAAATAAATTGGTTAATAAAATACAAACTAATTCCAAAATAAACTCCTGTTCTAAGGTTCTAAGGCTGTCAAACTGGCTGCCTGTCTGTCAGAGGAAAGACATTAAAGTTATGTTGCTGGTTTATAAAGCTGTAAATGGTTTGGGAACAAAATCATCAGTGACCTCCTGACCCAGTGTAAACCAGGCCTTTTAGATCACGTGGATCCATTTTTTTTCATCAGTTTCCAAAGTCAAAATCAGACATGGAGAAGCTGAACTTAGTTTCTATGCTCAACATGTTTGAAACAGACTCCCAGAAAGCCTCAGATGAACTGAAACACTCATATTGAAATCCAGGAGATCCACATGTTCTCAGTTTTATCTGAATAATTTATTCTCAGAAATTCAGATCTGCAAATTCAGATTTAAGTTTTTTATATGTCTTTCTCTGTTGATTTCTTACATTTTTAATCATGCTTCTTATTAAAATCTAACTTATTGTTCTTGTTCAAACCTGTAAAATTTCAGTTTTTCTTACCTTCAGTGCAAAGGCCCCACATGATGTGGCATCAAGTTGAAGAGGGTGAGGCAGGGTCTCACATGTCCATCTTGACACATTTAATCCTCTTTGTCTCATGAAGGATCTAGAGGAACAAATTAGAAGATATAAAGTTAATTTGATAAAACATGATTACAAAACCATTGCCAATACAGTTAGATGTACTTAGTACATGTAACTGAAAAAATATTTTTTATGAATATGAACTATGTACAGTCACCTTATGATAGGTAAGTAATGGTGTAACACAAATATTGTTATTAACAAATGTGCTTGTGAGTACTGTATATGACACATAACTATTGTCATTTCTGTAAACATGTTATCTTTTTCAGGTCAAATAATGTGATAAAGAACATATCATTCATTGTAAAAAATTTCATATGATGATGTACAAAAGCATGTTCCAGTTCTTCAAAATAAAAAAGTAAAAATTCAAGTTACATTTTGATTTTTAAAGACATATGATAAACCATATATGTAAATGTAAATTTTGTTAACACAATATTAAAGAAAAAATACAGCACCTCGTAATGTCTTGGCAGTGTGTCATCTTCTGTTTGCTTTCACCCAGTGGATCAAGAAACAGGCACCTTCTTTCCCTGGGTATCATCACCTAAAATTTTTTTAGTAAATCTTATATTAATATCCTGAAGTTCTAGTAGCCATGTAGTGTATATTGCTATTTGTGAGAAACTCAAAATTTACAAAGCATAAAAATAAAATATATTACCACAAGCATCCAATGATGACCTGCATTCACCACTCCCACAATGTATTTATACAACTGTGGATCAATCTGTAATGTATTACAACAACAAATTAAACATGCTGCCCAGGAAGCAACATTCAAATAAAATTTAGTTTATTACGGTACCTTGATTTTTGGTTTTTTCTTGTTCATGGTCATTTCATAGGTGTCAATAGCAAAAGCTCTGTCATTACTATTGCTGTTGTATTTCCTCACCATAAGGTATACGTATGCATTTATGACCTGCCATTAAAAAAGCAAAAATATTTTAAATAAAAGGTTATGGGTAGTTTTCTTTTTATTTACAGTTTTAAGCTTTTAAGCTTATAGCTATTTAGCCAGAGTATCTGGATAAATCTAAAAAAAAGAAAAGAAAGAAAAGACAAATAAATGACCAATACTGACCTCACTCTCAATTTCTTGATTTGGCCCAGTTTTGAAGATGTCCTCAAAGAATATTTGGTAGGGTCCAATTTTGGATAGTAGTATGAATGTTCTTTTTCCATTCCATGCATCTTTGACATCTATAACATGACATAAAGAATGAGAGATTTTCAGGTGAGTTAATTTAAAACAGTTTCGAGCTGTGTGTTGAGTCTATAGATTGACCCAAAATTTGACTGAAATAAAAATAATCAAAGATTTAACATCTTCTTAAAGATTGTGACTTGCCTTCAATAATTGCGGCATCCACTGTAAGGTTAGGAGCAGATGTCTCTGTGTCACCAGAGTTTGTGGGGGGGACAGAGGAGACGGAGGTGGACGTCTCTTTGTCACCAGAGCTTGTGGGGGGGGGGGGGGGGCGGAGGAGAGGGAGGTTGTCTTCTCTGTGGCACCAGAGCTTGTGGGGGGGACGGAGGTGGACGTCTCTGTGGCATCAGAGCTTGTGGGGGGGACGGAAGAGACAGAGGAGGACGTCTCTGTGGCACCAGAGCTTGTGGGGGGGACGGAGGTGGACGTCTCTGTGGCATCAGAGCTTGTGGGGGGGACGGAAGAGACAGAGGAGGACGTCTCTGTGGCACCAGAGCTTGTGGGGGGGACGGAAGAGACAGAGGTGGACGTCTCTGTGACACCAGAGCTTGTGGGGGGGACGGAAGAGACAGAGGTGGACGTCTCTGTGGCACCAGAGCTTGTGGGGGGGACGGAAGAGACAGAGGTGGACGTCTCTGTGACACCAGAGCTTGTGGGGGGGACGGAAGAGACAGAGGTGGACGTCTCTGTGACACCAGAGCTTGTGGGTGGGTCGGAAGAGACAGAGGTGGACGTCTCTGTGACACCAGAGCTTGTGGGGAGGGTGGAGGACATTATTGTTGTCTCTTCAGTGTCCATCGGAAGTGCAGAAGTAGAGTGACTTTTTACATTGCTTTTGTACTTACGTGGTATCCTCGGTTCTTCTTCAGTGTATTTTCTTAACTGATGGATGTTAATTTTTGGAATTGACACTCCATTACTGTCAAGTAGATTAGCACTTTTGCCTTCGATGGCAACAATGGTGTATGGCCCAAGATAGTTTGGGTCCAGCTTGCCTCCTTTCCTCTGTTGGCTTCTCACATTTAACCGCCAAACTTTTGTCCTGTTGTGGAATTTTTAGTTATCAAAGATCACACACTAAGTGAGAATCGAACAAAGTAGTTTTATTAAGAGCCGGCCGGCAATGAGAGTCACACAGTCAAAGGAGTTTGTCTGCGAGAGTCTGGCGAGATACAAGTGAGCTTAGTTAATATACCAGGCATGAGCTGATAACATCACAGTAGGAGGTCATTGTTTTAAATTTCTCACATAGCTGTTAACAAATGTTACGGAGTGAAGGGTGCAAAGGAGGAAGCTCATTAAACTCTCAACATCTGTTGGGGGGATGAGAAAGGGGGGGAAGGTGTGAGAAGGAGTTCTTATCTAAATACACAGACATACAAAGGGGATGAGAGAGGGGGGAAGGTGTGAGAAGGAGTTCTTATCTAGATACACAGACATACAAAGTGTAACCTACAAACTATAAGGGTATATATTGTAAATTTTCCATTACAATCCACCCCTTTGATTAAAATGCAACATATTAATCACACATAAAGAGGTTAAATTTTCCAAAGAGATTGATAGATCTCCCACAGTCCATGCTAGTTCCCCAACCCCCCACCAGGGCAAAGCCATCATAAATCCTTTCATCTGTGGAGAGAAGATACCGCGTTTAACACGATGGGGGTGATGAAAGGGTTCGGGAAAAGGCCGCAATGTACCATTTGGGGTTAGAGTAAACGCAGAGACATCAGGGAGCAGATAAGCCAGATAACATGTTCCAGACCAATTGACAGGAAGGTAAATATAAGAGTGTCTGCCACATGTCCAAACCATGTTCTGAGGACATCCAAAGCCGGTATCTGATGGGATATAAGACCAAATGGTGTTAAGAACAGAATTATTGTACATAGGAAGGTCAGGAAAAGGTAAGAGAGCTGTAAGGTTAAACACAACGACTCCTGAGGCCCACTCTGTAGAGGGAGAACTATCAGGGAATAAATCACGAGGATTTAAAGTGAACGGGTCAGAGCGTTTGGGGCAAGGTGAGGATATACATGAGGCTGAAATGATACGCTGACAACCTAGAGTGTGTCCTAAAAAGAATAGTGCATCTGTCCCATTTCGCTGAAAACAAAGAGGTGGAGAAGAATATGGATTTGTACGATCCCTTAAGCGGAAGACAGTTCTGGATGAAACACAAGTGGAGTTTGTGTTGCTGGAAAACTCAGCTGGTCTCCTCCAGGAGAGGGGAGGGCGCTGGTGTGGCCAAGTAATGTTCCTAGGGTGTAATCTATTACCCATGATCAGAGTCCACAAAGTGGTATTCAAAGGG
This sequence comes from Melanotaenia boesemani, assembly GCF_017639745.1. NCBI lineage: Eukaryota > Metazoa > Chordata > Actinopteri > Atheriniformes > Melanotaeniidae > Melanotaenia > Melanotaenia boesemani. Next base: position 9,027,844 of record NC_055686.1, read on the forward strand.
ACTGGATATGGAATAAAAACTGATTGAGTGGGTGTGGCATGCGGCACCAGTCCACAAACATAGCAACTGTCATTTGTCAATTTATGAGCAGACATATTGGCAACTTGCCACCAAAGATTCTCAGTGTGATCATGATGCTGAAGGATGTGGTTATCTCGGCGGTGCCTCCTGAAGGAGGGTGCTTCTGTCCCCTGCAGTCGTCTGGCGGGTTGGGACGAAGCTGGGGTGCGTTGTGTCAGGTGAGGTCCGGTTGGATCCAGGTACCAGAGGAGGGAGGTGATAAGGATGAAGAGGATGACGCACGACCATCCCCTCACGGCAGTCTGGGTGTACTTCATGTTGTCCCGTGGAGAATGGACCATCTCGCACGGGGCTGACCTCAGGGATTATTCTGCCCTGTGGTTGAGAGGTCAGCTGGAGTTGGGGTACTTTGAAACCTTCTACAGTGGGATGCGTGAATCCACGTGGACCTTTCAGCGACCTTCACGGCTGTATGAGTGACCAACAGGACCTGGAAGGGACCCAGCCACCTTTTAGACCGCCAGTGCTTTCTCCTCGTCTCTCGAACCAAGATCCAATCTCCCGGAACCAAGGAGTGAAGCAGATCTGATGCTGGGCGTGGCAGGGCCTCTTTCACCACACTCTGCACCTGTGAGAGAACTTTGGACAGATTTTGACAATAAGCAAGCATGTTACTTTCACAGTATGTGGTAGACACGGAGAGTCCTGGAGGATCCAGACCAGTGTAGGGAGGTCTGCCAAACAGAATCTCAAATGGACTAAGATTTGTCCGGGCACGTTTCCTCATTCTCATGTGCATAAGAATGAGTGGGAGGGCTTTTGGCCAAGACAGTCCTGTTTCTTCACAACATTTAGCCAACTTACCTTTTAAAGTGGCGTTCTCTCTTTCAATTGCTCCGCCTGATTGCGGGTGATAAGCACAATGAGTCTTAAGCTGGAACCCCAATAGTCCACTTACCTCTTTCAGGGCCGCATTTACAAAGTGTGAACCATTGTCAGATGAGACCTTAACTGGAATCCCCCATCTTGGAATGATTTCGGTCACCAGAGCCTTAGCCACGACTGAACTTGTGGCATGCTTTGCTGGAAAAGCTTCAACCCACTTTGACCACATGTCTACCATAACTAGACAATATTTCTTACCTTCTGCAGGTGTTAACTCAATGAAATCCATCATCAAATGATCAAAAGGCTGATTAGGTGGTGTATGACCAGCTGGAGGGCAGGCAAGAGGGCGGGCGGTGTTATAGCCTGCACAGATCAAACATTTTTTGCAGTAATTTTCAGCCACCACAGTGAAGCCTTTTGTGAACCACAGAGATGTTGTGGAAGATACCATCCCCCCTTTTGACACATGGTCCAACCCATGTGACAACTTAGCAAACCAGGGGAAGAAATGGCGAGGAAGGCAAGGTTTTCCATCAACAGAGCGCCATACACCTGCAGAATCAGGGGTGCAGGAGTTAGCCTTCCAGACAGAGCGTTCCTCTGGAGTAGAAAAAGACTGGATGTCCTGCAGAGAACAGGGAGGAGAGTGATCCTCTTCTGTGAGAGGAGAAGAGGTGAGAATGTGCGGCGAGGCTGACAGAGCTGCCTGCTTAGCAGCCTGGTCGGCCAAGGCGTTGCCACGGGCAACAGAGGAAGTGTCATTAGTGTGAGCTTGACATTTCACTACAGCGACATCTGAAGGAAGAAGAATAGCGTCAAGGAGAGCCGCAACCTGTGTGGAGTTCAAAATAGGCTTACCATCAGATTTCAAAAAATTACGGTGACGCCACAACGCACCAAAGTCATGAACTACACCAAAGGCGTAACGCGAATCGGTATACACAGTCAGGGACTTACCTTGTGCGAATTTACAGGCCTCAGTGAGAGCAACAAGTTCAGCTGTCTGAGCAGAGAATTGTGAAGGGAGGGAGCCAGAGAAGAGAACCTGATGCTCATCACAGACAGCAAAACCCACTCTGTTCTTACCAGAATGGTCTCTGAAGGAGGAGCCATCACAAAAAAGAATGAGATCAGAGTTAAGAAGAGGCTCATCAGATAAATCTGGTCTCGGAGTGCAGATTTCAGACAGAACAGTCTCACAACAGTGATGAACACCATCTTCTGCGGTAGGAAGAAGAGTGGCAGGGTTAAGTGATGTACACCGTTTCATAGTGATGTTAGGCATATCGAGAAGAACTGTGGTGTATCTCAGCCATCTAGCTGCAGACAGATGAGAAGTCTTTTGTTCGAGCAAAATGATGGATACAGAATGAGGAACAAAAACAGTTAGCTCACTGTATCCCACAATGTCACGTGATGCAAGTACAGCCTTCTCACATGCAGCCACAGCTCTCAGACAGCCAGGAAGACCCGCAGCAACAGAGTCGAGCTTGGAAGAGTAATAGGCCACCGGGCGCTTGCGAGAGCCGTGCTGTTGAAGGAGAACAGAAGACATGAAACCATGTTTTTCATCAACAAACTGAAAGAAAGGTTTGGTTGGGTCTGGCAGAGCCAGGGCTGGAGCAGAACACAGCGCTTGTTTCACAGACAGGAAAGCCTGCTCAGCCTCCGGGGTCCAGAAGAAATGGTCATGAGCAGATAGATTCTTACCATGTATACAGGAAGTCAGGGGGGCCTCAAGTTCAGAAAAATGTGGAATAAAGGCCCGACAAAACCCTACCATACCTAGAAATGACATCAGCTGTTTCTTGGTAACAGGTTTTGGTGCTTTCTGAATGGCCTCAATCCGTTTAGGGGTCAGGGCCTTGGTGGTGGCAGAAATGTGATGCCCTAGAAAGATGACTTGAGGCTGGCAGAACTGTAGTTTACGCAGACTGGCTTTATGACCCTCAGAATGAAGATGGAGGAGGAGGGCCAGTGTGGCCTCCTCACACAAGGAGGCAGAAGGACAGCAGAGCAGAAGGTCATCAACGTAAGTTAATAAAACTACGCCCTGTGGAAGCTGCAAAGAAGAAAGAGAATCTCTTAGTACCTCATTGTAGATTGTGGGGGACTCACAGTACCCCTGGGGAAGCCGGGTCCAAGTGTATGGTTTCCCATTGAACTCAAAAGCGAACCAGAATTGGCTGTCTGGATGAACAGGAACAGACGTAAAAGCATTTGCCAGATCTACCACGGAGAAATGTGTAGCAGTAGGAGGAATCTGCGACACGATGGTGTGGGGGTTGGGCATCATAGGGGCCCGTGAAATAACTGCTTTATTGACAGCTTGGAGATCTTGGACAAAACGCCAGTCAGGTTTGGCTGGTGGTTTACGTGGTTTCATGATTGGGAAAATAGGAGTGCGAACAGGTGAATTTGGACAAGAAACAACAATACCACTCCTAAGATGTGAATTGAAGACAGGTGTAATACCCTCCAAAGCTTCAGGTTTGAGAGGATATTGCTTCTGGCAGGGGCGGTAGTCAGATTTCGGAGTGATGACTACTGGGGGGCAGTTCTTAACCAGGCCCACATCATGGGGAGAGGTAGCCCACAAATCAGAGGGAACCTGAGAGAGGGCTGGGGGAACAGGTGGCAAGGGTGAGTCAGCAGATAAACATGTCAGAAAATCATCATCTACCAACTGAACACTTTTCTGGCAATGAATCACAGAGAGCATGCTCTGCTTAAACACACCCAGCCTTGGAGAAAACAAAACTGCTGAGTCATGAGTGGATTGCCACTGAGACTCTCTGAGAGCAGTAGCAACAAAGGGGCCCAAATCCTTCCACTCAGTCGAGTGGGACTTGGAAAGAGACACGTGTGGGTGTGTGTGAAGTTTAAACAACTTCTGTTGGTCAGAGGTTAGTGAGACAGACAAAACACACATACTTTCATTCCAAAACATACATGTCACAGTCAGTTTGTCAGAGCAGTCCCTAAAAAAGATTTTTTCATACTGCTGATCTGGCCCATCAGGACAGATGTAGGATGTGCAATGTAATTCCCTCTCCCCCATCACCTCTGCCCCAGGGGAGACTCTGGCTCTGCAGAGGGACAGCCAGTGTGAAGAAAGAGGGGAGCTTCCCATTTTCCACTGATAAGCATAGCAGGGAGCTCTTGGGTTATATTTAACCATCATTAAATCTTTTTCCTCAGTGTCAGAAGATGAACATGATATGGTCAGCCCCTGAGACCCAGAGGAAATCTGAATTCCCAGTTTGCACATCAGATCACGGCCCAGTAAATTTACAGGACAAACTTTGGACAAAAGAAAGGAATGTGTAAATGGATGCTCACCTTGTACTGAGCAGGTTAAAGGTACCGTGAATTTTTCTTTGTCATGATGGCCTCCAGCAGACACAGAAATAACAGTCTTACCACTGAGTGGTGGTGTGGGATTTAGGGTGCCTGTCTTAAGAACTGAGTGAGTTGCACCACTGTCAACCATAAAAGAAACTGGTTGATTATTTACAGACAATGTAAACAAAGGAAAACGTTTATAAGCTATAGCAGCTAAATGAGTGTATGTGTGTGTGTATGTGTGTGTGTGCATTTCACTTCCCTCAACAGTTGCTGCAGCGAAAACTGTGGTGGGTGGAGAAAAAAGCTCCTCTGGAGTCCTGTCTCCCGGGTCCGCCCCTCAGTCAGCCTGCTGGTATTCCTTCTGGTGGGTGGGCCCATTATCCTGAGGGCAGTTATCCTTCCAGTGTCCATATTGGCCACAGCGATGACACGGCCCATGTCGTTGTGGGCAGTTATCCTTCCAGTGTCCATATTTGTCACAGCGATAACATGCCCCACGCTGTTGTTGGTTGCCGCCCCTCTCTCGTCTTCCTCTGCCCCTTCCTCTGCCTCTCCTATCTCTATTGGATTGTGGCTGATTTTGGGAGGTGAACAGAGTCAGGGCTGTTGACATCTGTTTTTCTTTCTTGGATTCAGCTTTTTTCTTGTTTTCATCCATGACATCTTGTGCGTGTTTTGCTTGACGTTGAAGCTGAGCCAGTCTGGTCTCATGTCTCATCCCCACATACTGTCTCTTCACCACTTCCAACATATCTCTGTTCATACCTTCAATGATGGTCTGACAGAGAAGGCGTTCCCATGGTCCTGGAGTGTTCCCCAGGTCTCCTGCAGGGCGCTCCAAGCCAGAGTGTCTGGTGAAAACAGTTTCACAGCGGTGTAGAAAAGTCTCCATGCGCTCATCTGGGCCCTGTATCAGATTTCTCAGGGCAGCCAGGCTTCCTCGATTAGGGAACACAGTCTTTATGCCATCACAGAGTGTGGTGATGGCTTCTCTGTAAGGTCGGTTCGGCTCATCGTCCCAGTTTGGATTTTTCAGGCCGGTGTCATCAGGAGGGAGGTGGGGACGGATCTTAGCCAGATCACTAGCAGTGAGCATTTTAGCAAGAATTTTTCTCAGTTCAAGTCCAGTGGGGCGGTGTTCACGGCAGAAAGCTCTCCACTCCTCGCTAGCTTTCTCACCATCTTCAGTGGGGTCAGGAAGATTTTTAGCATGTTCCATGATTTCAGAGGGGGACCAAGGGCGATAAACCAATATGGGGCCGGTGGGTCCTGATACTTCCACCATGGGGGCACTAAAAACCTCAGTGTCTTCATCTTCAGCAGTATTTTGTCCCAAAAATAGGCCCTTTGCAGTCTGTCCAAATTTGTAGAAAGGGGAGGTTGCTGACACCTCCGGTCCGTAGATCTTCCCGGACTTGGTACGTGAAGGGCTGGTCATGTCTGCTGACGGTCTTTCGGTTCCCCCTGTAGCTTGGCCATGGTTGGAGTCAGCGGGACCTGATGTCTCATCTCTCCGTCGATCCTCTGGACGACGCTGCTGAGGCTGCTGGGGCTGCTGTAACACCGGGGGACAGGAGTCCAGATCTGGATCCACCTTCAGCGCCTGTAATCGTTCCTGCAGTGAACGATATGGAGAGGGTTGTGAATGTCCTAAATTATTATTATATGGTGGAGGTGCACTAGGCAGGGATGCATTATCCCTCCTGTTTCCTATATCTCCAGTCATATCTAATCCCCCACCCATTTCTTTAGTATTAGCTTTCCTAACCCTACATTCACTCTCATTTTTCCACATTTCAATGCATTTATTATGCCGTTCCCACTTCTCTACGTCCGTTGTCTTGATTTTTTTCTTCTTCTTTTTCTCATTCCAGTCCTTCTGTGCTTCCTCATTCAACTTATCTAATTCCTTTCTACTCAAACTCCCGTTCTCTGGAAAACCATGTTTCTTTGTCCAGTAAGTCATGCAGTCCGTGCAGTCAGGTCCATATTTCTTTTTCATATCTCTTAAAATTTGGGAGTCCCATTTACTCTCCTTCCCCGTCACAGCTGTGTTTCCCATTATGCAGCTAGGACGTCTCCTTGCTGGATTTTTCTTCTTCGAGGAGCCCAAACTCAGGCACAAAAATTGACTAAAACGCCTATTATTACCACCGAAGTTTTCACCTCAGTGCCGGACTAACTCTACTCTACTGCAATAGAATAGTAATCTACCTTGCCTCACAAGATAGCGGGACCCTGCGAAAAGGAGCAGTAAATGGGAGTCTGATATGAAAACTTCTCACCGTGTGTGATTCTGGATGCTGCTCCACACGCAGACTTCGTTCTGGATATCAGTGGTGTCTGAACGGAGTTCCTCCGCCGTCCCCTGATGGTTAAGGCTGACCCAGGGGCTGAAGTATCCTTCAGGATGATCAATCACGGGTTCTGGTCCTCCGGTCAGTCACTCAAGATATCCTGCCGACAACGCCAAGAATTGTTGTGGAATTTTTAGTTATCAAAGATCACACACTAAGTGAGAATCGAACAAAGTAGTTTTATTAAGAGCCGGCCGGCAATGAGAGTCACACAGTCAAAGGAGTTTGTCTGCGAGAGTCTGGCGAGATACAAGTGAGCTTAGTTAATATACCAGGCATGAGCTGATAACATCACAGTAGGAGGTCATTGTTTTAAATTTCTCACATAGCTGTTAACAAATGTTACGGAGTGAAGGGTGCAAAGGAGGAAGCTCATTAAACTCTCAACATCTGTTGGGGGGATGAGAAAGGGGGGGAAGGTGTGAGAAGGAGTTCTTATCTAAATACACAGACATACAAAGGGGATGAGAGAGGGGGGAAGGTGTGAGAAGGAGTTCTTATCTAGATACACAGACATACAAAGTGTAACCTACAAACTATAAGGGTATATATTGTAAATTTTCCATTACAGTCCCCACCTGCAAGTTTTCTGTAGTTTTACCTTTTCCCTTTTTTTTATCCTTGCATTTACTCTGTGGGTTTTTTTTTTGCAATGACTGCCTGCAGGACGTCATCCATTTGTAAAATTGCTTCAGTTTCTTCTTCAACCGAGACATTTGTTTCTACAGTTGGATCCACCTTTAAAATAAATGAGTGGAGTTTATCATTTCTATATGTATTAACTTAGAAAATATGATCACCTGATTCAATTTTTTGCAGATTTCCATACCCGATACTCTTCTGGGATCTGTGAAGGATATCTGGCCTCTCTTCCAAACATCAAAAAATAAGGCGAATGTTTTGTTGTCACTTGACGCTTGGTTCTAAGGCCAAACATTACTGGGTCAAAAATGTTTGTCCCATTCCTCTGGCTTGTTTTCCACAAGTTTGGCTAGTGCTCTATGGGTTACAGAATATAAAATGAAATGTTGTTTATTATTACAACGATGAAAAAGCAATAGGTAAATATACATAAGAAGGGAAAGGGATCTATACCTTTGAATGGTCCCATTCATCTTTTCCACCAAGCCATTTGTCTGAGGGTGGTAAGGTGCACATAGGCTCCTTTTAATATTTAATATTTCACAGACCTTTTGTTAATCTGTATTAGAAAAACACAAAGATTAAATGCATTAATAGCACACTTAAATGATACAAGCAAATAAATCCCATTAAACCTTCAACTAATATATGATATTATAGCCATAATTGATGGATGTATTTATTTATTTATACCTCATTGACAAATTCTTTCCCTTGATCTGTTAGTATTCTTTTTGGAGCCTCAAACTGGTACACAAACTTTAGCAGGCACTGGGTCACCTCCTCTGCACTTTTTGATTTAATTGCATAAGCTTGTGGCCACTTTGTAAGGTAGTCGATGAGTACACAGATGTACTGATTTCCAGTTGATGTTGTTTTTAACTTTCCAATTAAGTCCATCCCAATTAGCTCAAATGGCTGGGTAACCTTTTCAACACAGACAAAATTAAGACATTACATTGACATTTTTGCATTTTATTAATTTAAAAAGAAAACAATATGTTGTAAAAAAAAATAAATAACACAAACATAAGAGCTAACCTTTATTTGTGTGTACTCCACTTCATGTTTTATAACAACTTCACTGGCCTGGCATGCCACACACTGGCTCACCTAACAGGTTACAAAAAAATCAACTCAAACAGTAAATAAAATTAAATTTAAATGGACAGCAACATCTTTAGTTATGTAACAATGTTATAACACAGCGTGATATAAATTTAAACTTGTATGTACATGGTCAAAGTAAAGTATTGAAAACTTTTCTTGTAATTATTTATAAAAATTTTAAAAAGAAAAATGCAAGGGAAATAAAAAGGAAAGTACGAGCATACTAACCCACTTAGTGATGTCTTCTGACATTCCAGGCCAGTAGAATCTTTGAGAGATTGCGTCTCTTGTTTTTTTTTTGCCCACAATGAGCACCTGTTCTGCTGGCATGGAAATCTATAAACACTGCATTTGCCTTTTCTGGGCCACATAGTACCAAGGATTGCTGGCAACGAGTTGTGCCTCTATGCCTCACATAAAATAACTGGCCATCTGTAATAATAGAAACATATCTAAGTGAGTCAATAACATAATAACGTATCAAACAAAATTTATTATATGTACATACTAGAATAAAATAAAAATCTGTTATTAAATAGTAAGTTAGGCCATCACAAAGTCCCTCTTTCCATTAATATGGGTCGTTCACCTCCATACTAGGAAATAGATTTTTTTTTTTCATTCCTACCTTTTTTATTTATTAATTTTCTATTGCAATTTGTGTGAAATTCTGCTGAGTTGTCAGCTACTATTCGTTTGATTTCTGGACAGCAGGTGAAATATACCAGACACTGGCAAAAGCTGCTGACTAGTATGTATCATATTAGCAACAAGTAAATGTTTTTCACAATTACTTTTGATTAAATTGGTATGCATCGCAATTTCTCATGAGTTTTGTATTTGTTAATGAGAAATATCGTACAATGACTATGGTGATAGTTGACAATTAGAAGTGACTTTATATTTGAATTTGTAATAATATACTCGTATGATTTTACAAAGTGCTGAAAACAACCTTGCATGTTGCAATGTATTCAAATTACCTAAAATATAATAACAAAATGTGTCAAACACAAAAGGCTGTTGTTTTAAAGCGTATCTCTTGAGTCGTTATGGAACAAAGCTGTTGCTAAAATGCATACAAACGAACCTACCTTGCATTTCAAATTTCCGAGCCTTTCTGCGGAAATTAGATTTCTGCGAGGGTGTAAGGCCTTCTGGAAGCGTGCCACTTGATTTAAAGGACAAAATCTCCTGATACAGGTTTTCATCCATAGTTGCTAGCTCTGCTAGTAGCACAAGTACTCGGTTGGAGAAAAAGTTGATGTAATTCGTGCTTATTAGCGCTGTCCAATGAGCTCAAGGAAAAGCTAATGTTCGTATTCAGACAAAAAAAAGTAGAACGTATCGTAAAACAAATGTCTTTATAAATATATCTTTATTTATCAAATTTATCAAATATAAAGTCACATTTATTTTGTTTAAATGTTTGTTTGGTTGTTTTTTGTTTCCAACTAGAATGATTTTTTTCTATTATATAAAAAATAAAAATAACCAGTATTTTCATTTTGGGCAAGCAAAAATGTCCATGTTGATGCCTGATTTCACCTTAAAAGAGCATCAGGGGGTATAAAGTATAGACAGTGGGCTTCAAATCTATAGAACATGTCTGTAATAAATAAATGAGATCATTACAAGCTAGATACTACATGTTTTTGCATGTGATTAATGATACTTTACCTTTGACAACATTAATAATGGCTATATTCTTAACCGAAATAAGAAAATAAAACATTGAGCCATTTAAATGAAAATCAGAGTTTATTATTACTATACTGATTCGAGAAATCATTAATACCAAATGCACTTTATATTCGAAATGCGAAAACAAGGCAAATCGTATGCAGCCAAAATAGCAAAGCCCCATAGGCTACATGGCTGAATAAAGTTTAGAAAAACCTCTTCGTCTGCAAATATGTCCGTCAAAGAACTCGAGTTCCACAACAACACACGTTACCAGTTATTATGGACAAAACGTGGCGCATTTTCGCTGGTTTTGCTTGATTCCGGGGAGAGTAAACGCAGACAACACAGAAAATACGACTCTGCAGGCTGTGCGCGCTCCCGCGGGGGCTGATCACTTTCTGGCAGACGATCACTTTATGGCACATCACCGTCACGGACAAATAAACCACAATACAAAGTCCAAAATACACAGAATATTTTTATTTTAAATTTCTTTTTTTTTTCTTTAGAAAAAGTCATCAAAATTAAGGCCTTTAAGACCTTTATGCATGTGGATGTCTGCAACATGCCATCAGATATTTTCTTGTTTGAAGGTCACAAATCAAACAGATGTGCTACAGCTACGTTTATCCATGACTTTCTGGGAGGTCTGGGAATGTCTCTAGGCATGCTGGGAGATGAAGTGATACAGGATACAGTAGTCATACCTGATTACATACCTCAATAAAATGTAGATTATTATTCTGGTTTAAATGAAAATCAAATGTAAACCTCACACACCTTCAATAACCTTTTCCCACTAAAAACTCATCCTTTCACACATTAAAGCTCCACATCAGGACCACACATAAGTCAGGGATCATCACCAAGTTCAGCAGCCTGTCAGTGAGTCCATGTCACCATGGCAACCACCTAAGAAGGCAATGAAATGAAAATGTGAGTGACGAATCTTTTATGATTTTTTTTTACTTTATAGTTTCTGCTCAAACAAAGTCTTGTTCTTTTCAGTCAGATCTTGGGGAATCAGCCTGGCCATCATCACACATGATTTCTGTTTATAAAACAGGATGATCATCTACTACAGCAGTCTTACCTAATTAATCCAGGCCATGCTGACCAAGGCTGAAGCTCCACGTTCATGTTTAGGCCTGACAGATCTGCGTCTTCTTTTAGCTCCACCAGAACAATCCTACAAGTTCAAAACAACTTTCAGTCCAAACGTTATGCATTTTTATAGATTTTATCAGGGTTTTAATGAGCAATTGTGACTAATTTAGTAACAAGAATAGTCCAGTCTCTCATATAACCAGTGTTAAACAGTCGTATTGAGTAAAGCTTCCAGCGAGGCGTACCGGGACGCAGCTTGTTCAGTCAAACTTGTGTAGGGAAAATAGATCATCAAAGCGAGCGGGGAGAAAGCTTATCTGTGATGTCATGTAGCCACAGCTGGGACTAACAGCTGACCAGTGGAGAAGCGCTAATGTCGGGAGGAGATGCCGCCAAACATTTCTGTCACATTGTTTGGCGAAATCGGGGAAAACTAAGAGACATCCGTAAAAGACTGGAGAGGCAGCTGGTAAGAGACTAAATTCTTTGTGATGTTAAGAATGATCGCTGATCTGCCAGTTGACGGACTGATTTAACGTAGCGATTAATCCAGCGCTGTGACGAGGATGACGGCTCTCTGCCACTGTGAACTTTATGAATGACAGAGCTTCCTGTGCTGGACTTATGAGGAGGATTAAGTGGTGTTAATGTATAGGCAAATGCTATTCTTGTGCTAAATTGTGCTTTTAAATTTGATAGAAATATTGACATCACTTGGGTTTAAAAAAAAATGTAGTAGTTGGAAAATCAATATTTACTGTGCATATAGAAATCATGAAATGCATTTATTTTTTTTTCTTTTGTGTTATTGAACTTTAAGTTATGTGTATTCCTTTTGTTTCATTTGAAGGTTTTTCACCTGATAAAAAACCAAAAAAAAGATGGCAAAAGAAACATATTCCATAACTGTTCTTCCTACTAAAGTCTAAATAAAGAAAAGAAGGAAAGAAAGAGGAAAAGGAATAATTGACTGCTGCTTGGTTATTTGAGTGAAGTCCGGAGTAGAGCTCCAGGTGGATGTCATTCCTTATCAAGTTAGGGAAAATTGGAATAATAATAAAGCAACTTGACACAGCTGTTCTCCTCTTTGATGCACAGATTCAGTTTGCAGTGCAGGTAGACGTCACCAGAGCTCCCAATGAACTGGAACATGGTGAAGGAGAAGTAGTTGGAGGTTCCCTCCCCGTTTCCCTCCACCATCACTGTCTGGTCAGCAGCGTTGGCACAGCTGCTCACAAACAAGAAGAGACTTTTCTCAGCCTCCCATCACAACCATCAGAAATCACATCTATGAAGGAATCCCAGTGAGCAGCTCCCACTTCTCAGTGTGTCTCACCGATTCTGGATCAGGTCGTATCTCGGAGTGCTGTTGGGCGATTCCTGGTCAGTTGCCCAGCAGGAGTCCGTCACCACGGCGATCAGGTCTGCATCCAACCCTTCGGTCTCCAGCTCCACCCAGATCTTCTGGTTCAGCATCACATCGGTGTTAGAATCCACAACGTGTGTGCGGTCGGCGTCGGTGTAGGATTTCATGGTTACATTATAACTCCACTCTCCAGATGTGATGTGCTGGACCACAGAGCTGCAGACGACACACATAAACACACCTCAGCTTCTCTGACTCACAAACCAGCTGAAAGGTTTCACGTAGCAGTAGAAATGAAGCTACCAGCCAGAACACACCTGTCTTTGATCCTGAAGGCCACAGTCTTCATTTCTGGCTGAACATGGATGCAGGAGAAGTCGATGTAGAACTGATCTTGGCGAGTGATGCCTTCAGAAGAGCTGTTCTGAGCCATGATGGTGTTCTTGTAGGTCACCTGGCTGTCGTTGGCCTGCAGAGCCAAATATTCAGATGTAAAGGAAGAAGCCTCTTTATTCTCTTTTTGTCTATACAGAGTAAAGATGTGGAGGAGAGGACCCACCATGATCAGACCACCAGCTCTCCAGGGCGACGTTGCTCAGGCTGCAGGCTCTGGCGTAGGCCCACAGGAACTGACACCCGAGACCGTCCACTGCAGGATATTTGCACAAAGTTGCATTGCAGGCAGTTATGTAGGGAGCTGGATCCACGGTGGTGTTACAGGAGGAGAAGGGCGCCTCCTTCAGGAGGTTACAGCTGTTCCACACATGGAAAGAGAGAACATGAGATCCAATGAACTGATAAGCTCCTTTATGTTTATCTCCCATCTGTAATAGTGTCATGTAACATGACTGATATGATGTAACATGTCAAATAGATCAGAGTATAACAGCAGAAGATGTTTCCTGCTGTGTGGATGAATCTGCTCACCGTTTAGTCATCAAGGGGCAGTCGATCGTACCGTCAGCAGGTTCAGTGTACACGCTCTCACAGCTGCAGGAGACAAACACATATTCAGGACTGCTGCTCTGCTCCGGATTATTCATACAGCACATATAATACACAGTATCTGTAAGTCATTCATCAAGCAGCAGCAGAGAGTCGGTCTGTAGGAGGAGTTACCTGGAGGAGCTCTCCTCAGAGAGCTTTGCACTAGAAAAACTGCTGGAGTTTCCACACAGACCAACCAGAGATGATCCAGCAGGTCCTGAAATGGTTCAGGACAGAAAGTGAGTCAGAAAATCATCAATGTTTAAACTGGATCAACAGAAAACAGTTTCTTGGTCTCCACGTCCACAATGACACTTTCTGTACCTTCCATGTGGATCTGTGCTGTGTCTCCATCAAAGAACACAGCAGCAGAGCGTCCAGAGAGTGTAACTTTGGCCGTGACTCCAGTTTGGTCCTTAGAGAGCTGGACACCATGAACCTCCTGGACCGAGCTGTTGAGGACCAGAGCTACGTTGTCCACCTGAGTCCCAATGGAGAGACAAGATGGAGGAAATACTGAGAGAAACATCAGCATCATCTCCTTGCTTCATCAATCTGTTTCTACTGTCTCTGAGAGGGAAGATGAGAGCCTCCACAGCAGAGACTGTGGGGAGGATTTTAGACCAAACTCCACTCTGACTGGTGGACTGAAGTTCAGGCAGCTTACCAGGACTCTGTCGTCTTGTTTCAGGAGAACGTCAACGCCTGGATCCTCCAACCGCAGAGTCACACTGTCCACAAAGCTCACATCTGTACGACGTCGCTCACGGAAACTGGCCAGAATCTGAACGCCTGAAACCCACGAATCCGACAGCAAAGTGTAGGAACAGCGATCTTCTATGAAGTCGGCTTTGTTGTGGACGTCAATGACAGCAGGACCGCTCACAGTGCAGGTGTATGACATCATGCAGCTGACAGAGGAACACACACAAGGACAGACAGCAACATTAGCTGCTGGTGAGACTGCAGCCACCAGGGGGCGCCACTTTGTTAGAGATAATTCACTGAGGACAGAACTGTGAATCTCATGGTGGTGCAGGAAGAAACATCACTGATGACAAAGTTTACAGACTTCGTTAAGCTGAGATCATCTGCAGCAGGAAGCAGTTTGTATTTTAATCATATCTGATTCAAAGTGAAAACTCCTTTCATCACATTTCTTCTGATTATCATGTTTATTTATTATATTGTAACAAGTATAAAGTGAAGATATTTACCTGCCGTGGCCATCACAGCGTTCCCCATCATTACAGCCTGAGAGTGTGATGGATCTGTCAAGACCGCATGAGACGCTGGTGCAGGTTTCATTTACATGTGTTGTATTAGGAGAAAAGCCTTTACCTGAGAAGCACATTAGCTTTTTCATTCATTTATAAACTCACTTATCACTTTTCAGCTAAAACTAAACAACATTTAAATTCTACAGTTTTATCAGAATTGTAAAGGAGATGTTTGGAGACAGAGATTTACTGACCTGAGAACCTGCATCCACTGATGTCAATGTATGCCTCTGGATCAGCGGCAGAAACAACTACAGAAGTCGAGTATGTGCCGTTAACATAAACATCAACTTTCTGGACAGAGAGAAAGACAATCAGTGTGAAGACAACAGAGATGAATGAACGGAGTTCACACACATCAGGATGAAAAGAGACAAAGTTTGTCTTTTCTCCTTTTTAACATCAATGTTGATGTTTTCCTGTTAACTGCAGCGTGAAGAGAAGCAGACACGTTTCAGGGAGAGTTTAGATTATACACACACACACACACACACACACACACACACACGCACACACACACACACACACACAGACACCACACACACACACACACACACAAACACAAACACACACACACACACACACAGACACCACACACACGCACACACACACAAACACAAACACACACACACACACAAACACACACACACACAGAGACACCACACACACGCACGCAAACACAAACACACACACACACACCTACACAAACACTCCGCACTCACCTTGGTTTGGGCGGTACTTTTTTCTAATACCAGAGCTGTCTGATCTCCAAAACTAACAAGATAAAAATAAACCTGTAATGAGAGAAATGATAGAATGTCATTAGAAAAGTTTTTCATGTGATCAAAAATCTCTTTTTTTAATTTCTATTCAATTAAATTTAAATATTTTCATTAATTTCTCTTTTATGCATTTCATCTGTTTATCTAGAAAAATTAACACTTAAATTTATTCTTCTACCATAAATAACTTACGTAGTTGTTGTTATGAACAACCAGAAAGGAAAACCAACAATTTGTTGGGCTCGTTATTGTAGACACAGCCCGCTTCACTACACTTCCCAGATGAGATGCATCTTCACTATAAAACTCAGCAGAACCACCACCGGATGGAGGACCATGTAAACAGTCTCCTGAGGTTGAAGGGTTGTAAAAGCCGTTGAAACAGACCACGAAGTTTTGACTGGTGAAGTTCACCTGTTAAATATCAAACACACACATCTAATTAAAATAAACGTTTTTCTGTTTTCACAAATGATGCAAACAGGAGTCATTTAAATATGAAACATGAAATACTGGCCAACGGTGCAGACTTTGTTAGGATCATGTATTTATGCAGAGATGTGGAGTTCTCTTCACACTGCAGTGTGTGTTTCACTCCATTTATGATCTTATCTTTAGATTTTCTACATCATCAACTTTCAACTCCGGTTCAGATTTTATTAGTTCTCATAGAGCAGCTGTTTTATTTCTAATATGAGACAGATGGGAAAAAGATATTGAGGTGTTTACACAAATAATCCTGAACTGAGCTGTAAACACACACTGCTCTCATTTAGAGAGAAAACATTAATACTGACAGCAGGTAGAAAGACACAAAGATATTCTCAGTCATCTGCTTTCATCCTACGTACGTAGAGCTGGGTGTAGACTTTCTGGTAAAACGTGATGGGACAGAAGCTGATGTTGAACTCTTTATTTACAGAAATTGTCTCAGATATAAAAGCACCTGCAGAGATGGAGAAACATGAGAGATGAGCTTCAGTCTGTCAGCAGTTTTGACTAAAGTTCAAACTGCTTCTTCACATTTTGATGGAATAAAACATCATCAGTCAGCAGCTTTGTTCTATAAAGATGTCAGGATAATCTCACACACTCATTAATAAACATAGAGCACATGAAGAACTTTTACATCATGTTTTATTGTAAATTAAGTAAAAACATCAGATTTGTGTGTATTGACCGTTTTTGTTTTATTAAGAAACCAAAGTTTCCTTTGATTGATAGAAATCAGATAATTTTATTATAGAAATGATGGTTAGGAAGTTTTCATGTTAAATATTGTTGTTTTAAATCTTTTGTCTTCCTGTGAACTGCAGTAATTTATGTTTCTTGCCTTTGTTTTGTTCTTCTGCTCCTTTAGATGATAAACCTTCTTTGTATTTACTGTAGATTGGATACTTGTTTATGACCCACATCTGTTCCTCATTTGCATATTTTCAACTTTCACACACACGTTTCTGTCATTTGGAGATTATATTTGTCTAGTTTTTATACTTGTTCTTGCCTTTCATGTGTTTTCTCTTCACACTGACCACCTCTCCTGTTACACACCAACTCTTTACATGGACTTTGGTTTCTGGACTTGTCTGTCCTCCTCCAGGAACGGCTTCTTCATCTAAATTAAGGTTGTCAAACTCTTTGAGGGCTGCTGTCCTACAGCTTTTAATGTTTCCCTGCCTCAACACACCTAAAGTCAAACTAATGGCTCATTGTGGAAAACTTGACAACAAGCTATTCGATCTGTTTGATTTGAATCGTGTTTTGAAGCAGAGGAACATTTAAACCCCTGCAGGACTGGAGTTTGACATCCCTGACCTAAATCATTACAGAGCTTCACCTCTGCTACAACAGTTGTTTTATATAAACCCAGCACTTATAACATGATTGATAACATGACCTTGTACTATTACACGTGCATACTTTTACTGAAGTAAACATTTCTAATGCAGATTTTTACTGCTTACAGGGTAAAATGTGAGTTTAAACTTTTGCTCATCTTAAGGATGTGAATGTTTCTCTGTCTCTGGTTGACTGATGTGTCTCTGGCTTACCTCCCAGTGAGATGAGAGCAAACAGGTAGAGAAGGGGGTGGAGCATGTTGGAAGGGATCCAATCAGCTGTCAGAAAGCTGGAACACAAAGCTGATTGGACAAAAACTGTAAGACACATTTTCATCATTAATGTATTAATTTCTTTCATCATGTCTGTTAGCTGCTGTTAATCTAAGAGTAAATTTATTTCCTAAAGGGACATTTCTAATAATACTTTGTTCTAGAGAATAACTGCTTTGTCTTTTCATAGCTTGCAGTGTTCTGTGTAACTCTTGCTTCTAGTGCAGTACCATCAATGCTGTATATTAAACAGCTTGTTATTGGGTATTGAGACGTCTCGTTTGTGTTGCTGTCTTCAGGTTGGCTGGGGGTGGGGGGTAAAGGCCTGTTAATACTCTGTAAGAACAGAGAAATTTGTTCTTCCTCTCAGATTTGACTCTTTTGTCTGTTCTCCACACATCAGCTGGGCAGAATTTTATTATCGTGTGGTGTCTGGCAGCTGCTCATCGATTTGAAGCCGGTGTGGTTAATGTGGAAAAGTAGGAAACAGGAAGTTGCCACAAGGTTTAAAAAGGATGAAGGCTGGCCGACGCCATGGCAAAGTATGAATATGTAAACAACAACATGATGAGAAATCTGGTTCTTTTTAAAGTTTTCGGTATTTTGGCACAAGTGGCTGTTTATCACTAGTGAATACTTTGTCTGTATCTAACCAATTTCTAATTTGCATAAAAGTCTTATTTATGGGCATTACTTCATTATAAAATACAATTACTATTTAATAATTTGATCAATCCTTTAAATAAAGAATTGAGTGGGAGACATGAAAACCTGTGGGGCTGCAGCCCTCGTGGGACCGGACTGAGTAGTTCTGCTGAGGACTGTACAGGCCTGAGGCTGTCAGGTGAGGCAGGGGTGAGGAATGAAGCAAGCAGCAAGTACACGAGGCTCAAGCTTGCAGCTGCAAATGTGGGAGGAGATGAGTGTAAAAAGTTAAGATTTCTATGGTCATACTTTGAGTTTGAGCTTCTCTGCTGTACCAGCTTCACCATATAGTTTATATACTGTAGCCTATAGTAGCCTGCAGCACTGTAGGAAGCCGTTTAGATGGTCTGAGAGGAACGTTGCTGTTTCACTGTAAGCCACAGAAAACACTCCACAGCAGCCCGGACAGAGCTTTAGGTGACCACGAGAAAGCCTGTTCTCCCTCTGGCAATGAGGTAGAAGAAGCACCATCTCCCCAGTGAAAGGACGTTCCTGCTAGCTGTGTCATTACAACTCAGCTGGATCCTCAGTTCCAGCTGCTGGGAGGTGAAATAAGAGACGCTGACTTTGACTATTCTGTACATGTAAGTAGTTACTCTGAGGTTGGTTTAATCTTATTAAATTTGTATTCTGGTTAGCAGCTGGTGTGTTTGAGTGTGTGGGTCCACAGCTTAAACCTCTCTGTTGTTTCTAAGGACCATGTAAGATTATTTTACATAGTCTCCAGAAAATGAGGACTATAGAAAATAGTCATTTTTTTAATGAAGATCATAGGTCTATAATCTTTATTAAGCGGCAGAAAGTGGAGCAGTGGTCATTCAGTGTGTGTATCCCTCATAGGCCACTACAGGTTGTGTTGTACAAGTTTACTCTTATACTTTATTTTATATTTTTCTCAGCATTTTAAAAATTATTTGATGATCATTTTGGCTGCGTTACGGCTAGATGTCATTTCTTTTTCTTGTGTCTTTTAAACTTTGTTGATTGGATTCATAGTTTTTACATAGTGTCAGTTCCTACAAAGGCTACCAGTGGGCCCAAGATTAATTAATGGATCTATTTGTTTTGTGTGTATGTATGTATGATATTTTTAGTCAACATTGTAATAATCAGGAATTACTTCACACAAACAAATCCCTCTTGGCGCCCCCTGGTGGCCCCACAGCTCTTTAATATAACAAGACCAGAATTTCCAGCATCTGCATATAATGGTAAAACAGTTTAATCTGGTAGAATCCAGCAAAAATATCAAATCTCACATTTTTTCTTCCTGATGAAACTCTGACATTAAAGAATGAAGGGTTTTAAACTGTAATGACAGTAAGATTAAAAAGTTTAACTTCAATAGAAGTCAAGGTCAAAGGTCACCAGAGGGAGTATCTGACACTACGGAAAAATACTGATGCTACCAAATTTATTTTACTGCTAAGCGTTGACATATCTAACACACTAATTACTACCAAAAACTATCCCCTTTACTACTTTTTAGATAGAAATTATTTTTGTATAAAAAGGTAAATAAGTGCTATACAGCTGTAAGTGATCTATTTATGAGGTTTGTATGTGTGTGTAAGACAAACCTGTGTGGTCAGTGAAGAGGATCACCTACGATGCTGAAAACAAGAACAAAAACATCAGTTATTATAACTTTATTTGGTAATTTAATACATTTTCCCTTTTTATTTGTGTCTTCGCTCATGACGATACCCAATAGAATCCAAGGGGAGGACTGGATGTGGAGTCGACGGTGACGGGAACCTCCCTCTACTGAACTGAATGTGTCCTCATCATCTTGTCAGGTAAGCATCTCTGACATTTGAGTCTCAGCCGAAACCAGTTTACCAACTATTGGTTTCTTCCATTACCCCCCGTCATGTGGCTTTTGCTTTTTTCATCCATCTGGTTGTAAAAATATCTGCAGGCTCATTTAATGATCAGTAGTTTTTAAATTCATGGCAGGTGTACGAACGTCCACCAAACACAAGGAAGACACAGATGTCTGAGACTGAAACTGGTGGCAACGCATCTAAACCTGAACTTTATCTGTTGTTCATCTGCTTGTAATGATTTAAGTTATTAATGGTTTTGCATCATAATGACTCCACTTTCCATGTGAGCTGATCGCGGTGAGGACGTGTGTTTTTAGACGTGTTTTTAACAACGTTTGCTAGCGAGAAACCTGAAAGTGTCGATGGAGGCAGCAGGTTCCCCCAAAATGGCAAAGTCCTGATGACATTGTCTCTTTTCTTGTGATCTTTTGGCCAAGCCCCCCACCCTCCACCCAAAAGAAAAAAGGGGTTCCAGTCTTGTATTTTAGTCAGTTCTCAGGAGGCCTGGACAGCTTGTACCATATCCAACCTGTTCTCCTAGTTGAGCTTATTGATTTGCACACAGGTGCACTGGACGCCTGAAGCTGCTGCCTGCTTTTACAAAACATACCTGAGAAGTTTTCTGTCAACCTACACCCTGAAATTAATAGATGCCAAAGATGTTTGAGTAAAAGATGAAGCCAGTGATCACGTAACAGTCACAAACACTAATGCTAAAATATCAAAGACAAAATTAGTGAAGTTTCTGGATCCCGTTTGTTAGGCCTGTATGTAACTTACATGCATGAAACTAACACTGTAGAGTCAAAACAGAATAATTATTATTACATGTAGGGAAATGTGCCTGATAGGAGGAAAGTGTAATAAATAATGAAAATGGGTCAGCTACAACTTCCATAAGATGGTTCGGTATTCTCTCCAAATCCACATGATAGAAACTAAGTTCAGAGGAAATGGTTCATTCTGTATGTTTATCTCTAAAGACTCTTTGTTACATGATGTGCCATTTTTTTCTTTGTTTATCACATCAGTTACTGCCAGCACACATACCTCAAATACATCCACACTGAGTTTGCCTCCTGCAACTCTGCCTCAGGTACATTACTTCAAGTTCATCCACACCCAGTTGAACGCTGGTTGAAGGGGCCCTGTGAAGTTTTGAGAAGAGCTCTAGAGTTATCTTTACATTTGAAGAGTTGCCTGAGGCAGCTACAGTCAGCAATAATAAATCTTTCGGCCCTACCTTTGCATTCATGGATCTGGTAAGACCAGAACTTTATGAAAGGATTCAGATTACAGCTAAAAGGTGGTCACATCTTTGATGTCAAAGTGTCCAGAAGTTTTACCCCTGAAACAAACAGTCAGGGACACGTCCAGCTGGATTTTTAGCTACATTTGTCATGAGTGGTGGCGGAGGTGAGGACCCAAATGCAGGCAGACGAGACTGGAGGCAGAAGTGTGCAGGTGACAATGGTTTAGTTTCCAGAACTCAGGACAGGGTACCACACATAACAGGGAATAAACCATAGTTTATAGTAACGTGGAACAGATGAAGTGAATGAGTAATTAGACCAGGTGAACTAACAAGCAGAAACAGAAACCACAGGAACACAGGAGGGAAAACAGATAAACTTAACTAAACGTGACAAAACCCAGAACTATAAACCAAAAACCAAAACAAAAACCAAAAAATGACACAAACACTGATCTAAACAGAAAACCAAACACCACAAAAACCAGAACTAGAAACCAAGATCATGAAACATGACACATTTACTAGTAAAATGACCACAGTTCAACACAAGCAGGTGTTTTTTTTGTTAGTAAACACTCGGTACAGTCTCCTCTTCTCTCAAATAGGAAGTACTCCTACTCCCTTTCCTTCAGGCATTGGATACATTAATGGATACCCCTCTCCCACCCCTAATCCCACATCAGCTCTGTCACACAATGTGCCCATTCAATTATGTGTTAAAATGGAGGTCAGATAGTTTTGGAGTTATACCAACCTGCATTACACAAAATATTTTTTAATTATTTAATTTGCAGCCATTTATTATATCAGTTGTTTTTCTATTAATTTTCATTCATTCATTAGTATTTCTGTATAGACACAGACCAGGATGCTGCAGGGTAGGAGGTGGAAAGGAGGAAGAAGAACAGAGCACATCCAGAACTGAAGAAAACAACACCTCAGTGAATAACTTGGCGGAAAGAACCACAATAAGGCCCTTATATATTAATATGATAAAAAAAAGAATACATTTCCTTTACAACAGCCATGTTACAAAAACTGGACTGAAAGAATAAGTGAGAAAGCCAAATGTCCAATGAATAACTCTAAAGAAAAACCCTGCTGAAAAACATTAAATACAAGACTCAAATTTGGACTGAATTATTTTACAGACCTTGAAAATTCATTAACACGCAGCTTCTGATTGGAAGAAGTTTTATTTTATTTGAAAATGCAAATAAAGGTATTTTTTTAATCCAGGGCACATTAAAGGTCTTGCTAAATAACTGCAAAACTTAAGATGTTTATTTGGAATGAAGTATTCCACTGAGGAATATGCTGGCACCATCATGTAAGATGGAATAAACTGCTCATTAAGTATTTTATATCTTTGTTGATATGCTGGTGCATTTTTACCTTTAGTTGCTGCAGACTACATTTCAGAGCCTATTTAATCTTAATTACCAGCCATGTGGGCTCCATGCCTGCTAAATAACCACCTAGATCAAAATCATATTCATGTTAAGATGTCCATGTATGCTAATTGTCTGGTTTCCGTAATTAGTTTGAAGTAGCACTTTATCACTCGATGTGCAAAGCTAAGACTAACTCATCACAGTAGCATTCGTGGACTTTCACAATAAGAGCGCAGCGCCAGTTCCGCTACAGGAAGAGGGAATTATACCGACAGTATGTACCATCAGTATACTGATGGTGACTTGACCAGTATGATAGCTCTATTTACTGCATGTTTAATGTTTTTTTTTTTACCTGTGGTTATCACTGCCATGGCAAAGGTGGTTATGTTTGGCGGTGAACATCTGTCTGTCCGTCCGTCTGCGTGTCTGTTAGCAACATAACTAAAAAAAGTAATGGATGGATTTTGATCAAATTTTCAGGAGATCTCAGAAATGATTAAAAGACACGGCATGCAGCAGGAAATGTTTTTTATATACATATAATTTTTTGACAGTGCTACGTGCACTAAGAAGGGGCCGAAAAAAAGGCAACCCCGAAAGCCCTGGTGTAGTTTGAGCACCTGAGTGCAGCCATGTCCAAAACGTTTTTTTTTTTTTTAGATCATATTTCACATCTTCACTTAATGTTTGCTACATAATTTGTGGTGTTTGTGGTCCATGTTGTTCAGTCTGCATGCAGTGAAATATTGAAGTCGTGCTGCAGCTGAGGAGCTTCATTTAAATGGATTAAAATATGAATATTCTCCTTGAAAATACGTGTAAAATCAAATTTTTTAAAATTTTCTTTTGGTGAAAACAGACTTCTTGTTGGGCAAACTGAACATTAATTACCTCTTTTTAAATATAAATGCCTAATTTTTCAATGATTTTGTGCTGGGTTTGCATCCAGTTGAAAAATAATTGGAGGGAGCCCCTGTGAATTTTTGCATAGGGCTCTAGAGTTATCTTTATATTTGAAGCAGCTACAGTCAGCAACAACAAAACATTTGGACCTATTTTTGGGTTGATGTGTCTGGTAAGACAGGAATGTTGTGAAAAGATTCAGATAAGAGCTAAAAGTAGGTTACAGCTTTGATTTCAAAGTGTCCAGATGTGTCCAGATAACTTCCACAGTAACTGGTGAGGCAAAGGATGGGTTGGGTGTATTTGTGTGACGCCCTCCTCTCTCTGACAAAACCACCCGTGACTGACTGACAAATGATTCTTAACAGTTCAACCTGTCACCTACCACATCCACGTGACCCCACGCTGCACATCACCATGACAACCAAATAAAACATTTATCCACCCAGTGATCATTACTCCAAACACGTTCTATGGATCCTACATACCAGCCCCTTATTATTGAGATATCTCATAATAATTACCTATATTAAACCAAGTAGGAGACATAAAATACATGTAAAAGACAAAGGTGTTCAACAAACCATCATGCATCATGTGTTTCTTATGTTGTGAACGTCTGTATTATGTGCTTTTATGTACTGAGGTGTTTTTTTTTTGTTTTTTGTATCTCTACACTGGGCCCATCAAGGCCCAATTAGTGATTGGACGGCTGTTAATGGTGGCTTCAACCTCACAAAGTACTCTATAAAGGCCTTCTTGCAGGTTTTGTACCTTCATAATGGAATTGAGAATTTTGCGAATCAATCTTATCAGTCGCTCCCAGGTTCCTCCGTGATGTGAGCCTGCAGGTGGATTAAAGGTCCATTTAACTTCTTTCTGCAGAAGAACATCATTAACCTTCACCTGATTCCACTGTTCAGTAGCAGTTCTCAGCTCACACTCTGCGCCTACAAAGTTGGTTCCATTGTTGGAACGTAGCTCACGAACCTGACCTCTTCTTGTAATGAAGCGTCAGAGTGTATTAATATGGGGGTATTCCTGGAATATGGAAGTATTCCTTCACCCATCTTTTCCAAAACAAGTCAGACATATATTGGACTTGTTTCCATCTTCTATGTGTGTACACACATAGAATCACATCACATTATTATAATGACTGAGAACAGCCTTACTGGGAACTGTCTGACTATTAAAACAGAAATGTTTTAATATGTTGCCGTCAGTCTACAGCAACATTTACTTCCTTCTTTCATTCAGTTTTCTCCTTGTTTTTATTCTGAAATAAGGACCTTATTGTTGGTCTTGTCCCCAAGTTATTCACTGATGTGTTGTTTTTTTCAATTTGAGGTTAAAGTGCTGGTTTTGCTCTGTTCTTCTTCCTCCTTTCCACCTACTCCACCCTGCAGCATCCTGGTCTCTGTGTATACAGAAATAATAATGAATGAATGAAAATGAATAGAAATACAATTTATTAAAATTAATCAATGCCTGCAATTGAAATAATTAGGAAAATATCTGTGCGTAATGCAGGTTGGTATAACTCCAAAATTATGTGACCTCCATTTTTAATACATAATTGAATGGACACATTGTGTGACAGAGCTGCTGTGGGATTAGTGGTTGGACAGGAGTATCCATTAATGTATCCAATGCCTGAAAGAGGTGTACTTCCTGTTTGAGAGAAGAGGAGACTGTACCGAGTGTCTAACAACAAAAAGAGACCTGCTTGTGTTGAACTATGGTCATTCTGCTAGTTAATGTAGCTAAAAATCCAGCTGGACGTGTCCCTGACTGTTTGTTTCAGGAGTAAAACCTCTGGACACTTTGACATCAAAGATGTGACCTCATTTTAGCTGTAATCTGAATCCTTTCATAACGTTCTGGTCTTACCAGTCACATCAATGCAAAGGTAGGGCCGAAAGATTTATTATTGCTGACTGTAGCTGCCTCAGGCAACTCTTCAAATGTAAAGATAACTCTAGAGCTTTAGGCAAAACTTCACAGGAGCCCCTTCAACCAGCGTTCAACTGGGTGTGGATGAACTTGAAGTAATGTACAGAATGTGCAAAGTTGCAGGAGGCAAACTCAGTGTGGATGTATTTGAGGTATGTGTGCTGGCAGTAACTGATGTGATAAACAAAGAAAAAAATGGTACATCATGTAACAAAGAGTCTTTAGAGATAAACATACAGAATGAACCATTTCCTCTGAACTTACAGTTTACATCATGTGGATTTGGAGAGAGTACCGAACCATCTTATGGAAGTTGTAGCTGACCCATTTTCATTATTTATCACACTTTCCTCATATTAGGCACATTTCCCTACATGTAACACAACTGTTAACCACACAGGTCAAATACAGGTCATACTATATTTTAAATTTACATATTAAATCTAAATGTAATGTTTTGAGGGGTTGACGACTGACAAACACTTAAAAGGAGCCCTCTCTGCTGAAATAGAGAAACATGGTTTCCTATATAATAATTATTCTGTTTTGACTCTACAGTGTTAGTTTCATGCATGTAAGTTACATACAGGCCTAATAAACAGGATCTAGAAACTTCACTAATTTTGTTCTGCTTCACTTGATCAGAATTGAAACCTGAAACTTTTATTTGTTCAATGTGCCATCGTCATTTATTCCTCACCAGCAACACATATACTGATGTTTAAAAAATGCTAAAAAATATCACAAATGTTTTTCATTTATGACTCTAAAACTAATGAAACAGACCTTGTGGTTGGAGAGAAACACTCATTTCATCAGGGGTATTTATTTTCAAGCAGAGGTCTAAAAGAAATTCCAGAGGTCAAAAGGTTAAAGCTGCTGTTTACTGGAGCAACGGTGAGTTTTTATACTAAATAATAAACGCTGAGAACAGCAGGAAGAGCCTGAAATATTGTAAAGAGCAGGAAGAGTTGGAGAGTTTCTCCACAAGAGGTCGACTAATGGAAGGATGCCTCGTGAAGTTGCTTTAAGAAAAGCTGAAGAACTGAAATAAGATCATCTATCCAGCATAAAACCGACTCACAGAGCAGCTGCAGGACAGAAAAACTTCACTGTGGTCATTTCAACATTTTATTGATTTAATCAGATCTAAACATTAACAACTGTAGTGCGCTCTGTCAGATCCTTGTATTAAACTAAACATACTGATATTTAGTGCAACATTCATCATGAACAACAGAATTTCTGTCAGAGGGAAGAGGTGGACTGTCCAACATAAATGCTCAGCAAATAAAAATATTCCACTTTAATTCAACTATTTGCACCAAAGTTTGGTAAAAATGTCTTTCTAAAATTTAGCTTAAAATGGTGAATAGGATACAGGTTTGTAGTTTTAGATCAGAGGAGTCTGAGTTTCTCTTCAGAAGAAGCAGGTAAGATGTGAGGTGAACGGCTCTGTAAAGGTGACTAAAGTGTGCAGCCAGGGTTAAGATCGAGTACTTGTTGAAATGAAGGTAAAAAATATGCATGTGTGATCTGAAAATCCTTCATCACAGAAGAGACAGACCCTGTGTTGTTTAAAATTAATATAATTTAGAACATTAAAATCACCTGGAAGAGGTGTCTGATTGATTGTCAACATGTAAATTAAAGTTGCCTAAAATAACAATTCTATTAAAACATCTTTTAGTTTCTATGGTCTTCGCCTGTGGAACAGCCTTCCAGACGACCTGAGAGCAGCTGGGAGTGTTGATCTTTTTAAAGGTGAACTTAAGACTTACCTTCTTAGCAAAGCATTTAACTGACTTGCATTTAGTATTCATAATTGGTATTTTATTACATGTATGTTTAGTTTATTTATTATTGTGTGATTGTGTTTTACCAGATTATTCAGTATTTACTTTTTTAACACATTTAGAATTTCCACATTTTTAATGAACAAGTGATAAAAAGCCTTTTATTTCAGTCTTAATGGCTTTTTATACCACAATGGCCTATATGTATATGTATCTGCTTTTAGTGTGTATGTGTGGGTATATGTCATGTATGTGTGTGTAGGCGTGACTTAGTGGTTTGTGGTCTGGAGGACTCTTTGGAAAAAGATTTTTGTTGTTATTTTTAATGTAAAACACTTTGTTTTGTAAATTGTATGAAAAGTGCTTGATAAATAAATTTTCATGGATTAATAAATAACATGTGTCTTTGATATTTTAGCATTAGTGTGTGTGACTGTTACGTGATCAGTGGCTTCATCTTTTACTCAAACATCTTTGGCATCTTTTAATTTCAGGGTGTAGATTGACAGAAAACTTCTCAGGTATGTTTTGTAAAAGCAGGCAGCAGCTTCAGGCGTCCAGTGCACCTGTGTGCAAATCAATAAGCTCAACTAGGAGAACAGGTTGGATATGGTACAAGCTGTCCAGGCCTCCTGAGAACTGACTAAAATACAAGACTGGAACCCCTTTTTTCTTTTGGGTGGAGGGTGGGGGGGCTTGGCCAAAAGATCACAAGAAAAGAGACAATGTCATCAGGACTTTGCCATTTTGGGGGAACCTGCTGCCTCCATCGACACTTTCAGGTTTCTCGCTAGCAAACGTTGTTAAAAACACGTCTAAAAACACACGTCCTCACCGCGATCAGCTCACATGGAAAGTGGAGTCATTATGATGCAAAACCATTAATAACTTAAATCATTACAAGCAGATGAAGAACAGATAAAGTTCAGCTTTAGATGCGTTGCCACCAGTTTCAGTCTCAGACATCTGTGTCTTCCTTGTGTTTGGTGGACGTTCGTACACCTGCCATGAATTTAAAAACTACTGATCATTAAATGAGCCTGCAGATATTTTTACAACCTGATGGATGACAAAAGCAAAAGCCACATGACGGGGGGTAATGGAAGAAACCAACTGGAAATCAACCAGAAATGAGCAGGACAGGGACTCTTTGGGGTCTCAGATCTGGTGGAACACTTACAGACTCTAGAACTGGTGTAGCAGGGACTGGTGGGACATCTGCAGCCTCCATGGTAGTGATTGCAGCTGGCAGAGCACCTTAAAGTGAGAGCAAATTAGTGTGAATTTACTCTGACTGAAGCCCAGCAGCTTTGATTCAGCTTCACCAACAGTTTAATAAAGATGTGTGATTCTTTGGTATTTGAGTATCAGTTTTTGGGAATAGTTGGTAAACTGGTTTCGGCTGAGACTCAAATGTCAGAGATGCTTACCTGACAAGATGATGAGGACACATTCAGTTCAGTAGAGGGAGGTTCCCGTCACTGTCGACTCCACATCCAGTCCTCCCCTTGGATTCTATTGGGTATCGTCAAGAGCGAAGACACAAATAAAAAGGGACGAACAGAGAGAGAGAGTCAGAGCGACATCCTCCACAGAGACATCGCCAGACACATCTGTCCAACAGATCTTCAGAGAGCCTCCTGGACACAAGTCTTCATCATCTTACCAAAGCTGCAGAAGGTGAGATGAGCTGTACACCTGCGCTGGTCAAAACATTGTCTTCTGGTTTTTCATTCAACTTTTAAGGCCACATCCTTGTTTAAAGGAAAATTACACGGTTTTAGTGGCTGGTGGTGATTATCTTTGTTTTTATTAAAAGTTAACTCAATGTTTTCAGTGTAACTGATAGAAACAAAATCCACAATCCTTCTATTTAAAAGCAGATTTTAACATTAGGTAAATCTAATACAGTCTTTTTTAAAGTCATAAATATTTTTAGGACTGAATGGTGCCTTCTGAATGAGAAATAAAGCAGCAAAAGAAGGAACTTTGTTGTGAACAAAGTAACACTGGAAAACATATTAAATTACCAAAGAAAGTGATAATAACTGATGTTTTTGTTCTTGTTTTCAGCATCGTAGGTGATCCTCTTCACTGACCACACAGGTTTGTCTTACACACACATACAAACCTCAGAAATAGATCACTTACAGCTGTATAGCACTTATTTACCTTGTTTATAGATATTATTACAGCTCTCTAAATGCCAGTATAATTATTAAAAGTACTACATTATTTATTATGAAGTAAAAAAAAATCAAACAAAAATAATTTCTAACTAAAAAGTAGTCAAGGGGATAGTTTTAGGTAGTAATTAGTGTGTTAGATATGTCAATGCTTAGCAGTAAAATAGATTTGGTAGCATCAGTATTTTTCCGTAGTGTCAGATACTCCCTCTGGTGACCTTCGACCTTGACTTCTTTTGAAATTAAACTTTTTAATCTCCCTGTTATTACAGTTTAAAACCCTTCATTCTTTAATGTCAGAGTTTCATCAGGAAGAAAAATTGTGAGATTTGATATTTTTGCTGGATTCTACCAGATTAAACTGTTTTACCATTATAGGCAGATGCTGGAAATTCTGGTCTTGTTATATTAAAGAGCTGTGGGGCCACCAGGGGGCGCTAAGAGGGATTTGTTTGTGTGAAGTATGTAATATGTAAAAAATATTAATCCAAACAACAGAGTATAAAAGCAGGGGCGCTGCTAGAGATTTTCGGCCCCCCAAATCTCTGAGTGCCCCCCCCTGAAAATTTTAATAGTGTAATATATCCAATTGGCAATTTTGATGCTATTTTGACCATCAAAATAGCATCAAAAGAAATTAAATTAAAAGAAATTAAAAGAAAAACATGACAGGCTAGTTGGTAGGGAAGCACTAAAAATACAATGAAGTTAATTTAGATTCAATTATTTGCTGCAAGACGGATACTTTATATTTAAAAACCCACCTATCTTTTTTTAAATACTTAACTCATGATAATTACATAACAAATTACAAATACACAAAATAACCTCTTCCATGAAAATGAAATGCATTTATAATCTGTGGAGAAATAAATCAAATTTCAGCTAAAACACCATCAAAAACAAAATGGCCGCTCATTTTTTATGATTTATTGTATTGGATGCATTATCATCATTAAATCAGATGCAAGTGGTAAAATAAATGAGGCTCATGAACAAAAAATAGCAGGACCTCACATGGTTTATTGTATTATATGAACTAAATGTAATAAAGTCACAAGCAAACTACTGTGGAGATTTACAGCCAAACAACGGCTGGGAGCGTCTTTAAAATGAAATAATCACATTTTAAAAGGTAGAACTTTGTGTAATAACATATCACAGAGAGGTAAAGGTGCACTACTCTTGCAATCTCATTCACAATCACTGTCCTTGCTCAGCCTTTTTCACCAAGAGCCCAACGTGGAGGTTTTTCCCTGGAAAATCGCTTATCAAGTCCTGAAGTCCAGCTTTCTATTATCCAGCTGTTCTATTATATCGTATCTCCAATCATGTAATGTCATTTGTAAAAGCACCACAATCCTCACTTCTGGTGGCCTCACACTATTTTGTTTTACTTAAAGGTGCTTTCAGTGATTTCACCAAAAATGTTAAGGTAAACTGATCTGACTACCAATCCTCCACGTCATTGTTTCTCTCATGCAGCAACACATAAAAATCTAATTTATCTCCACATCTGTAGACTCACCGGTGAAGCATTAGATTAGTGGGGGAACATATATGATGCTATATGGTTGTTACTAGTTAATCTTCTGATATCTAGAAAATGTAAATATTTCTCTGATTGGATTGAAAGCAGTCACCCAGTCTGCTGCACCAGAAATGTCTCTGTTCCTGCTGCAAAGCAGGAGGATGAGTCCTGAACTACTGACCTAATATTATAGCTGAGAAAATAAATGCAAACTATTTTTATTTAATATTAATCATTTCATCTTTTTTCTATTACATAATGTTTTTCTCCACAATAATGAATTAATTCAACACTCAGCTGCTCACCTCGTTCCTCAGGGGCCACCTGGACGTGTTCAGGTGGGGGGGGGCTGTTCGGACATGTATGATGTTTTAGCAGAGCAGCTTGCTAATCGTTTGCCTGCCTTGATTAAAATCCAGAGTTTTCTTCAGAAATATGAGCTAATATGGAGCAAAGTGAGCTAGCTTATATGGACAAAGTTTAGAAGAGACAACAAGCTGATGTTCCACAACTTTGCATCAGACGAGCTAACTGACCACCTCGCCTCTGAAAGAACTGGGTGACATATTGTCCACCCCTCTGTTCTCTCTCCAGTCTCAGATATTTTCTTTTCTTTTTAAACTTCCCTATTTCCGGGTCATCCTGCCGTCTTCGCATCCACTCGCTGTCTGTCTGTTGCGCTGCTCCGCAGCTGAAGGAGCAGGTGGACTGAACCATTTAAGTGAAACATAGAGGGGGGGTCAGTGTTCAGAGATGTTTCCAAAACAAAGAAACTTAGTGATACCAATGCATTGTAACTAAAATATTTGCGTGATTGTATATTTATCATGGAGTATTAGATAATTTTGTTAGTATTACAATTGCATTGAGGGCCCTTCTGGGCCCCCTGTCAGTCATGGTCCCCGAGCACCCCCCCCCCCCCCCTTTTCGGCGCCCCAGTATAAAAGACACAAGGAAAAGGTATGACATCTAGCCGTAATGCAGCCAAAATGATCATCATATAATTTTTAAGAAGCTGAGAAAAATGTAAAATAAAGTATAAGAATAAACTTCTACAACACAACCTGTAGTGGCCTATGAGGGATACACACTCTGAATGACCACTGCTCCACTTTCTGCTGCTTCATGAAGATTATAGATCTATGATCTTCATTAAGATAAAGAAAGATCTTAATAAAGAGACCTATGATCTTCATTAAAAAACTGACTGTTTTCTATAGTCCTCATTTTCTGGAGACTGTGTAAAATAATCTTACATGGTCCTCAGAAACAACAGAAAGAGGTTTAAGCTGTGGGCCCACACACTCACACACACACCAGCAGCTCCTCCCCTTTTTGCAGCTGCAAGCTTGAGCCTCGTGTACGTGCTGCTTTCTTCATTCCTCACCCCTGCCTCACCTGACAGCCTCAGGCCTGTACAGTCCTCAGCAGAACTACTCAGTTCGGTCCCACGAGGGCTGCAGCCCCACAGGTTTTCATGTCTCCCACTCAATTCTTTATTTAAAGGACAGATCAAAATATTAAATAGTAATTGTATTTTATAACTAAGTAATGCACATAAATAAGACTTCTATGCAAACTGAATTAGAAATTGGTTAGATACATACAAAGTATTCACAAGTGATAAATTGGCCTAAAAAAGAAGCTCTGAGTGAATCTTAAAAGGGACTTGAGCCAAAAACCTAAATCTTTAAATAGAACCAGACTTCTTGTCGTGTTGTTGTTCACATATTCATACTTTGCCATGGCATCGGCCAGCCTTCATCCTTTTTAAACCTTCTGGCAACTTCCTGTTTCCCACTTTTCCACATGAACCACACCCACTTCACATCGCTGTCCAACCACGCAACAGCTGCCAGACACCACACGATAATAAAATTCTGCCTAGGTGATGTGTGGAGAACAGACAAAAGAGTCAAATCTGAGAGGAAGAACAAATTTCTCTGTTCTTACAGAGTATTAACAGGCCTTTACCCCCCATCCCCAGCCAACCTGAAGACAGCAACACAAACGAGACGTCTCAATACCCAATAACAAGCTGTTTAATATACAGCATTGATGGTACTGCACTAGAAGCAAGAGTTACACAGAACACTGCAAGCTATGAAAAGACAAAGCAGTTACTCTCTAGAACAAAGTATTATTAGAAATGTCCCTTTAGGAAATAAATTACCTCTAAGATTAACAGCAGCTAACAGACATTATGAAAGGAATTAATACATTAATGATGAAAATGTGTCTTACAGTTTTTGTCCAATCAGCTTTGTGTTCCAGCTTTCTGACAGCTGATTGGATCCCTTCCAGCATGCTCCACCCCCTTCTCTACCTGTTTGCTCTCATCTCACTGGGAGGTAAGCCAGAGACACATCAGTCAACCAGAGACAGAGAAACATTCACATCCTTAAGATGAGCAAAAGTTTAAACTCACATTTTACCCTGTAAGCAGTAAAAATCTGCATTAGAAATGTTTACTTCAGTAAAAGTATGCACGTGTAATAGTACAAGGTCATGTTATCAATCATGTTATAAGTGCTGGGTTTATATAAAGCAACTGTTGTAGCAGAGGTGAAGCTCTGTAATGATTTAGGTCAGGGATGTCAAACTCCAGTCCTGCAGGGGTTTAAATGTTCCTCTGCTTCAAAACACGATTCAAATCAAACAGATCGAATAGCTTGTTGTCAAGTTTTCCACAATGAGCCATTAGTTTGACTTAGGTGTGTTAAGGCAGGGAAACATTAAAAGCTGTAGGACAGCAGCCCTCAAAGAGTTTGACAACCTTAATTTAGATGAAGAAGCCGTTCCTGGAGGAGGACAGACAAGTCCAGAAACCAAAGTCCATGTAAAGAGTTGGTGTATAACAGGAGAGGTGGTCAGTGTGAAGAGAAAACACATGAAAGGCAGGAACAAGTATAAAAACTGGAGTTGAAAACATGCAAATGAGGAACAGATGTGGGTCATAAACAAGTCTCCAATCTACAGTAAATACAAAGAAGGTTTATCATCTAAAGGAGCAGAAGAGCAAAACAAAGGCAAGAAACACAAATTACTGCAGTTCACAGGAAAAAAAAGATTTAAAACAACAATATTTAACATGAAAACCTCCTAACCATAATTTCTATAATAAAATTATCTGATTTCTATCAATCAAAGGAAACTTTGGTTTCTTAAAACAACAAAAATGGTCAATACACACAAATCTGATGTTTTTACTTAATTTACAGTAAAACATGATGTAAAAGTTCTTCATGTGCTCTGTGTTTATTAATGAGTGTGTGAGATTATCCTGACATCTTTATAGAACAAAGTTGCTGACTGATGATGTTTTATTCCATCAAAATGTGAAGAAGCAGTTTGAACTTTAGTCTAACTGCTGACAGACTGAAGCTCATCTCTCATGTTTCTCCATCTCTGCAGGTGCTTTTATATCTGAGACAATTTCTGTAAATAAAGAGATCGACATCAGCTTCTGTCCCATCACGTTTTACCAGAAAGTCTACACCCAGCTCTACGTACGTAGGATGAAAGCAGATGACTGAGAATATCTTTGTGTCTTTCCACCTGCTGTCAGTATTAATGTTTTCTCTCTAAATGAGAGCAGTGTGTGTTTACAGCTCAGTTCAGGATTATTTGTGTAAACACCTCAATATCTTTTTTCCATCTGTCTCATATTAGAAATAAAACAGCTGCTCTATGAGAACTAATAAAATCTGAACCAGAGTTGAAAGTTGATGATGTAGAAAATCTAAAGATAAGATCATAAATGGAGTGAAACACACACTGCAGTGTGAAGAGAACTCCACATCTCTGCATAAATACATGATCCTAACAAAGCCTGCACCGTTGGCCAGTATTTCATGTTTCATATTTAAATGACTCCTGTTTGCATCATTTGTGAAAACAGAAAAGCGTTTATTTTAATTAGATGTGTGTGTTTGATATTTAACAGGTGAACTTCACCAGTCAAAACTTCGTGGTCTGTTTCAACGGCTTTTACAACCCTTCAACCTCAGGAGACTGTTTTCTTGGTCCTCCATCCGATGACGGTTCTGCTGAGTTTTATAGTGAAGATGCATCTCATCTGGGAAGTGTAGTGAAGCGGGCTGTGTCTACAATAACGAGCCCAACAAACTGTGCGTTTTCCTTCATGGTTGTTCATAACAACAACTACGTAAGTTATTTATGGTAGAAGAATAAATTTAAGTGTTAATTTTTCTAGATAAACAGATGAAATGCATAAAAGAGAAATTAATGAAAATATTTAAATTTAATTGAATAGAAATTAAAAAAAGATATTTTTGATCACATGAAAAACTTTTCTAATGACATTCTATCATTTCTCTCATTACAGGTTTATTTTTATCTTGTTAGTTTTGGAGATCAGACAGCTCTGGTATTAGAAAAAAGTACAGCCCAAACCAAGGTGAGTGCGGAGTGTTTGTGTAGGTGTGTGTGTGTGTGTTTGTGTTTGCGTGCGTGTGTGTGGTGTCTCTGTGTGTGTGTGTGTTTGTGTGTGTGTGTGTGTGTGTTTGTGTTTGTGTGTGTGTGCGTGTGTGTGGTGTCTGTGTGTGCGTGTGTGTGTGTGTGTGTGTGTGTGTGTATAATCTAAACTCTCCCTGAAACGTGTCTGCTTCTCTTCACGCTGCAGTTAACAGGAAAACATCAACATTGATGTTAAAAAGGAGAAAAGACAAACTTTGTCTCTTTTCATCCTGATGTGTGTGAACTCCGTTCATTCATCTCTGTTGTCTTCACACTGATTGTCTTTCTCTCTGTCCAGAAAGTTGATGTTTATGTTGACGGCACATACTCGACTTCTGCAGTTGTTTCTGCCACTGATACAAGGGCATACATTGACATCAGTGGATGCAGGTTCTCAGGTCAGTAAATCTCTGTCTCCAAACATCTCCTTTACGATTCTGATAAAACTGTAGAATTTAAATGTTGTTTAGTTTTAGCTGAAAAGTGATCAGTGAGTTTATAAATGAATGAAAAAGCTCCCGTGCTTCTCAGGTAAAGGCTTTTCTCCTAATACAACACATGTAAATGAAACCTGCACCAGCGTCTCATGCGGTCTTGACAGATCCATCACACTCTCAGGCTGTAATGATGGGGAACGCTGTGATGGCCACGGCAGGTAAATATCTTCACTTTATACTTGTTACAATATAATAAATAAACATGATAATCAGAAGAAATGTGATGAAAGGAGTTTTCATTTTGAATCAGATATGATTAAAATACAAACTGCTTCCTGCTGCAGATGATCTCAACTTAACGAAGTCTGTAAACTTTGTCATCAGTGATGTTTCTTCCAGCACCACCATGAGATTCACAGTTCTGTCCTCAGTGAACTATCTCTAACAAAGTGGCGCCCCCTGGTGGCTGCAGTCTCACCAGCAGCTAATGATGCTGTCTGTCCTTGTGTGTGTTCCTCTGTCAGCTGCATGATATCATACACCTGCAGTGTGACCGGTCCTGCTGTCATTGACGTCCACAACAAAGCCGACTTCATAGAAGATCGCTGTTCCTACACTTTGCTGTCGGATTCGTGGGTTTCAGGCGTTCAGATTCTGGCCAGTTTCCGTGAGCGACGTCGTACAGATGTGAGCTTTGTGGACAGTGTGACTCTGCAGTTGGAGGATCCAGGCGTTGACGTTCTCCTGAAACAAGACGGCAGAGTCCTGGTAAGCTGCCTGAACTTCAGTCCACCAGTCAGAGTGGAGTTTGGTCTAAAATCCTCCCCACAGTCTCTGCTGTGGAGGCTCTCATCTTCCCTCTCAGAGACAGTAGAAACAGATTGATGAAGCGGGGAGATGATGCTGATGTTTCTCTCAGTATTTCCTCCATCTTGTCTCTCCACTGTGACTCAGGTGGACAACGTAGCTCTGGTCCTCAACAGCTCGGTCCAGGAGGTTCATGGTGTCCAGCTCTCTAAGGACCAAACTGGAGTCACGGCCAAAGTTACACTCTCTGGACGCTCTGCTGCTGTGTTCTTTGATGGAGACACAGCACAGATCCACATGGAAGGTACAGAAAGTGTCATTGTGGACGTGGAGACCAAGAAACTGTTTTCTGTTGATCCAGTTTAAACATTGATGATTCTCTGACTCACTTTCTGTCCTGAACCATTTCAGGACCTGCTGGATCATCTCTGGTTGGTCTGTGTGGAAACTCCAGCAGTTTTTCTAGTGCAAAGCTCTCTGAGGAGAGCTCCTCCAGGTAACTCCTCCTACAGACCGACTCTCTGCTGCTGCTTGATGAATGACTTACAGATACTGTGTGTTATATGTGCTGTATGAATAATCCGGAGCAGAGCAGCAGTCCTGAATATGTGTTTGTCTCCTGCAGCTGTGAGAGCGTGTACACTGAACCTGCTGACGGTACGATCGACTGCCCCATGATGACTGAACGGTGAGCAGATTCATCCACACAGCAGGAAACATCTTCTGCTGTTATACTCTGATCTATTTGACATGTTACATCATATCAGTCATGTTACATGACACTATTACAGATGGGAGATAAACATAAAGGAGCTTATCAGTTCATTGGATCTCATGTTCTCTCTTTCCATGTGTGGAACAGCTGTAACCTCCTGATGGAGGCGCCCTTCTCCTCCTGTAACACCACCGTGGATCCAGCTCCCTACATAACTGCCTGCAATGCAACTTTGTGCAAATATCCTGCAGTGGACGGTCTCGGGTGTCAGTTCCTGTGGGCCTACGCCAGAGCCTGCAGCCTGAGCAACGTCGCCCTGGAGAGCTGGTGGTCTGAGGCTCAGTGCTGTAAGACCTGAGCAACTTCAGCTAAATTCACCTCTATTTTTGTAACTCATATGTGTTTAAAATACTTTACCAATATGTGTTTCTGCAGCTCGTCCTGAGGCCGTTTGTCAGGACCAGGTCTGCAGTGATCATGAGTTTTGTGGCGAGTTTGGGGGTAACACTGGCTGCCTCTGTAGAGCTGTTTTTGCCTCCAGTTACAGAGAGTCTAACACTCTGGGTACGACAGCTGTGACCACAACATAACAGGACTGAGTTATTGAAGGAAAACATTTAACTGTTTCTTTTCATCATTATGCTCATTTTCAGGAGATCCAGTGGTCTGCACACAGAACTCTGCCTCAGTCAGTCTGGTGGGTTGTCTCCTGAGGGACATAAACATTGACTACTCTGTCTTACACCTCAATGATGAGACCTGCAGGGGTGAGATGGACCAGGAGAGTGGCATGGTGACTTTCAGCTTCAACAGCAGCAACACCTGTGGTGCAGTGATCACGGTGGGTCCTCTCCTCCACATCTTTACTCTGTATAGACAAAAAGAGAATAAAGAGGCTTCTTCCTTTACATCTGAATATTTGGCTCTGCAGGTTAACGACAGCCAGGTGACCTACAAGAACGCCATCGTGGCTCAGAACAGCTCTTCTGAAGGCATCACTCGCCAAGATCAGTTCTACATCGACTTCTCCTGCATCCATGTTCAGCCAGAAATGAAGACTGTGGCCTTCAGGATCAAAGACAGGTGTGTTCTGGCTGGTAGCTTCATTTCTACTGCTACGTGAAACCTTTCAGCTGGTTTGTGAGTCAGAGAAGCTGAGGTGTGTTTATGTGTGTCGTCTGCAGCTCTGTGATCCAGCACATCACATCTGGAGAGTGGAGTTATAATGTAACCATGAAATCCTACACCGACGCCGACCGCACACACGTTGTGGATTCTAACACCGATGTGATGCTGAACCAGAAGATCTGGGTGGAGCTGGAGACCGAAGGGTTGGATGCAGACCTGATCGCCATGGTGACGGACTTCTGCTGGGCAACTGACCAGGAATCGTCCAACAGCACTCCGAGATACGACCTGATCCAGAATGGGTGAGACACACTGAGAAGTGGGAGCTGCTCACTGGGATTCCTTCATAGATGTGATTTCTGATGGTTGTGATGGGAGGCTGAGAAAAGTCTCTTCTTGTTTGTGAGCAGCTGTGCAAACGCTGCTGACCAGACAGTGATGGTGGAGGGAAACGGGGAGGGAACCTCCAACTACTTCTCCTTCAACATGTTCCAGTTCACTGGGAGCTCTGCTGACGTCTACCTGCACTGCAAACTGAATCTGTGCATCAAAGAGGAGAACAGCTGCGTCCCGGTACGCCTCGCTGGAAGCTTTACTCAATACGACTGTTTGATACTGGTTATATGAGAGACTGGACTATTCTTGTTGCTTAATTAGTCACAACTGCTCATTAAAACCCTGATAAAATCTATAAAAATGCATAACGTTTGGACTGAAAGTTGTTTTGAACTTGTAGGATTGTTCTGGTGGAGCTAAAAGAAGACGCAGATCTGTCAGGCCTAAACATGAACGTGGAGCTTCAGCCTTGGTCAGCATGGCCTGGATTAATTAGGTAAGACTGCTGTAGTAGATGATCATCCTGTTTTAGAAACAGAAATCACATGTGATGACGGTCAGGTTGATTCCCCAAGATCTGATTGAAAAGAACAAGACTTTGTTTGAGCAGAAACCATATAGTCGAAATGAATTTCATGAGCCACAAAGTAAATGAAAAGTTGTGGATGTCACTGAGAATCCTGACAGTCAGAGATCAGGGAGAAAAATGATGGGCAGATAAGAAGAAGACGTTTGAGCTGATTGGCTGAAAAGAAGCCAAAGAAATGTGACAGAGAGGAAAGGACGGTTTGTAAAAGATTCATGACTCACGTTTTCATTTCATTGCCTACTTAGGTGGTTGCCATGGTGACATGGACTGACTGACAGGTTGCCGACCTTGGTGATGATCCCTGACTCATGTGTGGTCCTGATGTGGAGCTTTAATGTGTGAAAGGATGAATTTTTAGTGGTAAAAGGTTATTGAAGGTGTGTGAGGTTTACATTTGATTTTCATTTAAACCAGAATAATAATCTA
The DNA here is from genome assembly GCF_017639745.1 of Melanotaenia boesemani. NCBI lineage: Eukaryota > Metazoa > Chordata > Actinopteri > Atheriniformes > Melanotaeniidae > Melanotaenia > Melanotaenia boesemani. The sequence goes on from NC_055686.1 coordinate 9,068,004, forward strand.
CATTTTATTGAGGTATGTAATCAGGTATGACTACTGTATCCTGTATCACTTCATCTCCCAGCATGCCTAGAGGCATTCCCAGACCTCCCAGAAAGTCATGGATAAACATAGCTGTAGCACATCTGTTTGATTTGTGACCTTCAAACAAGAAAATATCTGATGGCATGTTGCAGACATCCACATGCATAAAGGTCTTCAACCAAAGAGAAAATACTTCTCTCAGGTTGTTCAAGCTCAACATGTTTTAGGCCTGAAGATGTAAAACAATCCAGAATTAATGAGTTAATACTAAGATGTAGTGATTTACAGATACAGTCTGGAGCTATGAGGTGGTTTAGAGGTAATAAGTTAATTTCTTAATCAATCAGTCTCTTTTAAACATGTCGTTCTCAGGGTAAAATCATAGGTGAAGGAATGTAATCTGATTACTTTTAGTTTGTAGCTGTATTTTGTGTGATGTCTGATGGATTTATGTCTTTTAAGATTAAACTAAACAGAAGATGTTTATGTTTTTTGTAAGGTGAGAGTTTACAGTTTCTTCATGTTTACAGTGACTGGAAGGATTGATTGGTAACTAAGCTAACTTAATTGGTAACTAGGTCGGGGTTAATCATGGATGTAGGGTTTTTGAAAACTATGTAAGGCAATCTGAAGTGAGTCTGCAGCCCTGCAGAGATATTTACTGATGCAATGTCACATGTTCCATCCTTCCTCTTAGAAAGAAGAGTGAATATTAAACATGCTTTTTATTTTGTTTCCATTGGATCTTGTTTTTCAGAAGGCAGTTTGTCTCAGTTCAGTTGAAAATGAAAAATGCAGATTTTCTCTGTTTTATGGTTGAAATCTTTGTTCAGCATCTAAGACATTAAAAAAATCAATAAAATAAGGATGTGGGTAAAAATGAAACTGAGTTTGTTTTCTTTCAGAGTTGGCAGATTTTTTTTTTACGTTCTAAAAGCTTGTTTTAGCTGATTTGTTGTTTCTATTCTTCTATTAGTTTTTATGGTAAATTGGCTGCAGTTTACAGTTTTTCTTAATTGCTAAAACACTAAACCCTATGGTCTGAACCAAATGCTCAGTTGCCTGAACCCACTGATTTAATCAGTCACTCTTTTGACAAAACCATAAGCACTTTTCACGAGTTTAAACACAACTTGCCAACACATTTTATTGTGATGCACCTGTGCTTCATAATGGTGAGCACAGGTGGCAAAAGTCAAACACGATTAAAGCACAGGGGTCACCGGATGGACACAACAACTCAAAACTGATCACACTTGAGGCTGTGATGTGAGGGAACATATATAAGCCAGTTCAGTGAGCACTGGTTTGTGAGGCACTACAACGAATAGTCAGAGCTACTGTTACTGACCATGTTCTTGTCCATGGATTGAGCATGAGAGAGGCTGGACAAAGGGTACAACCAAATGTCAGTAGATTCACTCTGTCCATCATAATCAGAAGATTTAGAGAAGAAAACAGGTAATTACCTTTCTTGACATTACAGTATGTAAATGTTGACAGCAATTACTATATGACTATCCTATATACTGCACCACAATATACTGTAATTAAATATGTGTTTCAGTACATCACTGTGCCAGTGTACTGTAGTATTGTAGTACAATGGGTTCAACACACAGGAGGCGACCAACAGCAGTGATGGTGTCTGTGTCGCGCATCGCGCTCTTGGATCACTTTTCTCCAATAAATTTGAATACCAGTACAATAAAATCATGAATGAAATAAAACATTCACATTTAACAATTTTTTTGAGCCAGTGCACTGAAAATAAAACTAAACAATTGGATACGTTAACTCCTCTAGTCTCCAACCACAAATCCCATCAGCTCTGTCACACAATGTGTACATTTAATTATGTGTTAAAAATGGAGGTCAGATGGTGTTGGAGTTATACCAGCCTGCATTACGCACAAATATTTTTCTAATTATTTCATTTGCTGCCATTTATTTAATAGATTTTATTTCTATTCATTTTTATTCATTTATTATAACTTTTGTATACACAGACACCAGGGTGTTGCAGAGTAGAGGAGGTGGACAGGAGGAGGAAGAATAGAACAAAACCAGCACTTTTACCTCAAACAAGGAACTTGAATAGAAAAAAGACAAAACAAAACATCAGTGAATAACTTGGGGAAAAGACCAACAATAAGGTCCTTATATCAGAATGAACAGAAGGAGAAAACTGAATGGAAGAAGGAAAAAAGAAAATAAATAAATAATAATAATAATAATAAAAAGCTTTTTGGGGACCTTGACCACAATAGACCAGGTACTACTAACAAACTACTCAAAGACTCAAATTTGGACTGAATTATTTTACTGAACTTGAAAAGTCATTAATACACAGTTTCTGATTAGAAGAAATTTTATTTTATTTTTTTGTTATTTCATTAGAATTTTTTTTTTTTTGTGAAAATGCAAATAAAGTTAATTTTATGTTTTGTTTTGTTTTGTTTTTTTTGTTTTTTGTTTTTTGTTTTTTTTTTTGTTTTTTTTTTTCGTTTTTTTCGTTTTTTTTTTTTTTGCTTTTTTTTAATTTCATCCAGGACACATTAGACCACATTAAAGGTCTTGCTAAATTACTGCAAAACATAAGATGTTAATCTGGACTGAATTATTCTACAGAGGAATATGGTGGCGCCATCATGGAAGATGGAATAAAATGCTCATTCAGTACCTAGGTTATATCTGTTTGTTGATGTGCTGGTGCATATTTTCCTTTAGTTGCTGCAGACGACAGTTCAGAGCCTATTTAATCTTAATTACCAGCCATGTGGGCTCCATGCCTGCTAAATAACCACCTAGCTCAAAAGGGTCATATTCATGTTGAGATGTGCATGTATGCTAATGGTCTGGTTTCAGCGCCGTTCAGAGTGTTGTTGCTGCGCTGAAATGCACCGTTATCAGTTTGAAGTAGCGTTTTATCACTCGATGTGCAAAGCTAAGACTAACTCATCACAGTAGCATTCGTGGACTTTCACAATAAGAGCGCTGTGTATGGCAAACCATTTTAACATTTAATAGCCAAACTTGCAGATATCTGTTATTCAGTTCTTCCTATTAAAAAATAACATTTCAGATATCCACAATTTAATTTTTACTAGGACAAATTACGTCACTTTCCCCATTCATGTTTATGGGGTTTGTCATTACAGATACTCATAATTAAATTGCAGATATCCACAATTCACATTGCAGATATCTACATCTGAATTAAAGACATCTCTTATTCCAATTAAAGACATCTACAATATGAGGGCAGCCTGCTTGTCGTGGCGGAACGTTTTTGGCTGGATATGTGATGGATTCCTGGGGAGTGTGGAAAGTAATGTGCTTGTCGATTTTGTCTATCAAGGACGCAGAAGATATATACACATTTGGATTCATGAAAACTGGGTTTCTGCTGTTTGGTGGCATATTGCAAAATTCGGACACTGTCGGCGGCCACTGGCAAGCTGCCGGATTTCTGTGCCGGTGTGTGTCGAGCAGACGAAACAGCTCTGGCCTGAAACTAAAACAAATGCTGTTATCGGATGCTCAGTCCCCCCCACCCTCCTCTCCGTTGTGGACTTTTCCTGGATCAGCTCCCAAGGTCGCCCCACTATCATCAGGTGGCAGAGACTGGAGAAAGGAACTGGGAGAAAGTTCACAGGCTCACTACTGCACACACACATACACTATACTCACTTACACCACTACATACACACCTTCCCGATGATTCACTGCCTTGGTTGGTCCCCCCACCCCCCTCCCCCTCCACTCCCGGGCGGCGGGTCAATTGGACGCGCTCATGTTTAGCCGCGATGGGAGACCCCTCTCCCCCCCTGCCATGTGTTTCTTATGTTGTGAATGTCTGAATTATGTGCTTTGATGTGCTGAGGTGTGTTTTTTTGTATCTCAACACTGGGCCCTTAGGCCCAGCGTGGAGATGCCTTTTTTCTCTATCCTCATCTTATTCCCCTCATGTTATCTTTTCCATCTATATCTAATATTAATATAGGTGCGCCGCCCTGTGGCTGCTGCCTCAATCTGCCTGGTCCTGTTTGTGCTTACATGTTGTTGTTGTCTACTCTTGGACGGGTTGTACTGGAAGTCATTTCGTTGTACCTGTGTCCTGCACTTGTATAATGACAAATAAAGAATCTTGAATTTTGAATCTTTATAATAATCCCACATCAAGATATCTCCAAATGCCCTTAATTCAGCATATCTGCATTTGTTTTTCGAGACATCTTAAAATGAGTTTTTCCTAGCCAGAATAACATTGTTGATATCTTTATTATATTTTTATTGAAATTCTCAGTCAGAAAAAAAGAGTAGCAGCAAAGTGGTAAACATAGAATTTTAATAAAAGAAAATACAGAAAATGCACATGTCACGTGATATAATAAAAACACTGAAGTTGTGGCATAATATCTTCAAGTAATGTAGTGAGAGAATTCCACATCTTTGCATGGAAATTTCAGCACTGGAACAATATAACGTGCAATTGTGCTAAAAACTGCAAACTACGTGCAAATTTGTCAGCAAGTGGAACAATGAAAGCAGATCCAGAAATCTTCTTTATCTGTTGCAGGCTGTAGAGCTCAATGATGAACCAGGGCTTCAGTGGAGAGTCAGTCAGGTGTTGGGAGTGCAGGACCTGAAGACACACACTGGCAGACAACAACCGTTTACAACAGTGTTCAACCGTTTCATTTATTTAGCTTCATTTCTAAGGATGTCTACAGTTTCTGGTTTACAGGCTGATGCCAGACTGACATGTTAGCTTGAGTAATTATGTTGTATGAAAATGTGGTAGGATTATTAGATCATTTAAAACTTTTTCTGCGTTATGTAATATAAATATGAAGTTTCTTTTCCATCATTATAATGCACATTAATCATTCATACCCACCGTTTAAAGAAAATCAGACAAAAACAAATAAAGTAACCATAACTTTACTTAACACTTACCTTTGCAGTGAGACGGTGTTGTGCAGTCCGGCTGTGGAAGCGTGAACAGATCCTATTCCTAAAATGTCCGTGAGTTTCTGAATTGTTCATAGGTGTAAGCACTGATACCTTAAACGAGGTAGCTTATCTCCAGCGATGAAGGTGGACGTAGTAAAGTAGCTCTATTCCTTAACTCTGGGGTCGTAAGGATCTATGTTATTGATGATCAAACCCATTCCAACCATCGACCGCTGTAAACTGGATTCTTCAACCATGCCACCGCCATTTCATCTGCATTTTCATCTTCACATGCACTTAACTCTTAACACTTAACACTGTTCAAATATTTTGTTTAATGAGCTAATGTCCCTTGGAAAGCCTGCCATAGTAACGAGCAACGAATGGGATGCCTCGCATGAGCTACGTCATGATTCTAACTAGTCATAATTACGTTTGAGATATCTTCAATTTTAATTCCCCCTACTCAAAAATGAATTACAGATATCTGTAGGTGTCATTTAGGATGTGTGACGAGTCGTGTGTCGGTGAAAGTGACGTCATTTTGGATATCTGCAATTCTTTTGCGCCTAGTCAAAAATTAATTACAGATATCTCTAATTGTATTTTTGACTAGTCAGAATGAAACTGTAGATATCTTTAATAAAAATTCTTACTAGTTATAATATAATTACGACTATTCAAAATTAAATTATCTATAATGTTAATTCTGGAGAGTCACGTTTAGTTATTAAGTGTTAAAACGACTTGCCATAAAGTGCCCTATGAGTCATTTCAGAGGTTTAAGTGATTCAACGTCCTGTGTTGCTATGGCAAATTCTTGTTCACTAGGTAGGCCCATTTCATGAATGTTAAGCGGACATGGAAGTGTGTGTTCTACGGAGTGTGCAGACCCTGAATTGGCACACACATTTGAGCTGACGGTCAACGCGGCCGCCATGTGCCTCCAATGCATTTATTTCTAAGGAGTATGCCCAACTACAATCATCGCAACTCCACGAATTTTTACCCGATTTTCTCACGGTTTGTTCTTTTACAAACAGCAGAGATGTAGTTGTGATACAGGTCCCTGATACACATTAAAAATACCTGCTTTCATGCGTTTTATTATGCTCTTTAACAAAGACATGGTAAAATAATCTTAAAAGTATAAGTCAATCCAACTTTATTTATAAATTAGTTAACACTTTAATAAACAAGTTTGATAATTTGAATTATCTTTGTTACATGCACGCACACGCACACACACACACACACACACACACACGGATCTAAAACCCTTTAAAAAGAGCTGTTTTCTATACAGCTTCTTACGTGTGCTGGCTCTCTAACTCCAGGGTAGTTAATTTTGCAATGCTGTGCAGCCTTACTTTAAGAAATACATAGACAACAAAGAACAAAAGCATGAAATGATTCTCAGTAATGTGGGACCATCAGCCCACCACTGTTTTTCAGCTGAAGCAGGTGGTAGCTCTGGTCAAGGGATGAGGGTGCAGCAGCTGTGACGAGGCTTGCACGGCGCACCTCACAGGACAGATTTTTTGTACTTTTTTGACAACAAAGATGTTTTTGCAGTAATTTAAAATTAAGTGAATTAATTTTTCAATTCACTAAGTAAAATTTTAATTAAACCATATGATTTTAATTTATTAGGCATATCAAAATTAATGTTTCTACACAAAGAGATTAATCTGTGGAATTACTGAGTTATTTTTTTTCTGAATAACACTGAATCGCTGCGTACTGACCACCACAAAAAGAAAAAAGAAAAAACAATCACATTAACACAGAGATTTTAGAGGTACAAAGAAAACCAGAGAACACTTCAAACCAAACAAAAAGGTAAATCAATCTGTTGAATGAAAACACTGATGCAGACTTGAAGTGGTCATTTTAGGTGAGAATTCCTGCTAAATGATCTAAATGCAGATGCAAATGGTCACGAATGGGTCACTGATGGTCCAGATGGGAGTTTCTATGTCTCTGATCACATCTATTGTTTCGCTTGGTTTTGTCCTTCCAGGGTTTACTTGTGTACAGAAAATGTGTTAATTCAAACTTTATTACTCCCCATTGAGACATCTTAAATCTGAATGTGCCAAAACAATTAAACTCAAATGTATTCAGATTCATTTTGTTCTAAATTCTTTCTCCAGGCATCTGTTGAAGCCACTTCTCCAGCCCCCGGTGTTCTGGTGACCTCTGGTACTACTGTTGCCTTCACCTTCCAGGCTTTCTCCGGCTCTTTATTGAGTCCTTGGTATTTCTACCAGTTTCATGTGTTCTCTTTTCCGGATATTTCCATGGTTGGGGATGGCTACATCCATCACTACAGCTTTTCTTTGCTTCTTATCCATCATCACAATGTCCGGTTGGTTGGCCACCACCATTCTGTTGGTCTGTATGTGGAAGTCCCACAGGATCTTAGCCCTCTCATTCTCCACCACCATGGGAGGTGTTTCCCATTGTAATCTACGTGTCACGTGTCATATTCTGCACAGATGCTTTTTTACACTATGCTGGCTACTTGGTTATGGCGTTCCATGCATTGTTTTCCTGGCAGTATCCTACCCCTGCTGTTACGTACTGGACTGTTTCAGGGGCCTCTTTGCACAGTCTGCACCTGGAGTCTTGCCTGGTCTGGTAGATCTGGGCCTCGATTGCTCTGGTGCTCATGGCTCCTGTGCTAAAACTGTTTTTTACCTAAAACATTGATCCAGGCTTGAAGTGGTCGTTTTAGGTAAAAAATATCTGCCAAATTACCTTAATACAGATGCAACTTGTCATGAATGTGTTACTGATGGTCCAGATGGGGGTTTTTATGTCTCTGATTACATCCATTGTCTACCTGGGTGCAAAGAAAGTGTCAAGGTTGAGGCGTGGAGGAGAGGAACCACGTGTAGGCTGAGGGGGTTGGAGGCAGACCGGTGTAGAAGTCAAGGTTTATTTTACAATAAACACACAGCAGTAACAGGACATGAAGGCTTACAATAGACTGGCAGGTTGAAAAATTATCAATACTCAGAAAGACTAATGACGAACAGATAAAGTGAATAAACAACTCAAACCAGCTAAACTAATGAACAGGAAACAGAAGGCAAAACAGAATACACAAAGGAACGAAGTACAAAATTAGAAAAGAAAACAGACTGCAAAAACCCAAATCAAAAGCCACAATCAAAGCTTCAACAAATCAGACAAAATGGAGCCCAAGATTTTCATTAATGTAAACAATTTTACAATAAATCATGAAAATTGTAAGAATTTCTGGTATTGAGTTTTATAGTTAACAGTTTACATTCAGCTTTACTGATACACGACTAATAAATGTTTATCTAAGTGGATGAAAACCAGATTTGCTGGATGTTTACGAAGCTCAAAGAAAAAAGTTTTCTTTACATGTACTTGGTGAGAGGCAGGTATATTTAGCATAAGCCAATTAAGTTACTCCCATGGGATGCTTGAAATCTCAGGATGTCCTGAATTTCTATTTATATAGAGATTTAATCATTTATTCCACACATACACTAACGTTCAAAAGTTTGGGGTCACTAGGATTGGGGATTCAATAGGGAAGTGACCCCAAACTTTTGAACGGTAGTGTATTCCTAATTAATGTAATTTAAAAAAAAATGTAATAATTTTGAGTTGTTTTACATAGACCAGCATTAAACTATAAGAAACTTTGTTTCTACTGCATTAAACAGATAAATGGAAGTCATCCTTACAGCATCATAGCTGCCTTAAATAGCAACACATTTCAAAGGATCATAAACGTGTAATATGCAGTAAAATTTAACCGGGTCAGGTGTAGGCACTGAAGTTTGACTGACTGAATAAAGAAATCTGTGTTATGTTGCCATCTAGTGGCTTTTGACATGAGAAATGAGTGTTTTCTTCATGACAGTAATAAATTAATGAATGATAATAATATATAATATAATAATGACTGTTGTGTATTCTCTGTGTAATATACTGTAACTCCCTCATTCTTCTCATATATAAAACCAAAAGAGAACATGTTTATTACCAAAAAACAATTTTATTGATCATGTTATCAGGTTTTTGACACATTAAATCAGATTCATGAACAGATTCACTTCATCCCACAATCAATGTCAGAATATCGGCTCCGTAGGATAAAATAATGACACGTCCTGATTGATAAAGATCAAATATACAATTTAACCACCTGATCACTGAATTACTTTTGTCTATTTCAGTTTAACGAACTCTGCAGAGTCTCTGACAGGATGTGTACATAAATGGTGATAAAAGCGAATCCCAGCATAGAGCGGCTGAGTGAATGTGGTCTGGACTCTGTGGAGGAGAGTCATGGTTTCAGAGACGCTGTAGAAAGACAGAATACCTGCTCTGTGGTCCAGATACACTCCTATTCTGGAGGAAGGAGGACCTGAGACTGGAGTTTTTACATTGTTGTGCCGAAAAATATAACTTTTTGTACCACAATATAATGCCCAAGATGTGTCACATGACCCAAATCGATCTAGAGGTCTGCTGATGTTCTTGTAGGCGACAGCAACATCAACTCCTCTTCCTCTCCACTCCACCTCCCAGTAACAACGTCCAGTCAAACTCTCTCTGCTCAGGACCTGCCACCACTCAGTGAATCTGTCTGGATGACTAGGATAAGATTGATGTTCATCCATTAATGTGATGTTTCTGTTTCCCTCAGATAATGACAGGAGTGTGTGTGCCGTGTTTGGATCCAGTGTGATTTCTCTTGAATATTTTAGAAAGTCATCTCTGCTCTTTGGTTCTGGTTCTGGTTTTGATTCATACAGTAAAACGTCCACATCAGTGACTGCCAGTGAGACGTTTGTCCATTTCTCTGTCAGGATGTCCTGTAGTTTATCTCTGGTCTCTGACACAGCTGCTGTCACATCCTCAAAGTATCTGAGAGGACGAATATTGATGCTGGATGAGTGTGTAGACTCACTGAGTGCTGAAAGTGAGGGGTAGTTGTGTAGAAACTGGTTGTGATCCTCTGTGTGTGAGAGCTGCTGCAGTTTTTCCTGAAGCTCTTTGACTCGACTCACTTCAGTTTCCTGCTGGGATCTGATCTGCTGCTTCACATCAGACCTTCTTTTCTGGATGAGACGGATCAGCTCAGTGAAGATCTTCTCACTGTCCTCCACTGCTTTATCAGCGGAGCCATTGATGGCCTCCACCTCCTGTTGAAGCAGCTTCACATCTTTCTGGATTCTCTGCTGGATTTGTTGTCGTCTCGCCTCCAGCTCCTTCTGCTTCTCAGCTCTTTCTGCTGCAGCTGAGACTGTTTCATGACCTTTATGTTCATCCATTAAGCAGAGATAACAGATACTCTGCTGATCAGTACGACAGAAAATCTTCATCACCTCATCATGACGAGAACAGATGAACTGCTGGAGATTCTTGGAGGGCTCCACCAGCTTGTGTTTCTTAAACTGGGCTACGTCATAATGAGGTTGGAGGTGTTTCTTACAGTAAGAAACCAGACAGACCAGACAGGACTTGATGGCTTTCAGCTTCCTCCCAGTACAGACATCACAGGCCACATCTTCAGGTCCAGCATAGCAGTGATCAGCTGGAGCAGCTTGGAGTCCAGTCTTCTTCAGCTGCTTTACTACTGCCTCTAACATGATGTTTTTCTCCAGGACAGGCCTCGGTTTGAACGTTTTCCTGCACTGAGGACAGCTGTGGATTCTTCTCTGATCCTCTTCATCCCAGTGGGTTTTAATACAGTTCATACAGTAGCTGTGTCCACAGGGAATAGTCACCGGATCCTTCAGTGGATCCAGACAGATGGAACAAGAGATGGATTCTTGGTTCAGTTTTGTTTTTCTTCGAACCATTCCTCCTTGATTGAAAAAACAAGACTAGTTCTTCTACAGTAGATCTTCCAGGCTTCTGTTCACTAAATGCTGATTACAGCCACTGTGGATCCAAAAAAGAAAAAAGAAACATAATTAGTTGAACCGACTCTGGACTCTTTAAAACATTTGCTGTTGAGCTATAAACCTGCATGGAAACACTGCAAAGGAAACAAACTATCTCGGACTAGGACTGCAACATCTAGTCCTTTACAGAACCATGTCAGTCTCACCTGATGAAGGATTCAGAACAACGAGGATCCGGTGGCCGGATTCTTCTTCAAGTTTGTTGTTTATTTTCAAGCTGGAAGCTTCTCTTCAGACGGAAAATAACCCTGAGAACTAATGGACCAGCAGATTTATTTAAAAATTGACGTCACGAGCCATTGCTCAATCGAGCCAATCCAGATTGATAATGCGGAGTCAGGGGTTGAGCTCATGGAGCGATGCTAAGCGTGGAGGATTGTGGGAACTTGAGTTCAGGACAGGTCTCCGCTCTCCACAAAGACGTGGCGTTGCCTGCTTCCCAGGTCCTGATAGATAAAAAAAATCTTCAACTTCTACATTTTATTTAATCTTTTTGTCTAGTAAACATTTTTATCGTACAACATTTTTCCAGGCTTTATTCACATTTTGCACCTAAAATCAATTTTAATTAACTAAAATTTGAACAAGCTCAAAATTAAAATGGTGAACTCTGAAGTGAAATATTAATATTGAACCTGTAAGAATTTAACTTTAAACTAGTTTATGAGAAGCAGCAACTTGTGCAACACTGCAAACATGGAGCATCACGTCTGTGTGGCGCTCACGAGGCCTTTCATGAGCTCAGTTTCCCACAATCCTCCACGCTTTGCAGCTTTCCCTGAGCTCCACCCCTGACTCCGTATTGTCAGTCAGGATTGGTTCACTGGATCAATAACTGGTGACGTCAAATTTTAAACTAGTCTTGCGGTCCGTTGGTTCCCAGGGTTATTTCTTGTGTGCAGAAGAGCTTCAATTTGCGAAGATAAGCAGCAAACACCCAGAAGAATCCACTTTGTGGTTGCTTCTACGGCGTCTTCACAACCGAACCAGCTGATGAGTCTCGGCCACCGGATCCTCGTTCCTCTGGATCCTTATCAGGTCAGACTGGCATGAGGGAAAACTGAGAAATATTGTGTGTTATTAGATGATAAACTCGGATCTGTGCTTCTCCAGTTCTTTATCTTTTCGTCAAGTTTAGCGTTTTGGATTAAGCTTTGCTGCTTCTTTCTCTTCAATACCTCCACAACCTACCCAACATCTGCATATTAGCTGCGTTTACATGGAGCTTTTTGATACGATCTTATATAAAAATGCATCATGTAAACATGTCAGCTGATCCGATTGCCCTCGATCAAAAATCATTTTCAATCCAATCGAGAGGGGTGTTTTAAACCCTCGATTTGTCATCATTCAGATATATTTATATATATGTATAGATCAATTCTGTGGTTGTTGTTTCTGCGCATGCTTAACCCGCGTGGAGGTTACGTAACGTAGGGAGGATTTGAAAAATGCTGCAAAACAGAACGGACGGTAGCGCATATGTTTTTGTTATAAACTAAGGTAAAAGTTTTCAGGATTTCTATTGTAAAAATAAAAAATAAATTTAACACACATGTTCTGAAGTAGTAGGCGCTGTACACGTGAAATTTTAAATCTATCCATCATTTACATGCAGCTGATCTGATCACTATTATAAACATGCCAGCTGGAATCTCTGAGCTGATTGATTTCAATCGAATACATGAAATATTTGTCCATGTAAACGTAGCTAACAACACATATTAAACACGAAGACGTTACTTGTGCTGAATCAGCTTAACATTAAAGATTATATTTGTAAAGTTTATTCTAATTATGTTTCTTTGTTGTCTTTTGGATCTACAGTTGCTTAAACCTGGAAGATCCACTGTAGAGGAACAGTCAGGAGAAACTCACTGGGCAGAGAAATGCTGAGGAGAAAGACAAAGATGAGTCAAAACTCCATCTCTTGTTCCATCTGTCTGGATCCACTGAAGGATCCGGTGACTATTCCCTGTGGACACAGCTACTGTAAAAACTGTATTAAAACCCACTGGGATGAAGAGGATCAGAGAAGAATCTTTACCCTAGAAGTATATGCCTGTCCTCAGTGCAAGAAAATTTTCTTAACTCGGCCTGATCTGGAAAAAGACATCATGTTAGCAGAGTTAGTGGAGGAGCTGAAGAAGACTGGACTCCAAGCTGCTCCAGCTGATCACTGCTATGCTGGACCTGAAGATGTGGCCTGTGATGTCTGTACTGGGAGGAAGCTGAAAGCCACCAAGTCCTGTCTGGTCTGTCTGGTTTCTTACTGTAAGATACACCTCCAACATCACTATGACGTAGCTCAGTTTAAGAAACACAAGCTGGTGGAGCCCTCCAAGAATCTCCAGCAGCTCGTCTGTTCTCGTCATGATGAAGAGTTCAAGATTTTCTGTCGTACTGATCAGCAGAGTATCTGTTATCTCTGCTTAATGGATGAACATAAAGGTCATGAGACAGTCTCAGCTGCAGCAGAAAGAGCTGAGAAGCAGAAGGAGCTGGAGGTGAGTCGACAACAAATCCAGCAGAAAATCCAGGACGGAGAGAAAGATGTGAAGCTGCTTCAACAGGAGGTGGAGGCCATCAATGGCTCTGCTGATAAAGCAGTGGAGGACATTGGGAAGATCTTCATTGAGCTGACCCGTCTCATCCTGAAAAGAAGCTATGATGTGAAGCAGCAGATCAGATCCCAGCAGGAAACTGAAGTGAGTCGAGTCAAAGAGCTTCAGGAGAAGCTGGAGCAGGAGATCACTGAGCTGAAGAGGAAAGACGGCGAGCTGGAGCAGCTCTCACACACAGAGGATCACAGCCAGTTTCTACACAACTACCCCTCACTGTCAGCACTCAGTGAGTCTACACACTCATCCAGCATCAATATTCGTCCTCTCAGATACTTTGAGGATGTGACAGCAGCTGTGTCAGAGACCAGAGATAAACTACAGGACATCCTGAAAGAGAAATGGACAAACATCTCACTGGCAGTCACTGATGTGGATGTTTTACTGTCTGAACCAGAACCAGAACCAAAGAGCAGAGATGACTTCCTAAAATATTCAAGAGAAATCACACTGGATCCAAACACAGCAGACACACGTCTGTCATTGTCTGAAGGAAACAGAAAAGCAACATTAAAGGATGATGAACATGAGTGGAAGACGATGTCATTTTCTAGTCATCCAGACAGATTTACGTTTTGGAATCAGGTCCTGAGCAGAGAGAGTCTGACTGGATGTTGTTACTGGGAGGTGGAGTGGAGAGGAGGAGGAGTTTATGTTGCAGTTGCCTACAAGAACATCAACAGAGCTGAATACTCAAATGAAACTAGATTTGGATTCAATAACAGGTCTTGGGCATTATATTGTGACACTAAAAGTTACACATTTCTGCACAACTGTATAAAAACTCCAGTCTCAGGTTTTCCTTCCTCCAGAATAGGAGTGTATCTGGACCACAGAGCAGGTATTCTGTCTTTCTACAGCGTCTCTAAAACCAGGACTCTCCTCCACAGAGTCCAGACCACATTCACTCAGCCGCTCTATGCTGGAATTCGCTTTTACCAGAACCTGTTTTCAAATCCTGGTGGAGACTCTGCTGAGTTTGTTAAACCAAAATGAACAGAAGTAATTAAAGGCTCAGATGGTTAAAATGTGTATTTTAGTTTCCAGTTTATTTATCTTCATTGTTGAGTCATTTCTTCAGCTGTCAATCACATTTTCTGGGTGGTTCTCTGACATCTTCTTGTTTGTTGTTTTGTTGATGTTTGGGTGGAGCTCCTTCCTGTGTCTGCAGCCATGGAGGCTATCACTGCTCATGAGCATTTTATTCACCTAAACTAATTCATTTACATTTAATTAGTCACAGCAAATGTTGTTGTTGTTCTAATGGATGTACAGATGAGGTGATACACAGCTGATGTCATCAGTATCATAATGTCAGATTCACTTATTGTGGGATGAAGAGAATCGGTTCTTGAAACCATTGGACAAGAATCATTTAGCAGATTTTAAAAATGTAATGTTGCAACAAATTGATGATTTAATTGATCAATAAAGATGTTTCATGAATGAACATTTTCTCTGTTGGTTTTCATTTCAATATTTTATTAGTTTTATACTTTTACCATCAGCTTCATGTTTAAGAATAACGGGACATTTTCAGTATATCATACAGGAAATACACTCTAGATTATGTCTCATGTCATTGATATTTTTAAGAGAATGCTTGTATTGGTGAACTAGATCCAGTTTTCTTATCTATCTTACCATTTCACATAAAACATAACAATTCTGTTATTTAATATTTTCAATATAGTTTAATTTCTGTGTCTTGAAAAATAAAGGAGATAGATAGATAGGTAGATAGATCCTAAGAGCGCCCAGGCAACGTCACAAAACCCTGTTCTTAATCATTGCAGTTAATATGAAGAGGATTTGAATTTGTTTACATAACTTATATTGAGGGCATGGATTGTACTATACTGCTCTCTAATGTAATTATAAATGTGTAAAATGCAGAGGCCAATTTCCCAATTGTGATCAATAAAGTAAATATTATTATTATGGGGGCACACATTCTGGCAGGCAACATCTTTCAGCCTGCTATGATCTGCGTCCCCTCCCCATATAGCTTACATTATAGCCTACCATCGTGTGTTTTGATCCATAAATATCTTATATTTGGTTTGGTCTACAGTTACAACGGTTGTATAAGCAGCACACATTCTGGCAGGCTGAGAAACGCTGCCTGCCAGAATGTGTGCTGGGCAGTTTGATTCAGTAAAAGCGAGGAAGTTAAATTAAAATGATAGCCTCCTTACGCATGAAATAGTTTCTGAACATTATCAAGCATTATCTCCATCCTGGAATTGGTGATAGTTGTCATTTTTGACTATTCGGTTGTTCTATTTATCTATTTTCAAAATAAGCAAGAAGTACCAAAATCCTTCCTACACTCCAGACCAGGTGGTGGCGTTATAGCACCAATTAAATTTTTTTGTTGCTTACCGCCATGGAAAATGACGCGAAGAAGAAAAAGCGGAAGCAGTTGCAACCGCCAAAAAGTAAAAACAGGGGACTTCTGGCTGAAATGTCCGCCTGAGAAGACGCATGCAGAGACGCTCCGCACCAGCTTCTGCTGAAAACTGTGCTTAAATATCTGTAACATAAGTCAATCTTGTCTTTTTAAAAGTTTATGTGATTTTAACACTTTGGTGAACTTTACTAGGCTTAAAATGGGGAAAAAAGAGAGCATTCTTCCCACTCTACCGAGCTAGGTAAAACTAGTCCGACATGTGCGTTAGCTTCTGGAGGCCACGATTACTCTTTGAATACTGGGGCCGTCGAGGAGTTCGTCGAGGATGATTCAAGTAGGACTTTTCCAAAGGGGACAGAGACAGGAGACAGAAGCTGTGGCCTGAGGTGCAGAAGGCCCCCCTGCAGGGAAAATTGCGTTTTTTGCTGGTGCAAGAGCTTTCATCGCAGGAGAAGGTGAAATAAAACTTTTGGACTAATTTTCCTATGGTAGTATACATATATATGGACGCTCACTTAAGTGTCCTACTGATTTGAACTTATTTTTTCACAGTTCGCTAATAGTTTGGGATACTTTTAGCACTATTTCTACTGGTTTAGGTGCTGCGTTTCACATCCGACCTATTCTCTATAAAGTTGTAAAGGGTTAAGTAGTTGTTTAATAAGGTTATTCCTTATCGTTGTTCATTCACACGTTCCTTTTTTCTTACTTGCTCAATTATATGTCTTTCCCCCCCCCCCCCTTTAATACCAGGGGGTTAAGAAATACTCTAAAACGCAAAGCTTTATTTTTATTTGCAAAACAGTTTAGAAATGATTTTGTACTTTAAGAATCACATTCTCTCGCTAAAGATTACAACTTTTGGAGATCACAGTGGGGCAACGACATATGGCTGTCACATGGCTCTGAACACTCTGCAGGGGTTGCTTGCTTGAAAAACAGTTTTAGGGGAGAAGTGCTGCTATCGGATTGTGAAAAAAATGGCCACTTTGTTTGTTTAGTTTTAACGATGTATAACAAGATTCTTATTATTAGTAATTTCTACGGCTACAATTTTAGATCGGAAAATGATTTGTTATTAGATTTGTTAGATGAGAAAATTCGCTTCTACCTATCCAAGTTCCCAGATGCATATTTAGTAATAGGGGGGATTTTAATGTTGTTTTGGATGAAGTTATGGACAGGTGGCCACCCGGAAAACCCTCTCATTCAAACTCAAACCTTAAAAATTTAGTGAACAAATATGATTTAACTGATATTTAGAGAGATAAGTTTCCAGTTGATAGAGTGCATACCTGTAGTAATAAAGACTTTTCTAGATGCTCGCGCTTAGATTATTGGCTTGTTCCTCGTTCACTCGATAAAAGCAGTGTCACTATTCAGATTTTACCAACGCCTTTAACCGATCATAAGGCGATAGTACTCAATATTAACTTATTACCAGGTGAAACCCTTTCAAAAGGTTTCTCATTTTGGAAAATGAATAGCTCCCTTCTGAGCCATAACTACGTAAAAGAAAATTTAACACAACTCATTTCTTTTTATTGGGAAAAAGCAAAAAAAGAAAATTCTTTTGGATCTAATTGGGAATTTTTAAAATACGAGATAGATAAATATTTAAGGAATTATGGTAGTTTATTGGCTAAATCTAGATCACTTGATCAAGAAAAGGTTGTTAGGGAAATTGCGAGTCTTTCTAATAAAATACAGTAGACTTAAACGATGTAGAGAAACTGAAGCTATCGGAACTACAGGAAAAGCTGGATGAACTTTAGAAATACAAAGCAGAAGGGGCATTTATAAGGTCGAGACAAAAATGGCTTGAACACAGAACAAATGTCATCATATTTTTTTAAATTGGAGAGATCACGAGCTAAACAAAATACAGTACAACAATTGTTGATTGATAATACGGTTATTAATAACAAGGAGGATATCTCAAAATTCTGTTTTGAGTACTTCTCCTTGTTGTATAAAACTCAGTTTAACAACGACTCCCTCTTAAAGTTTTCACAGCGTCTGGGAAACATGAAATCAATTAGTCAGGAAGAAAAATTATTCTGTGATTCTACTATTACTGAAAAAGAGATTGCTGAGGCTATAAAACGCCTTAAAAGCAACAAATCACCGGGCAGTGATGGAATCACAGCTGAATTTTATAAATTATTCTCTTATACTCTTACCCCTTTTCTTCTTGAAGTTTTTTCTGAAAGCCTCAGTAACGCCACACTCCCTGTTACCATGACTCAGAGTGTCATCAGTTTGATCCCTAAACCTAACAAAGAAATTGCTAACATTGAAAATTGGAGACCAGTAACCTTTTTTAATAATGACTATAAGTTGTTTGCTACTGTCTTTGCTCAGAGATTTAAATTGACATTGGATAGTATTATAGATGAAAATCAATCTGGGTTCATCATTAATAGACACATCTTCATTAACATAAGACTAGTTCTTGATCTGGTTGATTATTCTGACCTTATTGATGAAGATAGTTTCATACTTTTCCTAGACTTCTGTAAGGCTTTTGATTCTGTTGAGCATCCATTTATTTATTTTTTTTGTCTAGAAAAACTAGGATTTGGGAGGTTTTTCTGTTCCGCCATGTCAACCCTTTATGCTAATGGTAATAGTTGTATTAAATTAAGTACCGGTACAACTCATAGATTCCAGTTAGAGAGAGGTATTCGGCAAGGTTGCCCGGTCTCTGTGTACCTTTTTCTTATTGTGGGGCAGGTCTTTTGTCATTACCTGAAATCAAGCAATATTGAAGGAATTTCTGTTGCGGATAGGGTTTTACTATTGAGTCAATTGGCGGACGACACTTGTTTATTCCTGAAAGATGCTACCAAGGTACAGCGGGCTGTTGATACCATCTCTGCTTTTTCCAAAGCTTCAGGCCTTTGTTTAAACCTTAATAAGTGTGTTCTTTTTCCCTTAAAGACGTGTGCCGTAACCTCTATTAGCAATATTTTGGTCAAGGACCAGTTGAATTATTTAGGTGTCACTATTGCTAAACTCCAAAAGGACAGAGTTAACCTTAACTTTGCACCTCTGATTAAGAAAGCTGAGAACAAATTCAATCTCTGGTTACAAAGGGACATGTCTTTAAAAGGACGTGTTCTTTGTCCAAAGCTGAAGGTCTTTCTATACTTATTTATGCTGCATCATCACTGTCCTTGGACAATAGAACCTCCAAAAAAATTGATCAGGTATTATACAATTTTCTATGGGAAAAACGTCGGCACTACATTAGAAAATCAGTTGTCGCCAATTCCTTTTGGACTTCTCTACCTTAAACTATGTGTTTAAAGTCAAGTGGTTAAAACAGTTTTTAATAAATGACTCTTCCATGTGGAATTTCATTCCTAAATTTGTTTTTGATTAAATTGGAGGTTTGCCCTTTATTCTCATGTGCAATTACAAAATTTGTAAACTCCCTGTTCAAGTGTCTAATTTTCATATGCAAGCCTTACAAGCCTGGAAACTAATTTACAAGCACAACTTTTCACCGCATAGGTACTACATTTGGAACAATGGGGACATTTTACTTAAAAATAAAAGTATTTTTTTAAAACAGTGGTTTGATAAAGGTATTTTTTCTGTTATGCAATTGATGTCTCCTAACGGCCAACTTATGAGTTTTGCTGATTTTATTTCTCGTTTCAATATTCAAATCTCTGATAAAGAATATGCCATGGTCATCAAAACTATCCCGACAGGGTCAATCTTGCTCCTGAGAAATGTACCACTTCAAGCCGATCCTGTCTTGATTCATCCCTCCGAGACCTTATGTGGGAAAATTTGTTTTTCCTCAGGCCTTGAGAACTGTAACAAGGCTATCCGTAGCTTATTTTTGTCTGATACTGTCACCAAACCTAATATTGTTACATACTGGAATAGTGTTGTCAAAGATATTCCGTGGGCCCATGTTTGGATATGGATATGGATATATTCTAAATAATAAGATCAAGGAGGTCTCGTTTAAAATTCTACACAAAGTTTATCCTGTCAAACACTTCCTCAAGAAATTCATTAACAATGCTGATATCAACTCACCCTGAAACTGTTACCCATTTATTTTGGTATTGTGAATACAGTAAAAAATTTTGGTTTGATGTTTCCAAGTTTATTAATGACAACTTGCTTATTGACTTTTCTGTGTCCTTTGAACATGTGATTTTTGGTTTCTTTAAGCATGATAGAAATTTTGTTAAAAAAGCCTATGTCATTAATCTACTGATTATTATGGCCAAATTCTTTCTGCATAAGTGTAAGTTCTCACAGCATCAACCTCTTTTCTTGTTGTTTCACAGAATGTTCATGTCTTATGTTAAATCTTTGAAAGCAATTAACAGTAAGGCAAGAAAGACAATTGCTACTTGTATTGCATTTAACTTATGTACGCCCTGAGCTGTAATTTGTAGTCTTTTTCTGTATCTTTGTTTTTGGTACTGGTTACCCCTGTTTATGTTCTTTTTTTATTTTTTTTATTTTTCTTCTTTTTTTCCTTTTTTTCTCCTCTTTATTTTATTCTTATCCTTTTAGCTCTTGATGTATTCTGTCTTATCTTTTCACACCATTACACCTTTGTAATTCTCGTCCTTGCTGTTTAGTTCTTGCATTGTACAAGATCTGTAATTTTTTGTTGGATCCAATAAATGGTGAAGATTAAAAAAAAAAAAAAAAAAAAAGTAAAAACCGAGAAGAAGAAAAATCATCAGAAGCAGCTGCAACAGTGGAGAGGTAAGTTGTGCAAATTTATTTACTCTTATTTTTTTTTAATCATCGATCCATCGTGTTGCCGATCACACTACTCGGCGTTAACTGTTAACACTGGTGTGTTGTCCAGCATGTTCGTTTTAACCGTTGTTGAGGCAAAAAGTTACTCTGTCAAGGATTGAGGAGTCTGGTTCTGAAGTGAAGAATGATTACAAGTTTATTGAACACAGAATTAAAATACAAAGAATAGAAAGAATAGAATTGCAATCCGAGAGACTGTTCAGAGGTCTGACAGCACAGAGATCTGAAGAGAATCTGATAAGAAACACACAGGCAGCATCTTTTAAGCAGAATGATCACGTCACATCACATCATATATCTTGTAAGATAAAAACAAAGAGACTGTCTGTTCCTCACACAGGATTAGACACTTATTGAGCACATAAACAACTCCAGTGACATTAAGGCCAGGATGCCCTGCTGGGTCACCCTGAAGATATCTGGCTAGTATCAGATAAGTCACACAGGTCAGTGTGAACTGCTCTAAGGAATGCATCAACTTACGATAGCAACAGGCTACTCAGCATTAAACTCAATTACCAAGAACTTAAACAATCTGTTTACCATGAGAGTGATCAGTAGACACAATATAGTAAAAGGGAATAATATGATATTTCCACAACACCGTTAATATAAGTTTTCTTGAAGTTTCTAATTTCTGAATCTGTACGCGGCTTTTTCTTCAGTGTCACGTGACTTTTTTCTTTCGCGATTGTTTTTTTTCCTCCGTAAAGATATACTAAAGAGATATATACATACTTAGGTTTCTAGCTTAGTTTATAACAGAATTCTATTTTATCTTTATCTAATTCACGTTTTATTTTATTTATTTTTTAACACATTATTTTATGAAGTTCTTTATATGTGTGTGTGTGTGTGTGTTTTTTTATCTCTGTTCTCATTTCTACTTATGGGGCTATTTGATCTTATTTGAACTTTTTAATATTATTACTCCACTGTTTTCCTCGTGGGGATTTTTTGCGCCAGAAGCTTGGCCAAGGGTCTGGGGGTTGTTTCCATGGTGGTCGCCCTTGTCCTGGTGGTTGGGGGGGTCCTGCATGCAGTCCTGCAGCTGTGCTGTGGACTCTGGCCTGCCCAGGTCTGGGTGGTTGCAGTGGTGATCTCTGTGGACATGGGCGAACTGGTTCCTGGTGTGATCGAATTCCCAAGACATCGTTTTATCTCTGCAATGAGTTTGCCATTGTTTCCTCACATTGTTTTACTTTATTATGCATACATTGTTTTTACCATGTAAAGCGCTTTGTGTTGCCCTTGCACGGAAAAGTGCTCTATAATTCTTTAATTTGTTGCAAATATTTTATAAGCATTTTGATTCATTTACTCATTTAAGCATTCTTATTCATTTATTCATTTACATTTTATCCTTAGATTTTAGTAACATGCATTAGGCTCTGCTTTTAATTAATAGAACTACAGCTTAATTGTTATCATTGCTTTGCAGGTTACAGATAGTGCATTCACATAAACTCATATAGGGTTACTGAGTTCAATACTGAGAAAAGAGCTGAGAATTAGCGGCCTTGACAATGTTCTGGATGGCCACTAGGGAGTAATCTAAATATTGTTACATCTCTTTGCTTATCTATTCACTCCTAGCAGAACGGAATTTCCCAGTAACTCAGAAATCATTAAAAAGAATAGCCTGTGTGTGAATATTGTGAGAAAAAGTACAAGGGAGTCAGTAGAAAGGCAGAAAAAGATAGTGAAGCAGAGCATAGTATCTTTTTCTTTTCAGCTCTGACGCACCCCAGACGAAGGACCTGGAGGAATCAAATTCCCGGAAGAAGGAAGGACCACCTTGCAAAATACACATTCACATAAATGTGCACCACATGCACGCACATAGCCACAATGCTTTGTATCACTATAAATGAGGAGGATAATTTAGTTAGGCGGGTCTTTTTGGCTGAACCGAAGGGTCCCGACACTTTGTGTATTAGTGATCAGAAGCTAAGCTAACAGGCCTCCTTCTCGAGAAGATATGTATTGTTTTCTTATTACTGGCTTAACAAAGAATTGTCAATTCTACTCAAACTCTGGTGTTTTTGCCTTCTTTTAAAAATGTGGATTTTTGAACACTCTTCCTTCTGATGATTTATTTACAGGTGGTGAACAAATCTTTTAAAGCCAACAAAGAATATTTTAAAATTTCAAATTCTATAAGTCTTTTAATTGTATTCTGCTTCACTCCTGTAACTTTGTTTTATAGCTTAAAGTGAAAAGATTTTAAAAAATGAAAAACATTTTTTTTGTTGCCTCATGACTAGAATTATTTTTTACCTAAACTATTGTAGAAAACAAGTTTTTCTAAAGTCGCTATATTCACATTTGCTAATTTCACTTGTAAACTACAGGCAAAGAGGGAGGGAAATAGAAAGGGGTTAATCTGTGTTTGATCAGTGTTTATTTAATCATCTTATATGAAAACGTTAGAGTGAATGATTTTAAAGATACAGGTAAATACCACGAGTGCTCTGTGAGATCTGATGGGATGGTTAACTGTTTTTTTTCATAGTTTGTTCAGGCAAAAATGTGCAAGTTTTTTGTTTTTGTACATGACTTAAACATGAATAATAAAGTTTGTCAAAAGCATTTTTGAAGTCTTTTGACCTACTTCTTTGCCTCCAGTGTCAGTTTTGATAATGAAAATTACATTACATAAATTTTAATTACATTAAAAATCTTGTGGAGATAAACACTGAATAGAAAACAGGATTGTTAACCGGATGAGAATAAGTTTTTATTGAAATTCTCAGTCAGAATAAACAGTAGCAGCACAATGGTAAACATAAAATTTTAATAAAAGAAAATACAGACACTTTAATAAACAAGTTTGATCATTTGAATTATCTTTGTTACATGCATGCACACACGCACACGCACGTAGACACACACAAATCCAAAACCCTTTAAAAAGAACTGTTTTCTACAGCATCTTGTGTGTGCTGGCACTCTGCAACTCCAGGGTAGTTAATTTTGCAATTTTGCAACACAACAGATTTTTTGTACTTTTTTGACAACAAACCCTGAAATGTAGACCAATATGATTAATTTCACTCTACAACCTGAAAACCTCCACTATTTAGACACAAAACATTAAACATCTGATTAAACAACATAATAATTCTTTTAAAGTATTCAACACATCTGAATAAGCAACAACTTTCATGAGAACAACTTATTTGGAGTGAAGAAGCTGAAGAACTGAAACCGTGAATCCTGAAAACAGAATGTGTTGATAGGCAAGTTTTATGTTGTGAAAAATGTTTTTGCAATAATTTAAAATTAAGTGAATAATTTTTCAATTCACTAAGTAAAATTTTAATGAAACCATATGATTTTAATTTATTAGGCATGTCAAAATTAATGTTTCTACACAAAGAGATTAATCTGTGGAATTACTGAGTTATTTTTTTTCTTAATAATGCTGAATCGCTGCGTACTGACCACCACACAAACAAAAAAGAAAAAGCAATCACATTAACACAGAGATTTTAGAGCTACAAAGAAAACCAGAGAGCACTTCCAACCAAACAAAGAGGTAAATCAGTCTGTTGAATGAAAACACTGATGCAGACTTGAAGTGTTCATTTTAGGTGAGAATTCCTGTTAAATGATCTAAATGCAGATGCAAATGGTCACGAATGGGTCACTGATGGTCCAGATGGGAGTTTCTATGTCTCTGATCACATCTATTGTTTCGCTTGGTTTTGTCCTTCCAGGGTTTACTTGTGTACAGAAAATGTGTTAATTCAAACTTTATTACTCCCCATTGAGACATCTTAAATCTGAATGTGTCAAAACAATTAAACTCAAATGTATTCAGGATCATTTTGTTCTAAATTCTTTCTCCAGGTATCTGTTGAAGCCACTTCTCCAGCCCCCGGTGTTCTGATGACCTCTGGTACTGCTGTTGCCTTCACCTTCCAGGCTTTCTCCGGCTCTTTATTGAGTCCTTGGTATTTCTCCAGAAGTCCCACAGGATCTTAGCCCTCTCTTTCTCCACCACCATGGGAGGTGTTTCCCATTGTGACCTACGTGTCACGTGTCATATTCTGCACAGATGCTTTTTTACACTATGCTGGCTACTTGGTTATGGCGTTCCATGCATTGTTTTCCTGGCAGTATCCTACCCCTGCTGTTACGTACTGGACTGTTTCAGGGGCCTCTTTGCACAGTCTGCACCTGGAGTCTTGCCTGGTCTGGTAGATCTGGGCCTCGATTGCTCTGGTGCTCATGGCTCCTGTGCTAAAACTGTTTTTTACCTAAAACATTGATCCAGGCTTGAAGTGGTCGTTTTAGGTAAAAAATATCTGCCAAATTACCTTAATACAGATGCAACTTGTCATGAATGCATTACTGATGGTCCAGATGGGGGTTTCTATGTCTCTAATTACATCCATTGTCTACCTGGGTGCAAAGAAAGTGTCAAGGTTGAGGTGTGGAGGAGAGGAGCCACGTGTAGGCTGAGGGGGTTGGAGGCAGACCGGTGTAGAAGTCAAGGTTTATTTTACAATAAACACACAGCAGTAACAGGACATGAAGGCTTACAATAGACTGGCAGGTTGAAAAATTACCAATACTCAGAAAGACTAATGACGAACAGGTAAAGTGAATAAACAACTCAAACAGGCTAAACTAATGAACAGGAAACAGAAGGCAAAACAGAATACACAAAGGAACGAAGTACAAAATTAGAAAAGAAAACAGACTGCAAAAACCCAAATCAAAAGCCACAATCAAAGCTTCGACAAATCAGACAAAATGGAGCCCAAGATTTTCATTAATGTAAACAATTTTACAATAAATCATGAAAATTGTAAGAATTTCTGGTATTGAGTTTTATAGTTAACAGTTTACATTCAGCTTTACTGATACACAACTAATAAATGTTTATCTAAGTGGATGAAAACCAGATTTGCTGGATGTTTACGAAGTTCAAAGAAAAAAGTTCTCTTTACATCTAGTTGGTGAGAGGCAAGTATATTTAGCGTAAGCCAATTAAGTTACTCCCATGGGATGCTTGAAATCTCAGGATGTCCTGAATTTCTATTTCTAGTTATATAGAGATTTAATCATTTATTCCACACATACACTACTGTTCAAAAGTTTGAGGTCACTAGGATTGGGGATTCAATAGGGAAGTGACCCCAAACTTTTGAACGGTAGTGTATTCCTAATTAATGTAATTTTAAAATAAATGTAATCATTTTCAGGTGTTTTACATAGACCAGCATTAAACTATAAGAAACTTTGTTTCTACTGTTTTAAACAGATAAATGGAAGTCATCCTTACAGCTTCATAGCTGCCTTAAATAGCAACACATTTTTAAAGTGTAAAAGGTTCATAAACGTGTAATATGCAGTAAAATTTAACCGGGTCAGGTGTAGGCACTGAAGTTTGACTGACTGAATAAAGAAATCTGTGTTATGTTGCCATCTAGTGGCTTTTTAATGAGAAATGAGTGTTTTCTTCATGACAGAAATAAATTAATGAATAATAATAATATATAATATAATAATGACTGTTGTGTATTCTCTGTGTAATATACTGTAACTGCCTCATTCTTCTCATATATAAAACCAAAAGAGAACATGTTTATTACCAAAAAACAATTTTA
The DNA here is from genome assembly GCF_017639745.1 of Melanotaenia boesemani. Taxonomy (NCBI): domain Eukaryota; kingdom Metazoa; phylum Chordata; class Actinopteri; order Atheriniformes; family Melanotaeniidae; genus Melanotaenia; species Melanotaenia boesemani. The sequence continues at coordinate 9,094,402 of NC_055686.1, forward strand.
TTGATCATGTTATCAGGTTTTTGAACAGATTCACTTCATCCCACAATCAATGTCAGAATATCGGCTCCGTAGGATAAAATAATGACACGTCCTGATTGATAAAGATCAAATATACAATTTAACCACCTGATCATTGAATTACTTTTGTCTATTTCAGTTTAATGAACTCTGCAGAGTCTCTGACAGGATGTGTACATAAATGGTGATAAAAGCGAATCCCAGCATAGAGCGGCTGAGTGAATGTGGTCTGGACTCTGTGGAGGAGAGTCATGGTTTCAGAGACGCTGTAGAAAGACAGAATACCTGCTCTGTGGTCCAGATACACTCCTATTCTGGAGGAAGGAGGATCTGAGACTGCAGTTTTTACATTGTTGTGCCGAAAAATATAACTTTTTGTACCACAATATAATGCCCAAGATGTGTCACATGCCCCAAATCGATCTAGAGGTCTGCTGGTGTTCTTGTAGGCGACAGCAACATCAACTCCTCTTCCTCTCCACTCCACCTCCCAGTAACAACGTCCAGTCAAACTCTCTCTGCTCAGGACCTGCCACCACTCAGTGAATCTGTCTGGATGACTAGGATAAGATTGTTGTTCATCCATTAATGTGATGTTTCTGTTTCCCTCAGATAATGACAGGAGTGTGTGTGCCGTGTTTGGATCCAGTGTGATTTCTCTTGAATATTTTAGGAAGTCATCTCTGCTCTTTGGTTCTGGTTCTGGTTTTGGTTCATACAGTAAAACGTCCACATCAGTGACTGCCAGTGAGACGTTTGTCCATTTCTCTGTCAGGATGTCCTGTAGTTTATCTCTGGTCTCTGACACAGCTGCTGTCACATCCTCAAAGTATCTGAGAGGACGAATATTGATGCTGGATGAGTGTGTAGACTCACTGAGTGCTGAAAGTGAGGGGTAGTTGTGTAGAAACTGGCTGTGATCCTCTGTGTGTGAGAGCTGCTGCAGTTTTTCCTGAAGCTCTTTGACTCGACTCACTTCAGTTTCCTGCTGGGATCTGATCTTCTGCTTCACATCAGAGCTTCTTTTCTGGATGAGACGGATCAGCTCAGTGAAGATCTTCTCACTGTCCTCCACTGCTTTATCAGCGGAGCCATTGATGGCCTCCACCTCCTGTTGAAGCAGCTTCACATCTTTCTGGATTCTCTGCTGGATTTGTTGTCGACTCGCCTCCAGCTTCTTCTGCTTCTCAGCTCTTTCTGCTGCAGCTGGAACTGTTTCATGACCTTTATGTTCATCCATTAAGCAGAGATAACAGATACTCTGCTGATCAGTACGACAGTAAATCTTCATCACCTCATCATGACGAGAACAGATGAACTGCTGGAGATTCTTGGAGGGCTCCACCAGCTTGTGTTTCTTAAACTGGGCTACGTCATAATGAGGTTGGAGGTGTTTCTTACAGTAAGAAACCAGACAGACCAGACAGGACTTGATGGCTTTCGGCTTCCTCCCAGTGCAGACATCACAGGCCACATCTTCAGGTCCAGCATAGCAGTGATCAGCTGGAGCAGCTTGGAGTCCAGTCTTCTTCAGCTGCTTTACTACTGCCTCTAACAGGATGTTTTTCTCCAGGACAGGCCTCGGTTTAAACGTTTTCCTGCACTGAGGACAGCTGTGGATTCTTCTCTGATCCTCTTCATCCCAGTGGGTTTTAATACAGTTCATACAGTAGCTGTGTCCACAGGGAATAGTCACCGGATCCTTCAGTGGATCCAGACAGATGGAACAAGAGATGGATTCTTGGTTCAGTTTTGTTTTTCTTCGAACCATTCCTCCTTGATTGAAAAAACAAGACTAGTTCTTCTACAGTGGATCTTCCAGGCTTCTGTTCACTAAATGCTGATTACAGCCACTGTGGATCCAAAAAAGAAAAAAGAAACATAATTAGTTGAACCGACTCTGGACTCTTTAAAACATTTGCTGTTGAGCTATAAACCTGCATGGAAACACTGCAAAGGAAACAAACTATCTCGGACTAGGACTGCAACATCTAGTCCTTTAAAGAACCATGTCAGTCTCACCTGATGAAGGATCCAGAACAACGAGGATCCGGTGGCCGAGACTCGTCAGCTGGTTCGGTTCTGGAGACTCTATAAAAAACCGGATTCTTCTTCAAGTTTGTTGTTTATTTTCAAGTTGGAAGCTTCTCTTCAGACGGAAAATAACCCTGAGAACTAATGGACCAGCAGATTTATTTAAAAATTGACGTCACGAGCCATTGCTCAGTTGAGCCAATCCAGATTGATAATGCGGAGTCAGGGGTTGAGCTCATGGAGCGATGCTAAGCGTGGAGGATTGTGGGAACTTGAGTTCAGGACAGGTCTTGGCTCTCCACAGAGACGTGGCGTTGCCTGCTTCCCAGTTCCTGATAGATAAAAAAATCTTCAACTTCTACATTTTATTTAATCTTTTTGTCTAGTAAACATTTTTATCGTACAACATTTTTTCCAGGCTTTATTCACATTTTGCAACTAAAATCAATTTTAAAATTAAAATGGTGAACTCTGAAGTGAAATATTAATATTGAACCTGTAAGAATTTAACTTTGAACTAGTTTTTGAGAAGCAGCAACTTGTGCAACACTGCAAACATGGAGCATCACGTCTGTGTGGCGCTCACGAGCCCTTTCATGAGCTCAGTTTCCCACAATCCTCCACGCTTTGCAGCTTTCCCTGAGCTCCACCCCTGACTCCGTATTGTCAGTCAGGATTGGTTCACTGGATCAATAACTGGTGACGTCAAATTTTAAACTAGCCTTGGTTGGTTCCCAGGGGTTATTTCTTGTGTGCAGAAGAGCTTCAATTTGCGAAAATAAGCAGCAAACATCCAGAAGAATCCACTTTGTGGTTGCTTCTACAGCGTCTTCACAACCGATCCAGCTGATGAGTTTCGGCCACCGGATCCTCGTTCCTCTGGATCCTTTATCAGGTCAGACTGGCATGAGGGAAAACAGAAATATTGTGTGTTATTAGATGATAAACTCGGATCTGTGCTTCTCCAGTTCTTTATCTTTTCGTACAGTTTAGCGTTTTGGATTAAGCTTTGCTGCTTCTTTCTCTTCAATACCTCCACAACCTACCCAACATCTGCATATTAGCTGCGTTTACATGGAGCTTTTTGATACGATCTTATATAAAAATGCATCATGTAAACATGTCAGCTGGTCCGATCGCCCTCGATCAAAAACCATTTTCAATCCAATCGAGAGGGGTGTTTTAAACCCTCGATTTGTCATCATTCAGATATATTTATATATATGTATAGATCAATTCTGTGGTTGTTGTTTCTGCGCGTGCTTAACCCGCGTGGAGGTTACGTAACGTAGGGAGGATTTGAAAAATGCTGCAAAACAGAACGGACGGTAGCGCATATGTTTTTGTTATAAACTAAGGTAAAAGTTTTCAGGATTTCTATTGTAAAAATAAAAAATAAATTTAACACACATGTTCTGAAGTAGTAGCCGCTGTACATGTGAAATTTTAAATCTATCCATCATTTACATGCAGCTGATCTGATCACTATTATAAACATGCCAGCTGGAATCTCTGAGCTGATTGATTTCAATCGAATACATGAAATATTTGTCCATGTAAACGTAGCTAACAACACACATTAAACACGAAGACATTACTTGTGATGAATCAGCTTAACATTAAAGGTTATATTTGTAAAGTTTATTCTAATTATGTTTCTTTGTTCTCTTTTGGATCCACAGTGGCTTAAACCTGGAAGATCCACTGTAGAGGAACAGTCAGGAGAAACTCACTGGGCAGAGAAATGCTGAGGAGAAAGACAAAGATGAGTCAAAACTCCATCTCTTGTTCCATCTGTCTGGATCCACTGAAGGATCCGGTGACTATTCCCTGTGGACACAGCTACTGTATGAACTGTATTAAAACCCACTGGGATGAAGAAGATCAGAGAAGAATCTTTACCCTAGAAGTATATGCCTGTCCTCAGTGCAAGAAAATTTTCTTAACTCGGCCTGATCTGGAAAAAGACATCATGTTAGCAGAGTTAGTGGAGGAGCTGAAGAAGACTGGACTCCAAGCTGCTCCAGCTGATCACTGCTATGCTGGACCTGAAGATGTGGCCTGTGATGTCTGTACTGGGAGGAAGCTGAAAGCCACCAAGTCCTGTCTGGTCTGTCTGGTTTCTTACTGTAAGATACACCTCCAACATCACTATGACGTAGCTCAGTTTAAGAAACACAAGCTGGTGGAGCCCTCCAAGAATCTCCAGCAACTCGTCTGTTCTCGTCATGATGAAGAGTTCAAGATTTTCTGTCGTACTGATCAGCAGAGTATCTGTTATCTCTGCTTAATGGATGAACATAAAGGTCATGAGACAGTTCCAGCTGCAGCAGAAAGAGCTGAGAAGCAGAAGGAGCTGGAGGTGAGTCGACAACAAATCCAGCAGAAAATCCAGGACGGAGAGAAAGATGTGAAGCTGCTTCAACAGGAGGTGGAGGCCATCAATGGCTCTGCTGATAAAGCAGTGGAGGACATTGGGAAGATCTTCATTGAGCTGACCCGTCTCATCCTGAAAAGAAGCTATGATGTGAAGCAGCAGATCAGATCCCAGCAGGAAACTGAAGTGAGTCGAGTCAAAGAGCTTCAGGAGAAGCTGGAGCAGGAGATCACTGAGCTGAAGAGGAAAGACGGCGAGCTGGAGCAGCTCTCACACACAGAGGATCACAGCCAGTTTCTACACAACTACCCCTCACTGTCAGCACTCAGTGAGTCTACACACTCATCCAGCATCAATATTCGTCCTCTCAGATACTTTGAGGATGTGACAGCAGCTGTGTCAGAGGCCAGAGATAAACTACAGGACATCCTGAAAGAGAAATGGACAAACATCTCACTGGCAGTCACTGATGTGGATGTTTTACTGTCTGAACCAGAACCAGAACCAAAGAGCAGAGATGACTTCCTAAAATATTCAAGAGAAATCACACTGGATCCAAACACAGCAGACACACGTCTGTCATTGTCTGAAGGAAACAGAAAAGCAACATTAAAGGATGATGAACATGAGTGGAAGACGATGTCATTTTCTAGTCATCCAGACAGATTTACGTTTTGGAATCAGGTCCTGAGCAGAGAGAGTCTGACTGGATGTTGTTACTGGGAGGTGGAGTGGAGAGGAGGGGGGATTTATGTTGCAGTTGCCTACAAGAACATCAACAGAGCTGAATACTCAAATGAAACTAGATTTGGATTCAATAACAGGTCTTGGGCATTATATTGTGACACTAAAAGTTACACATTTCTGCACAACTGTATAAAAACTCCAGTCTCAGGTTTTCCTTCCTCCAGAATAGGAGTGTATCTGGACCACAGAGCAGGTATTCTGTCTTTCTACAGCGTCTCTAAAACCAGGACTCTCCTCCACAGAGTCCAGACCACATTCACTCAGCCGCTCTATGCTGGAATTCGCTTTTACCAGAACCTGTTTTCAAATCCTGGTGGAGACTCTGCTGAGTTTGTTAAACCAAAATGAACAGAAGTAATTAAAGGCTCAGATGGTTAAAATGTGTATTTTAGTTTCCAGTTTATTTATCTTCATTGTTGAGTCATTTCTTCAGCTGTCAATCACATTTTCTGGGTGGTTCTCTGACATCTTCTTGTTTGTTGTTTTGTTGATGTTTGGGTGGAGCTCCTTCCTGTGTCTGCAGCCATGGAGGCTATCACTGCTCATGAGCATTTTATTCACCTAAACTAATTCATTTACATTTAATTAGTCACAGCAAATGTTGTTGTTGTTCTAATGGATGTACAGATGAGGTGATACACAGCTGATGTCATCAGTATCATAATGTCAGATTCACTTATTGTGGGATGAAGAGAATCGGTTCTTGAAACCATTGGACAAGAATCATTTAGCAGATTTTAAAAATGTAATGTTGCAACAAATTGATGATTTAATTGATCAATAAAGATGTTTCATGAACGAACATTTTCTCTGTTGGTTTTCATTTCAATATTTTATTAGTTTTATACTTTTACCATCAGCTTCATGTTTAAGAATAACGGGACATTTTCAGTATATCATACAGGAAATACACTCTAGATTATGTCTCATGTCATTGATATTTTTAAGAGAATGCTTGTATTGGTGAACTAGATCCAGTTTTCTTATCTATCTTACCATTTCATATAAAACATAACAATTCTGTTATTTAATATTTTCAATATAGTTTAATTTCTGTGTCTTGAAAAATAAAGGAGATAGATAGATAGGTAGATAGATCCTAAGAGCGCCCAGGCAACGTCACAAAACCCTGTTCTTAATCATTGCAGTTAATATGAAGAGGATTTGAATTTGTTTACATAACTTATATTGAGGGCATGGATTGTACTATACTGCTCTCTAATGTAATTATAAATGTGTAAAATGCAGAGGCCAATTTCCCAATTGTGATCAATAAAGTAAATATTATTATTATGGGGGCACACATTCTGGCAGGCAACATCTTTCAGCCTGCTATGATCTGCGTCCCCTCCCCATATAGCTTACATTATAGCCTACCATCGTGTGTTTTGATCCATAAATATCTTATATTTGGTTTGGTCTACAGTTACAACGGTTGTATAAGCAGCACACATTCTGGCAGGCTGAGAAACGCTGCCTGCCAGAATGTGTGCTGGGCAGTTTGATTCAGTAAAAGCGAGGAAGTTAAATTAAAATGATAGCCTCCTTACGCATGAAATAGTTTCTGAACATTATCAAGCATTATCTCCATCCTGGAATTGGTGATAGTTGTCATTTTTGACTATTCGGTTGTTCTATTTATCTATTTTCAAAATAAGCAAGAAGTACCAAAATCCTTCCTACACTCCAGACCAGGTGGTGGCGTTATAGCACCAATTAAATTTTTTTGTTGCTTACCGCCATGGAAAATGACGCGAAGAAGAAAAAGCGGAAGCAGTTGCAACCGCCAAAAAGTAAAAACAGGGGACTTCTGGCTGAAATGTCCGCCTGAGAAGACGCATGCAGAGACGCTCCGCACCAGCTTCTGCTGAAAACTGTGCTTAAATATCTGTAACATAAGTCAATCTTGTCTTTTTAAAAGTTTATGTGATTTTAACACTTTGGTGAACTTTACTAGGCTTAAAATGGGGAAAAAAGAGAGCATTCTTCCCACTCTACCGAGCTAGGTAAAACTAGTCCGACATGTGCGTTAGCTTCTGGAGGCCACGATTACTCTTTGAATACTGGGGGCGTCGAGGAGTTCGTCGAGGATGATTCAAGTAGGACTTTTCCAAAGGGGACAGAGACAGGAGACAGAAGCTGTGGCCTGAGGTGCAGAAGGCCCCCCTGCAGGGAAAATTGCGTTTTTTGCTGGTGCAAGAGCTTTCATCGCAGGAGAAGGTGAAATAAAACTTTTGGACTAATTTTCCTATGGTAGTATACATATATATGGACGCTCACTTAAGTGTCCTACTGATTTGAACTTATTTTTTCACAGTTCGCTAATAGTTTGGGATACTTTTAGCACTATTTCTACTGGTTTAGGTGCTGCGTTTCACATCCGACCTATTCTCTATAAAGTTGTAAAGGGTTAAGTAGTTGTTTAATAAGGTTATTCCTTATCGTTGTTCATTCACACGTTCCTTTTTTCTTACTTGCTCAATTATATGTCTTTTTTTCCCCCCCCTTTAATACCAGGGGGTTAAGAAATACTCTAAAACGCAAAGCTTTATTTTTATTTGCAAAACAGTTTAGAAATGATTTTGTACTTTAAGAATCACATTCTCTCGCTAAAGATTACAACTTTTGGAGATCACAGTGGGGCAACGACATATGGCTGTCACATGGCTCTGAACACTCTGCAGGGGTTGCTTGCTTGAAAAACAGTTTTAGGGGAGAAGTGCTGCTATCGGATTGTGAAAAAAATGGCCACTTTGTTTGTTTAGTTTTAAAGATGTATAACAAGATTCTTATTATTAGTAATTTCTACGGCTACAATTTAAGATCGGAAAATGATTTGTTATTAGATTTGTTAGATGAGAAAATTCACTTCTACCTATCCAAGTTCCCAGATGCATATTTAGTAATAGGGGGGATTTTAATGTTGTTTTGGATGAAGTTATGGACAGGTGGCCACCCGGAAAACCCTCTCATTCAAACTCAAACCTTAAAAATTTAGTGAACAAATATGATTTAACTGATATTTAGAGAGATAAGTTTCCAGTTGATAGAGTGTATACCTGAAGTAATAAAGACTTTTCTAGATGCTCGCGCTTAGATTATTGGCTTGTTCCTCGTTCACTCGATAAAAGCAGTGTCGCCATTCAGATTTTACCAACGCCTTTAACCGATCATAAGGCGATAGTACTCAATATTAACTTATTACCAGGTGAAACCCTTTCAAAAGGTTTCTCATTTTGGAAAATGAATAGCTCCCTTCTGAGCCATAACTACGTAAAAGAAAATTTAACACAACTCATTTCTTTTTATTGGGAAAAAGCAAAAAAAGAAAATTCTTTTGGATCTAATTGGGAATTTTTAAAATACGAGATAGATAAATATTTAAGGAATTATGGTAGTTTATTGGCTAAATCTAGGTCACTTGATCAAGAAAAGGTTGTTAGGGAAACTGCGAGTCTTTCTAATAAAAATACAGTAGACTTAAATGATGTAGAGAAACTGAAGCCATCGGAACTACAGGAAAAGCTGGATGAACTTTAGAAATACAAAGCAGAAGGGGCATTTATAAGGTCGAGACAAAAATGGCTTGAACACAGAACAAATGTCATCATATTTTTTTAAATTGGAGAGATCACGAGCTAAACAAAATACAGTACAACAATTGTTGATTGATAATACGGTTATTAATAACAAGGAGGATATCTCAAAATTCTGTTTTGAGTACTTCTCCTTGTTGTATAAAACTCAGTTTAACAACGACTCCCTCTTAAAGTTTTCACAGCGTCTGGGAAACATGAAATCAATTAGTAAGGAAGAAAAATTATTCTGTGATTCTACTATTACTGAAAAAGAGATTGCTGAGGCTATAAAACGCCTTAAAAGCAACAAATCACCGGGCAGTGATGGAATCACAGCTGAATTTTATAAATTATTCTCTTATACTCTTACCCCTTTTCTTCTTGAAGTTTTTTCTGAAAGCCTCAGTAACGCCACACTCCCTGTTACCATGACTCAGAGTGTCATCAGTTTGATCCCTAAACCTAACAAAGAAATTACTAACATTGAAAATTGGAGACCAGTAACCTTTTTTAATAATGACTATAAGTTGTTTGCTACTGTCTTTGCTCAGAGATTTAAATTGACATTGGATAGTATTATAGATGAAAATCAATCTGGGTTCATCATTAATAGACACATCTTCATTAACATAAGACTAGTTCTTGATCTGGTTGATTATTCTGACCTTATTGATGAAGATAGTTTCATACTTTTCCTAGACTTCTGTAAGGCTTTTGATTCTGTTGAGCATCCATTTATTTATTTTTTTTTGTCTAGAAAAACTAGGATTTGGGAGGTTTTTCTGTTCCGCCATGTCAACCCTTTATGCTAATGGTAATAGTTGTATTAAATTAAGTACCGGTACAACTCATAGATTCCAGTTAGAGAGAGGTATTCGGCAAGGTTGCCCGGTCTCTGTGTACCTTTTTCTTATTGTGGGGCAGGTCTTTTGTCATTACCTGAAATCAAGCAATATTGAAGGAATTTCTGTTGCGGATAGGGTTTTACTATTGAGTCAATTGGCGGATGACACTTGTTTATTCCTGAAAGATGCTACCAAGGTACAGCGGGCTGTTGATACCATCTCTGCTTTTTCCAAAGCTTCAGGCCTTTGTTTAAACCTTAATAAGTGTGTTCTTTTTCCCTTAAAGACGTGTGCCGTAACCTCTATTAGCAATATTTTGGTCAAGGACCAGTTGAATTATTTAGGTGTCACTATTGCTAAACTCCAAAAGGACAGAGTTAACCTTAACTTTGCACCTCTGATTAAGAAAGCTGAGAACAAATTCAATCTCTGGTTACAAAGGGACATGTCTTTAAAAGGACGTGTTCTTTGTCCAAAGCTGAAGGTCTTTCTATACTTATTTATGCTGCATCATCACTGTCCTTGGACAATAGAACCTCCAAAAAAATTGATCAGGTATTATACAATTTTCTATGGAAAAAACGTCGGCACTACATTAGAAAATCAGTTGTCGCCAATTCCTTTTGGACTTCTCTACCTTAAACTATGTGTTTAAAGTCAAGTGGTTAAAACAGTTTTTAATAAATGACTCTTCCATGTGGAATTTCATTCCTAAATTTGTTTTTGATTAAATTGGAGGTTTGCCCTTTATTCTCATGTGCAATTACAAAATTTGTAAACTCCCTGTTCAAGTGTCTAATTTTCATATGCAAGCCTTACAAGCCTGGAAACTAATTTACAAGCACAACTTTTCACCGCATAGGTACTACATTTGGAACAATGGGGACATTTTACTTAAAAATAAAAGTATTTTTTTTAAAACAGTGGTTTGATAAAGGTATTTTTTCTGTTATGCAATTGATGTCTCCTAACGGCCAACTTATGAGTTTTGCTGATTTTATTTCTCGTTTCAATATTCAAATCTCTGATAAAGAATATGCCATGGTCATCAAAGCTATCCCGACAGGGTCAATCTTGCTCCTGAGAAATGTACCACTTCAAGCCGATCCTGTCTTGATTCATCCCTCCGAGACCTTATGTGGGAAAATTTGTTTTTCCTCAGGTCTTAAGAACTGTAACAAGGCTATCCGTAGCTTATTTTTGTCTGATACTGTCACCAAACCTAATATTGTTACATACTGGAATAGTGTTGTCAAAGATATTCCGTGGGCCCATGTTTGGATATGGATATGGATATATTCTAAATAATAAGATCAAGGAGGTCTCGTTTAAAATTCTACACAAAGTTTATCCTGTCAAACACTTCCTCAAGAAATTCATTAACAATGCTGATATCAACTCACCCTGAAACTGTTCCCCATTTATTTTGGTATTGTGAATACAGTAAAAAAATTTGGTTTTATGTTTCCAAGTTTATTAATGACAACTTGCTTATTGACTTTTCTGTGTCCTTTGAACATGTGATTTTTGGTTTCTTTAAGCATGATAGAAATTTTGTTAAAAAAGCCTATGTCATTAATCTACTGATTATTATGGCCAAATTCTTTCTGCATAAGTGTAAGTTCTCACAGCATCAACCTCTTTTCTTGTTGTTTCACAGAATGTTCATGTCTTATGTTAAATCTTTGAAAGCAATTAACAGTAAGGCAAGAAAGACAATTGCTACTTGTATTGCATTTAACTTATGTACGCCCTGAGCTGTAATTTGTAGTCTTTTTCTGTATCTTTGTTTTTGGTACTGGTTACCCCTGTTTATGTTCTTTTTTTTCTTTTTTTTTTCCTTTTCTTCTTTTTTTTCCTTTTTTTCTCCTCTTTATTTTATTTTTATCCTTTTAGCTCTTGATGTATTCTGTCTTATCTTTTCACACCATTACACCTTTGTAATTCTCGTCCTTGCTGTTTAGTTCTTGCATTGTACAAGATCTGTACTTTTTTGTTGGATCCAACAAATGGTGAAGATTAAAAAAAAAAAAAAAAAAAAAAAGTAAAAACCGAGAAGAAGAAAAATCATCAGAAGCAGCTGCAACAGTGGAGAGGTAAGTTGTGCAAATTTATTTACTCTTATTTTTTTTTAATCATCGATCCATCGTGTTGCCGATCACACTACTCGGCGTTAACTGTTAACACTGGTGTGTTGTCCAGCATGTTCGTTTTAACCGTTGTTGAGGCAAAAAGTTACTCTGTCAAGGATTGAGGAGTCTGGTTCTGAAGTGAAGAATGATTACAAGTTTATTGAACACAGAATTAAATACAAAGAATACAAAGAATAGAATTGCAATCCGAGAGACTGTTCAGAGGTCTGACAGCACAGATCTGAAGAGAATCTGATAAGAAACACACAGGCAGCATCTTTTAAGCAGAATGATGACGTCACAGCACATCATATATCTTGTAAGATAAAAACAAAGAGACTGTCTGTTCCTCACACAGGATTAGACACTTATTGAGCACATAAACAACTCCAGTGACATTAAGGCCAGGATGCCCTGCTGGGTCATCCTGAAGATATCTGGCTAGTATCCAGATAAGTCACACAGGTCAGTGTGAACTGCTCTAAGGAATGCATCAACTTACGATAGCAACAGGCTACTCAGCATTAAACTCAATTACCAAGAACTTAAACAATCTGTTTACCATGAGAGTGATCAGTAGACACAATATAGTAAAAGGGAATAATATGAAATTTCCACAACACCGTTAATATAAGTTTTCTTGAAGATTCTAATTTCTGAATCTGTACGCGGCTTTTTCTTCAGTGTCACGTGACTTTTTTCTTTCGCGATTGTTTTTTTTCCTCCGTAAAGATATACTAAAGAGATATATACATACTTAGGTTTCTAGCTTAGTTTATAACAGAATTCTATTTTATCTTTATCTAATTCACGTTTTATTTTATTTATTTTTTAGCACATTATTTTATGAAGTTCTTTATGTGTGTGTGTGTGTGTGTGTGTGTGTTTTTTTTTTATCTCTGTTCTCATTTCTACTTATGGGGCTATTTGATCTTTATTTGAACTTTTTATTATTATTACTCCACTGTTTTCCTCGTGGGGATTTTTTGCGCCAGAAGCTTGGCCAAGGGTCTGGGGGTTGTTTCCATGGTGGTCGCCCTTGTCCTGGTGGCTGGGGGGGTCCTGCATGCAGCCCTGCAGCTGTGCTGTGGACTCTGGCCTGCCCAGGTCTGGGTGGTTGCAGTGGTGACCTCTGTGGACATGGGCGAACTGGTTCCTGGTGTGATCGAATTCCCAAGACATCGTTTTATCTCTGCAATGAGTTTGCCATTGTTTCCTCACATTGTTTTACTTTATTATGCATACATTGTTTTTACCATGTAAAGCGCTTTATGTTGCCCTTGCAAGGAAAAGTGCTCTATAATTCTTTAATTCTGTAATTCTATAAGTCTTTTAATTGTATTCTGCTTTACTCCTGTAACTTTGTTTTATAGCTTAAAGTGAAAAGATTTTAAAAAATGGAAAAACATTTTTTTGTTGCCTCATGACTAGAATTATTTTTTTACCTAAACTATTGTAGAAAACGAGTTTTTCTAAAGTCGCTATATTCACATTTGTTAATTTCACTTGTAAACTACAGGCAAAGAGGGAGGGAAATAGAAAGGGGTTAATCTGTGTTTGATCTGTGTTTATTTAATCATCTTATATGAAAACGTTAGAGTGAATGATTTTAAAGTTTTTTGTTTTTGTACATGACTTAAACATGAATAATAAAGTTTGTCAAAAGCATTTTTGAAGTCTTTTGACCTACTTCTTTGCCTCCAGTGTCAGTTTTGATAATGAAAATTACATCACATAAATTTTAATTACATTAAAAATCTTGTGGAGATAAACACTGAATAGAAAACAGGATTGTTAACCGGATGAGAATAAGTTTTTATTGAAATTCTCAGTCAGAATAAACAGTAGCAGCACAACGGTAAACATAAAATTTTAATAAAAGAAAATACAGACACTTTAATAAACAAGTTTGATCATTTGAATTATCTTTGTTACATGCATGCACGCACGCACACACACATAGACACACACGGATCCAAAACCCTTTAAAAAGAATTGTTTTCTACAGCATCTTGTGTGTGCTGGCACTCTGCAACTCCAGGGTAGTTAATTTTGCAAATTTGCAACACGACAGATTTTTTGTACTTTTTTGACAACAAACCCTGAAATGTAGACCAATATGATTAATTTCACTCTACAACCTGAAAATCTCCACTATTTAGACACAAAACATTAAACATCTGATTAAACAACATAATAATTCTTTTAAAGAATTCAACACATCTGAATAAGCAACAACTTTAATGAGAACAACTTATTTGGAGTGAAGAAGCTGAAGAACTGAAACCGTGAATCCTGAAAACAGAATGTGTTGGATAGGCAAGTTTTATGTTGTGAAAGATGTTTTTGCAATAATTTAAAATTAAGTGAATAATTTTTCAATTCACTAAGTAAAATTTTAATGAAACAATAAGATTTTAATTTATTAGGCATGTCAAAATAACATGAGATTACACAAAGAGATGAATCTGTGGAATTACTCAGTTTTTTTTCTGAATAACACTGAATCGCTGCGTACTGACCACCACAAAAACAAAAAAGAAAAAACAATCACATTAACACAGAGATTTTAGAGCTACAAAGAAAACCAGAGAGCACTTCAAACCAAACAAAAAGGTAAATCAATCTGTTGAATGAAAACACTGATGCAGACTTGAAGTGGTCATTTTAGGTGAGAATTCCTGTTAAATGATCTAAATGCAGATGCAAATGGTCACGAATGGGTCACTGATGATCCAGATGGGAGTTTCTATGTCTCTGATCACATCTATTGTTTCACTTGGTTTTGTCCTTCCAGGGTTTACTTGTGTGCAGAAAATGTGTTAATTAAAACTTTATTACTCCCCATTGAGACATCTTAAATTTGAATGTGCCAAAACAATTAAACTCAAATGTATTCAGATTCATTTTGTTCTAAATTCTTTCTCCAGGCATCTGTTGAAGCCACTTCTCCAGCCCCAGGTGTTCTGGTGACCTCTGGTACTACTGTTGCCTTCACCTTCCAGGCTTTCTCTGGCTCTTTATTGAGTCCTTGGTATTTCTCCAGTTTCATGTGTTCTCTTTTCCGGATATTTCCACGGTTGGGGATGGCTACATCCATCACTACAGCTTTTCTTTGCTTATTATCCATCATCACAATGTCCGGTTGGTTGGCCACCACCATTCTATTGGTCTGTATGTGGAAGTCCCACAGGATCTTAGCCCTCTCATTCTCCACCACCATGGGAGGTGTTTCCCATTGTGATCTACGTGTCACGTGTCATATTCTGCACAGATGCTTTTTTACACTATGCTGGCTACTTGGTTATGGCGTTCCATGCATTGTTTTTCTGGCAGTATCCTACCCCTGCTGTTACGTACTGGACTGTTTCAGGGGCCTCTTTGCACAGTCTGCACCTGGAGTCTTGCCTGGTCTGATAGATCTGGGCCACGATTGCTCTGGTGCTCATGGCTCCTGTGCTAAAGCTGTTTTTTACCTAAAACATTGATCCAGGCTTGAAGTGGTCGTTTTAGGTAAAACATATCTGCTAAATTACCTTAATACAGATACAAATTGTCATGAATGTGTTACTGATGGTCCAGATGGGGGTTTCTATGTCTCTGATTACATCCATTGTCTACCTGGGTGCAAAGAAAGTGTCAAGGTTGAGGCGTGGAGGAGAGGAGCCACGTGTAGGCTGAGGGGGTTGGAGGCAGACCGGTGTAGAAGTCAAGGTTTATTTTACAATAAACACACAGCAGTAACAGGACATGAAGGCTTACAATAGACTGGCAGGTTGAAAAATTACCAATACTCAGAAAGACTAATGACGAACAGATAAAGTGAATAAACAACTCAAACCGGCTAAACTAATGAACAGGAAACAGAAGGCAAAACAGAATACACAAAGGAACGAAGTACAAAATTAGAAAAGAAAACAGACTGCAAAAACCCAAATCAAAAGCCACAATCAAAGCTTCGACAAATCAGACAAAATGGAGCCCAAGATTTTCATTAATGTAAACAATTTTACAATAAATCATGAAAATTGTAAGAATTTCTGGTATTGAGTTTTATAGTTAACAGTTTACATTCAGCTTTGCTGATACACAACTAATAAATGTTTATCTAAGTGGATGAAAACCAGATTTGCTGGATGTTTACGAAGCTCAAAGAAAAAAGTTTTCTGTACATCTAGTTGGTGAGAGGCAGGTATATTTAGCATAAGCCAATTAAGTTACTCCCATGGGATGCCTGAAATCTCAGGATGTCCTGAATTAAAATAAATATAATGAAAATAACACTCAAATATATAACTGAATAATACCAGTAAAAACAGTAAGTACAAGTCAGTTTCATGGTTGGCTACAGTTTTAAGCTGTTTTGTGGTGGGAAACTTGCATTTTTGCCCACTTTTATGCCTGTTGCACCTTTTTATAAGGAAAAAGTAAAACTGGTCGACTTGTTTAGTCTTTATATGTCTTGTCTTGTCGGCTCATTTTTTTTATATATATTCAGTGCATCACATTCATATAAGTGCAAATTAATCGTGGACCATTTTTCTGAATTTGCTACCACATTAAAGTTAAAAACCAAAGTGACACCATGATGTGAGCCGACCATAAAATAATACAAATGAATGGATGTAAATCACCATTTCCTTCAGCCGGTTACTACAGCTAAACTATAAACACTGATCCAAGTGGCTCCGCTTGCTGATTGGACCTGACAGGAGGGGGCATTAAAGAAAAGAAAAAAGAAAACAACTGTACAGTAAACAAAATTTAAAAAATAGAAGCAGTTGGTACACTTGTAAAATAAACACTGAATAGAAAACATCTTGTAGCTTCTCTATGAAAGCAAAGCAGAGAATCATCAGGAGCACCTGAAGCAAGACGAACTGGTTGTCCATCTTCTACTTTGTTATATTTCTTTAACATCTTCCTCTGTCAACCTGCATGTTTCCCTTTTAAAAGTTCCCATTTTGTTTGTACTTACTCCTCATTTTAGGTGCACCTTAATGTAAAGAACATAGTTTAATTCCCTTGTTAAAGGAGTTTTGTAATCCTCTCTATCATTTTAATTTACAACACTCTCATGGCCATATCTCCTTTCAAGTGCAATGAACACAACCTCATTTCTTAGACACACACAATATAATAATAAAGTTTGGGGTCACTAGGATTGGGGATTCAATAGGGAAGTGACCCCAAACTTTTGAACGGTAGTGTATTCCTAATTAATGTAACTTTAAAATAAATGTAATCATTTTGAGTTGTTTTACATAGACCAGCATTAAACTATAAGAAACTTTGTTTCTACTGCATTAAACAGATAAATGGAAGTCATCCTTACAGCTTCATAGCTGCCTTAAATAGCAACACATTTTTAAAGTGTAAAAGGATCATAAACGTGTAATATGCAGTAAAATTTAACCGGGTCAGGTGTAGGCACTGAAGTTTGACTGACTGAATAAAGAAATCTGTGTTATGTTGCCATCTAGTGGCTTTTGTCATGAGAAATGAGTGTTTTCTTCATGACAGTAATAAATTAATGAATAATAATAATATATAATATAATAATGACTGTTGTGTATTCTCTGTGTAATATACTGTAACTCCCTCATTCTTCTCATATATAAAACCAAAAGAGAACATGTTTATTACCAAAAATTTTATTGATCATGTTATCAGGTTTTTGAACAGATTCACTTCATCCCACAATCAATGTCAGAATATCGGCTCCGTAGGATAAAATAATGACACGTCCTGATTGATAAAGATCAAATATACAATTTAACCACCTGATCAATGAATTACTTTTGTCTATTTCAGTTTAACGAACTCTGCAGAGTCTCTGACAGGATGTGTACATAAATGGTGATAAAAGCGAATCCCAGCATAGAGCGGCTGAGTGAATGTGGTCTGGACTCTGTGGAGGAGAGTCATGGTTTCAGAGACGCTGTAGAAAGACAGAATACCTGCTCTGTGGTCCAGATACACTCCTATTCTGGAGGAAGGAGGATCTGAGACTGCAGTTTTTACATTGTTGTGCCGAAAAATATAACTTTTTGTACCACAATATAATGCCCAAGATGTGTCACATGACCCAAATCGATCTAGAGGTCTGCTGGTGTTCTTGTAGGCGACAGCAACATCAACTCCTCTTCCTCTCCACTCCACCTCCCAGTAACAACGTCTGGTCAGATTCTCTCTGCTCAGGACCTGCCACCACTCAGTGAATCTGTCTGGATGACTAGGATAAGATTGATGTTCATCCATTAATGTGATGTTTCTGTTTCCCTCAGACAATGACAGACGTGTGTCTGCTGTGTTTGAATCCAGTGTGATTTCTCTTGAATATTTCAGGAAGTCATCTCTGCTCTTTGGTTCTGGTTCTGGTTCAGACAGTAAAACATCCACATCAGTGACTGCCAGTGAGATGTTTGTCCATTTCTCTGTCAGGATGTCCTGTAGTTTATCTCTGGTCTCTGACACAGCTGCTGTCACATCCTCAAAGTATCTGAGAGGACGAATATTGATGCTGGATGAGTGTGTAGACTCACTGAGTGCTGACAGTGAGGGGTAGTTGTGTAGAAACTGGTTGTGATCCTCTGTGTGTGAGAGCTGCTGCAGTTTTTCCTGAAGCTCTTTGACTCGACTCACTTCAGTTTCCTGCTGGGATCTGATCTTCTGCTTCACATCAGACCTTCTTTTCTGGATGAGACGGATCAGCTCAGTGAAGATCTTCTCACTGTCCTCCACTGCTTTATCAGCGGAGCCATTGATGGCCTCCACCTCCTGTTGAAGCAGCTTCACATCTTTCTGGATTCTCTGCTGGATTTGTTGTCGACTCACCTCCAGCTCCTTCTGCTTCTCAGCTCTTTCTGCTGCAGCTGAGACTGTTTCATGACCTTTATGTTCATCCATTAAGCAGAGATAACAGATACTCTGCTGATCAGTACGACAGAAAATCTTCATCACCTCATCATGACGAGAACAGATGAACTGCTGGAGATTCTTGGAGGGCTCCACCAGCTTGTGTTTCTTAAACTGGGCTACGTCATAATGAGGTTGGAGGTGTTTCTTACAGTAAGAAACCAGACAGACCAGACAGGACTTGATGGCTTTCGGCTTCCTCCCAGTGCAGACATCACAGGCCACATCTTCAGGTCCAGCATAGCAGTGATCAGCTGGAGCAGCTTGGAGTCCAGTCTTCTTCAGCTGCTTTACTACTGCCTCTAACATGATATTTTTCTCCAGGACAGGCCTCGGTTTGAACGTTTTCCTGCACTGAGGACAGCTGTGGATTCTTCTCTGATCCTCTTCATCCCAGTGGGTTTTAATACAGTTCATACAGTAGCTGTGTCCACAGGGAATAGTCACCGGATCCTTCAGTGGATCCAGACAGATGGAACAAGAGATGGATTCTTGGTTCAGTTTTGTTTTTCTTCGAACCATATCTCCTTGATTGGAAAAACAAGACTAGTTCTTCTACAGTGGATCTTCCAGGCTTCTGTTCACTAAATGCTGATTACAGCCACTGTGGATCCAAAAAAGAAAATAGAAACATAATTAGTTGAACCGACTCTGGACTCTTTTAAACATTTGCTGTTGAGCTATAAACCTGCATGGAAACGCTGCAAAGGAAACAAACTATCTCGGACTAGGACTGCAACATCTAGTCCTTTAAAGAACCATGTCCGTCTCACCTGATGAAGGATCCAGAACAACGAGGATCCGGTGGCCGAGACTCGTCAGCTGGTTCGGTTCTGGAGACTCTATAAAAAACCGGATTCTTCTTCAAGTTTGTTGTTTATTTTCAAGTTGGAAGCTTCTCTTCAGACGGAAAATAACCCTGAGAACTAATGGACCAGCAGATTTATTTAAAAATTGACGTCACGAGCCATTGCTCAGTTGAGCCAATCCAGATTGATAATGCGGAGTCAGGGGTTGAGCTCATGGAGCGATGCTAAGCGTGGAGGATTGTGGGAACTTGAGTTCAGGACAGGTCTCGGCTCTCCACAGAGACGTGGCGTTGCCTGCTTCCCAGTTCCTGATAGATAAAAAAAATCTTCAACTTCTACATTTTATTTAATCTTTTTGTCTAGTAAACATTTTTGTCGTACAACATTTTTCCAGGCTTTATTTACATTTTGCACCTAAAATAAATTTTAATTAACTAAAATTTGAACAAGCTCAAAATTAAAATGGTGAACTCTGAAGTGAAATATTTATATTGAACCTGTAAGAATTTAACTTTAAACTAGTTTATGAGAAGCAGCAACTTGTGCAACACTGCAAACATGGAGCATCACGTCTGTGTGGCGCTCACGAGGCCTTTCATGAGCTCAGTTTCCCACAATCCTCCACGCTTTGCAGCTTTCCCTGAGCTCCACCCCTGACTCCGTATTGTCAGTCAGGATTGGTTCACTGGATCAATAACTGGTGACGTCAAATTTTAAACTAGTCTTGCGGTCCGTTGGTTCCCAGGGTTATTTCTTGTGTGCAGAAGAGCTTCAATTTGCAAAGATAAACAGCAAACACCCAGAAGAATCCACTTTGTGGTTGCTTCTACGGCGTCTTCACAACCGAACCAGCTGATGAGTCTCGGCCACCGGATCCTCGTTCCTCTGGATCCTTATCAGGTCAGACTGGCATGAGGGAAAACTGAGAAATATTGTGTGTTATTAGATCTGCTTCTCCAGTTCTTTATCTTTTCGTCAAGTTTAGCGTTTTGGATTAAGCTTTGCTGCTTCTTTCTCTTCAATACCTCCACAACCTACCCAACATCTGCATATTAGCTGCGTTTACATGGAGCTTTTTGATACGATCTTATATAAAAATGCATCATGTAAACATGTCAGCTGGTCCGATCGCCCTCGATCAAAAATCATTTTCAATCCAATCGAGAGGGGTGTTTTAAACCCTCGATTTGTCATCATTCAGATATATTTATATATATGTATAGATCAATTCTGTGGTTGTTGTTTCTGCGCATGCTTAACCCGCGTGGAGGTTACGTAACGTAGGGAGGATTTGAAAAATGCTGCAAAACAGAACGGACGGTAGCGCATATGTTTTTGTTATAAACTAAGGTAAAAGTTTTCAGGATTTCTATTGTAAAAATAAAAAATAAATTTAACACACATGTTCTGAAGTAGTAGGCGCTGTACACGTGAAATTTTAAATCTATCCATCATTTACATGCAGCTGATCTGATCACTATTATAAACATGCCAGCTGGAATCTCTGAGCTGATTGATTTCAATCGAATACATGAAATATTTGTCCATGTAAACGTAGCTAACAACACACATTAAACACGAAGACATTACTTGTGATGAATCAGCTTAACATTAAAGGTTATATTTGTAAAGTTTATTCTAATTATGTTTCTTTGTTGTCTTTTGGATCCACAGTGGCTTAAACCTGGAAGATCCACTGTAGAGGAACAGTCAGGAGAAACTCACTGGGCAGAGAAATGCTGAGGAGAAAGACAAAGATGAGTCAAAACTCCATCTCTTGTTCCATCTGTCTGGATCCACTGAAGGATCCGGTGACTATTCCCTGTGGACACAGCTACTGTATGAACTGTATTAAAACCCACTGGGATGAAGAAGATCAGAGAAGAATCTTTACCCTAGAAGTATATGCCTGTCCTCAGTGCAAGAAAATTTTCTTAACTCGGCCTGATCTGGAAAAAGACATCATGTTAGCAGAGTTAGTGGAGGAGCTGAAGAAGACTGGACTCCAAGCTGCTCCAGCTGATCACTGCTATGCTGGACCTGAAGATGTGGCCTGTGATGTCTGTACTGGGAGGAAGCTGAAAGCCACCAAGTCCTGTCTGGTCTGTCTGGTTTCTTACTGTAAGATACACCTCCAACATCACTATGACGTAGCTCAGTTTAAGAAACACAAGCTGGTGGAGCCCTCCAAGAATCTCCAGCAACTCGTCTGTTCTCGTCATGATGAAGAGTTCAAGATTTTCTGTCGTACTGATCAGCAGAGTATCTGTTATCTCTGCTTAATGGATGAACATAAAGGTCATGAGACAGTTCCAGCTGCAGCAGAAAGAGCTGAGAAGCAGAAGGAGCTGGAGGTGAGTCGACAACAAATCCAGCAGAAAATCCAGGACGGAGAGAAAGATGTGAAGCTGCTTCAACAGGAGGTGGAGGCCATCAATGGCTCTGCTGATAAAGCAGTGGAGGACATTGGGAAGATCTTCATTGAGCTGACCCGTCTCATCCTGAAAAGAAGCTATGATGTGAAGCAGCAGATCAGATCCCAGCAGGAAACTGAAGTGAGTCGAGTCAAAGAGCTTCAGGAGAAGCTGGAGCAGGAGATCACTGAGCTGAAGAGGAAAGACGGCGAGCTGGAGCAGCTCTCACACACAGAGGATCACAGCCAGTTTCTACACAACTACCCCTCACTGTCAGCACTCAGTGAGTCTACACACTCATCCAGCATCAATATTCGTCCTCTCAGATACTTTGAGGATGTGACAGCAGCTGTGTCAGAGACCAGAGATAAACTACAGGACATCCTGAAAGAGAAATGGACAAACATCTCACTGGCAGTCACTGATGTGGATGTTTTACTGTCTGAACCAGAACCAGAACCAAAGAGCAGAGATGACTTCCTAAAATATTCAAGAGAAATCACACTGGATCCAAACACAGCAGACACACGTCTGTCATTGTCTGAAGGAAACAGAAAAGCAACATTAAAGGATGATGAACATGAGTGGAAGACGATGTCATTTTCTAGTCATCCAGACAGATTTACGTTTTGGAATCAGGTCCTGAGCAGAGAGAGTCTGACTGGACGTTGTTACTGGGAGGTGGAGTGGAGAGGAGGAGGAGTTTATGTTGCAGTTGCCTACAAGAACATCAACAGAGCTGAATACTCAAATGAAACTAGATTTGGATTCAATAACAGGTCTTGGGCATTATATTGTGACACTAAAAGTTACACATTTCTGCACAACTGTATAAAAACTCCAGTCTCAGGTTTTCCTTCCTCCAGAATAGGAGTGTATCTGGACCACAGAGCAGGCATTCTGTCTTTCTACAGCGTCTCTAAAACCAGGACTCTCCTCCACAGAGTCCAGACCACATTCACTCAGCCGCTCTATGCTGGAATTCGCTTTTACCAGAACCTGTTTTCAAATCCTGGTGGAGACTCTGCTGAGTTTGTTAAACCAAAATGAACAGAAGTAATTAAAGGCTCAGATGGTTAAAATGTGTATTTTAGTTTCCAGTTTATTTATCTTCATTGTTGAGTCATTTCTTCAGCTGTCAATCACATTTTCTGGGTGGTTCTCTGACATCTTCTTGTTTGTTGTTTTGTTGATGTTTGGGTGGAGCTCCTTCCTGTGTCTGCAGCCATGGAGGCTATCACTGCTCATGAGCATTTTATTCACCTAAACTAATTCATTTACATTTAATTAGTCACAGCAAATGTTGTTGTTGTTCTAATGGATGTACAGATGAGGTGATACACAGCTGATGTCATCAGTATCATAATGTCAGATTCACTTATTGTGGGATGAAGAGAATCGGTTCTTGAAACCATTGGACAAGAATCATTTAGCAGATTTTAAAAATGTAATGTTGCAACAAATTGATGATTTAATTGATCAATAAAGATGTTTCATGAATGAACATTTTCTCTGTTGGTTTTCATTTCAATATTTTATTAGTTTTATACTTTTACCATCAGCTTCATGTTTAAGAATAACGGGACATTTTCAGTATATCATACAGGAAATACACTCTAGATTATGTCTCATGTCATTGATATTTTTAAGAGAATGCTTGTATTGGTGAACTAGATCCAGTTTTCTTATCTATCTTACCATTTCATATAAAACATAACAATTCTGTTATTTAATATTTTCAATATAGTTTAATTTCTGTGTCTTGAAAAATAAAGGAGATAGATAGATAGACAGATCCCAAGAGAGCCCAGGCAACGTCAGAAAACCCTGTTCTTAATCATTGCAATTAATATGAAGAGGATTTGAATTTGTTTACATAACTTATATTGAGGGCATGGATTGTACTATACTGCTCTCTAATGTAATTATAAATGTGTCAAATGCAGAGGCCAATTTCCCAATTGTGATCTATAAAGTATATATTATTATTATGGGGGCACACATTCTGGCAGGCAACATCTTTCAGCCTGCTATGATCTGCGTCCCCTCCCCATTTAGCTTACATTATAGCCTACCATTGTGTGTTTTGATCCATAAATATCTTATATTTGGTTTGGTCTTTAGTTACAAAAGTTGTATGAGCAGCACACATTCTGGCAGGCTGAGAAACGCTGCCTGCCAGAATGTGTGCTGGGCATTTTGTTTCAGTAAAAGCGAGGAAGTTAAATTAAAATTATAGCCTCCTCACACAGGAAATTGTTTCTGAACATTACCAAGCATTATCTCCATCCTGGAATTGGTGATAGTTGTCATTTTTGACTATTCGGTTGTTCTATTTATCTATTTTCGAAATAAGCAATAAGTACCAAAATCCTTCCTACACTCCAGACCAGGTGGTGGCGTTATAGCACCAATTAAATTTTTTGTTGCTGACCGCCATGGAAAATGACGCGAAGAAGAAAAAGCGGAAGCAGTTGTAACCGCCAAAAAGTAAAAACCGAGACGAAGAAGAATCATCATCAGAAGCAGCTGCAACAGTGGAGAGGTATGTTGTGCAAGTTTATTTATTTACTCTTTTATTTTTCTTTTAATTATCAGTCCATTGTGTTGCCGATCGCACTACTCGGCGTTAACTGCTTTAATTTCATTTTAACCGTTAATATAAGTTTTCTTGAAGTTTCTAATTTCTGAATCTCTACGCGGCTTTTTCTTCAGTGTCACGTGACTTTTTTCTTTGGCGATTGTTTTTTTTTTTCCTCCGTAAAGATATACTAAAGAGATATATACATACTTAGGTTTCTAGCTTAGTTTATAACAGAATTCTATTTTATCTTTATCTAATTCACGTTTTATTTTATTTATTTTTTAGCACATTATTTTATGAAGTTCTTTATATGTGTGTGTGTGTGTGTTTTTTTTTTTTATCTCTGTTCTCATTTCTACTTATGGGACTATTTGATCTTTATTTGAACTTTTTAATATTATTACTCCACTGTTTTCCTCGTGGGGATTTTTTGCGCCAGAAGCTTGGCCAAGGGTCTGGGGGTTGTTTCCATGGTGGTCGCCCTTGTCCTGGTGGCTGGGGGGGTCCTGCATGCAGCCCTGCAGCTGTGCTGTGGACTCTGGCCTGCCCAGGTCTGGGTGGTTGCAGTAGTGATCTCTGTGGACATGGGCGAACTGGTTCCTGGTGTGATTGAATTCCCAAGACATCGTTTTATCTCTGCAATGAGTTTGCCATTGTTTCCTCACATTGTTTTACTTTATTATGCATAAATTGTTTTTACCATGTAAAGCGCTTTGTGTTGCCCTAGCAAGGAAAAGTGCTCTATAATTCTTTAATTCTATAAGTCTTTTAATTGTATTCTGCTTCACTCCTGTAACTTTGTTTTATAGCTTAAAGTGAAAAGATTTTATAAAATGAAAAACATTTTTTTGTTGCCTTATGACTAGAATTATTTTTTTACCTAAACTATTGTAGAAAACGAGTTTTTAGTCAACCTGAAGTACCTTGCATTACAGTGCAGTGCAGAACCTGAATTACAGGTGTAGATATTGTAATTTAGTCTTTTTATAAACTAAATAAATTGGTATGCCTTTATTAAGACTTTTAATAGTTGAGCTTAACATTCTTTTAAAACACTATGTAAAATAATTTTACATAGAATTAACCTTATTTCTTTATCTTCTTTTCCTCCTGACAGGTCACATTCAAGCTCATCCATTTAGATTAGAATTCTACCAAATAAAACCTCACAGTTGTTGCCACCAACAAGTGAAATGGAGCAGAAAAAAGTTAAGCTGGATGAAGAGGGTTTCTCCTGTTCCATCTGTATGGATCTAATGAATGATCCGGCAACTATTGCCTGTGGACACAGTTACTGTATGGAGTGTATTAAAACCCACTGGGATGAAGAGGAGAGAAGACGATTCCCCAGCTGCCCCCAGTGTAGGGAAACCTTCACACCGAGGCCCGTCCTGGTTAAAAACGTCATGTTAGCTGCTTTAGTGGACGAGCTGAAGATGACCGGAGAGGCTGCTCCAGCTGCTCACCACTACGCTGGACCTGAAGATGTGGCCTGTGATGTTTGTCCTGTGAAGAAGCTGAAAGCCACCAAGTACTGTCTGGTCTGTTTGGCGTCGTATTGTGAGAAACACCTCCAGCCTCATCATGATGCTCCACCATTACAGAAACACAAGCTGGTGGACCCCTCGCAGAAACTCCAAGAGCAAATCTGCTCTGTTCATAATGAGGTGATAAAGATTTTCTGTCGTACTGATCAGCGGAGTATCTGTTATCTCTGCTTAATGAATGAACATAAAGGTCATGAAACAGCCTCAGTTCCAACGGAAAGAGCTGAGAAGCAGAAGGAGCTGGAGGTGAGGCGAAAACAAATCCAGCAGAGAATCCAGGACGAAGAGAAAGATGTGAAGCTGCTTCAACAGGAGGTGGAGGCCATCAATGGCTCCGCTGATAAAGCAGTGGAGGACAGTGAGAAGATCTTCACTGAGCTGATCCGTCTCATCCAGAAAAGAAGGTCTGATGTGAAGCAGCAGATCAGATCCCAGCAGGAAACTGAAGTGACTCGAGTCAAAGAGCTTCAGGATGAGCTGAAGCAGGAGATCACTGAGCTGAAGTGGAAAGATGCCAAGTTGGTGCAGCTCTCACACACAGAGGATCACAACCATTTTCTACACAATTATCCGACTGTGGCAGCACTCGGTGAAGCTCGGCGCTCGCCCTCCATCACTGATCGTCCTCTGACGTACTTTAAAAATGTGACAGCAGCTGTGTCTAAGTGTGTAAGTAAACTACAGGGCATCCTGACAGAGAAATGGAAAAACATCTCATGGGCAATCGTGGAAGCTGATGTTTTACTTCCCCCAGCCGAGCCAAAAACCAGAGCTGAATTCATAAAATGTTCATGTGACGTCACTCTGGATCCAGACACCGCAAACCCACATCTCTCTTTATCTGAGGGAAACAGAAAAGCCAAATTAATGGAACAACAGCTGTTTTACCCCGATCATCCAAACAGATTCACCTCTTTTACTGAAGTCCTGAGCAGAGACCCACTGCCTGATCGTTGTTACTTCGAGGTGGAATGGATAGGGAGCTCCATCACAGTGGCAGTCACTTACATAAACATCACCCGACCCGGAATGTCTTTAAAATCCATATTTGGGTGCAATGAGATCTCCTGGGCAATGGCTTGTGGCAAGGACTGCTATGCATTCTGGCACAATGATGTCAAACTTTCAATCTTTGAGGCTCAGAGCTTCAGAATCGGAGTTTATGTTTATCAGTCTCAAGGTATTCTGTCTTTCTACAGCGTCTCTAAAAGCAGGATGACTCTCCTCCACAGAGTCCAGACCACATTCAGCCAGCCGCTCTATGCTGGACTTCGCTTTTATTACTCTTATGGAGACACTGCAGAATTCATCAAACTCAAATAGAAGTCATTTTTAGGGACAACTGATGCATGAATACTGAACGTAGTTTATGCTGTGTACTAAAGTCATTTTAAAAAAGAAACCACAACAGTTGCATTGAGATAAAAAAAAAAATTCAGGACTGATTATTTCATTCAGAGTAGTCGCTCTAAATATTCTTCACAGCTCTGATGACGTTGACATTAAAACCTATAAAGAATACAGGATCCATCGGACACTGAAAAACACTTGGAAATTAAAAACTAACCATAAAGTTGTTCTATCGGAGAATATCACAAAACTTTAAAACTTGGATACTTGTTTTTTCTTTACTAAAATAAAGGTTAGTGGTTTGTGCTAACAGTTATTTTTTTCCTTCACATTTTAAAG
Source organism: Melanotaenia boesemani (assembly GCF_017639745.1). NCBI lineage: Eukaryota > Metazoa > Chordata > Actinopteri > Atheriniformes > Melanotaeniidae > Melanotaenia > Melanotaenia boesemani. The sequence goes on from NC_055686.1 coordinate 9,122,094, forward strand.
CTGATGTAGCCTGATCTTTGATGATTGGTGTGGAGAACTCGTGTGGTTGTATGACCTCATGGATTAGCATGCCCAGGTGTTTTGGATGCCCAGTGAAGTGAACAAATATGGTAATTTGGCCAATAAAGGGTCTCAGAAATTGCTGCAGTGGCGGTAGACTCTGTTCAGCTGCCCGTGATGTACATGGCATTCTCTGTGTCATTTAAAAACATATTTCTACATGATTAACATGTTTTTTTTTTTTGTTTGTTTTTTATGAATATACTTGTTTTAAGTCATTTTTTTCTCACTTTTAAAAAAAAAAAAAAACATTTTATCCACATATTCATGAATGTTACTCGAGTCTGAATAGTCGTGTTTTACTTTCTGTGAAGTGTGAGTCTCCTGAAGTCTTGACTTATTGCAGGGGTGTCCCGTTCTGGTTGTCAAGGCCACAATCCTGCAGGTTTTCCACGTTTCCCTGCTCCAACACACCTGATTCAAATTGAGTCTTTGTGTTGAACTTCTGACTGTTAGATCCATATACTGTGAGTCAGGTGTGTTGGAGCAGGTACACATTGAAAAGCTGCAGGACTGCGGCCCTCACGGACCGTCTTTGGACACCCCTGATATTTTACATTATCGTTAATGGTATTTTTATCCCCCTTTCCAGAGTTGCCACCTTTCCCATCACAACTCCAAATGTGTGTGTTCTTTCTAACATGGTTGCTACACAGCAGTCGACATAGATGCTGTTATCATTTGTAAAACACACTTAAACAAGAATATTTGGGTTTTTTCTTTTTTTAACAACCAAAATGTCTTGTTTTGATTTGATGAGGAGCATGGTGATATGCAATGATGTACCTACACTAACTATAGCCTGTACTACCTCAATTATTCTAACAAACTTTTATTTTGTGACTATAAAGACAAAAGTTTAAACTATTTTCTGCTTTAATGTCTACACATAGAAAATTATTCCTTTTCTTTCACATGATGTGAACATTTAGCTCAACATATAGAATGACTTTTGATTGTTTTTCATTTAAATGTCTGAGTTTAAAAATAAATCAGCATGTTGATATCGTCTCATTGATCACTGGCTCATGAGTTTAATAGAAATAGCATAATGGTGGAATTTAGGATATCAGCAAATTGCCATTTGATTTATTCTTTATTTAACCAGATAAAACATCATTAAGGTTAGAAATCTCTAAAGAGTGACCTGACCACGACGACAACACAACTACAAATTTATAATTTACCACACGACTAAATAAGAGGCATCAGCTAGCAAACAACATGTACAAGGCAGCAAATTTGGAACATGAAATCCAGCATGGGATGAATTATGTGATGTATAGAAATGTCACACTGACCAAGTTTTCTTCTCGAGCCCTTAAATCAACTTAAACTCCCACAGAGAAATCAGTTTTGTTATTTTCAAATCAGTTTGTAAATTATTCCAAGTGGAAGGAGCAGACGGAGGGATGTAAAGGAACTATAAAGAAAGGCTTTACAGTGATTGGCCAGTTAGCCGTAGCTTATAAAGAGCAGTCTCAACAGACGTTAAATGAAATGCAGAGCACAATGATCTAGTAGAGGCAAAAAAAACCCAAAATTTTTCTTTTGTTTTAAATGAGAAATTTGACTTTTTCCAAAAAAAGAAACCTGTTTATTTTTAGCTTTGATTTAAGGCTTTTAATGTGTGCTGAATGACAGATTTGGATGGTAATAGACTTTAAAAAGAAGTACATAAGTGTTTTAGCATGATTCCATCATTAAATCCCATCAGAAATGTTCCTCTTCAGGCAGGTTAAGTTACTTAAGTAAGTAAGTAAATGTTTATTTATATAGCACCTTTTAAGATAAAAATGACAAAGTGCTTAACAATAAGATAAAACACTAAATAACAGTAATACAGAGAGAATAAAAACAAATTAAACTAAGTAAAAGCAAGTTTAACATAGTGTCCTTCCACACAGAAGGCTAAACTAAACTCTGCAGCTGGTTACTTATAAGATTTTTTTTACCAAATATAAAAAATGTGGGACATGTAAAAGTTATTGTGTTTAAGATTAAACTGAGGCAAGCATGAACTGACAGGCTACCAATTTACTTATTTTTCTTTTGTCATGTAAAAATATTGTAAGTTTAGGCTGTGTAATAATATTAAACTTTATTTGTAGTACACAACATTTTAAGCGCAAAACAATCAAACTATCAGTTATGGTCATCATATAAAACAGAAAATTAGTTAAGTAGAGTTATTTTTTAGGCCAGAAAAGTTTTGGGTTGTTGGGTCACCAAGCTTTAATGTAACTGATAGAAACAGATGTTTTTCAGCTAATTAAAAACTGACTTTTATAAAGAACTGCACCACAGTCCAGTGTGTCAGATTCAGGTCGCAGCACACGGCTAGTCTTTTTTTCAGGAAACTGTTTACAACTCTTGTTGCCTGGTTTGATTTAAATTTATTTATTATTTATTGCTAAAACAGCTTTGAAGAATGGAACTGAGAATACCTGAACTGTACCACTGAAGCCAAGACCTGCTGATCAGTAACCAGTACTGAGTCAAAGTCTGTGTTTAGCAAATTCATTCAAACAAAAGGTTATACTTCTAAATAAAAACAGAATGCAATGTGTAAATCCCACCAACCCACATTTTATTCTCAATAGAACATAAACAACATATCAGACATTAAAACAGACATTTTATCTTTTTATGGAAAATATGAGCTAATTCTGAAAGTGATGGCAGAAACGCATCTATAAGAAGTTTGAAAGGGGGCAACAAAATGCTGGAAATTTATTGGTACAAATCAAAAACAACAACAATCTGACAACTAATAAGGTTAACTGGCAACAGGTCAGTAACATGGCTGGGTATGAAAGGAGCATTTAAAAGAGGCAGAGCCTGTCAGAAATGTTCATGCGTGAATTAACAAAAACAAAAAAACTGCTGTTTTTTACAAGGGGATGGCTGATACCAACATTTTCCTGTCGATACGATACCATTAGTTTATGGTACTTTTTCATCTGTAATGATATTGATACTTCTTGGCCCTTCACAATTTTACAGTGTGCATTAATGTCTTTATTGCAGGGGAAGTATGAAATAATAAACTCAAGAACATCAGTACTTCAGAGAAATGTTTTTTAAAACAACAATTATACTGATTAAATTAATAAAAAAGAAAATCAGATAAAGAAATTGTTTTAAAATAAAATATTTAAAATACAGAATAAAATAAGATATATGATTATTCAGTTATTTCAAAATGGAAAATAAAAAACATGTAATAGTAATAAATATAATAAAACATAATGTGCAATAACCTGAATTAAATCAGGAAAATATCAAATCAGAACCTCATCCTCACCAACAGCAGCATCAATATCATTAAGACATCTGATAGGCTGCTATGATCATGTGACACAGAAGGAAAACACTGGCTGATCCCCAACCCCGGTCCTCAGGACCCTCTATCCTGCAGGTATTAGATGGCTCCCTGCTGTAACACACCTGATTCATATTAAATAGATCACTGACAAGCTCTGCACCTGTCTGTTAATAAGCCACCAATCAGAGTCAGGTGTGTTGAAGCAGGGAAACATTGAATATCTGCAGGACAGCGGGCCTTGAGTTGGGGATCCCTGGCCAAAACTCTCAGAAGTGAAAACAAATAATGTGTTTTGTATCACTGTATCAGCAGAATGGTATCTCAATACTCAAAAAAGTATCTAATTTGATATTTTTACTGGCTGATATCAAAGAAGATTACAAGATGATGTACAAGCGGCATCATTGTGGAAAATATACTTCTCAGCTTTTATTTATGTTTGAACAACATAGTCTACATTTATCATATATATATATATATATATATATATATATATATATATATATTACCAGGGCTGTCAACATGAAATCATTAATGAGGATATAAATCTTTAAAATTAGAACATTCATTATCTTAACACAATAACACATAAACAACAAAGTTAGTACACATACCATATTAAATATCTGAATTTGACATTATCTCAGCTAAAAAAAAAAAAAAAAAAACTGGCTTTGGGCATGTAGGTGCTTGGCAACTGTGGTGAACCACCAAAAACCACTTCGGCTTCATTATGTATGAAGATTCTGACAGTTTTCCAGCCTTACATTTAGAGGATGCTGCAGGATGACCCATTTGATACATCACACAATGATCACTAAGTTGTGGTGTGGGGGTGATGGTTGCGAATGCCAATGTATCTTATCTTGGGGGTCATGGCTCAAAAAGTTTAAAAACCACTCCTTCAATGGACCCTACACGTTTTTAAATCTACTGAAAGTCGACCTCTTCTTATTAGCTTTTGACCCAGCTTGACCTGATTTTACTATCTAAAATTTTAATCAGGTGATTTATTTCTTGTATTTAATATAGTCTTATTTTGTCTTATTTTAGATTTTACAGTTTTTTATTTTTTAATTACTTATTGTATTTCAGTCTTGGAAAAACATCAATAGGAAGCACATTTTCTAGAGTCACCATTTCAGGAAAAATTCTGAATCTTCCACTAAAAAGTACAAAAGAAAAAGACATTTACGGACAAGCTTTTAAATCCATTATGTCAAAGGAGTATCATTTTATTGATTAGTAGACAGATTATATATACAAATATATTTACATCAAATCATAAAGTTGGCACTACAAAGTTTTTCCAGCGAGTCACACACTGTTGGTTTAGATCAGAGCTTAAAACACCTCTTAGTCAAAACTAATAACTTATTTTATAATCATACAGATTAAAAAAGATTCATTAATTGTTATATTAATTCTCTTAATCAAACCAGATTTTCAGATACTTCAGTTTACTTAGTGAAATTAAAAGTGCATGGTGAGAATCACAAAAAACAAACACCCCCCTTAAAAAAATAAAACAACCAAAGAAAAACAGATACAGGGATTTAAAGTCACTGGACAAGTACTATTTGGTACTATTTGCATATTCAAGCTTTTGTTTCACTGTTGACAGAAAATCGCTCTCTTTGACCTCAACACAGACCTGCATGAAGATCTTCTTACTTCTCAAATGGGTATTTCATCATTTAACCTTCAAGTGGAGTAGGATTTGTTGGGAAATGTGAGTGTGAAATGTGTTTTTACTGGCAAGGAATCAGCTTTGCAAAGAGAGTGCTGCAAAAATGTGGCATTCAGAATTGTTATTTTCAACTATAAACAGCTATTCCAGCAACATTTATAAATCTTCTTGGGCATTTTAATATCACAAGCCTACTGTGTTTACTACAGTCTGCCATGTTTGCAGCAGTGCTGAAACACCAACCTTGTTAAATCAGCTGTGAACCACTTTGATTAAAAAGGATAAAAGGTAAACCATGCAACACATCAAAACAGCCCAACAAAGACAGAGTTTAGAGGGTATTTAGCATCGTTTAATGCCACTGACAAGACTAAGGGGAGGATTAGATAGTGTTTATTATGAAAAGAATTTTCTTTCAGACTGTAAACCTTCCACACTTGCTTCTCAATAGACTAGCTCTTATGCTAATGGATGCTAATGCATCACTTCAAGGGCCTGATTATACTCAGCTGTGTATGCTAACACAGACTACGTTTTGAGGGTATTTAGCATCTTTTGAGGTCACTGACAGGATTAAAGGGTGGGTTAGATGGTGTTCCTCATGAAAATAATTTCCTTTCTGACTAAATCTTTCACTCTTGCTTCTCAATAGACTAGCTCTTATGCTAATGGATGCTAATGCATCACTTCAACTTAGGGCCTGATTATACTCAGATGTGTATGCTATGCTGAAATGCAGCTATCAAGTTCTCTCTACAAGAATTTCTGCTAGATTCATTTCTTCCTTGAACCCCTACTCTCATACACTGTGCAATTTTCAGCTGTTGTAGATAAAAGATGGCAAACATGAAGGAATCGTGGTCAAATCTTTGATTGCTGCCAATAACACTAGTCTTAAATCAAACGAGCTTACAATATGGCTAAAATCACACAGTGTAACACCACCTTAACACCTTCACTTACTTTCCACTTATTTACTTTCTACTTACACTCTGTCCTTTAAGTACATTGATCAGTCTCTTATGCTGGGGTTTCTTTTTAGCCTCTGTGTTTTTATTTTATTTTATTCTGCAAGTTACGTGTGTGGTTACTACTGGTTTGTGTAAATGTAAGCATTGATCATCATCAGTATTTACTGTGTGAATCAAGTTAATTCATCCTTTCAAACTGGTGTGTCAATGGATGTCTGCACAGGACCCCACACACCCACAGATCATCACATTTATGCTGGACCAAGCCAAGAGAGAAAGTGACAATGCAAGAGAAAAGACAAGAGTCAACATCGGACTGACTTTTACAGGCTGGTGAGAGCTCAGAGAAAAGCCTGGATGCAAGATTATTGCTGGATTAGCCGTCTTTAGGGGGCACCAGTGTGAATATCTGCCAAACTTCAGTAGTGCTAGCTCAGCAACATTTCATGAATTGGCATTTCATTAATTATATAACACTAAAATGAGTTGAATTGGATTAAAATGTGATTGAAATAGGCTGTTTCTAACAGGAAATGTACTGAAAGTTCCCTTTAAAATGATATGAAATTATTTTTATTAAAAAATAAATAAGAAAAACCAAAAAACTGAATCCCTGGGTTTCAAACCTCTCTTCTTTTTCGCCTGATCCAACCTTAAAGTCCAAACAAAATTCATACTAAATGATCAGTATTTTAATCACTACATCTAGCACTACACACCACCTGTTCACCAAAATCTTGCCAAACACAACTGACTGTTTTGTAGCTACTTAAGGCTCTTTTTTCAAGAGTTTTCATAAAAAGCATTACAAAAATACTAACATTTACTGCACGTGGGGGAACCAGTGAAGCTAAATGTGCTTTTCAAGACATAATCCAATGTCCACGTAGAGAAAATGTCTTAAAGGCAAATAATAAGCCACCAGCTGTTTTGTGAAAACTCTGAGAAAGATTTAGCTAAAATGCAGCATTTCCTGAGGATCTAAGTGTCTTTACTTTATTGTTATATTGGAAATCAACCTCAACATTTACTTGGATCAAATATTCTCATCATTTATGAGCACTTCAAGTACAAGGTAGGTACATAGGTACATAGGGTACATAAAGTAGTGATTTGATCAATGCATCCATTTACCAGGAAAAAAAGTGTAAGTTTAAATGCAGTGCACACAAATTATTCAACCACAATGAAGCTTCAAACCTGAAGGAAGTTAGGTTTTAGGCTGGAATATAGGATCCTTTTCCCAAGACTCCTCAAATCCAGGAATCCACAGTTCACATTGGAAAGAGTCTGACTTTTATTTCAGCTCCAGTAAGGGGGGGATAAGGAGACTTCACCCAGATGTCATGTTCAAACGTGTGCTCTTATCTCCAGCTTGGCTTTGTGGCTTTGACCACGTCCTTGGAATGAGTGGACTTGTCAGAGAAGCTGCCGCTATCGCTTCGGTGGCGACCTTTAGAGAAAGGCAGCGAGTTGTGGATCAGTGACAGAGTAGATGACCGAATACTCTGAGACCTCCTCAGTGGAGACGAGGAGGAAACGCTGAGGAGATCTGGTGATGTGGTTTTGGGTCTTGGGGACTCTGGTCTGGTAGAAGTCGAAGAGGCAGAAGTTGAGGGGACAGCAGAGGAATCTTTTCTGGAAGATTTAGGGGAACCACTAATAGGTGAACAAGAAGGATCAAGGATGATGTGGGATCGTCTGAAAGACGATGATGCAGTATTCCGAGCAAAACGTGGTGAGGGCATTTTGGTTTTGTGCAAAGGAGTAACAGGAGCACTCACGCTACCTCCTTGTCCACCTTGATTAAGTGCAGACAGCTTGGAGACACATAATTTTTCTTCTGTTTGAGTTTCAGGTTTTGTTCCAGGCTTCCGGATTGACAGCTTTCTTTGCAAGCCTTGGTTCTGATCTCGAACAGATCCCTGAATGGTCGAAACCTTCTGGTCTCTCAATTCTTTGGAGTCGGGGCCAGATCGTTGGGATAAGGAGGAAGGTGCTGGTCTGTCTCGTTGTTGGTAAGAGGTGCTGTTGAGGTGGGGAGGAGTCAGACCGGTGGGCACCGGAGTTCTGGAGGAGCTTCGAATGAGGGCTGCAGACTTTTCAGGATGTTTGGTTATGAATGGAGAACCTCGGCTGGTCCTGATGGGCACAACTCGCCTCAAACTCTGGCTCTCAGACTGGGTTAGGGTTCGAATTGACCTGGATCTGCTAACTGAAGAGGTGATGTTTGGGATTAATGTTTTCATCCCATGTTTAGAGGTAGGGAGGTTTTTTGTAGATAGTTTGGATGAAGCTGAAGGTTTTGCTTTTCCATCAGTGGATGTCCGAGAGGTCGTCTTGTTTGTCTTGTCAGGCTTGTGATTGGCTTGGAAAGAGGAAGTTTGCTGGTATCCTCCCTGACTGTCACCCCCATGCTGATCCATCGCTGTTTGTGCTTGTGTGTTTTCACCAGTGGCCTCACATACACCTGTCACACACCATGCAATCGCCATGTCTTCTTGTTCCTCATTTTCCTCTCCTTGTGATGAAGACCTCATCACAACTGGTTTCTCTGCATTCCCAGTCTCTTCGGATTTACTTTCCAGCTTCTGCTCTTGGGATTCGTCCACTCCCTCTTCTTCCAAATCTGTGATTACCAAGTCCTCCATGTGACGACTGATGCAATGAGCTTCATTATTGTTGGTCAGACTGGTGACCTCATCAAAAGTTTTAAGCTTAGGCACCAGTGTATTTTCCTTTATAAACACAGATATGCTTTCTTTAACAGCTGTGTTGTGTTCACTGTCTTCATCAGTGTCAGCCATCTGGCTACTAAACACCTGATCATTATTTTCATTGTTGCTGTTGTCAGATTGCTGGTTTGAATCTATTACTGTATTTGCAATATTGACATCGTTTACTAGAGTCTGAGCATTGTCCTTGCTGCGGTACGTGGGGGTGGTACGGTTTGTGTTTTCTTGGCTAGAAAAGGAGGTCTTGGAATGTACTGAGAGGCTTTGTGATTCTATTTGCCTTTGAGTTGAGGCCTTAGCTGAAGAGAGTCCTGAACGAAGCTGAAGTTTAGGTGAGGCCGATGGGAAAGCTTTCATTGCATCTCCGCTTCCTCTTCGCTGAGGAGCTATGGGGTCGGTTGTCATTCCCAGTAACTTACTGAGGTCATGCTCGGCAGCAACAGATGCTGCACAGGATGGAGAGGTTCGGGTTCGGTGTTGGCTTATGTGGCTCCGCGACCATGCTCGAGGATTGGGTGAACTACTTAGAAGAGAGGAGAGCAGGGACTCGGCATCATCATCTTGCGACACGATGTCCGTCTCGCTACTGCAGCGCAAGGCTAATGCTTCTTCCACCTACAACGGCACCACACAACGGAGGCTTATTATTAGTCCTGGACTGGGTGCATGTTTGTTTCTAAGTGTGCGTTCTCCTTACCTCCTCGCCACCAGGCCACGAATGCCTCTTCTGATCCTCTTCCTGCATTCTCTGCCGACGAGCAGCCTCCCTTGCCTCCCTCTCTATGTTTTCCTTTAGAGCCAAGAAGACAATACTTATTAACTCATTGAACTCATATCTGAGCTCAGACACAGAAGAGCTCATTTATCTAGCTCTAGATTAACAAACAAAATTATCTCTAAACTCAGAGCATGAAGTTACAAATACAAATAAAAAACAACATTAGAGCAGGATACATGTTTGCCCTCAGCAGTGGGCATGCCTGACATTTTGAGCTCTAAAAACAATTAGTGAAAATGTAACTGCACATACATGTAAGAGTTTCTGAACTTTACACTGCAAGTGATACTGGCAGAGTGAAGAAACGGATCCACAGTTCTATTCATTCCAAGTAAATAAAAAGCAAAAACTTAATCCTGTCTAAAATCTGTTTTTGTCCTCATATAAGTAGTATTTTTATTTTAACTGTGAATGTCTTAATTGTTGTGCTTACTTGAACAGCACTAGAAAATCTGGTGCAGAAGGTGTGGATGATGCTGAAGCAGTCATCCAGTCTGAAAGTCTCGCTGTCTTCGCAGAAGAAGTCAATCAGCTCACTGCTTTCCTTCTTCAGCAGCTCCCGACTGACCCGCAGCGAGGACAGAGATGACATGGTGCTCTAAAAGACACCACGGAAACATGCATGCTGTCAGGCGTCTTTGTGAGCTAACAGTCTGCAGCAGTCTCTGCTGTTATGTGTTTTTATTAGTTGTAGAGTTTTGTTGACCAGCACAGCAGTAGAAACACTGTTCAATGCGACTCAGAGCTTTCAAGAAAAAAGAAGCTAAACCATTAAAACCACCATTAAAAAACACCAACGGCTACAACTCTCCCAGACACTGACCACTATTACTGCAAGCCTTGTAGTTGAGTTGTTCAGGCTGGAGAAGAGAGCAGAGAACCTCATAACCTGGGCTATTCATTTTGGTTCCACAATTCGGTGTGCTCCAACATACTTTACACAAATGGATCTAACAGCCTACGCAGTTCTGCACAATGACTCATTTAACTGAGTCAGGTGTGTTGGAGTAGGGAGGCATTGAAAACCTGCAGGACACCGGCTCTCGTAGAACCAGAGAGAATAAATAGCGTTGTCTTAAACCATAAACTACACAGAAATCAGGATACAACAGCCCAGAATCCTGACTGTCACCAACTGTGTGATTTGTCTAAACTATTGTAGTGCAAAAGCTGCCCACCAGGGGGCAGAAGACAACTACCAGCTTGTGTACAACAAGGTTTTAAGCAAGTGATGCAAAAGGTCTCAGGAGGGTTAAGGAGCAGAAAAGAAGTGTGTGTGTGTGTGTGTGTGTGTGTGTGTGTGTGTGTGTGTGTGTGTGTGTGTGTGTGTGTGTGTGTGTGTGTGTGTGTGGTATGTTTATATGGTCATACGTATGGTCATACGTATGTGTTTCTGTATTTTGTTTTTATCTCTACCAGGGCCTATAATTTTTTAAAAAGCTGCCTTATCTATTTAAGCAAGTAGGACACCTCAACAGTGTAAATTAATGAAGCCTTGAAGACTCAATTAGGTAAAATATACAATTTCTATGAAAATACATAAAATATTAATGAAATTAAAGTACTTACTAATAGTAAGTACTGTGTTTGTGGGTGTATTACCTGAAGGAAGCAGTCCATCTGCTGCAGCAGCTCTGTGTCTTTCTGGATGCTCTCCTCTACAGAGTGTGCGCGAGATGTAAGTAATTGCAGCTCAGTATCCACCGTTTCCAAAGAGATCCTAACAAAGACAAACTCTTAATTTCTCTTTATTTACTACCTGCTCAGTTTATGAATCAATGACTTGGCCTTTAGTGAGCTTTTAAAAAAACTCAAACGGTAAAAGAACATAGTGACAGGACACCAGAGAGGTTGTCTAAAAAATACGTACCTGGATGCGGCCTGGACGTCACTCAGCTTGAGAGGAAACGTCAGCAGCTTCTCATCTTTTTTCTGAGCTTCCTGAAAGAAAAATAAATGGTTTTAGAGTTTGTGTTTGGTTTGTTTATGGGCTACAAAAAGTGAAAAACAGAAAACTGCAGAGATCGCTCACAGTAACAATAAAACAACAAAAACATGAAACACAATTTCAAAACAGAAACACATCCACTAAAAAAACAAGTAATATTAACATAAATAGCCACACAGTTAAAATGAAATAAGTACATTAATGCTCGGGTTTACTGACCAGGGCGACAAAGTGCAGCAGGTTCATGCCCGGCTTGTTGGCCCTTGTGTCGGCCAGAGTTAGAAGAGACGACAACTTAAAGCCAACAGCGTTTCCTGCGTAACCACCCTGTAACACACAGAACACCGCAGCTTCATTCAACACAATGCTGCACCTTGACTCATTGGACAACTACATCTCCCATCAGCCTCCTGCTTTCAGTGCTGATGTAACCCGCGTAAGTGATTTGTTTGAACTTGAAGAGAGGTTTGTTTCGAGTAGATGGGATTCAGGTACTCCTATTTAATGTTATCTCTTTTTTACTGCAGTGTGGTTTAGGGATGGTGAAACTGAAGCCTTGTGAAGCACGAAATCACTTTGACACGTCTGCCATGACTTTGACTTGCAGTTTCGAAATATTTGATACAGTCAAAGAGTGACATCATGTTAGATGCATTTCAGGTAAATAGTTGAAAGGGCTTCATTACTTCACCATTATAACTAATCTATAATAAAAGAAGCTTTCCCAGCTGCATCTCTGTTTTTAAACAGGTTAAATGGTGCTTATTTAATCAGAATAGTGGTTGTGTCAGTGTATTTATAAAGTTGTAATGTAAGAGATTAAAACCCTTTTCAAAACACTGAACCACTGACTGGTCCAGGCCCTTCAAAATATTTGTGAAGCATGGCAGGGATTTGTTTTAATAAGACTCAATTCAGGTGATCCTGTGGTTTTTTTTATATATAAAAATGTTATACTTTTATTTTACTATATGGCCACATAAGATTATAAGATTTAAAAAGCTTTGAATTATAATGCTGCTTCTGTTTAGGGATAATTTTGATGTAGCATCCTTGCTCCAACACACCTGAATAAAATCAAATGGATCCAAATGGATCTTGTCAATATCTTCACAATAACCCATTAATTTCAGGTGTGTTAGATCAGGGAAACGATGAAAACCTGCAGGATACTGGCACTCAAGGACCGGAGTTTGACACCCCTGATCTAAACCGAGAGTGTGTTTCCTAAGACAGGTTGACTCATTTTCTCTTTTTGTTTGTTTTTTTATATCCATCCCCAATAAAAACCTCCATCCTATAAATTAATCTCTTTACTGCCGTACAAGAAAGTTGAAACACACTGATGAAGAATATTGTTTGTCATCAGCAAAGTTCTCCAAGAATTCAAGCTGTCAGGGGAGCTGAAACAAAGTAGAGGTTACAGTTAACAAGATGAATCATCCAGGCTGGTCGTGTCAGGAAACAGTCTCATGATTAATTCATGTAAAAACAGGATCTTTGGAAAGCTGTGAGAGAGAAAAAAAATCCTCAAAAAACTAGATTTTCCAGCCTTGTAGATGATATCAGTGCCAAACATGTCTGCGATGGTCAGGGCCATCTTATGTCTGGAGATTAACCTTGATTGGGGATGTGAGGAGTAACATCACTGGATAAATGGGGGACTTCAAAGTTCCAGATTAGCTGTATAGTTTTTTTTTTTGTTTGTTTTTTTTGTTTTGTTTTTTTTGCCTAACTTTCTTGGATTGAGCTTTAAATGAGTGATTTTTGTAGATTTGTTTTCAGGACTTTTTTTTCCCTGAATCTCAACAGCAGAGATAGAGAGAATACAGTCAGCCTGACATATAGCATAACAAATACATTAATCTAAGAACCAGCTTGAAATAGATTTATGGCTTCATTTCCGTCTTTCTTGTCTAATTACTTATGAATTCCTTTGTTTTCAACCCACTCACATCATTGAGGATGTTTCCGGCCTGCAGCACCAAGTGGAGAACAGCATGGAGCTCCTCACAGCACATTAACTCTGGATGAGAAAGACAGGAAAAGAAGGGGGAGGAGAGTAAATGTGCAATATAAGAAAAAAAAGTGAGTTTAAAATGCTAGACTGTGTTATCACTGCAAGTGTAAGCAGATTGGGGGTGCAGGGTGGCGGGGCGGGGAGCTTAGTTAACAGTCCATCACATTGACACACTGCTAAAAATACTTGAGGTGTTAGTTTGTGTCACATGACGACGTCTCACTCTGCAGCGGCTCTGGAAGCTGATGCTTCTTAAACACGACTTTTATCTTTTTATTGGCAACTAATTCTGCATCACGTCGTATTGTGAGATATTCAGACGCACAGCACGAGACAGAGAAACATGTTTGGTGTTAAGGAAGAAGTAGATGGATCAAAAACAAAACGTTAATTAAAGAAAAACACACACACACCTTTTTCTGCACACTGACTGATAATAAGGGCAGAATATGTGGTGATAATGCCTGTGTCTTCAGGCCATGTGTAAAACAACAATCTCAGAGTGATTTTTTAAGCTTTTGTGTCTTATCATTAGTTTTAATTTAACTGTAGGAGATATAAATAACTGCAGATGTCTGTAATGGGTGTGGAGGACTTCACTAATGAGGCCGTACTAATGAGCTGATGAAGATTTAGAGTTCATTTAGATTTTCTGGCGTAAAACTGGATCAATGAATCTAGACACGGCTGACATATGATGATCAATCAGTACATGTGTGTCTTCCTCATGATAATCTCCACCCTGAGACGTATTCTGTACAGAGTGTTTATGTGCTGCACTTGAAGCTGGAGTCCACCGGTTCTGCTCACGCTGGTGAGAGCTGGTTCAGTTTTTGGCCTCTTGTTTTTCTTCTGAACTACCACAGACTGTTTTTCCATCTAATCTTTTCCAAAGAGGCCAAAGATTCAAGAACTGAAACCACCAAGTAAAACTTTTCCTTTTTCCTGTTTCACTGTTGAGTGAAGATCTATATATATATATATATATATATATATATATATATATATATATATATATATATATATATATATATATATATATATTATGGATATTCCTTATGTAACATACACCATATCTCATATATTTCTCCCTCTTTTGTTTTAAATATTATTTGTTAATCTTTTAAAAACTGCGATTTTCTCTCACGTTTTACTGCTGTAATTTATTACTCACAACTTTGACAATCTCTGTGGGGCACCTTTAACGACAGTAATTCAGCCATTAAAATGAGTCAGAAACAATCTTTTAAGGTTGGACAGTTATGTAGTGTTGCTTTAAATAATTAGCTTGGTGCTAATATATTAAAAAGACTTGCTTAATATCTAATTTTGAGAGAAAATACTTTTTTTCTAAGCAAAACATATTTTCAAAATGATTCTTGTTGTTTTTTTTTTCTTGCTTTTTTTTTTTTTTTACTAATGAAAGCTCTGTGTTGGCAACCTTTTGACGCAAACATCTCAGAATGTACTGAAGGTTTGGTTCCCAGTGGCTGGTGGGTTTTTTGCCTGAAAGCTCAGAGCCCCTGACTACATCAGGTATAAACAGTGGATTTTTGGGGGTTTTGTCAGGTGCAGTTTAAATGGTAGCAACACCAAACTCTTAAATTTTTAGTGGTTTTAAGTAAAACCGATTTATAATATAGTTAGCCTTTCCTGCAGTAGGTGACATCAGGTAGCTAAGTAACCTTGCTCCTAGTTTACAGGTAGGGTAACCAATCAGCTGTAGGAATCAACAGACTCAGTGAGTTTTCAGCCACTACCAGTCAAGCTGCTAACCCATCAATATTTTAATCAACTCTTTTACTAGCTGTGACACTTCAGAAACACGGTGTAGTCCCAGTAAAGATAACAGCAAACCAGTACTTTACATGGTTACAGAAATAATCTGAGAAGTTGTTACCTTTGGTGGCAGAGCGAAAGAGCTTGATGTTCTGTTTGATGGCCTCATAGGAACCAGAAAACTCCTTCTTCAACAGCATGGCCTCGATGCGGACTGAGTAACTGCCGACAGAGATACCAGTTTTATTTCTAGTGGAAAATTTACACATTTCCCACACACACAGAAATCAACATGCTTGGGCAGAACTTGACAACAAGCTGTTGAGGAATTTGAATCAGGTGTGTTGGATCAGAGAGACATCGAAAACCTGCAGGTTTCCGGCCCTCGAAGACCTGGACACCCTGTTTGAAACAATGACTGTTTCTGTCTGTTAACCCTTTAAACAATCAGCTGTCATATAGAAGAGGAAAAAGTATTAGAATTCATGTTTGCTTATTTTGGGACATAAGCAGACCCGGTGCTAGGGATGGGCCCTAGTGGACAAGCAGGGCCTCCGATTCAGGAACTAGCCTTTATATTTTCATTTGTATAATTTTGAAAATAATTTTAATTTATTTAACAGCTGTTTTATAGTGGTACTAAATCACCATAATTACAATCTGTTGCTGTTTGTTCTCTTTTAGCTCTGCAAAAACTGATTTCAGTAGCTTGTCATTTTCACACTAACCAAATTCATCCTGCTAGCATGATCGGACCTCCAGCCTCATGTTAGACACTCCTGGATTAGAGAAATCTGATTGGTTCTTCAGTGCTGTCATGGATACACCCGCCTCTCGGGTGCGCTCCACTTCTCCTGAGTTCTAACCACCAGTCCCAGCACGTCATTACCCAGAATCCCTCTGTTCCAGCCATCTTCGATCTCACCTGCATCCCATCTTCATCATCATCAGTCTACACCTGGTCGTCTACCTAAATAGACTCCCCGAACAGACTGACTCACTGTGTAGTATTGTTTGTCTCTTGTGTGATCTATGTATCGCTCCTGATGCACACTGGTCATTCTTGAGCTGGAGGCTTTATTAAACACGTTGGCTTTGTACTTGTGCTTGTGTCCGGCTTCTCCCTCTGGCTCGCCTGACAAGTGTGTGGGTAAAATGTGTGACAGATGTTTTAAACTTGTATTTTCAGACTTGCAGAATTAACTGTATTTGTAGATTTGATTTGCCTGTCCTTGTTAGACTTACAAATATGGAAATGAGAGTTACCAAGCTGGAGATGCAAGTCTAAAAACTCTTGTCCCCATCCTAGCTCCATATTAGCTAGTGACTGAGATGAATGCAGCAGTGGAACAAGAATTTAAAGACTTCTCTGAAGTAAAGGTCTTTACCTTCATATGTGTGAACCTTAAATCTACACTTAAGTCTTTACTTTTATCCTCTTTTTTTATTAAACAACTGAAGCTTGAATTTTCTTTATTAAAAAGTCTAAAATAACAGCTCACCTGGGCACCTGAATCAGCAGGAGCACAAAGGAGTCGGCCAGCTGGAGCTTGGAGATGTCGCCTGTGTACGAATTCAGCTTTTCCACCTTCAGTAGATCAAACAGCAGGATTTATTTATCAATGCAAGTGAGGACGTTTGTGTTTGAGAGTTCATACTGTAATTTTAAAATCTGTGTGTTATCACCTCTTCTGTCTCTGGCAGTAGCTTCAGCAGCTGTTTAAGAGGCTCCAACCCAAAGGAGTCACTGTTGCCATGGCGAATATCATCTACTATCGCCTGATTGGACCTGCAGGGAGGAAGAAAGTTATACATTTAATCAATTTTGATAAATTACTTAGAAAATGTGCTAGAATTGAAAGAAATAGCGTCATAAATTTAACGACTTTAGTAGTTATTTTTGCTGCTGTTTTAAAGGTTGCTATGACAACCCATCGTTTCAACTATTAGGCAACTATATAAACCTCCCAAACAATCAAAAACTTTAATATTTAGTGTGTTGGAGTTTTTCCATATGCTTTGTGCTCTTGCTGGTAATTTATAGGTTTGTGTTGTCCTATGTGAACAAATAACATGAACACATATATGTTGATGGAGATATTTTGGGTGATGATTTGTTATTTGATCTGAAAACGCTGGTCTAAAATTTCACAGGTTTAGGGAAGAATAACATTTATTTGTATTTGAAATTCATCTTATGAATGCTGAAATAAACATTAAAGCCAGTAAATTGTTATTGTGCAAGAAGAGCAGACTAATTTGAATTCACTTAATGGAGATGAAACCTGCGTTTTATGTCCTATTTTTCTGAAGCGTGTGAGTTTTAATGGGGAAGGTGATCACATTTTATCCATGTGTCCCATCTGGTTTACACCAGCTGTGTTTTTGCATTGTTCAGGCTGCATCATGGTTTTCTTTTATCCCATATTTGATTTCTTTTAAACGCATCAGAATCATTCTGCTGAGTAAAATCACACATTTGTCACCTTCTGAACTTAAAAATCTTCAGAGCTGTTGGCTCTTGGCGTCATGCTGCAGGGTTTGTTGATGTTCTGATGTGACATATGAAGTCGTAGCTGTTAAATCTGTTTAAATCAACCTGCAATCATCTCTGGTAACAGTGTTGGAGCTGACACGTGAACAACTGGTGGAGACCAGAAGTTAAAACTAAAATTGAATGTTACTTTTTTTACACATGTAATCAGTCTCCTGAACACTTTCTGTAACAAATAAAACATTGTTATACAACACATTTTCATGTCTGTTTGTATTTTTGCCACACATGTAGTTTATTTTTAGGGATATATTTAGTGCCGATACCAGTAACAGGTATCGGTCCGATACCATGTGCATGTACTGATACCAGTGTGAAAAAACTAATGCTATCTAACTTAACACCTTAATGCAAAGAGATTAATCTGTGAAACTGAAACATATTTCTTTTAAAAATGCATTAACATATAAACCACTAAAAACCACTAAAACAAGTGAAAAGTCTGAGGCATGAAAATGCATGACGCAACTCTGAGTTTAAGAAATCCTTCCAAGAACGTAAGGATAAACTGGACTGAGTCCAAACAAGCGGCTGGAGGGGGTAAAAACTTTATGCACTTAGCTTCAAACTAAACAGGAAGCTAACAGCTAAACTAACTGACCTGGAGGGGAGAAGCAGAAGCTACAACGTTCGGCTGATTGAGCTCCTTGATGGAATTAAAGCTCCACAACCTACACAGCTTCTTTTTTTTTTAAACTTCCAGAAGGGGCTGTGAGGAAATTTTCTCTTCCCCACCCGAACTGGACCGGGCTCACCGAAGCGTGACACTCAAACCAGAGGAAAGACCACAACTTATTATTATTCCAACACTTCCAGCTGATCTAGGAAGCTCGGAGGAGAGGTACGCTACGTTACCAGGGTCATTCATTCAGGGTTTATGAAGACGGAGGTGCTCGACCAGAGGAAGGAATATACAAAAGCAAAATCCTTCCTTTACAAGATGGGATTGAAGCCATCTCTCCTGTACCCCGCCAGACTTCTCATCACCCAGCAGGAAGACTCCAATTCATCCAAGCATGTGGTAAACCCTACGGACTGCTTACTTGGTTATTTCTGGAATTAAAAATATAATCGGACCTGAAGATAATCAATGTTTGCTTTTTTCTCTTCTACTTAACATTTTTATTTATTTAATTCTATTTAACAAAGTTATTACTCAAGCCATATTAAAAATCTGAATTTGACCTCATTTTTGGCATGTAGTTTCCATGTTAGCGAAAGGGCTGGGCAATATGAACCAAATTATATATCTCGATATTTTTTACCTGAATCACGATACACGATATATTTCTCGATATTTTATTTATTTATTTATTTATTTTTTGTCAAGTAACGAACGAGACAGTTCTAATTTACAGTCTTCAGTGCTAAATATACTTTTATTAACGATCAGCAGCACATGTGCATTAAAACAGCTGACTGAAATTAAAAACCTTTATATTAAATTAAATGCTCCTAAAACAAAACAAATTAAAAAATACTTTTGAATGACCAAAACAAAAATACAGCTGTGCAAAATGCAAAACAAAAGATGCTTTTACCTCAAAACAAGATATCTCGATATAAACAATATTCCCTCCTTCTATATTGCATCTGATAAAGTATCAATATATTTGAAAATCTTGATATATTGCCCAGCCCTAGTTAGCGATGAACAGAATCCACCAAAAACCACTTCATCCTCCTTATTTATGAAGGTTCTGACAGTTTTCCCGCCTTACATTTAGAGGATGCTGCACTATGACTCATGATATATCACACAATTAACGACAATTAACTTTAGAGCATCTGGTCTACACTCCTTACAAGTGAACCACAACAGGATTTATTAGTACTCGGTATCAGCAAGTACTCAAACACTTGTGCTCAGTTTGTGAAAATGTGGTATCGGTGCATTTCTATTTATATCCATTCATTCTGTCTCCCTCATACCAGTATATCTGCTGGTGTGTTTGGTAAGCACTGAGCATGACATGTTGACATAGTCAATATATCATAAACACTTTCAGGACACTTTGTAATTCTGCTGCCTTCTCTTCTCTTTGACCATTTTGAAAACACAATCACTGGCCACTTTATGGGGTCCACCTGTTTAATTGCTTGTTAACACAAATATCTAATCAACCAATCACATGGTAGCAGTTCGATACATTTAGGGCCTCTTTACATAATGTTTCCATGTGAAATTTTTCCCTTGCATATTTGACATAAAAAAAAAAAAAAAAAAAAAGAAGAATTTTCACAACAACAGCAGGGGAAAACACAAATAGGACCAGAAATGATGTAGTATGCATGCCAGGCCACTAGTGGGCAGTGAAACTTTGCAACGACACCCAGGCGTGTGCTGCATTCTCATAAGACTAGAAAACACAACAGAATCCTTGTCTGGCGACAAGCTCTACCAAAACTATCCTTCAGCAATACAGGTCTGCTCTTCCTGAAGTATACAAACCCAGCAGTGCTCTGAGATACTTAGGAGGCAGTCAGCAGGTAGTACCCCAGATAAGGACCAAACAAGGTGAAGCTGCTTTCAGCTACTACACAGCACACAGATGGAACCAGCTTCCCGATGATCTTAAATGTATCCAAACTCTAAACACCTTCAAATCTCAGCTGTTTTCCTGTGCCTTTTGATTGGTTTCACCTTCTGCACTGTGTAGCTTTTCTTTGTTTTTCTTTTTATCACATGTATTATATCTCTTTTTATATTATTTTTTTCTTTTTCTTGTTTCTGTAAAGCACTTTGAATTGTCTCAGAGTATGGAATATGCTATATAAATAAGATTGCCTTGCCTTACCTTACCAGAAAGACATTTTGCTTCAAAAGATCAAATAAATTAAAAAATATGTAGCAGCAGGGTGCCCTGCCTCCCCAACGAGACCCACTGCCCCCAATAGAGGGTCAAGTTATTAAATTTTGATCTGGTTTTCTATACAGCACCAAGTCACAACAGAGCTAATTTCATGTTCCCTTTCCTCCAGAACAGGTTTATAGTTTGGCTTTTGATTAAATATCTAGAGTTTGATATTATTTATCTGACTTACATGATGGCATGTCATAGCTGCTGTTTGTGAAGTTCTGCCCTGATGCCACTGGAGTATTTTTCCTGCTCCGGTTTTACGCCTAGAACTTCATGCCCATCATGTTTAGCTGAACAAGCTGAATCTGCCATCATTGTAGGAATTTCTGCTTAAAAATGGATCCAAAATTGTTTGTAGGTTTTATTAATGTAAACACGTTGTCTGAAATCTGAACTTTAGGAATATTTAGAGCAAGTCCAGCGAATGAAACTGACTTCATCACGACGTTTAAAAAGTTTAACTTTATGTGTCCTTATTGGGTTTTTTTATTACCGCATTTAGGTCATTTATGGAAATGTTTGGAAATGCGATGTGACTTCACAGCTGAGTCTAGCTGTCACATGATGTTTAAATAAGGTTTTCTTTGTCATTACCATGTGTCCTATTCCCACTGTAATGCTGGAATGGGTAGGTTACCTGTTACATCTGCAGAGTTCATGAATACATGATTCAGCAGAGCTGATTTTTAGGTTGAGATTTGCACCCTATTATTAAGCCTGTATCTAAGTTACATGAATGAAACTGAAGAGTCAAAACAGACTAATTATTTGTTGATGGATGGATTGGACAGATGTATATCAGTGTCCTCCACCCTGCCGGACCCACCCTCTCAAGGCTGTGACTCTGGGGGAAACACCGATGTCTGTTTTTACCCATAACACCTCAGGATGAGGGTGAGAAGACACGTCACTCTATCACACACACTCTGTCAAAGTACTATTTTCAGACATAGTGAACTGCCACAATCAATACATTTACCAACCCACCGTTGTACATAATCTAAAACTAATAAATTGGCAAACTTTCGGCCCCTCAGGATTCATGTATGGTCATATGTGTTGGAGACATTTTGCACATGAAAGCAAAATATTTGTGGTCTGAGTCTCACTGCAAGATTTACCTCTTGGACTGTTTGAGGAAAATGGCGATGTTCATCTCCCGTTTTGAGTTCAGAATGGAGGCCTGTTTGAGAGACACAGAGAAAAATATTGAGTAAATGTATCTCACACTTCACAGCTCGGATGGAAACTGTCCACAAACACACTTCACCATCCCCACACCCTGAACAAACAGCACCACAAACACAAACACCTCTTTGGTTTCTCTAAATGAATTCCTGTTCCTTCCTCCTTGGTGGAGCACGCCCGTGGCATCTGTTTGACCTTCGATTTGACCAAACAGCTCCTCAATTTTCTGGGCATCGATCTGGAAATGCTGCTGCCTTTGGCCCTGATTCCAAAGGTTGGCATGCCCTCTCACCTGCAACACATTTCACCAATGTAATGTTAGTTTTTAAACCCCCAAAAGTAAAGATGGAGCATTCAGTCATAGTTGAGTGTTTAGTTTTGCCCACTCTTTGCAACTCTACCTTCTCCTCTGGTATCTTTTTCCAGAAGAATCTCCTCACACTGTTCCTCTTCTTCAGGCCTAATGAAGGGGCACCTGATGTCAGGGGCAGCGGAGGAGGGGGAGGAGGTGGGGGAAGAGGAGGAGGTGGAGGAGGATGGGGAGGCTCATTCAGTTTTGAACCATTTTCTCTGATGTCAGAAAAACTTGGAGGACAAGGTGGTGGCATTGCCACGGCAATGGCTACATCCTCCTCTCGGAAGGAAAAACCTTCTCTCTCATTGGCTGGGGAGACGCTTCCCATGACGTGCATCTCCACAGCTGATTGGATGGGAGCAAAGTAAGAAGGCGACAGGTTTGGAAGAAAAATGGCAGGTCACTGGGAGGATGGTTAACCATGACAATGATGGGTCATCTCTTTCGATGCCTTAGAGGATGTTGGTGGGGTGTAGCTGTAAAAGATCCTAGTAAATGGGCATATGGAGAGAAATTAGATGAAATTCAGGTAAAAAAAGGGAACTTTAAAAATGTTGTTAAAATGTACTTTCGATATTTGAAGAAATGTGGTTATTTACAGTAATATCAAGCATATACAGAGCGGAACAATAAATATCAGCTTTTTTGTGACTACCAGGCTGGGCAAATTCCAATTATTCATTCACTCCCAATTATTGTGTTTTACATTTGTGAGACTTTGCACATGAATTAGTAAGTTGTGACAACTGCAATCCTCAGGTGTGACACTGTATAAACAGGTTTAATTATCCAAATCATACGGTAAATAGGGCTGGGCATCCAGGGCTGCAGCCCCAAGTGTTTTTTTTTATATGTTTAAAAAGCAGACCTATTGCAATCGTGTTAAAACCACAGGAATATTGTGGCAATATGGCATGTTTGATTTTTCTTTATTCCAGACAATAGCACCTGGTTCTTATAACCTGTAGCCATATATCTGGCTCATGTGTGGGCATTTTGCACATTGTGACAAGGAAAAAAAGTGTAATCATCAGCTGATAACTGTTCACATCAGCAGGTGTGGAGAAAGTGGTTGCTCAGTTTGTCAAGGCAATAAATACATTTTTTTTCAAGGCAAAGATGTCTAAGTGAGGCTAGAGGAGAATAACTCATATCCTGTTTAAGCAAAAGCAGAGCCACGCTACTTCATCTGCGTTAACAGAAGGGATATTTATGAAACTAGCATAAGTCATACAGGAAGAACATTACTTTATTTTATTTACATATAAACATAAACTCATTAGTCACTTTATCAGGTCCACCTTGCTAGTATCAGGCTGGAACCCTTTTTCCTTCAGAACTGCGTTAGTTCTTGTTGTCATAGATTCAACAAAGTGTTTTGCTCCACATTGACATGACAGCATCACATAGTTGCTGCAGGTTTGTCGGCTGCATCCATGATGAGAATCTCCCGTTCCACCACATCTCAAAGCTGCTCTCCTGGACAGAGATCTGGTGACTGTGGAGGCCATTTGTGATATGGTGCATTATCAGCAAGTTGTCTTTCCCAATGTCTACATGACTGAATGTATTGAGTTGCTGCCATGTGATTGGCTGATTATATATTTGCATGTATATTGAATAGATGAATCTAATAAACTGTCTAGTGTGTGAATATATGTGTTTAAAAAAACCTAAAAACACAAAATCTCACCTTCTCTGAGCAGCTCTTCCTGTTACTAATCACCCAGTGCCATGATGTTAATTTTAGCTGACTGGCTTGTTAACAAGCAGATTTAGCAGCTAACAGGAGCACATTTCTTAGTGCTCCCATAAGCAAAACAGTAATGTACTTTCCATACATCTTACTTACTTTGGACTGGTTTTATGTGTAAATAATAAATTGTAAAGTAGAAAATTTTAGAAATGTGTAATGAAATAACGTGTTTGCCTTCATTATTTGTGAATTCACACTGACTGCGTGTTTATAAATGTGTCCCTTTCACAAATGTCTCGTTATCGCATATAATCCAATTAAACATTTGTCTTACAACTTTGAATATTTGCCTTTATGTCTTGTGTTTGTGTGTTTTCTGAGTTTCTCATTGAATCTTGTTTGTTTTATCTGAACTTTGAGGTTGTTCCAGCCTCAGCATTTTACACTCAAGAGCTGCAATTAGTGTTATTTTTCCAATAAAAAAAAAACACTTTGTTTACTCGAGTGTATGGCAGAAGATTTGTGGTACAAAGTCCACACATCCGTTCTGGTCTGCATTTCTGCATTGATTAATTATTTAATGCATAAACAGGCAGAACCCCCCCCCCACCCCTGTGTGAAGTTCTGGATACATGTCGACAAAGATATACACTTCCTGTTGATGAATTAAAGATGAAAGTGTGTAAAAGTGTTACATAACTTAATCTCACATCACTGATCGCCTGATTTCTTCCATCAAATTTTCAGCTCAATCTTCTTAACAATCAGAAATGCCCAGTGTGTGTGTTTCACGACCCGGTCCCACCACTTTCAACTCTTTAACTTATTTACTATAATCATTTAGCCTTTTCAGTTACCATGATGTTAGTGCAAGTGAGTTATTTTGTTATTATTAATGTTCAAGTATTTGATCATTAAAGTTTGATCAGTTTACAGTATAATTAGTTTATGTCCAGAATATTATTATATTTTATCATTATTATAATGTTATTATGTTTTCTCCCTTGAAGAGGCAGAAAAGGAGTGTGTTTCAGATGGCAGGACCGAAGATTGCCATGCGCTACCGTGGCAACAGGATGGAGAGCTACTGATTGTCGTGGTAACAGACCGGTTACAAACAATGACAGTGTGTTTACTTGGCAGAGAGCAAAAATTAGGTCACTGTGTGTGTGTGTGTGTGTGTGTGTGTGTGTGTGTGTGTGTGTGTGTGTGTGTGTGTGTGTGTGTGAGATTTCGCCCTCTGTTCATATTGTTTCCTTTCATCCTTCCTCCTTCGAAGCCCAGCAAAGAAAAGATTTACATGGTTTTCTCTCATCGGTTTCAGGGAGGGCCGAGGGGCCAACGTAAACTGGAGGGATCATGGAATCATCCAATAACATGACCAGGAGTGTAAAAATAGACCGGGACCAAACTCTGGCTCAGATAAATACTTCTGATTGGACAACAACTTTGAGGGGTTGACTGAGTCAGCGATGCAGAAAAACTACAAACAACCACAGAACTACAAGGTGGCAAGAGTGACCAAAACAAAGGCAGTATGAAGACCACAAAGAGACTACAACAAATATCACAACAAATATCCAAAAGACTGTAGAAGCTGGATAAAATTAATAACACAAATACTGACCAGTAATAAAAATATAATGATCAGAGTCCTGCAACAGGTGGTCTGGTTACTATAGTTTCACCCACAGCTACAGCTGTGAGTCTCATGGTAGCTCTGGAGAGACTCAGGAGTCATCCTCAGGGGAATATGAATTTTCTGTCCATCCATCTGATGGTAAATCTGAGGGAGCGGCTGCTGCTGGAACAAGAGGCCACAGCTCTACATGAATGCTGGGAAATCTACTGTGAAAGTAAAGCGCACTCGTTCAGAAAACAAAAAGCCTAATTCACACCAAGCACCCAACAATCTTCTCAGTCGACCCAGTTATGATCGCTCCATGAATCCATCTTTTGCTCCACATTCCTGCAGCATCGACTCTGACCTCAATACTGATGGCGGAGAATCACACACAGAGTAAATGAGTAACTGGCTTTCATCCATCCTCCTCTTTCTCCAATGATTTTCCACTAACAACTTCGGTTACATCAGAGGTCAGATATGTTGTGTAGGTAAACAATAACAGAGCTGGATGATACAAATACTGTAGATAAAGATAAAAATTAACTTCAAATGTTAGAGGAGGAGAGTCCAAAGTCGCCGTCTCAGTGTGTGAAAACTCCTCCTGCAGGTGACAGAGTGATGAATCAACAGTGAGTCGAGTCTCAGAGGAATGGCAGGCCTGACCTAGTACTCACCCTGTTCTGAATAAAGTGATAAAGTTTTTAGTGGATGTATCGAGGAAAATGCACCAGATTTGGCAGGAGGATTCAGATTAACTAATCTAGCCAAAGTACCACCTATTACCATGCATATTTTCTATTAAATTCACTTAAATATGCATTCACCAGCCACTTCATCAGGTCCACCTTGCTAGTACCGAGTTGGACCCTTGTTTTCCTTCAGAACTGCCCTAATTCTTGGTGTGATATATTGAACAAGGTAATGGAAACCTTCCTCAGAGATTTTGCTCCATATTGACAGCATCACACAGTTGCTACAGAATCTCCCGTTCCACCACATCCAAAAGTGAACTCAGTGTCATGTTCAAGAAAGCAGTTGGAGATGATCTGAGCTTTGTGTCATTGTTTTGCTCAAGACTGACATGGTTTACAAGCGTCAAGCTCAAAAAATAGAACAGTATTTTTGAGGAACCGGAGCATCACAACGCTGCAGCAACGCTTCACAAATACTGCGCGGCGCACCTGGTGGAAGGATTTTGATTGACTAGATTTGCCTTGATCAGCCGCAAAGCTGCAGACCAGCTGCTCCACATCAACTCTGCAATGCTTCTGCATTATGTGGAGCAGAGGTACACACTGTACACACTCACAAATATGCAAGTCACTGGAAACCTGTTTAAGAAACTGACAAATATTTACACTACAAATTCATCTGACCTATTCTTTAACACACAAGAGAGGACACACACACATATATACACGCAGTATTCAAATCATAAACTTATCAGACAACATAACCTGACTCAAATACACATTCGTGTCTCAGATGATGACTCATGTGGTGTGACAGGTTATTAATAGACTTTAGGAGACAAGGAAGGACTCAAACTTCCACTGGATGTGAATTAAGCTGTACATTTCTCCATGGTGCCAATAACTTTTAGGTTATAAATAATAATAATTTGATACAATCAACAATAATAATAATAATAATAATAATCATCATCATCATCATCATCATTATCATCTTTTTGTCTTTTAGGTCAAACAGCTGCTGGTGGATTTCAACAAAACCTGCAAGTGCAGTAGACTCTCTGCTGTCAGTCATTTTGGGAATTTTCCTCAAAGTTTCTCCAGGAAATATGTAGAAAAAGTAAACACACTGGTATTTTAATGTGACACTGAGGAAAGCTTTAGATCCAAACTGGTGAGATGGGACAAAACAAGAGCTGGTTTGTTGAAGTAAAGAGAACGTATGAGACACGAATCCTCTAGAGGTTGAACGGAGGTTGAGTTTCCCACCTGAGAAGGTTTTCTATGGTCATGTTTCATGGACTGTTTCCATTTCTGTAATTTTCCATCATTTCTACCTCTTCTCACATTTCATCCATTTTTTATTTTGAGGGGAGTTTGTGAATATTTTCTCCAGCGTACCCTCTACTTGTCAGCTCTTTCTTGGCACTTTTTTCTTTTTAATATCCTCTTCCATGTTACGTTTAGAGATAGAATTTTTAGCACACAAACTCAAATGGACTTGCTGGGTATAAGGTTCAGACTGAACTTTCCAGACCCCAACATTTAAATGGACGGTGTTTTATAGTATCTGTGTTTTTTCTTATCAAAACTACAGAATGAGGAGGAATGAGCTTGGTTTAAGGATGTGAACAGATAAACAGTAACCTTACTTATATGGAGCCAAACCACCTCAAATCAAAGTCTTGTCACAAAATTTGTACTAGCTAAGTTTGAAGATGCTCAATACTTATTAAAATAAAAATCCAATATAGGATTTTTACTAATATAATGTACATAAATTGTAGATTTCTTTTGGAAATAATGTGCCATCAAAACAAAAATGTAAATAATTTGTATTGTAAAAATAGACATAAATAAGCTGGGGTTTATTTCTGACTATGAAGAGCAGCAGAAATGCAGTCAGAGATAAGAAACACACATTTTAGCTGTGATTGCTCACATCACTCACTGCTTATTGGAACCGAAGAGTCTCATTAGCACCTATAAGCATCGTAGGGAAGCTGGAGCTCTGAAGAATAAACCAGAAAGAAAAACTGGGGAAATTGCTGCAGACAACACAATGTGAGTCACAGCAGGCATTTAAAGCACTTCTTTTTTCTTCTCTTGTGATTTCTGTGGGTTTTCAGGCCAGCTGCTCGTTGCTCAGCAGTCTGACAGATTATAGCTCCCACACTTTCTCCAGCAGTGACAGATCTCCCAACGCCTCAGTTCGAGGATTACAGTAGCAGGTCAGCAGACTGAATGTCTGACGTTTAGGCTGCAGGGAGAGAACACACAGCTTTGCTTAAACTATTCAAGAACACCAAATGATCCAGGAACTGATCCGCATGTAGGAAAACCCTGGACTCATACATCATCAACAAGAAATCCGTCAATACACATCATGTTTTTGTGTTAATGCAACTCCAGCCAATGTCACTAATACAAACCAAGCACACAGGTGCAAACACTGTGCATAATGATCAACTCCATGTGTTCATTAAATATTGACGTATTTTTCTTTGTCCTCCTTGTTTGTAGCTGCTATTCCTGTTCCTGTGTACCACACTACACAAAAGACACTCAAGTTCCCTGCATGTGCACACACACTCAGCCAATAATAATCATTCTAATAGCTGAAACTGGTTCATGAAACAAACTAAGTAAATTTCCAGGGTTGTATTCTAGAAATAGTCCACAATCTTCACATGAAATGCATAATATCTTTAGAAATAACATATAAATTAATTATGAAAAAATACAGCTATCAATCTATTTGACAAAGAACTTGCCAGATAATACACAAGAAAATACCTGAAAATACATCAGCACAACCTGAAACTATCAGAAACCCACCAGAAAATAAAAAAGAGGGCCATCTGTTACTTTCATTTAAAAATTTGCTGAAAAAATATCTAAAAATATCTAAAAGAATATCAATGGACATCCAAGAATCTACTTCAAAATAAACATCCAATCAGCAATTTGATCCAAAAATGAGCCAAGACAACTCGTTTTAATTTCTAAGGTGTCAAATTCTGATGTTTTGTGGCATCTCCATGATGGACACAAGGTGTGCTTTAGCATCACTGTACAGACAAAAGTCAGGGACCGCCTTGAAAAAGCCAGGTTCTTTTTTACAACTAAAGAAAATCCAAAGCAATCCTTTTAAGCCACAAAAGAAAACTAGAATTTTCATACATTTGTATTTCTCTGATTTGAAGCGAATAAAGTGAGTAAAATAGGTTGTGTAAGCTACATTGTTAATAGTTGTATTTCACTAGAAGAAGTAGTTGTTCGAACCAGAAGGGATAAAAATAACTGGTGGACATCCACAAAATGACAAAGAAATTGGTAAGTTCTCAGAAATTAACTTAATATCTGGGAATATCTGGAATATTACAACTGGGAAGAAACCAGTCAGCCAAGTGTTGATTGTTTGCCAGCCAAATTAGGAAACGGCAGGTCAGTGATGTCATTGAAAGGTCATGACCAAATCAGAAATATAAATATAAATGACCAAACGACTCATTCTCATTTCCAGGGAACCAAATCCTGATGTTTTGTTGAAGTCTGTGGCATAACTATGTTGCATGGAGTGGTTTCCTTTCACATTACCATCCCCCAAAAAATCTAAAGACAACACCAAGATTTTTAAATCTCTTTTAAAGACACACCCATTTGCCTGGCTTTTAGTACAAGTGTGAGACTTTGATAGTGTGGGACATTTATTGGCTTTTATCCTCTGGCTGTGTTTTCAGGTGCTATTTTATCTTTTTACTATGTATCTGTTGTGTTTTTTATCTTACATTTATTCTTATTTTTTTAGTTTTTATACTAATAGACTGTAGATTTGTAGAGCACTTTGGGCACTTTGTGTTGTTTAAATGTGCTATAAAAATAAACTTGACCTTGACCTCAATTAAGCCCAGTTTTCATTCACCATTTAAGCAAATCTGAAGTGATGTTTGAAAAGTCACATTAAGCAAAATGGGAATCAGTTTCCACTTTCTGATTTGAGGTATGTAAAGTGAGTAAACTAGGCTGTGTACACTACATTGCTGTTGGTTGTAATTCAGTAGAAGAAGTAGCATTTCTAAATAGAAGCAAACCTTGAGAAAGGGGAAAATAACTGTGTTGGACATCCACAAAATGACAAAGAAATGAGTAATTAGTTCTTTATAAGTTTGCTTTATATCTGGTATACTCAGCTACTGTTTTTAACTTTCAACTGTACTTGGTTTTAGGGTGTTAAATACATCTCCTTTATGATGTTAATAAGGTACATTCATCAATAATTAGGAAATACAGTTTTTAATATCGTCTTCTTTCCTATCTCTGCTGAGAGATGCACATGCACAATAAAGTCCGCCAGGGGAAAAATATGGCAGCAGACCAGGGAACAAAACGGTGGCAGAGGACGCCAAAAGTTTGGGACTACTTCACATTACACTTGCAAAATAAATTAAATACATGTGCGATTTCTAAAGCAGGCCTTGTGTACCACGTAAGTACATCCGCAATGCTCAAACATTTAAAGACGAGGCACGTCAGACTTACATAACAACGTGATGCAAGATTTGAAAGCTGAAAGTGAAATGTGAGCCAGTTAATAATTAATTAATTTGATGACTAATCAACCATCAGAATAGTCATTAGTTGCAGCCCTATCTGAAATTATTCAAAAACTGACCAAGGAATACCCTAAAATAGGTCCAAAGATATAAATCAACAATATAATATCAAGAAAATCCCCATAAATCAATAATAAATCTAAAAAAAAATGTTGAAAACGTACATTGTAACTACAGCTAAAAGCCAAGTAAACCAACTTCATCACAAATAAAATGGAGATTGTTAAATCACCATCACATATTCAAGGATCACCAGTAAAAATCATTTCACCTTGCCAAGACTACCAATAAAAAGAATACAATAAATACACAATAATCCAATAAACAGTGAAGAAGACACTCAAAAATAAATCTAAAGAGAAATAACCAATACATTTAAAAAAAATCTATCATTAAAAGTATCCCAAAAATATTTATTGAATTGATATTGAAATTAACAATAAATATCAAACGAGTGCATTCTGAGTCCCTCGTTATATCAAAAGATCAACACTTCAACTCTACTGTACTAGAAACTAGAATTTCTTAAATTAATAATGAATTTGCAATGAAACAAAGGCAAAGCCTCTAAAGAATATATAACAATATACATATCTCCAATAAAATGGAAAATATTTAAAACAGAAACATCTGTAAATAACCAACAATCAAACCAGACTCACCAGTCCCAACAGGCGTTAACAACAAACTACTACCAACCTCGATACAGTGGACCAGGCACAAAGACGACTCTCAGTCGCCGTGGAAACCCAGTCAAACTCCCTGAGGAGGAAGAGATGGCCTCTGTCTCGTTTACCACATAAACAACAGTAAACACGTGTTTGTGAGGGTGTGAGTGGTAAAGGAGATGAAGGACCCCCCACACTGATGCAGCCCAGACCAGCATCCCAGCTGCTTGTTAAACATGTTGTTTTTCTGCCAAAAGAGGTGTTAACAGTAGGAAAATCTCTATTAAATCGCTTTCATGGCTCTTCTTTTCTACAACAAGGGGACAAGAGAGATTAAGTCCACTGCTCTGTTTTACAGCCAAAGAGCTGGATGAGCATCCCTGGGCTCAGAGGTTACTATGGGAACATGAACAGAGAACCCCCTAAAAGCATCCTGATATCGTCACCAGAGCTCCAGGGATGTCAGGGGGTCGGGCGGAGCAGTCAGCCTGGTGGGGCCACTGCCTGCTGGGAAGCATAGGGACAAAACCACAAGGAGACCGTACCCTCACACTGGCTCATGTAAGTTCTAAAAATGTGGAAATTTCCAAAAACTAAAGAAACCCTGTTAATTTCACATATATGGAAGTAAAAAGAGGTTCATTAGTTCATTACCAGCATAAATAAGTTTTTTGTTTAAGGTGTCGCTGTAATAAAAGTTGAGTGAACTTGAAAAGTAAGGCAACCAGCTGCAAAGCTTAACTAAGGTGACTGAAAGTACCTTTAACTGAACAAAGTTAGGCTAGATATTCAGGCTTAGTCATGGATCATCGCATGTTGTTTAGTTAAAACAATATCTAAAAAAGTTGAGGAAGACATGAGACTGTACCTTATTTACTAAGAAAAATAAATTAAGAAGAATTATTAGGTACAGGTTTGCTTGGTTGAACTATCCAAAGCACTTGAAGGTCACTTTTACCAGTCATTCAAAAGGTGTTTACGTTCTACAGAACAGCTGATTGCGGCTTTAAAATAACCTGTGATGAGGTTGCAATGGGAATGTTTAATTGTTTTTGATCAGTAAGATGTTAGGTTCACACCACACCAGAACCCTTTAGTTGAGTTTCCTTAAACAAGTTTTTCAGCTGGTTTCCGTACTTTTTACAGTTTATTCTTTCTTTGAGTCTGGTTTAAGGTTGCTGGTTTCTGAGTTTCTGAACATAAAATTAATTTAAATAATCAATAACTTGCTGCTTTCTTGGTTTCACATTCACACATTTCAACCAACAAAACAATCTTACAGTAAAAATGTAAAAGATGTCTCACTATCTTTTCCCCGTGTCTGCTTGTCTCTAATATTCATATGAAAACATTCGTTTGAGCTAAAAACATATAATTTAAAACATGAAGATAAAACATTTTCAAGAAAAAAGGGAACATTATTTAAATTTACTAGACATTTTTCATTACTTTGATATTTAATAATAATGAAAATAAATGAATTGTAAGGTGATGGCACAACAGCGCACCACAACTGTTAGGTTCATTTTAATCAATCGTAATAAAATTGTAGATAAACCTTATAAAAAAAACACGTATTCCCATTACTGTACACTACTACCAATAGGTGTTTTAGATTAACTGGAGGTACTGAAAATGTAAGTAGAAATAGCTCAGAAAACTGTCCATAAGAGCAAGAAAAACAAACAGCCTTCATCAATAACATACGTAAACTTAAGTCAAATGTGACTATGTTGTCACAAAATACATTTTAATTAATTACATAAACAGCATTAACGACAAGTAAACATCTAAATGTTTATTATATAAATTTAAAATTACGTTTAAATGTTCAAACTCGTGCAATGATTATATTCAAATTGTCAAACTGAAATAAACTTTTTTTTCCCCCTTAGAAGGGGTAACGTGATAAGAAAAAAGAAAAACATACCGGGGTGAACGTGTCCAGCAGCGCGGATCCGTCTGCGCAAAAAGACGGTTTACAAACACCAAAAACACAGAAAAAAATGTTATTTATTGATCCCGTTTCTCCAAGGCTCGCATCCAGAAGAAGCGCGTGCTGTGAAGCCTACCAACGTTCTGAGTCTGGCTGTGGGCGCGTGCTGTTACTGAAGTATGAAGGAGGGAGAAACTGAATAAAATCAGGCGTTTAAGCCAGTCTGCGCATGCGCGCCCACCCAAATGGCAGGCAAAACGCCCTCTCTCTGTCTCTCTCGGACACGCCCACCTGTTCGCGTGTGAGTGTGCGGCCCAGATAAGCTCAACCAGAAATGCTTTTAGCGGAAAAAAGAAAACACACTTAAAAAAAAAATTATAAATAAGAAACAAAGAAAACATACAACACAGTCGAAGCTGGCTTATACCGCCATCTTTATATTAGGACGCTGCTCAGACTTCCAAACCACATCCTAACTTTAATTCTAACCACGACCCTTGAGACGTAATGTTCGGCCTCATGCTGGTCTCTGACAAATAAATGATCAATCAGGAAAAGTTCTAATAAAGGTAACAAAACAATAACAAAGCCCCAGTCATTTCCATAATGTCTCCTATATCTCTGTAGCAACATAATTTATGTCTAATTAAAAAAGTAATGAGCTAAAGGTGGGTGGACATATGATACTTATAGAAAAAAGATTTTTCTTTAACACTTACCTGTAACTGATTTCATCTACTTCATGACATTACATTAATTTAGTAAACACTTTTATCCATTTTTACTCAGTTATATTTCCCTTATATATCCCTTATATATTCCCTATAATAGTTGTGATTCTTACATTTCTATATTTTGGTAGCATCAAAAACATTTAAAGTACAGTTTTTTTTACACCTTCCTTAGTTTGTGCTGATCTGGAATAATAAACCACATCTCTCTGTGGGCTGCATACCTGCCTGCAGCAGCTAAGGAATCCAGAGTGATGTCTGTCTCCCCCTACAGCAGCACCTGTCCTCTTCTCATCTTAACCTCATCGCCTCTGCTTCTGAATAATCCCCAGATGTTCAATATGAGAATGAGATTTAGTTTGAGAATCACTTCCAGAATATAAATAGTTGGTGTGGGAGGAATAGATATGTCCGTATCAGTCACTACTAATTAATTTTCAAATCAAAAGCATTTATGTTATTCATCTGATTACGTACACAGCAGAAAAATACTCCTCAGTGGTAGCCACGGCCTGCGTCAGAGGTTGTTTTTATTATTCCAACATGGAAATCAGGTGGATCATAAAATGTTTTAGGTTTCTGATCGACAAACAGATGTCTGTCTAATGCAATCTGTCCAGCGTTTCAGGTGTCAGGTCACTGTCAGGGTCATTGAAGGTTATCTAGTCTACACAAGATAACCAAGATAATCTTATCTAGTTATCTAGTCTAGTTTACATCAAGGCGATAAAAACCATTTGGCTCATGACTCTAGCAAATCCAGATCCTTTATCCATTTAATCATACAATCATGTTCCTAAAAAACAACAACAAACAAACAAAAAGAAGTAATTTCTTTATCTTTGAATAAAACTCTTTCTCTAAAACAGTGTTTCTTAAATGGGGCAACATGAGAAAATAAAGAGGGATATTATGAGATGAGACAGTCTAGGTGGTCAGGATTACTACACACGAGGAAATGTACACATATGTATATTTAAAAAAACTTCTAGTTCTGGAAAACTTATTCTGATCATTACTGGAAATACTGGAGTTTGTTTTACTTCCAGATACCTGGGATTAAAAGTTTGGTGGTTTTAGATCCGTTGTGATCAGGAAGTTCTAATAAATGTGTAAATATATAAAACTAATCAAATATCTACAATAAATAAAAAGAAAATATATTTTGAGAAGATGAAAAAGTTTATAAAACAGAAATTAATATATATATATATATATATATATATATATATAGGGAGAGAGAGAGAGAGAGAGAAAGAGAGAGAGTCTATTTAATATATATGAAATGATAAAATCTGTTCAAGAAATATATAAAATTGCTCAATTATATAAATAGATTTTAAATTAAGATGTGAAATATTTAATGGATTTCTATATATTTTATAATATGATTATATGTTGTAATTTATATGTGATAGAAAAATGTTTAACTATTGTAAAATATGGTTGAAACTTCACTTATTTTCCAGAAATTTCATGTTGTTCTAAAAGGCTAGTTCATTAAAGGTAAACGTCTTGATAATGTACTTGTACTTCTTTGAACTAAAACAAAGAGAAAAGTATTTTTTTCATTATTTATAGGTTATTATGCTGTTATTTTATTGTTGCCACTCACTTCAGATCAGACTGTGCTGCATGTGGCACCTGAACTAAAATGTAAATTGACACCTCTGGTTATTTAGGGGGTACTTGGCTAAGTAATTACTGAACAAAGTTTGAGAACCACAGCTCTATACCACCACCTTTACAGTTGGGAGTATTAGGCCTAAATGTTAACGCCCTCATCTAAAAGACAAAGACTGAGTTTCTGTAGGGTGAAACTTCTGTAATGGAAATGTTTGGGAAATTGAGCCTGGACGCAAGAGTACAAATCAGTCTCACACTGACCAAACAGTAGAATCCAGCTTTTGTCCTGCTGTTGGCCGGTGAATAATTGCCTCTTTTTAAAGCAGTTGGAGCAACAGAACCACAAACAGACCAGAGTGCTGTTATTAAATCGTCCTGCATAAAGAGAGAAGGTCTACACTGCATGCTAATCCACTCCGCTGTTAGCTGGTATTGTAATTGTAACTGGAAAATGAAGTAACAATCCATGTATTTAATGTGTTAAACTTGTAAATCTGGTTTGGCCTTTAGCGTTTCCTTACAATGCATTTACTCAATTATGTTAGATTACAGAAATTCCCTTTAATCCCAAGCTTACGAATTTGTTCTATTGATCAATTAATTTTGTTTACTTGTGAAACACAAAAAAGTTAAAGTTTCATTTGTTAATGGTAAGCTATCCATCTGAGGGATAAACTCAGGCTCATGTACTGCTAAAAACAGCTAACTGACATTAAATTGTTTTTTTTTATTATTATTATTATTGTCTGGACAATGATAACAAAGGCTTATGATCTTATTTAATCTCACTTAAATCTCACAGAAAGGGAAAATTATGGTGGAAACACAGGTGAAAACCACATATTGTGTCTGTGGAAAGCACCTATAAAATCAACTGGGAAGAAAACTGTACTCATACAAACATGAAACTAAAATCAGTAAAACTTTAGATGACAGTGCTTCAGCTCAGTGAGGACTCAAATTATTAAAAATCACATTTACCAGAAATTCCCTGTCAGACACATGTTGGATTAAAACTGGTTTATTTGGCAAGCTCAAGATGTATTACATGCAACAAAACATACACTCAAACATGATTAAAATGATTGTATTTGTGTACGTGTTTGTCTTCTTTTAGTATCAAATGAATGACTAAATGTCAACCCTTTGTTTTAGTCTTACAAGAAGAAATTAGATAATGTTAACTAACTGGGAATTTTAGCAGATCAGAGAAAGATGATGCATCATCTGTTAACCTGCTGCTCCTAGAGAAAATCTCAAACACTCAATTACATTTGAATATTTTTGGATTTTACTCCTTGAGCAGCAACAAATCCACAAACTCTATCCTCTCTGCTTAGGAGTGAGGGCATCACATAAAAGTTGTCAAGTGTTCGAGATCAGCTAACTGCATGCTTTGCCAAAATTGCATAAAACTGTCATTACTGTCAAGATAGCAGGATTTACATGCAATGAAATATAGGTATCGTTTGAGAAACTTATGACGTAACTGGAACCACAATATAAAGATTCAAGTTACACATAGTGCAACTGTATGACATCATACAGGAACGTCAAGATGACTAAGAAGTAAGATAATTGTTCTAACCACAAATGAATGTAAATTGCTGGTCATATATTTATCTAGCAGTCTTACTGCATTTCAGACTCATGTATATTCTGTATATTTAGAAGGTGACAGGAAGGCAGCACACTGGATGGATTTAACATATGTAAGGCGGTAAAGACTACTGCTACGGACAATGTAATTACCTTTGAATACATTTAAGAACAGTGTGTTTATTTTTTGCAAAAGGGGACAGTTCTAATTAAAGTTTGAGTTGTGCTGACTGCCCCCCCCCCACCCCATTCAGTGAAATTTCTCTTTAATGCCACATAATTTATAAATGCAAGAAAATTTTGAGGAAATTTTTAGCATAAATACATTCAGTCACTGATTGCATAGTTGTAGTTTTTAGGTAAACTTACACACAGAAAAACACATTCTCACATGTCAACAAGAGTTTTTTGAGTCGCAGCTGTAATAAACATCTTAGAAAATATTTAAAGCTGAGAAAATACAGAAAACACTGTTAAACCCCTCTTTTAACCATTTAAAATGAGACCTTTTTATTTCATCTGTTATTTGTCCACTGAGACAGCAGCTTAGTAAAATGAAAATAAAAGAATTATTTAGGATTTTCAACCAAGCTAATGTCTCCTTAAGTCCTTACCATTTTTTTCTAGCATGCAAAACAAATAATACTAACACGTTGGATTAAGAATGGCTTAAAATAAAATAATGTAACCTGTTGAATTGTCAATAAACTTTTTTTTTAAATATTGTAATTTAAAAGCTTCCTATCACCAAAAAACTTATTTCAGAAAATAGTATTTAAATGCAACTCATGCGTATTAACTGGAGTGAGTCACTGGAGAACATCATACAGAAATCATCCTCTGCCATAAATGGACAGGTCTTAATTCAAGTTAGTGTTTCTGTATCTGTGAGGGTTTAAGAAAAAAAGACTAAGTTTTGAAAGCTGATTAACTTGTAAAAATGCAGTCTAAAACAAAATTTTCTTTATTATCAAAGTAACATCATCGAAGTAAGGTGACAACTTTATTTTCTGATGAAATCTTCCCCTAAAGTTGAACGACAATCCACCCAACATGAGCAACAAACAGGTTTTTCATTGTTTTAACAACATCAGTTTTTATTTTTTAACTTGCAGTTATTGGTGTAGGACTAAGACTTAATCTTCTCGCAATAATGTAAAAATACACTCAGTTCTATTATAATATTAGCAAAATATAGCAACAAAAGAGGCAACAAGTTTTGGTTAGAAGCAAATCATTAGTCCGTACAGTGAAGAAGAATACAAGAAGATGACCAGGAGTCAACAGTCAATGGCCATTAAAAAAAAAACGTATGTAGTTGGCAAAGTAAGCAAACACAGCCTCTAAATGAGGAATTACTGCATGAAAGAATGGCTACAAACAATCCGACTTTACCAACAAACAAGACACCATCATCAGCATACAGGGATAACTTTGGTTTTAACATGACGAATGCTACTGAAACTAAATATTTGTCTCCAACAGGTTGGAAATAAACTTTAAAAGTTTGGCAACTAGAACACAGACAAATACCAACATTTGATCAACAAAAAACAAAAGCAAAACATTTATTTTGGTTTGATCCAAACTAGTGGTCTTTTAGCAGTTGCTTGTGATGCAAAGCAAGAAGGAAATGGACCTGAGACTGATAAGACAAGAGATCCCGATGTTAAACCTGCTGCTTGCATGTTCAATTGAAACTGAATATTTCCCCAAAGAACAAATTTTTATTCAACATTTAGCTATCATGTTTCAAGGTTTTATTATATAATATATATAATTAATGGAAATATATTTACAAACATGACAAAATCCAAATCCCTTTGAGAAATTAGTTAGCGTTCAAAATATTAAAGAGCATATATTTGATATTTGGTGCCTCGGTACTGGAAATGGCAAATATGATGGTCAATGCTAAAATATTTTCTTTGCTTATGCAAAAAGACAAAAAAAAAGTGCAATGAGAAATGAATGTGTTTCATTGGGTTGGGGTGCTGAGAAGAGAATTATAGCAGTACTTATCGACTCTGAAGTTGTTTTCCAGCAGTGGTGTTAAGGCACTTTTAGTCTCTGAGTTTCTGACTGCAGTGGCTGCAGATTCTTGAAGTTCAAAGAGAGGCTTAGTGCTCCACAAAGGATCAGACGGATTTACTTCCCAACACACTGAGACAGAGAGGAAACCAGAAGGGGTGTCTGCTGTAAGTTTGTGTGTTGTGTCCGTAAATATATGTATGGTTTAAAAAGATAATTACCGAAACTGTGAATGTAATTTTAGAATAAGCTTTCGTGCAGTTCAACAACCAATTCTGAGACCTTTCTTTGGCCTTCACAAACAAGAGTTGACCCCATAAATTCCATTCAATATCCAAAACAAACTACTTTTCCACTAAGTCCCCTGCTTCCTTTGCAAACATTCACCCATTTTCCAGACCTTTCCAGAAGCAAGATATCCAACAGAAACATTCAAAATTAAATTCCAGTCGGATATGAATTAATTATGCACCCATAAACACAAGTCTCACAGCCGTCCAACCTGTTTTCACTCGATGTCTGCAACTTTGGTACACTTTGAGTCTTGATTGATGCTTTTTGTATCAACTCTCCTCCAGCCAGGAGGGGCCGTCCACGCTGGCATTGTTGAGGTGTTTGGCAGCTTGAAGCATGTTCTGCTCCAGGAAACCATGACATGACAAACAGTGAGCAGCAACAGCGCCATGGAACAGCCATAACTGATGATGGAGGACTTTCACCTGCAGAGAGAATATTAAGTTTACTAACTTGTTTCTAAATTTACAGCTTTGATGATCCTTATACATAGATGAAGATTAATTATGTGACATCAGTTGTTGGTTCTTAAAACTTTCTCCTTTCTCACCCTGTTCTCCTCCAGAAGCTTCATTTTGACGGACAGGTCATCTCGGACTTTCTGATATTTCTCTCTTTGGCCCTGGAAGTTTTTCTGGGCCCCCTCTAGTTTAGGCAGGGTGGTGGGATCTCGAGGTCCTAAGTTCAGCTCCTCCAGGTCGACTCGGTACGCATCGTACTCGATCCTGGAAGACAGGGTAAAAGTCATCCACATCTTCGATGGCTTCACATTTTAAAACCTGAGATCTCCCTTTTGGGTCATTTTGAAGACCTGAGACCAGAGAGATATTCTTTTCTTTTCATCCTGGAAGGGATATTTTTTCGTTTTTTTCAGGTGAGCATGAAACTTTTTTCCATTTAATGTGCCATTTTCATTTATTCTTTACCAGTAACACATACACTGATATTTATACATCTCAACAAATCTCATGAATTTCATTATGGGAACGCCATTAAAAAACAATAAAAACTAGGTTCATGGGGTTAACAAATATTTTCCCCTGAGCCAGTCAAGTATTTGAATATCAGTCCTTTTTCTGCAATAATTCCTTGGAAGAAGAAAATATTGCAAGACAGTTCACAAAACTAGCAGCTGTTTGCATGGCTGCTAAAAAGAGGCTTAATAAATATCACAAAGTTGTAGACTGCTGGAAGTTGGAAAACCACCTTATTTACAGTGCAACTCAGGGAGGGAAAAAATAACAAAAAAACAAACTAATTAATTATATAAATTATTTAGATTGAATAAATAAATAAGTATGAGGTCCATGATCCTGTAGATGTGCAAATGAATAGTTCACAGAGTTATTTGTGCTCTTGAACAGTGTAATTAGGAGCAAATGAAGGATGGAGGAGCAAAGAGGAAGTGTGTTCCACCCACCTGGCTGCCTCATACTGTTTGGCATTGATCATGGTGTCCTCAATGGTTTTGTTCACCAGAGTGTTCATGTCGGATGTGAAGGAGTTGATGGCGGCCGTCAGGGTCTCGCCGCTCTTTGACAGGAACCTCTGAGCCTCTGCATTCAGACTGAACTCCACCTGATGTCAGTATTACATCATTGGGGCAGAAAAATCAAGTCCATGCATTTGTTACTTCAAGACTGGTCTATTGCATTTGCATATTATTAGGCTGTCTAATAACTTGAAAAGTGCAGCAGCCAGAGTTCTGAGGAGAACTAGCAGCAGAGATCATGTTTATCTAATTTTAGCTTCTCCTTTTGTTGCTTCCTTCCAAGCTCTATTGGATCTTACATTAGCATCATGTAACCTTTGGGCTACAAAAATATGTGTTTCTGACTGGTTTTGATGGCACGGTGACATTTATTAATTTGTTGCCCTGCAGCGTCCTGAGGATGAGAAACCACTTCACAACTTTGAATTCCAGCCATGAACATCCTGTTATAGCCAAGCTTCACTTTGGCAGTGGTAGCCTTGTGGTTACAGAGGTGGGCTTGGGTCTGGAGAACCTGGGTTCAAGTCCCCAGGCTGGCAACTAAGGTAAAGGCCCCTGAGCAAGGCTGGAATCTAGCCTGGCAACCCTCTGATCCTATCAACTAAAATGGGTTAAATGGAGAGAAAGAATTTCCAAGGTGGGATTAATAAAGAAAAATAAATAAATAAAAAATAAATAAATTTTGCATTCTAGCAACTGGATATCCATGTCGCATCCCACCTCCTCTCTGAGCGCTCTCTAGTCAGTAAAAAAGTCAGTCTGATGTTGACTCTTGTCATATTTCTTGCTCTGTTCCTATTTCTTTTCCTGTCTGGACTGGGAACTGTGGCCTGTGATGTAAAAGTGTCTTTAGATGACTTTGTCATGAATTTATCTATACAAATAAATTTAAATTGAACTGAATGACTTCATCAGAGCATCTTGTGGAAGCAGAGCAGTAGCTTCTCACCACTACAGATAAATGACATTTTCTAGACTTACGTAGAGCGTCGGCGTCTTCACGCTGAGCTCGGTAAAAGCGTCCCCCAGAGTCTTCTGGGTGACGGCGAACTGAGCGAGCTGATTGGACAGCGTCTGAGCCAGCTTGGTCATGTGATCGTAGCGCTGTCGGTCGTCTTTGAGCAGGTCGAGGCGTGGCTCCAGGTCCAGATCCAC
This sequence comes from Melanotaenia boesemani, assembly GCF_017639745.1. NCBI lineage: Eukaryota > Metazoa > Chordata > Actinopteri > Atheriniformes > Melanotaeniidae > Melanotaenia > Melanotaenia boesemani. The sequence goes on from NC_055686.1 coordinate 9,164,524, forward strand.
TGTACGGGATCCACGGCCAAGCTTTTCAGACAGAGCCTGCCTGGTGCACTGCGTGGGGGGGAGGGGGACATTACTGCTAATCAGACTGGTAATTACTGATCATACATCTGTAATCTGAACAGAAACAAACTGGTCCGTCCCCACTCACTTTATATTTGGTGATGCTCCACTTGCGGACTCTCTGCAGCTTCTCGCTAGCCGGGTTCTTGTTGTTGCCTTGAATGACCACAGGTCCACTCTGTGGTGTCACTGGGAGCTCTGGGGGTCAGAGGTCAGTGCTAGTATGAATTAAGACACCAATCCCTTTATTTTTAATCCCAAAACTTCTATCTGAGCCATCTCTGTGATACTGTTACCTCCTTTCTTTTTACTGATGACACAGTTTCAAACCCATGTAACAGAGCTGTTCTCTTTAACTTCTAGTAACCCTTTTCAATCATCCACGATGCTGCAAATCCCTCCTGACATTTATCTCCTCTCACTCCACCCCGCCTGCACTCACTTCTTCACCTTTTTGAACTCCTCTCCTGCATCCTCATCATACATCTGCCCTCCTCCCTCCATCTGGAAAATACTCACAAGCTGGTTTTACATTGAAATGTTTGCCAAAACTCAACTGGATTTTCTGGAAAATGTTTACATTCAGATATTTAATACTGACGTGTGAGGGTTAAATAAATCTGAACCTTCTCACTAACAAATATTTTTGTTGTGGTTCAAGTAGGAAATTGTTCAGGGTTCCACTTAATGTCATAAAATGTTGAGGTAAAACTGGAGGATCAATCTGAATGAGAAAATCATTCATACAGTGACAGCTCCGAGATCCACTTTTTTGTTAAATCTTCACAGTAAATGTGCTTCAAGTTCAGCCTCTAATTCATCACTGCTTTACCTTCACTGTCCTCCGTTTCCATGGAGACCTCTGACATAGGCTCAGCTGGACAATCAGCAACCTCGTTGTCACTCTGGTTGGAGTCGCTGTTTGTTTCCTGTAAAGAGCAGCATTGTGGGTAAAGAAATATTAGCCTCTGTCAGACGGTGTGTTCATGTCAAAGTCAATCCAAGTGGCTTAATGAGCTTGAACTTTCAAGACAAGAATTAATAGCCATCAGCTTTAGTTTTTTTTTTTATGTTTTTTTCTTGCTTTTTTAAGGATAGTGTACAAATGTACAAATACAAAAGAAAACAACCCACCACCCAGCCCCAAAAGTTATTATAATATATATAATATATACATTATTTTTAAAAAGAGAAGAAACAGAGAGAAAGAAGGATATGCACACAAGGACCATGTGGTTAAATAAAATAACAACAAGGATCCCTTTAATAAATAATAATAAGAAGAAATTGCTATGAAAAAAAAAATAAATAGAAAAAAAACAAGATTTTTTTTTATCTCAGTTCTGTGTTTTTACTTAAATTAAACTAATCAAAAGGCCTTAAAAACACAGGTATATACATTAAAAAAAAACAACAAAAAAAAACAATGTAGATAAAAAAAAAGACGAATTCTCCTTTTCTTTGTAAAAGCTAAAATTTCCAGTAGTTCTTGAAAGCAGCATTAACCTCATCAGCACCCAAGAGTAAAAAGGTCAGAAGTCACAGCGACAACATGCTGGACCGCCGTGGGAACCGGAGCTTACAGTGGCCAACCAATTACCAGATCAAAAGGTTGTGAGGTTGCCATGGAGACAATGTCTCCATGCTGTGATTGGTGGGAAGCAAAAGAGGTCAGAGTTCTCCGAAACAATCAGGAGAGGAAATAGTCTGACAGATATGAGATGTAACGACACACACAAGTGTACTTGCATCTTTGTGAGGACCGTCAAGCAATCCCTCACACCGTATTCCGACCCAGACCCTAAAACCAGGTCCGAACCCTCAAACAGCCCTCTGCTACAACAGGAAAGTCCACACTCCCAAAGCTTAAAACTCCCACGTCTCCTCACGGTGGTCGACACACAAACTCACACCTGAGGAGGAGTGAATGGAAAGGACACCGAAGGAAGCCGGCTGATGTGTAACGTCCCGGTGAAGAGACAGAGAAGCACATACTGACGTAAAGCAAGCCTCGCAGCATCCACGTTTGACATTTCCAAAGGTTAGAGAGGCTGGAGTGTGACGTCCCTGATCCCTACAATGAGCCCTAAGAGAAAATCTACGAAAAAGACTGGATTTATTCTACATTTGTGGCTCATTTTTTTCACTGTAGATAATAACATTGTTTCGACAATTAGATTTGTATTTCATCATCAATTTAAGATGCTTGCTTAGATTTATAACAATAAGAAAACAAAACAAAAAGAAAAAATACAATAAAATAAAGTAAAAACAAAAAAGATACAACAAAAATCAGATAACACGAAATAAAATAAATTTTAAATAAAATAAAAAATAAAAAGGCATCAATGAGCAAATCCTACTGTTTAGACCAGCAGCTGAACTTGACATCATTTGAATACTTTATTTTAGTGGAAACTGTTCAATCCGATGCCTCACTGCTTCCACCATCTGTTCATTTAGCAGCAAGACACGAGCTCACGCTTGTTTTAATGCTGGGCCAGAACTTTCACAGTGTTTTGGGAAAAAAAAATAGATGTAGTTTTTCTGGATGAGAAGAAAATGATGCCTTAATGTACCCATTTTAGTTTGAACATTTAAGAAAAGATCATGACTTGTGAGGAAAAATAAATATACACTCACCAGCCACTTAATTAGATCCATCTGTTCAATGCTTATTAACATAAAGAAATCATGTAGTCACGTAGACATGGTGGCGGCTTAATGCAGTCCAAATTGAGCATCAAAACGAGGAAGATTTAAGTGACTGAACGTTGCATGGTTGTAACTGGTCTGAGTTAGGGATGGAAGTATCGATACTCTGGAGCACATACTTTGCCAGTATTTGATATTTGCTAGTCAAAATACTACATTCAATACTTTTTTAAAATATTGTGATACCACTGTTCTGATAGAAAACATGCAATTTGTTTTAATTTCTAAGAGTTCCAGGTAATAAAATTACATTGTAAAAACAACTCCAGCATTTTCCTTCCATGTCACATGATGATGGTCGCCTATCGGATGATGATGATGATGCTGTTTAATATTTTACTAGTCTAATGCAGGTCCTTGAGCACTATGTTTTATTTTTTTTATTTAAGAAAGTTAATTAGGTTTTGTTATTATTTTTATCAGAATTTTAAAGGATTTCTTTTTCTTGTTTTTTTATTTAATCTACATATTGACATATTTTATTATTTTATTTCTTTTAATCGTGTATGTTGATGAGTTTTAAACATTGCCCTTGCAATAACAATATCAATGCACTCTGTACAATCATGATTTTCCTTTAAGGGACAAAAAGTATCTGTATTGATGAAAAAGTAGCATAAATTAAAGGCATCATATCAAAAGAAAAAGAAAAAATTATGGTATTATCCATCTTTAGGGTGACTGACTTTGGCCCCCTTAGTCCCAACGTGGCCTGGTTTAACCTCCACAGCCTTCCTGAGTATTGTTGCTGACCATGTCCATCCCTTTATGACCACAGTGTAGCATCTTCTGATGCTACTTCCTGCAGAATAATGCACCATGTCACAAAGCTCAGTGCAGCAGCTGTGTGATGTCATCATGTCAATATGGAGAAAAATCTCTGAGGCATGTTTCCAACACCATGTTGAATCTTTCACACCAAGAATGGAGGCAGTTCTGAAGGTAAAGGCGGTCCAACCCGGTACCAGCATTCCCTCTTTTTCACACAGGTGCGTCACATTCCTCCACTCATAACCAACCACAACAATAACCATCGTATCAAACACGTTTCATCCACTTACTGTCACCGTTCATCCCTCCATTCTGCTTGTGTTGGTGTGTATGTTGCTGATAACATTGTAGGAGCTGCTCCTTCTCTTATGTGACCAGTTGTAAGGCACGTGGTATATGTGTAGGGAACTAACAAAATCAAGCACATGCACGTTTCAGGTCATAGCGAGGAGCTTCGGTTAAAGTTTATTTAAGACATCAGGGTGATTGTTGGTGGTAGATGTTAATATATTTCAATTCTAAATAATAATTTGCTTAAGTTTTTGAGTGATAGTGTTGAAAGGAACCTAGTGAGTAAAGGTGATGATGCTGATCTTCATAACAGGCTGCTGCAGTGCTCCTTTAAAGCCAGAAACTGTAACCTTTGAGAGGAGCCACAGAAGTTAAGAGACATCAGAGATGGTAAGCAGATGAAGGTTTTCATGGTGTCTCACCTTCTGAGGAAACTCCTCTTCTGTACTGGTGGATGTTACACTAACATCTCCCTGCTCCGTTTCCTCCATCTTCCTCCTTCTCGTCTGTACAGAAAAGAAAACAATCAGTTCACTCTGAAAACAAAAGCTTTAAGGGATCTTATTTCCATCAAGACTGTTTTAATGGATGTAAAAAGTACTGCCTGAGACAAATCTGCAAGATTACGACAACACTTCTTTTCATTTCAATCTGGCTTTTTTTCCTGACTGTACACTCCTGTTGCTGCCATCTATCGCCCTCTAGTGGCTGCTAACACGCATAGCATTAGTGCTCCAATCCCACAAATTGCTTCATTCATTTAGAAAGAAACTAAACTTACAACTTTAAATACACCTTGCCACCTGGAAAACACCATTCATACCATTTACAAACTGACACTGTGACAACTATAATGATGGAGGCAGAAGGTGGAATTATAACTAACCATAAACACAGCCATGTTTATAGTAATTGAAGCCTGAGTCACTGGCAGACAACAAACCCTGGTGTTTTGTTGCATTACAAAATGCTTTTATGGATGTGATGGTGCTGTAATTCATGTCTGTGGCTATAAAGTTAGGTGCAAAGTGCATTTGCATCATCTAGCACCTAGCACTACATGACAGCACCTGGGTCCAACTGGACTCAAAAGCGGTCTGACTATCACTTAATTATGACGTCCCATCTTGTTTGAATTCATGCTTGTGTTGTTCTTCCTCTCAAATGTAAGTCGCTTTGGATAAAAGCGTCTGCTAAATGACTGTAGAATAGAATAGAATAGAATAGAATCTAATTTATTCAAAGGACAATAAAACTGAAAAAGGTGACCTTAGGCCTTCTATAGTCCCAACCCAGAAAACACCCATATCAACTATCCAGACATTAAATCTACAAGTTATTATGTAACCATGTGATAAAATGCCTCAGTTATGTTTATATTAATTTTAAAAATCATCCACATCACAACAAAATTACTATCATTTACTATAAAATGGACTTACCTGTACTTCTGCTTAGGAAAAAACAGATGTATGTGACTTCCTTACAAAACTAGGTCAGTAAACTCAGCATTGCTGTGGGGTGTTTGCTCTAGCTGCAATATGTTTTTTTTTTAATGATTTTTTATGATATGAAGTAAAAACATTCGAGGATATGCGTATAAACATTCTAGTATGAAATAAAACTAAATAAAAAAGCTGTAATTAATATATATATGCATCTTTAAATAATTCAAATAAATGTATATTGACGACTAAATCTAATTATTAAAACTTTTTTTGGTGTTAAAAGGTTGTACTATTTTTAGTACATGTGTGCAGATATAATAAGTTTGGAAGTGAAGACAACTTGTGTGACCATACCTGTAAGGTTTTATGGGTGTGTTTCATACATCAGGTTTTGCATTGAAGTCATTGAAATACCTATCCAACTACTTTGACACATGAAAATGGAGTTTCTATGTTTGTAAACCCCCCGTTTTTACCATTAAATGCTAATTAAACGTTGTCAGGGTGGATTTAGATGGCGTTAAAGAAGTTTAAACGGCTAAAAACAAACAGGAAAACAGCGAGCAGTAACCACAGTTCAGTTACCTTCACCGCTGTCAAACTAACTCCTCCTTTTCTCCTCTTTCTTCTTCTTTCACTTCTTCTTCCGCTTTTCTTCTTGCCGTCAACTCCTCATGTTTGGAAGTTAAACTTTGAATCAGACACTGATTAAAAAGTTGCCATGAAAACAAAGTAAGAAAAAGTCAAACACACCCGGAAGTGTTTTCCCCCCTCTTCTTCCCCAACAGGGTTTGTTCGGTAGGTACTCCTTTGCGTACCGCAAGGGCGGTGATATTCACGGTGAGGAGCTCACAGTCTAGAAAAACTTTCCTTTAGTAATTTACAAAACCGATTTAAGTTATTAGATTGATCAAAGAGAAAAAGTAATAGATGGCAAAACAAATTTAAAACAAACAACAACAAATAAATAACAAAGGATTAAGATATCACTATGGAGCTTGTGACAGAGTTTCTATGGTTTCAAGCAGTTCAAAAACCAAAAACAAAACAGAACAACCCGAGGGCTGGAAATTTATGTAACTGAACTTCTATCACTTATTTGCACCACAGGCTATAAAACATGTCTGTACAAGGAATGGCTGGTCACAAAGTGTCTATTTTACCCCTTATTTTGATCTTAGAAAGTTGGAAAAAGGCTAAAATTATACTAGACTTACCTTGATGGACAAAGTGATGATGATTAGACGCATTAAAACCACATTTTCATATTACGGCTTTATTTAATTTAGCTTTGTATGTCACAGAAATTGTATCATAATTTTGGTAGAATAAACATAGACAAACAATTGGTCGTAAAGAAATTAGTACTTTGTTCATACTAATGTTTCTGCAGTCAAATCCAGTGCAACTTTATTATTATTATTATAATTACAATTACAAGTTATAACTGTCCAAACCAAGTCAATATACTTAAATGCATGTTTGAAAACAAAGTGTTAACCAAGAGGCTGTACATCTAAAATGAAAACAAAACGGAAAACAGATGCAGATTTTATTTATTCAAACTTATATTTCTTAGTTAAATGAAACCACCTAAGAGTGGATGCATTGTTTCAGACCACTAAAGGTCACTGGGATGCTGTCTATAGAAAATACCTGCTATTCTTCTATTTTTTTTTTCCAATACATGATCCAGTTGCACCAGTTTAAATCTTGCAAAAACATACACAATACCACTTAAAACTACAAATACCTTAGTAGTATACTTTTCATTTCTTTGCTATGCATAGTAGATTAGATGTTTGTAGCATAAATTCTACTAAAACTAATTAGAAACACCTAATAATAATAATTTAGATTTCAACACAATTTAAAACCACGTCTTTGTGTCTTTTCAGTCATAGAAGTGAGATATGGGTGGCATAAAAGACCATCAGGGTTTCTTCTAAACATAAGGTAGCTTCCTGTTAAACCGGAGGGTTGCTTACCAAAACTTCAACCTCCTGACTAAGTTAGAGGAAACAGTAGAAGGTGTTGCATTGCTTCTGCTGACTTTTAAGTGTTATGTATACTACTTTAACACTTATGGCTTTATATTGAGGCCATGCAGATTTATGTGATTAATGATTCTTTATCATCTTTGATGGTAAATGATTGCTATTATAAACAATGTATGCGACTAAGGCAACAATGACTGAATTTTAGATAAAATTAATTTTAGCACAAAGACAGAAACAGGCGTATAAGTGACCTATATGTGCCCTTAGACGCTTACATTTAATACCTCACACCCCCACACTTCCTGTTTATTCACTTCAAGGAGCACAGAAACAATGACCAGCAACCCACAGGCACCAATGTGTTAAACCTGCCATAAAACATAGAAAAGCCGAAGTTCTATTCTGGTTCAAAGGAAAGACACATTATGTCAGAGCTGTCAATTCGTTATTGATAACATTTATTCATGTTTTTTCTTAATTGCAAACAGGTACAAAGAGATTGACACCAAAAGATAGAAAATATAGTTCCTAGTCTGTGGGCCAATGGTTAACGAGCATGTTGAGCATCATCATATCTATGTAATTATCTGCATGAGGACTTCATTGCTTGTATGTCTCGTCTGAATGTCCTGGTCTGCAAACAGCAAAACAAATACAACAAAAGTTAACAACAGACAATTTTAAAGTAGCATTTTGCTTAAATAATAGAATAATCTCAGAAACAGTAGAATAATCTATTTCTATATAAGATAAAGTACCTGCTTCCTTTTGACACCAATGGCTGAAACCAACTCATTTCATGAAATATAGCTGCTGTTTAATAATAGCATTAAAATACCTGTGCACCACCCACTTTGTTTCTATATCATTGCATTTCTGGCACATTTTGACAGAAACTGCTTTTAGTGTCTCAAATGGCCAGTCAGGACCTATTTTGCTGAGCGGATGCCCATTTTATTCTTGAGCTTGACTGCCAAGGACCACTAAATGTATGAGTTCTTTGAACAATTCAGTGCTGGAAGATTTGATTTATCTGAGAAAATAAACATAAACTAAGATGATATCAGTAGTAATTATAGTGTAGTAACATCACCTCTTTTCTCCCTCTTCCTGTCTTTATAAATAAGTCCCAGAAGAACCGTGGAAATCAAGTAAGGAGCTCCAACCACTAAGTGTCGGACAAGTGTTGAGACAGACACTTGTGGCATTGGAGGATCCTCACCTGCAGGTGGCACTATAAGAAGAAAGAAACTTATCATTAATTATGAGCAATTTAAAATTAGAAGATATATCTTCAAACTGTTGCTGTTCATTGTAGTGATATGGATGCAGTATTAGTGCAGAAAGAGCCAGATGTCTTAAAGCAGCAGAAAGGAAGGTGGGGGGAGTTCACATTTAGTTGCATTCCAAGATTTGATGTAATCCTTTAGCTTCCTCAGCTAGGCAATCATATTTTATGCATAGACTTATACTGTATTACTGTAAACTTGATTACTGCGGATTATATATTTTTTTTAATTGTATTGAATTAGAATGTGTCTTTGCGAAGGAGATGCAGTAGGAGCTCAGTTTCATGTACTCCAACTTTTACATACACTCTGATGCCATTTATTTAGAGATTAGGGATCCTCTTTAGTTAGTTAATGCACTGATTTAGTTCAGTTTTCAGTATATGTTTTAGTTTGCTTCTATTCTCTCTCTCTGAGGTGATTTTAGAGATCAGCACAATCATGAAGCCTGCCCATGAGTGTTGCTGACAAAGGCCTAGTGTGCTGAATTAATAGTTGGTTATTAGAAGTAGTTAAGTTTCGGTTGTTCTTAATTAGTATTAGTTGTTTTGGGGGTTTTGTAAATGGTTATGGTGGGATGTAATTTTGTATTTTATGATGTTGTGTTTAGAACTAGTTTGTATTGAATGTTTATAATGGTCACAGTTGTAAATACACTCATGTGTTTGGTACTGAATGGTACTCTTTATATGTACTTGGTAAGGGATGTGAGGAATATGTAAATGTCACAAGAAAAGTGAGTAAAAAACAGAACTTTGCTAATACTGGAGTTTTTTTTTCCTTTTGGTTGTGCACTTCAGTGGACATCACCATTCTGCGTTCCATAAGGTTAAACCCTAAAGTCTTTATAAGTGACTTGAAATGACTTTGTTGTGAATTGCCGTTATACTAACAAAGCTGTATTTAACCAAATTCAAACTAACAACTATTCATTCAAAATTCAGTAATTCCCCAGCTTTTAAAATAGTTACAATAGTTGGTTCCAGAGTCCTGCAGGTTTTAGATGTTTTCTTGCGGCAATGCACCTGGTTCCAAGGAAGTAAATCTCCAAATGTTTCTTGTTCAGTTTGTTTCTTAATGACTCATTCATTTGAGTCAGTTGTGATGCAGCAGGGAAACATATAAAACCTGCAGGACACTGGCCCAAGAGGGTCCGGAGTTGGAGATCCCTGCTGTAGAGTGTGAGCTCTACATAAGCTTCTACACGGGTAGCATTTAAAAACCTCTTCACCTTTGACAGTCAGCCAGCTCTCTGGTGAGTCTCCTGATCCTGAGATGTTACACTTGTAGAGTCCTTGATCAGATCTGGAAACACTGAGGAGGGTCATGTTTCCTGTAGAACTGCTGTTGATGAGCTTGCCATCTTTGTAGAAATTTACTGGGAGGTTGCATTTGGATGCTTCAGCTTTGCATGCGCAGCTCAGAGTCAGATTGACTCCTTCCGTCACGGGATGGACTGGACTCTTCAGGATCACAAGACCATCTGAACAATGGGAAGACACATAAGAAAGCACATCAAATGACACTGTTTTAGATGGTTCATTCACTGATTTGGCCATTTATATCCGTTTAGATGAGGCAGCATTGGGATAAGAACTAATCAGGTTTCCATTGCAATTTTTTTAAGTAAAGAAACTTTACAAGAGGATTTATATGTTTCCTTGGGGAGGTTTTGCCTGTTTTGAGGAGAAGTTGCACCCAGTTTCAGTTTTCTTACCATTTAGCCTCTATCCTTTTCTTTTTTTTTTTTTTTTTTTGCAGAGGAAAGGTGCTCCAACTTTTAGCGGAATCAAGGAGTAGTCGTCTTTCAGCCATGGAAAATATCCATATTACCCTCTGGAGAGACTACGCAACCAGGTTAATTCTCTTAAAACCAGCCAATGGAGATATGTCTGATTGCTTTTTTTGGCTATCAAAGCCCTGCTATTAGATTTGGTATCTTTTAAGTGACTTATAATTGTGCTGAATGACTCTTGTAACAACAAACCTGAACTCATATGGGCCAACAGCTGTGGGGTGAGGTTCATGTTTTAGCTATAACCAACCACTAGAGGGCGACCATGACCATTTCACTGATCAAAACCAGAAGAATACGAGGATGTTTACAGTGGTTTAGGTAGTAATGATACAGAATATCTTTGATTATGTTTCAAATTAATTGAGAATCCACTTAGCGTTGTCTGAAATGAACCATTACCACTTTGGTTTAAATATGTCGCCAATCCTACCAGTGACAGTGATGTTGATATCATTGCTGGTTGCTCCAAGTTCAGTTTCACACCAGTATACTCCACTGTCTGAAGTGGGAAACGCAGCGCTGACGAAGTAGGGGGGCTGCCTTGAACACACCTGCAGGACAACCGTGGGTTACACTCTCATTCCAGTATCAGCTGTGACAAGAGCAAAGACTTAAGCTTAATATGAACAAGCAAACCTCTTCCTCCTCCATCTTCATCATTACTTTCCATCCAGCCACTTCCTTCTTCCCCTCCTTATCCTCACAGCTCACAGAGAAATGCTCATATTTAAAGAATTGCAGTCTTTCAGGAAAAACTGTCACAGAGACTAAAGAGAGGTAAAGAAATGGAAAATATGAAACACAAGTAATGCTCTACCTTGACAAATAATTTTGTAAATAATGATGCAGTGTCCTCTACTGAATTTAAAAATCTAATAATCTTACCTGTTGTTTCGTCAGAATCCACAAATTCAATCACTAAATCAGACAAAATGAAACACAAAGCAAATCATCTTTTATTGAAATGAACAAACCAGATTTGTGTATGCTGAGTCGGATATAAGGTTACCATTCCCAGTTTTTGCATGTGGAAATGGCAAAAAATGTGCACTGACCCACCCTGCCGCAACCCACACACGTTGGTGGAAACAGGGCTTTAGATCTCAGTGCTGCTTTTGACACAGCTGACCAGGACATCCTATTAGATTGATTGCAAAATTGGGTGGGAATCTCTCGTCCAGTTCTGAAGGGTTAGTCAGTTAGTAATTATAGATCTGTTCAAACAAAGATTACCTGTGGAGTTCCCCAAGGCTCCATCTTGGGCCCCCTATTGTTCAGCATCTACATGCTCTTACTAGCTAAGATCATGGAGACAAGCTAATTATTTCATCATAATTATGCTGATGACACTCTGCTCTATATTATTGCCTATCCAGGATGCTCTGGTCTCATATAAAGTTTAAGTGTGTGTCTCAGTCAAATCAATACGTGGATGTGTTGCTGAAATTGAAATCACTGATCAAGCCAGAAATCTTGGTGTCATTTTGGACTTTGAGCTCAATTTTAACAGCCATATTAAATCAGTAACCACATCGACCTTTTACCATACAATAATATATCTAGAATAAACATGATTTGGAAAAACTTGTTAATGCATGTTTTTAGTAGTCCTGACTACTGTAGTGGAGTTTTCTCAAAAAATAAAAAAAATAATTAAAAAAAAATCACTATAACAGCTGCAACTAATCCAGAAAGCTGCTGCTTGTGTCCTCACAAATAGAATAGAACTTTATTTGTCATTGCAACAAAAAGTGCAACAAAATTAAAAAGACCAGAAAAAGAGAAAATATCACTTCAGTTCTCACATCTTTACACTGGCTTCCTGTGTGCCAAATAAGTGATTTTGCTGCAGATGTAAAAGGCTCTGAATGATTCTGGTCCAAAATACATTTTTGATCTACTGATGGCATATGAGTCATCAAGACTTATGAGACCATCTGCTGTACAGAAATGTGCTGTACAAATAAACCTGCTTTGCCTCTGGGAAAGGATATAAATCCCTCTGAGGCAGATCCACCAGACTGGCCTACAGCCTCTATCCTCAGGCAGTGAGGCTTAATGATTTGTCCTTCCTCTTTCTGCCCCAACCAATCATAACACACACCACATTCCTCCATTTCAACTGTGAAAAAAAATTGCATTGCAGCAGTTTCTGAACAGCGCTGCACTTTTCTTTAGCATATTAAGTGAGTGTTTGATATCTGCCCATATTGCTTATACTAATATCTGCTTACAGCAGTACTACAGAGTGTAAACTTTTTTCACTTTCAATAACTTTATGCCAGTTTTAAGATGTTCAAACGATATATCGCTGTTATTTATAACTGCATTGTTGTGACAATGACAGCAAAAAGTTAAACCGAATTGAATTGGTGAAGGTTGTATTTCCACTTCACTCAGACTTTACAATAACATGCACTGCATTCAAGACCCCATCTTTATTTGGGACACCAACACAAAACCACATTCTGCATACACTACAATGACATGTCTGAGGAAGAAGATGGTAGGAGTACCAGGCTAGCCTGCCTGTAGTCCTGACTTGTCCCTAACAGAGAATGCTGGAGATAAAACAACTACTGAAGTCTTTCTTTGCTTGGTTTCCTCAATGCTATAACATCTTTGAAGTGTTTTGAGAGGGAATGGAGACATTACAAAGAGATAAAAGATATTTTGTCCCAGAATTAGGAATGTCTTACAGTTACAAAGTGACCCAGTCACACACCATTTAACACAATATTTAAAATTCTTCAAAACATCAAAAAGGAAGTAACTTACTGAGAAGAAGACAAAGAGCTGTCACCTTCATTCCGACCTGCTGCAAACTAAGCAGAATGAAAGAGAAAGGAAGGAAACAAGAAAAAAAAAGAGAGAAAGAGGTGGTGGACAGAAAAGAAGAAAGAAAAAGAAAAGAAAAGAAAGATGAAAGAAAAACATGACAGTTTAATCTTAAAACTAAGTCTAAATTAACAATCTAAAGTGGAATAATAATACATCAAAATGCTAAAAATGAGTTACATTAGGCCCTTTACAGTTCATGTTTAGCTTATTTTTGCTGTCCGGTTTTAAAAACAGAGCCCAAAAACATCACGAGGGGTTACAAACAGTATAGTTAAACATTTAATTTATTAATATCAGGTCTTTTTAAATTAAATGGAACAAACCATTTTTAAATCTCGATTTTACATTTAACGTTTTATGTTCTGCTATCTCGCGACATCTTGTGGTTGCACATAGGAACCGTAACCTTGACTACACACATCTCTCGCGATATTTCAGATTTTACACTATGATCTCCAGTCCAAACAAACAGCGGGTGAAAAAGTCATGAGGCTTAAAACCTGTTTTTCCCCCGGTAAGAGATGCGTATAAACCTCGTATTATGTTAAAAATTTATATTTACATTTAAGTTACGTTTAAGATTATTTTAGAAGCATGTTTTAACCAAGTCACGCTAACTTTTAACTCAGTATTCAACTGTAATATGACGGGATGGCTAAAAGGTTATGTAAATAGGTCAAGGTACAGCTGATATTCGGCTTTAAATGGCAATATGCACTTTTTGCTTTACAGCGTCTTGGTGTGTTGTTGGTGTGCTAGTTTTACTTCATGTTCACTGATTCATGTTGAGTCAGATGAGAGCTGTATTTACACGTGTTGGCTTCTTAAATGGCTTCAGGAAATTGAAACAAATATTCCTTCTTTTCTCCCCGAAAACCTCCACACTTGATTGTGTTTTTACTTAGAACACTGAATGTGCTTGTGATAATGAAGAAATGAAGATGATGGGCTCGATAGAGAGTTGCTGACCTGTGATGTGGGAGGATGAAGATGAGGAGGGTGAAGCTAAGGGTAAACCGCAGCCAGCTGCTGTATCTGTCCAAAGAGAAAACATCAGAAAATTTCCAGAAAGAAGGAATGCTGCAGGTTGGACGAAAGGAGACAGGTATCAGATGTTGTAGTTTATTGTTTTGTTGTTTTCTGTTTGTCTCAAAAAGCTAATTTCTTTTATCTGATTTGTGCTTCTTCACCTCCTCCATCCTCCTTCCTCAGACCTAGAAATTCATCACAGCAGAATATTTTGAAGGATTTCTCATTCTCATTAGAGATAAAAGCAATGATGCTCTGATGTGTCCTGACTGGACATTTTTTCGTCATCTGCAACATCTTAAGGAAGGGTGACAATAATTCTGCTGTAGATTTAAAACAACGGCTCAGATCAAAGTTCCTCACTTCCTCTGCTGGTGGGAGGCTAGGACACGAGAAGAGGAGTCAGATGGAGGAAGTGAAAATGTACTAATCGGAAAATGAGATAAGGGAGTCTTGTTTTCCTTTTATCTTTTTTATTTTTATTTTTTGCTTTCTTTTCACATCTTTTTTTTTCCTAATCTTTACTGTATCTTTCATGTTTTCTTCGTTCCTGATCTTTCCTGTTCTTGTGTGCGTTTTTTTCTTTTTCTTTTTGGTTTTCTTCTCTGTTTCCATCTTCTGACTAACTCTGACTTCCTGGAATATCCGTGTGGTCAAAAACCAGAACAACTTTATGACTCACAATCTAAAAAGCCATGTTTATAACTGTGATAATGAGCCACCCCTTGTTTCTTTATATGTAGTCAGGAAAGCAATAAATAGCTGCAATAATTGATTGTGCAAACATTTATGGAAATGCAGTGTATATGTAAGGCAAAATTTGCTATTAGCACCTTATTCCTCAATTACAAGCTTTCTTTTAATTTCTGAAGTCTTGAGGAGCAGTTCTCCAGGTTTCTTGAAGGACTTTCAAAATCTCTTCTGTGGATGTTTCTGCCTTTTGTGCCGTTCTCTGTCCAGATGATCCCACTCGGCCTCAGTAATGTTTGGGCTCTGGGGAGGATTTATCCCTCCATCAGACCTGTTGCCACTGATTTTTAGTACATTCTTGTCTAATTTTGCCTACCTCTGCATTTTCTCCCTGCTTCCTTTCCTTAAAGCATCACTACATCACTCTGAGTGTTGTTGGTGTTAATTAAACTTTGTGTTTCAGCTCTTGCTGAGAGATTTTGTCGCCTGAGAGGAAACCTGCTGTTCATCTTAAAGAAACAGGTAAGCGACAGAAAGAAGATGGAGATGAAACAGAAGAAGTTTTATTTGTCTTTTTACCCTTTGAAATAAATGAAATGTTAACACAGGGAGGAGAACTGGAGGAGGTGTTGCTGTTGGAGAAATGTAACGTCATGAAGCTTTCAGGAGATGGCAGACGGCTGGCTGTCAGTACGTTACATAACGCACAAAAACTCATTTGCATGTTTTTGTATGAAATTTGAGTAAATGTACATAGGTGGTGTTATGTGTGTTTTTAGGCTTTGAGAGCGGCGACTCTACGGTCTTCCTGCAGTCCAGCAGCTCTGCAGAATCTGCATCTTGGCTCGTTGCTCTGAGAGACGCCAACACGGAGACGCTGAGGAGACGCATCACACACCTGCACACGCTCATTGACAGTCACTCACAAGAGCACACGAACACAACACGAGACAGCAGCCTGGAAAATGAAGGGAGTACAAGTGAGTGTTTTAACAATTTAGTCAATATTACTTAAGTCCAGTGAAGTGCTAACATGGCATGGTAGTTGTCATTTTAACTGGTGAATGTGACGTTTGTGATGCAGTTCAAAGCAATCGGTCGATGTGCTGCTGAAAAGCCTCCGAGCAAGCAGCAGAGGAGGTCATGGTAGGCAGCAGTGCATCGGCTTTGATCAGAAGACTTCCCACCCTGAATTCTGCAGGGTTCTGATCAAGGAGGACTCATGGTTTGAGATCCTACAGAGGCTATGGTGGCAGTTTTTAAGGAAATGGGGTACACATCACCAATCTTCCCAGCAAAATTGGACAGATTAGAAATAAAGCCTGAAATAAACAATCCCTATGTAAAAAAAAAAAAAAAAAAAAAAGAAAAAGCAGAGAAAGAAATCTGGAGCTGTGTGGCAGAATTTGGTCCTGGACACATGTTATTCATCAGCTTTTTTAATATAATGATATCTTTAGATCTGTTATCGAGACCCGCGTCTTCCACAAGGCTTTCAACCCAGCGTGAGATGTTGATTTGTATTGTTTTAACTTGTGTTTTTGCTTTGTATGTTTTTTTTAGGATATTTAGACATTTTATATACATATGTTTACATTTTATTTGCTTTATTATGTATTTTTTAAGGTTCAGCTCTTTGCTCAGATTTATTTTAACCATGTGATAAATGTTTTCTAAAACTCTCCAACACAGTAATGCTGATCATGTCACACATTTTGATGGATTTTTTTTCCCTTAATTTTGCAAAGTTTTTAGCATTATAGTAACAAGTGACCTCTGAGCGTCACATTGACACCCTTAAATAGCAGCTTATGATGAAGATGTTGGAAACCAGCATCTGTAGATGTATAAACATCTGGAAATACAGTGTTGATGTAATGTTGTTCTGTTGCCACAAGGTGGAGCCCAGTCAGCTGTTGAAGCTTCTCCTCTGCACCTAGCTGTCGGTATGTTGTTTTACACACACACACACACACACACACACCACAGACTTGCTGCTTTCATCTGTCATGATGGCTAAAATAAAAACACATGTTTATTGTCACTTTATCATGCTTTCTATCAGAGTGTCGAGGCCTGGTTGCCATGGCAGCCACAGTCCAGGTTCAAGTTTGTGTGACGAACGCCCACACAGGCAGGAAGTACTGCAGCACTCAGATAGTAAAGGTACACACACACACACATACTTTGACTTTTCAACATAAGCTGATAATGTGTTTGTCAGGTTTGTTTTGCTGCTGTTGTGAGGACCAGCTTCACTTTTCTGCACAGCAGGATGTTTGTTTATTTATTTAGGGCCAGCGTTTTCCTCTTATTTGACAGGAGGTGTGTGTGTGTTTTAGACATCAGAAGATGGTGAGTTTCTAACCTCGGTGTGTTTCCGTGGAGACAGTCCTACGAACCATCCGAACAGGATCGAAGTCACAGTTTACCGGCCAGAGGAGTCCATGACACACACCACGGTAAGTGTGTGTTTTACTGCATGTGTGTGAGTGTGTTATATGTCTGAAAAATGTGTGTTTAAGAGGATTAGTGTTGAGGATGTGCCCATGTGTCAGATCATCGGTGGCGGCGTTGCAACACTCTTGATTTCTCCCAGAGTTTGTTTAATCTCTGACACGCAGACGCACTCAGACATGGATGAAACAGTCACTGGAGGGAAAAGGCAGGTTTTAGATAAACGGATATTTCTGTGTCCAGCTTTTTGCTCTCCTAGCTTTCTGCCAAACTCCACTATGCAGCTGCTTCACTAATCTCCATATTTCCCATGATGCACATGGGCGTTGTGTTTTTAATCCCTCTGGGATGATGAAAGAGGAGAGATGGAGGGAGCAGAGACTTGCCCAGCCGGAGTGTGTTAGTCTTTTTGGCAGACGGAGACCAAAACGGGACCCTGAGTGTGTTTTATGCTCGATCGGATCGTTTTGTCCGGACTCGTTTCCTTCCTGGATTAACGGACGGCTCTTCTGCATTTTATTTTGTTTATTTATTTTTCCAAATCTTTGCTAAATGTTTCTTCTTGTAAATGTATGATGTGTAAGAGGAATTATCCTTTAGCCTTCGGCCGTTTTCCGTCATTTATATATGACTGTTTGCTGCAATCGTTAAATATCCAGTAGGCTTTGATATCTATGGTGCATTCAGGTGCACATACAAAACTTACCAGTTAGTCTTGGAGAAGCTACAATTCAGCTTATTTTTATTTATTTTACTATCAGACTTAGAAGCAGACAGAATCTTCTCTTTGTTTTAATAAAATAATTTTATCTTAAACTAAATTTGTGCTTTTTGAAACTGTTTTTTGCATTAAGTTAGTTTCAGACTATATTATTTTAAATTTAGATTTGTAAACCTCATAATACCTTCTGTATCTTAGATGGCTTTTGAAGGATTATATATATATATTTATCTCTAAAATGGCCGGTCTAAAGTCAAATATAAAAAGCAGCTAATATTTTATCATAGATTTAAAATAGACATCCTATGTTAAAATTGATACATGTTGTAACGTACAATAGAAAAAGAGGCTTTTATCCGAGTTTCTGTTCATCGCTGAAGCCTGAAACAGGAAAGTCTAAGTACAGATTCAAAGCAGAGCTGGTGATGCAGAGGACGATGATGGCGTGCACCGAGTGTTTTCGTCCAACAGGAGACAACAGCTCCTCTGCTGGACAGGTAGGGAATTACACATAAATGCAAACAAATGCCAGTATTGTTCCAGAAAAAACACACAGCTGAAATATGACCAGTGAGGAGTAAAAGCATTCAGCCTTGATGAACCATGTTATGACAGTGAGCTGGTTTTTTTGAAAAGGAGATCAGTCATGTTGTCAGGTTCAGATTGGTTTCGCTTGGTTTTGGATGCGGAAGCTGACCTGGATGTCCATCATGGCTGTAAAGGCTGTCTTTTAAATCTTATAAATCGAGCTAAATCATCCTAAATGATGATCATCAGCAGGTGATTCATTCAGCTGGATTTTTTAAATTCCCCAGTTTTTTAATTCCAGACTGACGACGCCTTTGGAAAAATATGGAATAAGTTGCTGTTAGTTTTTATACTAAACCTGGTTTAGTTGTAGAAGATACTCAAATGTAGAACTTCCTCTATGTGAGATGCAGCCAACATTAACCCTGAAAACGCCACTAGATCTCTGGCGCCTCTGAGTGCTATCGCTTATATTGTCAACAGTTTCTCAGGATCAGTAGCGTAACTGTGGGGTAAATTGTGATGGATAGCTTTTCTTGTCCTTTAGGTGATCTATGGATGGTTTTTAAACACTTATATGTTATACGTTATGCTATAATCATGCCATAAAATGTTTTGTTTAATCACAGACTCTATGGTAAAGCCATAGAGTCAAACATTGTTTATCACATTTTCATCATAAAAAGATCACTATCACTACTATGTTGCTAAGAGACCTCTATTTAGACCTGGACATGATGATGAAGACACTTCCTGTCAAACTTTCCACCGATCAGAGATGTTAGATTGACGGTAACAGCCAATCAGGAGCAGCCAAAGATCAACAAGTGAGCAGGAAGTTCTGTGTGTGTCTGAAAAGAAGAAAGATAATGCTCCTCTACGGCTGGAATAAAGCCAAGACGACGTTTCTGATGCATGGTGGCGCCACAAAGCAGCCGAGTTGGTTTTGTTAGGATAGCAGGTAAATAGTAGGAATTACTGTAAATGAGGGAAAACTGTAAATATGTAAATAGTTTCTGTTGTGTGTTTGTTTCAGTGCTAATATTTTATCTCCTGATGCAGATGAGAAAAGGCTTGCTCACTGCTGATCTGTGTGTTATTTCTACAAAGTTCTGTTAGTAATAAATTCTGCTTTCTTGTTCTGGTCGGCCTTCATGCTGCTATATCTTTTAATAAATTCATGTATCTCAGCAGGGGTGACCCTCTTTACCTTCAAGACTCGTCTCTTGTTCTCCTCACAGTTTGCCTGCCTTACATGTACTTTGTCCTTTTTATACTTCCTGCTTACATCAGCATTTCCTCCTGATCTGGAGCTCAACATTGTTTCTCATTTATAAGCTGATTTTCTAAATTACTCAATCTTAACCTAATAATTGAGATTGTTTGATCGCTCAGCTGTTAGCGGTGGTTTTTCTGCTGAGTGTGTGTATTTAGGTTTGGTGAGGATTAGCAGGTAATCTTAAAGCCTCTTGTTTTGTTTCTTAAGAAACGTTGACTCACTGAGTGTTTGCATGTTTGTTGACCCGACTTTGAGCAGAGGCGAGGAAATGTGGTTAGTGTGGTGTGAATGTCCTAATAACCTGTTTCTATCTGACTGTCTATAACACAACTGCAAGAGGTTTTCAGATGTTTCTGAGACTGTTGGGCTGAGTTAACTGATTCATGCTAGTTAACAGAAAACTAATATTTGGTTTAGGTTGTAATAATCTGAAAATCTGAGAGAGATGAGCTCCATATGATGCTTTTGTGGTAGAATAGAGAGAAATCAACAAGTATCTATGTTTTAAACAAGGCTTTAAACATGTTAGAAACCAGTTTTAGACCTGAAAAGGAAACTGAAGTAAATGAAACTTTATTTGTTCAACTATGTTTCCATGAATCTCTGCATGAGGTGCAGCTGAAATTTTTACGAATCCAGTCCCAGAATTTGTCTTCCTAAATCCGGACCAGGTCTGTCTTTCCAAGACAATTAGCAATATTCTATTCTATTCTCTTCTATTCTATTCTAATCTATTCTAGCCTATTCTATTCTATAAGAGAACTTAATTTAATGTTTCATATTATACAGTTACTGTTTTATCGAATATAATTTGTAAAATAAATTGCATAAATACACTTAAATTTTTTTCAACTTCAAGGTGCAACATGTAACTAAATCAGAGATCAATAGCTACGTTTCCATTATCCCAAGATCTGCACAAAATCTGAACATCGCAATAAAAAAGTGGTAATGGAAAACCTAAATTTAAAAAAAAACTTTCAAATATTGCTAAAAGGTCTTTACACTCTCATGAGGTGGTTTTTCAGACGTGTCGATTTAGAAGTAGCCTATATTGCACAAGTGTAATGGAAACACTTTTTTCGCGTTTACACATCTCTGGACGTGACGTAGGGGGTCAGGTGACCAGTTCATTTCAAGTAAAGATGGCGAGGTATGAGTAGATGCAGGAGGAGACGAAAATCTTTTTGGAAATTAAAGAAAAAAAAATATAAATGCAGAGTTTTACAAAGAATTAGAAAACCTCCTTCCTCCTCAAAGTGGAGTCCCGTGAGACTCAGAGTAACAGCTAATGTGCTTAACACGGTTCAGTGGGAACATCTGCAAATCGCAACTGTACTGTGTCGAAATTTTAGAAATATTTCTTTTACTTTGCGACAAACTGTAAATGAAACGCAGCTAGTGACAGATTTTAATATATCATTAAAGCTGTGTTTCTATTGGTGTATACTCACTTAAATATCTGTTATGTTTCTATTCACTTAGAATGAGACATTTATATCTACTTGTCGTGGGTCCACAAACATAGCAGCTGCCATATTTGTGCCTCCATTTTTACTACAGTGTCTCTGAATGGACAAATAATGGTGTGTGAGGTGAGAACCTTCCAGCTTTAAAATTGCACTACTGGCTTTGTTTGGTAGAAACTAGAGCACCGTTTTGGAAAAGTAACGCCTTAAAAGGACCATAGAAGAAGACAGTATGCATGCACACAATGTTGTGGTAGTTACCTGTAGTGCAGTTATCGTTGCACCTGAGGCCGCTGGCTCCACTTGCAGATGAAAACACGCTTATGTTGGAGGAATTTTGGCCACTGACGGCCATCTGTGCTTGAAATTTAAAGTCATTGCTATGCCCATCTTCACCACTAGATGTCAGTAATTCTTACATACTGCACATCTAATGTAGGATGTTTGGCTTAAAGTAAAAAAAAAAAAACATTTGCTTTTTTTAAAACAAATTGTGTAGGCTTGCTCTTTATAGAGAAGCAAAAGTTGTTTTCTCCCCACTTTAAGCAAGAAGCCTTGCATTAGAGATCACCACAAAGTTACAAAAGTTGGGGGAAAACCAACTTTAGAGAAGCTGTGAATGTTAAATTCATGCTGTGTACTTTCTCCTCATTGTGTTGCATTATTTGTAGAAGTGTGTGTGTGTGTTTGTGTGTGTGTGTATGTTTTGGGTGATTTCAGTGCTTTTCGCTTGTCAAGGTAATCCTCTGAGCTTTTGATTATCGTCATAGCAACAGAGGGATTTCAATGCTACTGCTGTGGAGGTTTTTGGTGCTCGGCCGTGGTCGGGTGGAGATGAGTTTGTGAGTGTTTTCTATATTTGTGAGGTCCGTCAGTTTATGGGGAGTAAAACCTGAGACCTCATGACGTCAAAGGGCTTTGACTTTTAGTCACAGTTATATCAGAGTATAGATTGAATCATTTACACATGGACCTCGCTTTGACGTTGTTAAATGGTAGGAAGGGGGGTGATGCAGGAAATACTTTGTGGGAAAAGTTGCTGAAGTGTCGTCCAAAATGATGACAAAATGATTCACCTACTGTTGCTCCAAATCCCAGACTTTCCAGAGTTGTTTACCAACATTACTGCTGCCACTTTCTTCACTTTTTAATCCCTCTGTGACACATACTCTATAACGGTGTATCCACGCTGTAGGCAAATCAGACTTTTAGCAAGTCAGATTTTTAGACAGACCATCCACTTTACAAGTGATTTGGCCCGTTGTCTGTATTTGTGTTGTGTGCGCTTGATCACCATGAGTGTAAAAAGTTGGTGGCCCTTGAAGGTTGGGTGATAAATGCTGCTGGAGGCCTTTTTAAAACATCCTGTGGCAGCTAAATTTTGTACTAAAGCCACCATGATGACCCTCTGAAGATCGTCCTGTTGGAGAGAAAAGCAGTTTGTGACGTTATATTCCTTGAATTCAAACATTTTGTCTTCTATGAAGCAGGAATTATTGCTCATGTCTTACACTTAAGTAGTGACTTTGTTATCTTGCTTATTTTTGTCTTATTTTCTGTTTGTTGTTTCTAATTTTGCTGATGTTTTTTTATGTATTGCATCTTTGTTCTTATTTCCTGCTATAAAGCATCTTCGAGTGTTCTGAAAAGGACTATATAAATAAAACATATTACTATTATTATTATTATTATTTTGCTCTGTGCACCATCTAAAACCATGATATCCAAAGCAAAGTCTCAGGACAACATAGATGTCATTGCATTTAGTATTTCTCTAGCTTTTCCTTATGTTATGAAATGCTCCCTTTCTGGGTTGATTTTTTAGTCTTACTCCTTGACTAAGGCTGAGCTTACACCAGAAGACTTTTAAAAGATTTGCACAAGACTCTGAAAGACTACCAGCTCACATCTAAAGACCAATGTTTAGAGTCTTAAGTCTCAGTCTGGTCTCAGACTGGGCTGATCTGCACACAGTAAAGCAAGCAAGGGGAGAGTTTCCCTCCAGGAGGGAATTACACATCATCATTATTAAGTGTGGCTTTGCATCTCCACCAGGTGTTACACCGACTCATCAGAATCTGGAGAGATGAATGAGTTTTTATTCTCTTATTTGTTAGATCATTATACTGTAACACATAAATTATCCACAGCAGACATTTACTTCTAATAACCACCCGCTCCTCTTTCTGGACGGACCACCGACGACGTTTCATCACCGCTTCTTGTTCGTCCTCTTTTTTTTTTCCCCCGTCCGTTTTTGCTGGTGGTCTGAATGTCGGGATTCCTGTTTCTGCTTTTGTCAGAGCTCATCTATTGGTTGTTGATCGTGTTTCGTCACTGCGACTTGCGATAATATCTAACATGTTAGAAATTGTCGCAGATCCAAGACTGGAGAAAGACTGACCTTAAACAGCTCAGATTACCAGCTCACACCTAACAACCGAGAAGACGGGAGCGCGCTGTGACTCCAGTAAAACTCCTAAGATTTCCTAAAGACTTCCGTTTTTAGTCTGCGACCGTAAATCGTTTGGTGTGAGCCCAGCATAAGTCTTGTTAATTTCTTCTACAGATTTAAGCATTTTTGCCATGATTTAGCGTCAATGCCTTGGATCAAAAAGTCCATGAACGTAGAACAAAACTGATCTCCTAACTAGTGGTTCCCAACCTATTTTCCTTGAGGACCCCCTTCATGCAAATACTAAAAAGCCACCCCCTCCATGCTCAGTTTTATGCTTTTAAAAGTGAGATTCTTACAATAAATAATGTATTCTGGCTGAGTCCTGTCCTTCAATAAAGCCAAAGTTAAATTATAACATATAGCCATCCTTCTTTTTTTTCTTAAAATAAGGACACATTAATCACAGTGCCTCTGAATGTTCAAAGCCTCTGGGACCCCCTTGGGGGTTCCCAGACCCCATGTTGGGAACCACTGTCCTAAACAAACCAAGGGCAGAAGGTGGACTCTTGATCTTGGCAGGGCCTCAAATCTTGACCCACGGGCCAGAAAACAGGGTGCGATATGAAAATAAATGACTGATATTTGTGATTAACCTGTTCCTAGAAGAACTAATCAGTTGCTAAATAATATTGTTGGAATAAAAAAATGTTCAGCAGTATTTAAAATCCTGATGATTTCTAGCTAATTTTGAGTTGTTAATACAGATATATTATCATCCAGTGTCTTCTGTAAAAAACTGTAGACGTCATGCTACCTTAAGCTTGGACGAGCCTCTCCTGGTATCGATCCATGAGCCTTCACCAGACCAAACTGGAGCTTCTCTTCATGTCAATGATGATTTTAATTTGATAGCCAATAATAATGCCATGTTTATCTATATGGTTATATTAAAATAAGTTTTAATGCAAATTCAAATGTAGTAACTTCAGAAGTTTGATTTGATTCATATGAGCTTTAAAACAAAGTTTAATGCAAGATAAATTGTTTCCTTTTTCTTTCCTATAGAGGAGCTTTATGGGTTTCGCTTCTTTCTCCGTCAGAGATCTACTCAGGTCCAAGGAACCTCACATCTCCCTCAGCCTCAGGTAAACACACTTAAACTCTCCTTTCCATTCATTATAGATAATTTTACTGGAAATATTTGTCACCTCTCTTGTTTTAGTATCATATTGTTTACAGAGAAATCATATCCAAAAGCTTTTTATAATCAAAAACCTTCATAAACAACCTGAACTAATCTCGTCTTAATATTGAACTACCAGCCTTGTACCCACCATTCATATTCTCTGTATTCCTTTCCCCTTATCGTGTCAAAGAGGCTCTTTGAAGTCAGTGAATTGTGTGTCATAAACCATCTCAAAGGGTCCCGGACATATACCCTGATTGGTTGTTGCTTGGATACCTGTGACCAAAAGAGGAAGTGGGAGGGCAGCGTGTAGCCTTACCTCAACACAGTGTAGAAAAACCTCCTGTTTAGGCGTCATAACTCAGAATCAGACGGAGAATCGTAAATGGAGATTTAAAGAAGCAGGAGAAAGACAGGACTAGGAGTATGGAGACAGAGACGGAGTGAGACAGATGTAAGCAGTCAGCGTGTCTGTCCTGACATGTTGCATTCAGGCGTCTGACTACTCATACATACCTCTGGCACAGGTTTGCAAAGCCACAGAGAGCTAGTGCTGCAACGTTGGGGTTTCCACGCAAAGGCTAGTTGTTTTGGTTTTTGTTTCTGTTGGTATCATGTACCAGAAAAATATGTGTAATGTAACTCTCTTAGTCCTTATGTGTTGCTTATATAAACATCTTTAATAATTTTCCCAGCTTGTTCCCAGTTAGCTTTGTAATATTTAGTTGTTGTTGTTTTGCTAGCTTGCGCAGTTAAGGTTAGTTATCCTTGCTAATTGTTGTGACTGTGTAGTTAATAGGTTTAATTTTTTGTTCTTGTTTGTTGTTATATTCATATTGATGATAGCTTAACTTGATCTTTTTCTTACTGGTTGTTTATAGTTAGTGTTTTCTACCTTGGTGACTTGGTGATTCGTTTCCAGTTAGTTTTTGTAGTCAGCTGTCTTGTTTCTAGAGTTTTACAGAGCAGTTTTATCTGTTTGAAATAAGGAGTGTGTGGAACGCTGAGAGGAAGTGAAGGAGTTTCGTTGTAGATTATTTAAAGGGACTTAATAAGAATAAATTAGCTGTCATGCATATCATTGGCATCTCTCTTCAATTTTTTTTCATCTGTTCCTTCTATGTTGTTGTTATCAGGGCGATGGATGGAGTGAACGACATCGGGGAGGTGAAGGTGTCGCGTCTACAGATGGAGGAAGATGGCGGAGATAAAGCACCCGAACACCAGGTATGTGAAGAGATTCTAATAACACTTGTGCGACTCGGTTGGCATTGTACTCTGTAGTTTACACTGGGACATTTTATGGGTGTAAGTAGTTATATGAGTCAGGCGTAAGGCTTTATTAAGACATGATGATGTTGTTTTGGAGGGTTGATATGACACCAGGAAACCTCAGACTAGGGTAAAGGTAAGAAGACGGAGGAGGGGTATTTTTACACTGTTTGGCTTTTCTCTCCTTCTTGCTGCAGTGTCCTGCACTGTGCGACACTCTTCACAGCTCTGTCCAGGACAAGGAAAACAGTCCCATGATGAGAGCTGGTGAGACTCAGTTACAGTCATGTGTTCGTTTGTGCACCTACTCAACTTTTCCCTATTCAACATTTATATCTGTGTGTGTGTGTGCAGCACTGTGTGCTCACATATGTAAGGTGTACAGGTTTCAGACGGAGGACCGGAGGTGGCTGCTGGTGAGGGAACAGATGTCAGAGACACCGCTCTCTTTCTCTTTACCCAAACAGCTACTGGACATGCTCATTCAGGAGCAAACAAACAGGTATTTTATTTAGAATATGTCATCTCACATGTACAGTATGTGGGTTTGTTCTGGTTGAGCAACAGGTTATTGACACACTGCATCTACACTTACTCTGACTTAATGTAAGTGAGAGTTATAGTATGAGATCGAGGCAGCATTCGCTAGGTTACCTTGCCAGTACTGGGTTGGACCCTGTATCACAATACAGAGATGTTCAGAAATGTCAAAACTTTCCAAAACCTTAAGGATCTGTTTTACAGGTCTCGTAGAGTTCTTGTGCTGGCCGGTTGAAATTGTTTTGACTGTCTCTTTTTGTCTTTTTTTTTTGTCTCAGAGTTCTCGAACTTAAGGAGCTGGGTGATCTTTCGCCCCACTGGGATGGGCTCCGCCATGATGTCATCAACCACTGTAACCATCTGATTGGCTGTTATGAGGAAACACTGGCCGAGCTCAACAAGCTCTCAGGTCAGGCTTTCACATTACCAACAATGTACGACCAAAGTTTAATAATTTGGGAGATGATTCCATCTTTTGTTTCCCAGAGAAAAAAAATGCATCATTTAAGAATGAAAAATAAAATAACTTCAGTCGACAGAGAAGCTAAAAACAAAACGAGATGATCTGCAGTGACGGCTAACTTTGAGCAGGTAGAAATAGAAGAGACCTCTCCTCGTTCAGCCTTCCTGACCTCAACAAATGATCTCCGTTAGAGTGAAGCAGCAAGTTGCACGTTGTAGCACTTTGGCAAACTTTGTTGTTTTTTTTTTAGTGCGTTATAAATAACAAGCAACAAAGCAACAACCAATTTATAGAAAATTCTGTCTAGAGGTTAGCAAAGGTGTTGTGCTGGTTTCCTGTTGCCATGACAACAAAGACAAGAT
This sequence comes from Melanotaenia boesemani, assembly GCF_017639745.1. NCBI lineage: Eukaryota > Metazoa > Chordata > Actinopteri > Atheriniformes > Melanotaeniidae > Melanotaenia > Melanotaenia boesemani. The sequence continues at coordinate 9,192,131 of NC_055686.1, forward strand.
CTGTGTCACATCATTTGTGAAAGCGTATGTTTACATGAAACATTTTTATTCCACTTTCTAGAAACAGCAGCAGAAGAAGAAACAGTTATTTCCAATATAAGCAAACACGGCTGCTTGCGTGTATTTATTGTCATCTTACTGATTTCAGTTTTCTATCTTAATTTTAAAATTTCCAGGAATATATTTATACATACCAACCAGCTCTGTTTTTTTTAACTTTGAGTAACACGAAAAGTAAAATTCAAGCTGTGATGTAAAGTTTACATTAAGTTTAATACTTTAATACAGGCTTAATACTTGGCTCCTGATAACATGATGCTCCTCATCATGGTGTCGACGTCCATCCATCAGCCAGAAATCCAGGCTGCTGTCGGTCCTCTTTAATGTCCTTTAACCTTCATCTAAAAGGGGAGTAAAACAGAGATGTCAGTAAAAGATTAAATGTACAATTAATTGGGTCCTTAATGCTGGAAAACTGCAGCACTTAAACTAGTTAGAAACATGATAAAACTAGTTAAAACCAGTTAAAAAGAACACCAGTTGTACACATTTTCCACAACATGTAGCAGGTTCTCAGGTGTTTTTTAAATGTTCTCCTAACAGCCTCGTCCTGCTTTAAGTCGAGCAGCACCAAGTCCGACAGACACCTTCAGTTTGTTCCCACCAACCTGCACTCGCAGAGGATGGAGGTCACCAGTCCGAACAGCACAGGTAACACCCAGAAGCTCCTCCTCCTCCATCTTTTCACCTGCAGTCTCTAATCCTTTCTTCCGTGTGCTTCTCCAGGTGTGTGGTATGAGGTCATCACATTCGGCGCTCCGGCCGATCATCACCACGCCTTCAAACATGGAGGACTGAAGAGACTTCTCAGCAAACACTTGCACCGCAGGAACAGGTGACCTCCTCACCTCCACTTTCCAGATATTTCACACAGTTTCCGCTCCTCTTTGTTTTTTTTTAAATCCTCTCTCCATTCATCCTTCATCTATCTCTGTAAAGTGTTGGCTGATGTCGGTTAATGTGTGTCAGGATCTGATCTGTCAGGATTAGAGGCGCTGCATTGTAGATTAGGACACAAATAATTTGAGTTAATGGAATTGTTTGGCTCCATTGGGGTCATCAGTCTGCTTGTGGAACAGCATGAAGCTTTTACACAAAAGTTTTAGAGTTATGGTCTTTTTTTCTCTCCATCTGTTGTTGTGAAGTAAATGGATCTAAGCAGACATTTCACAACTTCTTCATGTGTTTAAGTTTACTGGTAGCGCTCTGAAGTTTTTCATGTCCTTTTACTCAGAGATTCCTAACCATGAGAACGAAAGAGCAGAGAGATTACTATTATTCATAAGAAACTTAATTGCAATACAGCTTCCCACCACTTGGTGGCAGTAATGTGTCAGTCAGTAGTTTAAAAAGCTCCAATAAGCAGAAGACACCCAGCTAGCTGCTAGCTTTTAGCAATATTATGGAAAAAACCGAAAACATAAAGATGGGTGGTCCCAAACCAATTTTAACTTCTTGATGATAGACTGTATATAAAAGATGGACGGTGCCTCCGTGACATCACCCGTAGGTTTCTGAAGAGCTGAATTAAAGCTTATTGGGCAGTTCCCACCGTTGCCATCTTGGTAGCGTCATGCATGTCGTCATTCCCTCAAAATCCAAAAATGGGCAAAGAGGTGGAGCTGAGCGGGGGACTGTGAAGGTCGGGGTGGATGATTGACACCCATTAAACTCCGAGTTGCCTGTAGCTAAGAGCTAACCAAGCTAACTCGGCGCTAACGGTAGCTAACCAGCTAACGGAGGTAGCGGGCTAAAGCTACGGCGCGCTGTTAGCTGGCCAAAAACCGCAGTTGTGCTGCACTATCCCTTATTACCGCAGATATTGGATACCTGCCAATTAAAAGGACACGCTCCTAATTATGCTGAATTTCAAGATTAAATAACATCCAAACAGATGAGTTAGAAAAAAATTCACCCCCCTAACAGTTGTCATGAAGGTAAACTTGACCTATTAATCCTAAAATGTTTTTTGTTCCAGGCTTCAAATATGTTTATTTCTGCTGTGAGGTTGGTCCTTTTAACATGGGAGTCTAAGGGGATTTGCTCTGTTTTGGAGCCCCTAGCAGATGAGGGGTGAACTGCAATTTTTTGCACTTCTGCATAGGCTTCACATTTTACCGGCGGAGGGTGCCGCTTGTTGTTGATGAGAGCCTCCTGTACAGGAGGCAGCATAAGATACAAGCAGAACAGAAGATGTTTGTAGACACCAGGAAGCAGCCATGCTAACATGTAGCATAACAACATGATGGGGAGAAACCCAGCTAAAAGACTCCAAGAAGCGCTGGCATCCAAACCAAACACAGTTCAAACTCCAAATGATTATATGGGAATGTAAGAAAAACATAAGAATATCACTGTCCACTTAGCTTCTGCTAATTTCTCTACTTCAAGCAAACCACACAAACCAGATGTCACATGAAAGCAGACAAAACTGTGGGAGCTAGCAGCCAAAAAATAGAAATCATGTTTTACTTCAGATTTTTTGTGGTGAAAAGTTTGATTCCAGCTCTAAAAAACTTACGTGTTCTCCTATGACTCTGCCTTTGTATGAAATAAATCATGAAGGTCCTGAGCTACAGATGCAGAATTAACAATAGAAATGTACTAACATAAAAAGGTTTCTTTTTACTTAAATAACTAAACTTTCTATTTTTTTTGTTTATTTGAATCTTTTATTTTAAATTTATTTATTTTATTACTGCATCATTTTATCAGTCAGCTTTCCTTTTTTCCCTTTAGTTTTGTGTTAATAATCCTGACTTGACCTTGTAAATGAGTTCTTTTTTGTTAGCCTAGTATGCACATGATGAATAAATATATTTGTGATGCTCTCATTGTATTTTGCCATGATTTGACAAGGTTTTATCTGTTAAACTGTAAGTGGATTCTGTTTAGTTACTGAATACAAATTAAACCAATACAGTGTTATTATCTGAATGAGCCCTGGGCCACTTTGTATTGGAAAAGTTGGGCCCTAAGTTAATAAAAGTTAAGAGCTTTGACCCATCTCTGTCTCCAGCTCTGTGTCTTATACTCGGGATGAGAGCTGCAGAGCCAGGGAGCTGCTGGCCAGCATGGCCCAGCTACAGCCTCTGATCTTCGGGCTCGCTGAGGAGCTTCTCTCCGTCTCCCTGGAGCTGAACGCCGCCCGGCTGCAGGAGGTCCTAGATAACCTGAAGCTACAGGTGAGGAGGGAGAAAAAACTCTGGTTTTATTATTAACACAATAATGTGACGCATCCTTTCTGCCACTTAGACGGAGCTCTTTGTTCACGCTCTGAAAGACGAGCTGGTTAAAAATGCCCTGCTGGCGATCCACGACCAGGTCGCTTCGCGCTGCAACAGCAGCCATGTCCACAGCAACGGGTTGCTATGTGAGACCTCTTCAGATGGGCAGGACGGACTGCCGTCACTCAGGCTGCAGGATCATGGCCGGCGCCACACGGAGTACGACGAGGATGAGTGGGCAAGTTGGAGTGTGTGTCAGCTCAGCTCACTTTGAGTGTGTTCATGTGTTATATGTTGTATGTTTGTGTGTGTGTGTGTGTAGGACATGGTGTGGATAAATGTTGCCAAAAGCCTCAACTGTATCATCGCCATGGTCGACCGGCTGCAGGGCCGAGAGCGCAGTCTGTCAAAGAGCTCGTCACCAGGGGAATCCAGAGGAGAAGCAACACCTCTGAACACTGGTGGGATGTTATTTCAAGTTTCAGATGCATATGTGCTGTCAGACCAGCTTCACTGGGTTTTGAAAGTTTGCTGTTTACACATCTGTCATCACTGAGTGCAACGCTTCTGTTCAAAGTCTCAAAATCAGTGAAATCTTGTTTTGAGTAACATTTATTTGCTTCCTGGCTGACATCCATCAAATGAACAGAGCTTTTCCTCCCTCTTCCTTCTTTCTCTCCAGTCTCTCCTTCCTCCTTCTCAGCCTCCTGGCAGGAACAGCTGCTGCCTCTCGTCGTCACTCTCAGGGATTGTGTTCGTGAGGCGGTGACGAAGGCTCGAGCTGCTATGACCTTTGTTGTCCTGCAGGGGGCGGTGACTGCGACTGTCGCTCAGGGGTCTGCTCAGATGGTCCAGAGACGCCACGCCGTCTTCAGCCAGGCGGTGAGAAGGATTGTTTTTAAATTAGGATTTAAGTCTTAAGTTAAGTCTATATTATCTGTGGGTTTTTTTAATGATATGAAATAATATATGTTTCGTTCCACTTTTTATTTTTTTTATTTGATCTTATTTAGTTTCTTTTTTATTAATCTATTCATTCATTCATTCATTCATTCATTCATTCATTTAATTTAATTGAATTTAATTTTCATTTTTTATCAGTAATAATTTATTTTAATCTTTTATTTTATTTTAAATTTTATTTATTTATTTATCGTCTTTTCTTTTATTTATTTGACATTTTCTTTAATACATTTCTTTTCATATTTTTTTAAAATTTTATCTTTGGTTTTTAGTTTTTTTTTTTATTTTTTATTTTAGTTTAGCTCAGTTTTTAGCATTTTGTTTTATGTTATTTTTGGTAAGGAGAGTTCCTGGTGTACTATAATATTGACGCTCTCTGTCTTTCAGTTGCCAGCAGTTGTTTGTGGCTTCATGCTGAAACTGTACGGAGGTCTGGAGGATCCTGATTTCCTGCAGCAGCTTCCTACCGTAGGGATCCTGGCTCAGTTTGAAGGCCTGCTGAGCACCTATGGTACACATACAAACACAACAGTTACTAATGAACAACGATAAAACATTAAATTTTGTTTTTACTGACAGTAAAGGGAAACAGCTGAGAAATGGTTTGTTTTTGGCATTAAACTAAATTCAGTACAGCTGTCTTTACTGACTAATTCAGCAGTATTAATTCCAGCTTTGAACTGTGTTCCTCTAAAACGCTGTCAGAAACATCCGTGGTGTGTTTCTCAGGTGATGAGGTGGGGATGCTGGAGGACATGGAGGTGGGCGTGGCTGATCTCAGCAGGGTGGCGTTCACCGTCACACAGGCCAGAACGGAGCAACCGGACGACCTGCTGCCGACACTCAGTGGAGCATGGTGGGAACACACGTTGTAAACACGCATGCCCAGGAAGTGTAGCGTCCTCACCCTGTTTGTTCCCCTCTGAACAGGGGCAGTTTCATTGTAGAGGTGCCGTTGCCCCTGGCAACCTTCAGTTCTTTGCCACAGGAACTAAAAGATGGTTGCTTGATTCGAGTTGAGCCGGTTTTGTTTAACATTGGGATCAACCAACATCAGAGTCTGGCTGAGAGGTAAAGAAACACACACACAATAATTCATAATAAATAAAAAAAATAGTGAGTTTCTATATACAAGACCTTTAAAATTATTTACAAGCATCAGAAGTGTTTAAGTGTTTGTTTTACGTTGTGGGATAAGATGGTGCCATCCAGAGGGCATGAGATGAAACTCTAGTGACAGAGCATGATCAGGTTGATCAACGATGCATCTAGTCTCCTGATTTACTCCACCATGAACTCCTCTGTGTACCAGAGGATCATCGGTTATAAACATGCTGCTGTCCCTTTAAGGGTTGAGTTTCTACCATCAAATTTAAGATGGACCAATGCTTATAATAACGTTTGAAAATTTTATTTTGTTAAATATAACGTAAACTTTAAGATGTAGCCTCTGTAAGCTGTTGATGTTGCAGTAGTTTCTTTTTATTTTCAGGTTTGGAGACAGTTCCCTGCAGGAGAGAGTGAATCATCAGAGCTGCGAGCGCCTTAAAGCTTATTGTAACACACTGAGGGACACGCTGCCTCATATGGGTAAGCCTGTCGTGTTTCTGAGAGAACTGGGATCATCCTGAGCCAGCTGATTTCTCAGTTTTATATGATGAGGATCTGAACTGAAGCAGCTTTTCTCTCTGTCTCAGCTGGTATCCAGTCGCTGGCAGACTTGTTGTCGTCTCTGGACCGTAGTGTGGAGTCCAGGAAGAGGAAGAACGTGGAGCTGCTGTGGATTGCAGCAATGGTAGGTTGCTCTGAAAACAGCTGTTTCACCATGTCGACTCATATATACTCAGTAACTGTATCGTCTGGCTGTGTGACGGCTTTTCTCTTTATTTCTGAAGTAAAGACGTTCCTCTGTAGCAGGATTAGTTTTCATTAACTGAGAACTTTCAGGGTATTCTGTCTGTAAACATATAAACAATCTGGAAATCATATTTTTTATCAAATGCAGCTCCTGCACTGGAAAATCTGCACATAGATTTAAAAACAGGGTTGATTTAGTTATTGATGAATTATTAGAATAAGACCTTTTGGCCCACTTCAAATATAAAATGTCTTCTTTTATTCGTCCACTTCGCAGAGTACATCTCTTTTCATTTCTAATATTTAAGTATCTGCACAGAGCAGATAATCATCTGGTCCTTAGCAGAGCTTAAAAAGAGGTAAATACAGCCTCAGGTGGAGGTTGACCACAGTCATTGCCACTGCTCTGTAGGATTTAAAGTTGGTTGGCCCCCGGATGCCCTCCTGGTTCCGGGTCCAAGCATTTGCCTGGTATGTGTGTTGCCAAGCGGCGCCTCTGCCTCCACCACCGTTTGTGTTTGGTTATGTGGTCTGGTGTGTTTTTCTCAGGAAATTGTTCCAGAAGTCTCGTAGTTTTATCAGATTCAGTTTGCAAACCTAAGCTTTGCTGCTGTTTTCAGAGAGAAGCATTTTTCTCCTGCAACTCTTCCAAACAAGCCTTACTTCGGTCTGTCATGAACTTTAACATTGAACATGCTAACTGGGGTTTATAGAGTCTGAGATGTAGCGCTTATGTTTTTACAGTTTTGCAATCATTGCTGATGGTGCTGATGTCTTTCCTCCTTGACACACATCAGAAACCTCCAGACAAACAAGCTGCTGCCTTTATAGAGGCGATAATGCTGGATGTTACTTCATTCCTGTGCAAGCAGTGAGAATGGACTTATTATGCAACATTTTAGCACTTTACCTCATTTAAAATAAATAAAAGAATAAATAACAATTAATAAAAACTTTGAAAGTGTAAGTAAGTAAAAGATATGTCTTTTTAAGAAGTGTCCCCTGCATAAACTAAATACAAAAACATTTCTTTTCATAATATATGAAAAAATAAACATCATTAGAAATGACCTGACGAGTGTCCATCTTCTCCGCTGTGAGGCAGGTTTGATGTCTGTTGTGAAGTGATGCTGGACACAGATGAAAACTGACGCTGGATGACTTGGAAATAAATCTCTGATGTGTGTGTGTGTGTGTGTGTGTGTGTGCTGTCCTGCGTGCAGGTGTGCCGTAAGGTGAACGGCGTGCGGCTGACGAGCTGTAAGAGTGCGAAGGACCGCACGGCGATGTCGGTGACGCTGGAACAATGTGCAATACTTCGGGAGCGACACTCACTCGGTCAGCAACACTTCAGCACGGCGCTGGACTGCATGAGGAGGTGTGTGTGTGTGTTTATCCCTAAAGGAAAACATGTCTCCTTCCTATTGTCCTCTTTTCTTTCCTTTTTCCCTACTTTGCTTTCCTTTGTCCCTTCTTAATTTATGGTTTAATCTCTTTTTCTTTATTAATTTCTTTTTCCTTATTTTTCTTTGTCTTTATTTCTCCTCCATCTCACATCACACACAAACACTCCCCCTCCTCCAGATCCCGTCTGTCCTGGGGTCAGATGCTGGGCTGTTATGCCCACTCAGGGTTCACTGTCTCTGGGTTAGGTCCAGACCAGGGCCCCTCAGGTCTGCAGAGCTCCTGGCTCCCTCAGAGTTTGGCCCCCAAAGCTCCCAGACGGCACCTTTACCCGGTGGCCTTCCTCCTGGTGACCTCTCATCTCCTGGTTGTTTGGCTCATCCTCAGCCTGGTGATACTGCTGGCCAAATACCAGTAGACCAGCAAAGACTGGGAGCACTGGACGGCACGGACGATAACAAAATCAGTTTGAATCTCATTGCTTACGTCAGGTTTGTGGTCAGACTCAGAAAGTCACTGACGAAGATGATGAAGAGAAGCTGGATTTCTGCAAGAAAAATCAGAATGAATTAGCTCAGATTCGTCTGAAATGACACCAAAGAGTAAAATCCACCACATGGACATGTTGGTGTAGACGCTGATTTTAATTTTTCTCTCAGTCAGACTGAAAATGGAGGATCCAGTAGCTCATGGAACAATCAGGTTTATTGTAAAAGCTGCAAAAAGCCTGCAGTTTTTTATGTGACTGCATCTCTGCAGCAGAGTTAATGTGGCCCCCAAAAAACAGTAGATATAAATGAAGAGAAATACAAGCTTAAATAAACCTTTAATTCAAAAGCATCTAACTCTCTACTGTCTTGTTCTCATTGTGGACACGATGGTCCGTAGTGGGATAAACAACCCAAGCCTCCACCAATCAGTCTGTTCAGTCACTTTGCTTCTTCATGTCACCACCGATGATCTGAAATGAAGGAGTTTCACACAAAATATTCTATATTTATGTGTAATATATTTATTTATTCTATTTAAAGCTTTATTTAGAATAAACTGTGCACATTGATAAACATCTGAATGTAAATGTCCCAGGAACATTTAGCATCTGTGTTTCATCGACCGAATGTTAAAAAGGTCAGAAAATCCAGAAATTAAAAGGTCACATGAAACATAAATAAAACATATAATCAGATCTTACAGTAGTAGAAAAGAATAACTATAAAGACATAAAACATGGGTAAGAATACTGAACTAGTCTATCAGTGCTGAGCAGCCGTTTCTTCAGACTGGATTTAAATACTTTTAATTCACTATTTCTCTGACACTGGCTGCAGCTTTAATGGAAAAAGCAGTTTGTCCATGTTTCCTTCTTCACTGTGAAAAGTTCACCTTAATAAACTGTCCAAGAACAGAAGGAGCAGGACCATCCAGGATTTTATACACCAGACAGCAGTTTGTATGTTTGTCCCAACAGCTTGTCGGGAGAAGACGGGGGTTGTGATGTCTGGGTTTTCTGTCGAGGTTGGTTTATACAGACAATAAAGAGAAGTGGTACTGGCCTTAGACCATGTTGTCAAACACTGTGGGATATGATAGTTTTGGTCGTAAACCATCTTTTAGTCTGAAAGCTATGCAATCTTTTGTACATGAGGCCCCTGGAGACTTGTTTGAAACCAGAATAAAATATTCTGCAGAGCTTATAGACTTATTAACACAGTTTCTGATTTGTGAAACTATTTATGAAAAAGAAAGAGGAAAAAAAAATAAACAACTTTTTAATGTTTTTTTTTCTTTTTTCATGGACATCTACCACATCCAGATAGAGTACTATCGCCATCTACTGACCGTTCCTGGTATTACTGTGTTAAATAGGAGCTGGAATCTGTATACGTTGTTATAACAGATAAGTTACTATAAAACAAAGCAGTCTGTAATTTCTAAAAGGGAAATCATTCTCAATAATAACTTTTTTGTGTTCAAGTTGATTTTTTTTATTTTTCTCATCCCTAAACACACCCCACCCTCCCTCTACAATTCCCCAAACTCCACTCAGCCCACGACAAGATCACAACCCTCCACCTACACTAAGTGATGGAGCTAATCACCAGGGACCAGAGGGAGTGAAAATCATCTGATTGTTTGGGGAGGCAGACATTGTTTCAATACTGATGTGATCTAGTAAGAGGTTCCTTAACTTAACTAACAGATTATTTCTGGTTTTCCAGTTCACAAGGATAGTTTTCTTTGCAATGCATAAGACTTTGAAAATAATATGTATAGAGTTAATTGGTAATATCCCCCAAGTCACCTAGCAGGTACAGTTTGGGATTTGCAGGAATATTGCATTTAAGCCATGTTGACATGTCTTCACATATGTGAAGCCAGAACCTGCAGGACAGGTGTGCAGGACCACAAGGCATGAAAATAGTTGTCAGTTGTGTTGTCAGTGCAGTATGAGCAGATGTTTGATTGTGACAGACCCATCCTGAACATCCTTTGTTTTGTATAATGAGTTCTATGAAGAATTTGTAATTATATTAGTGGCATATTTGAATTCTTAGATAAGTTAAGTTTAAGTGCTACTGATTCCATATTGTAAAGTGAGTGTCAAATGACAAGACATTTCCTTTTCTGTTAAATGTTCTGTTTTTTCCTTTATTTTTACATTGTGTGAAGTTAATCATCTTTTTGTTTTGAAGGATACTAAGAAACAGTGATTAAAGTTGGGTAGGTCCAATCCACTTCTGTCTTTAGTCTGTTGTAAAGTTTTTAGACTGATACATGATGGCTTGTTTTTCCATGGAAATTTAGATATATAAGTCCAGTGACTTAAACCAGTTGGAGGATGGTTTAGTGGGTATCATTGAAAACAGGTAGTTGAAAACCGTCATTTTAATGGTGGCAACCCTCCCCATGAGTGATATGGGTAAGCGCCTCCACCGTGAGAGATCATCCTCTATTGTTTTTAGTACCTAGACATAATTTAGCTTTGTTCTAATAACCTGGGGGACATGTTTATGCCTAAATATCTAATGTTTCCAGACTGTATTGTAGTATTGGGTTTGTTTTATTAGTCACAGTTAAAGGACATAACAATAGTTTTAGACCAGTTAACAGAGTATTAAGATATTGATAAAAATTTGTTAATAAGTGTTAATGGCCGGGGGAGAGATGTTGGTGAGTTCTGGAGGGAAAGTAATACATCATCAGCATAAAGACTTATCTTGTGTTCTATATTTTTGGCATGGATTCCTTTAATCTCTTTAATTTGTCTTATGGCAGCAGCTAGGGGTTCAATAAAAATAGCAAAGAGTGATGGAGAAAGCGGGCAGCCCTGTCTGGTTCCTCTCTGCAAACAGAAGCTTGGAGATGTTTGATCATTGGTCTTCACACATGCATTTGGGTTGTTATATAATATTTTTATCCAATCTATGAAAGATGACCCAAACCCGAATTTGTTTAATGTTGCAAATAAAAATTTCCAGTTTACTCGGTCAAACTCTTTTTCTGCGTCTAAAGAAATGACTGGATTCCAGATTATGTAGAGTAGAATAATCTATTATGTTAATTAATCTACACATGTTAGTAGAGGAATGTTTGGTCAGGATGTATTATTAGAGGGGTTATTTTTGCTATCCTTCTGGCCAGAGCTTTGCTAATTATTTCAAGATCTATGTTTCTCAATGTAATTGAATGATAACTGGATGGAATTGTGGGGTCTTTTCCTGGTTTTAATAGTAGAGTAATATTAGCTAAGTTCATAATCAAAGGTATTTTTGTTTTTCCTTTATTTCTAATATCATATTGTAGAAAGTAGGTGCCAGCGTTGTCCAGAATTCTTTGTAGAATTTTGCTGGACAACCATCTGGACCTGGAGGTTTATTGTTGGGCATATGCTGGAGAGCTTCACCGACTGAAAGAGGTGAATCCTCATGTTTATTCTCATGTTTTAATTTTGGAAGATTGGTGTTACTTGATGTTGATTCCAACTGTTTCTCTTTACACTAGAAAACTACCAAAAAGTCAATAAAATGTTTAACATTAAATTTCTCAGAAGAGCAAAACATTCACCATGTTCAACAACAATGAAATCATTGAGTTCTTCTGGTTGTGTACAGCTGTGGTTCTCTAATGGAGTACTATGGAGTACTGCAGGAGCTACTGGAGATCAATAAAACAGAATCAAAAGATCTGGGACTGAAGCCAGGCTGGCTGATCTATTCACTGCCCTGGATGTTTCTGGCTGTTTAAGCAGCCAAACACATGGTATATAATATAACCTAAGAGGAGCTGTCTTTTACAAAATTCAGGATTAAGTAGATAAATATCATGAAAAGATTAAACGTAAATCCAGAGGAGGGAAATTTGCCAGAGGCAGCATGTTTAATTGTGTAAAATGTTTAGTTTAGTTTCATTCGGTGAAGCTTGAACTTTATTTTTTAGATTTTTTTTGTCTACTTATCATTTATGCTTCAAATGAAGACAAACTTTTTCCTAAATCTTAGTATTATTCACAATAACGTGGCCTAAATAACCATTAATGTGTATGTGTAATGATCAGAAGACAGTCCTTAACATGTATAAAAATGAGCTGCTGAGAGCAACGCTGTAAAAATTGGAGTGAACCTAATTTTTTTGCTGGTGCTCTCAAATTAAAAAGTTAGGCGCACTAGTACAACCAATGCAAAAAGTTAGTCTGGAGCCCTGGATGGTGATCTCTTCATGCTGCTCTGACACTCTGCTGCCACCAAGTGGACAGATTTAACTTTGCAGCTTTGATGTCAGATATCTGAAGACGAGCTGGAAGTGAGGTCTGGAGCAACTTTTACAAAGATGGGAACATTTAAAAAGTTCAGATTCTTGTAAATGATTAGTATTTGTCTCCTCAGAATGAAAGTGGGTCATAATGAGTCACCTGACTGCTGATCTGTGTGCATGTGTATTTGTGTGATGCTGCATGTGTGCAGGGATGGCTGCAGGATGGAGAACGTGCAGAAGAACGTGGGCAGCAGAAAGTTTGCCTTCAGCAGCGTCCAGCTCCTCACCTTCCCCAAACTCTACAGACCTCCAGACGGCAGCTACGGATAGACTCACCACTGTTTCTGCACATGTTTTATATCAGAGGATTGTGTGTTTTTCATGTGTGTGTGTGTTGTCTTGTAAATGTGAGTAGATGTTTCTGATGATGAGGAGCCTCTGTGCTGTTGATTGTGGCTTCAGATGTTTGAATTACAAACATGTTTCTGCAATAAATGAAGACTTGGACACCAAACAGTCCTCCTGACGTCAGTCATTGAAGCACCATGCAGGTAGAAAATCATCTGAAACTTCACACTTTCTAAGCAGTTGTTGACACGAGACCCCTCTACAAACCAGGTCCTCTACAAACCAGGACCTCTACAAACCAGGTCCTCTACAAACCAGGTCCTCTACAAACCAGGACCTCTACAAACCAGGACCTCTACAAACCAGGGTCTCTACATTAGTTCTACTACAGGTGAATCCTCCTCATTTAGAAACTAAGAAAATATGTTGAAAGTCAAATTTCAGGATCATTTCCCTCCTGTGGAAGAAGTTAAAAAGCTGATTGTTTCCATCATGTAAACCAGCCTGCAGGCCTCTTCTTTCCAGTTTGGGCTCATTGCTGCAGATCTCCAACGTTTCCTCCACCTGCTGATCAGAGGAAGAATCTTCTCCACAGTGACTGAGCTGCTACAGGTCCACTGGTTTTAGGAAGAATCTACAAAATCAAGACGAAATGACTGTTGCACCACATAACCTGGAGGCTTTAGTTTCTCGGAGGCCACATTTCACCCAACTGATGGTCCAGCAGAGCTTCAAGGAAGCAGGTGAGGAAAGTTCGTAGAGATTAAAGATGATTTAGTGTCATCAGAACATACAAAAACACATGAAAACAAAGAGTCTGCAGAGAATTTAAAAATATTTTATTTTCCTTTTTGATGCATTGGACTTTTCAGTTGTAATGTTTGTTGAACAAGTTTTGTGTTTATTACAAGAGAAGAAATAACAGGTATTTTCAAGATATTTAGTTTGTAAAGCTAAGAAAATGCTGATTTTGAGTTTTCTAATCGAGATGTTCATAACCTTAATTGAGTATTGAATTTGCATAGTGTTAACTTAAGGGCACAAAAGGTAAAATCTTTTTTTTTTTTTTTTTTTTTTTTTTGCATAATAATCTTGTTGGTTCATTACAAATTAATACTTGCATCAACTGCTAGTTTATATCAAAGTTTTGCAATATTAGGATTGGTGTTATTACTTTTTTGCATATAGCATTTTTTCATTTGCATACAAGGCACGTGCTAAAGGAGAGGATGTAGATCATTCTGGTAAACGATGGGGGTTTATGCTACACGTGGACCATGACCATGGATGTATTATAGAACTGGATAACGGACTGAACAATGGCGGCACGCCGATTTTTCCCAGTGGCCACTCGTGGTACTGCAACAAAAAATCCCATGGGGCCCAAAAAGCATTTTTCCCATAGGCCACAATGGTAAAAGACACGGCTGTAAAACTGTTGACAGGACGTCTTCAGCTTTAAACACAGCTAATTACTAATCTTTCTATTCAATATTTTTAATTCATGGACATTTAATCCGTCAATTATTTTTCAAAAGGCCATAAAAGCCACAGAAAAGTCTCTATTTCTCCGGTGACGTCACGGCTGTGCACATGCACTGCCGAAGCGCGGTCATGCTGTGTCGGGAGCGAGGAGGACGGCTGTTGACTTCAATATGATGGGAAAGCTGTTCGTAAAAGTTAAGTTAAAGTTAAGTTTCTTTTTTCTGATATCGAGTAACTTAATACATTTGTATTCTTAATGTTTGATATTACATGCATGATAGTTCCTGTTTTTAAACGTATTGTGACCTAAATCCTAATTAGCTCTAGGTTGTAGTTACGACCACCTGTTTAAACCACCTGATAGTGCGTTTTAATGGTTTATTTTATGTAAAGAGAGATTCAGCCCATGAATAGATCGGGGAAAGTGAGGGTGGCTTTTTTTTTTATTTGTTAATTTCTTATATTTTGGTTCACATTAGTTCACTTTTTGTTAAGTAGTTTAATCACACTGTTCACCCAGAGGGCAATAGAATTTTTTTAATTAAAATATTTTGTCTTATGAGCTGCTATTCTATTTTCGTTAGTTCAAATAAAATATGAATAACAGTCTTGACGCATCGCTGTCAGTGATATTTTGTTATACATATACAGTTAAATATTTTGGGAGTGTTGAGCCATTTCATGACAGCGACACAATGTCGCCAAGTTAGGTAAAATAGCCTACAAAACCATTTTCAATCCCTAACGGAAATCACGATACATAAAATACATAACTACATAATAAATATAGAATGGTGATAACCCAAGTGGCCTAGTTTTCCTTAACATAGTCCTCAGTTTAAACAAAGTTTTTTTTTTCTTTGTCAATTAAAAAACTGCAGCATTTAACAAAGTGGAATCCGGCAAAACACAAGAAAGGAACATTTTAAGAGACGCAATTGATCATCTTGGTGTCATCCAGGGAATAGCAGAAAAATAAAGAGAATATGCATGGGTAGCACAATGAAATAATGCATTAACAAGGACTTCTAACATTTATTACAAAAGACGTGCCTGAAATTATTCATGAATAAAGGTAGGAATTGTAAGTCATCGTGAAAATTTGACACGGGATTATACAAATATACAATATAGACTGACTTATATTGGGCTATTACGAATCCCATATAGAAATTCATCAGATTAAAACAAACCATCATTTTAACAATTACTACACAACTTTTTCCACGTATATTATATCATTACTTTACATCGAGGTCCGATCGTGTGCCGTAGAAAATCATCATCTGAGTTTGTACAGCTCTCATACTGCAGATTAATGTCGTGACCGCGCGTCGCTGGATCAGGTCACTGGGCTGCGCATTGCTCGTTCACAGTGACGTGAAGCATGATGGGAGGTGACACTACTGCGCATGCTCTATGGGCCCAATATGCGGAAGTAACCCGGAAGCCTGAGAACTTTTTCGGCGTATGCGCTGGGTGAGCAACTTCCATAGAAATGAATGGGCCGCCATTTTCAGTCCGTTATCCAGTTCTATAATACATCCATGACCATGACAGATGCCGTACTTGTAAGAAGTGCTCATGCTCTTTAGTCTCATTGCCTCGTGTCTTATGTACAGTTAGCCGATGTGGCTATGTAAGTCAGCTGCAGCCAGTTCCAAAATAAACTATTAAAATATAGTATGTTCTCCTCTATCATTTTAGCATCGTGGACCAGATTGGAACCTCAGGTGGGCTGGTTTTGGCCCTCGGGTCATATGTTTTAAACTCCTGATATAGATCCTGGTTGCAGCAGATGAATGACCTTCCTGGTTCTGGTTCTGTTGGAGATTTCTTCCTGTTTAAATGGAGTTCTTCCTCTCCACTGATACCCCCGGCCAATGAAAAGAAATGTAACTTAAAACCAGTTTACTGTCATTTGGTGCCAATGAAAACAAGTTTTCACTCTGTAGAAGCTGAAACAGACTTTTTTCATTTAAAACATGTTCATTTATTTATTTCATTTGAACTTAAAATGAATTATGAACATAAAAAATGAATAATAAACTGGGTTTTATTCTCTTTCATTGCAGGATCAATAAAATACTTTAAATACTGATGATGTCATTCTGGTTGTACTTGATAATAACTGAACGTGATGATATAAAAACACATAAAAACAAAGACTTTACAATGAATTTAAAAATATTTTATTTTTCTTTTACACCAAAACATTGTTCATGAAAACAAATGTACCGTTCTTCTCACACGTTTGATTCCTAATTTACAGAACAGCTTCTGTCCAATTGCCACCAACATTTCCTGACATCACGTCATCATTTATACAGAAAGAATCATTTCATTAATCCAGAAACATGTTAAAACAAGAAAATTGATCAATACAGAAAACATCAACGTGGACCAAACAATGAGCAGATAAGTCTGGATAGATTGAAGATTAAAGAAACTAAAAAAGAAAACATCTAAAAGTTAACTGTAAAACTGTATCCAGACACAAGCCTGATTTTTTTTTAAATAAAACAACGAGAAAATAAGTTGAATTAAAGCCGCAAGCGGCATCCATCGGGTCCGAGCGTCCTGGACCCCGCCACCCGATGTTGCCATGACAACAGGTGGTGTAATGCGTTAAGGACCCAACGTGTATGAATCCTGTCAAGTTTGGTGCTGTTCCCATGTGTTCCTATGGAGATATGAGCAAACCGTGTTTCATGGCGAGAAGGCGTTTTTCCGTCGGTTGCCACGGCAACACGCTTTTTCCTATTAGAAAGATTTGAGGAGCGCTTGGTCCCCAACTTGTCAGGAAGCTTCCCACCAAGTTTGGAGTCAGTCGCACGAATCCCCTCAGACTAGTTCGTTCAAATGGCAGTGAAATCCAAGATGGCGGGCACCACGTTGCCATGGCAACAGGTGTTCGATTGACTTTTTTGCTCGACTCGGGGTGTTACACGTACTGTGAGCTTTGGGGCAGATTCCATGTATTTCTATGGAGATATGAGCAAACCGTGTTTCATGGCGAGAAGGCGTTTTTCCGTCGGTTGCCACGGTAACACGCTTTCTGCTATTAGAAAGATTTGAGGAGCGTTTGGTCCCCAACTTGTCAGGAAGCTTCCCACCAAATTTGGAGTCAATCGCACGAATCCCCTCAGATTAGTTTGTTCAAATACGATGTGTGTAAAGTGCAAAAAGTGGCGAAAAAATGGCCGCACACGCCAAAATGGCGGGCGCTCCGTTTCCATGGCAACAGGTGTACGATTGACTTTTTTGCTCGACTCGGGGTGTTACACGTGTGTGCAGAGTTTCGTCTTCCTACGTCGAAGTAGACGTTCGGGACCCCATTTATTTGGGGATTTTATTTTTTTCTAGGTGGCGCTGTTGAGCCATTTTTGCATTGAAGTGTATGCGGACCTTACAATATTCCGATTTTCGCCGGGCTTGACGTCTGTGCCAAGTTTCACAACTTTTCATGGGTGTTTAGGGGGTGATATTTAGACTCAAAATGCTTAGAAGAAGGAGGAGGAGGAGAATAATAAACATTTGGAAAATAATAGGGTCCTTCCATACTTCGTATGGCTCGGACCCTAATAAGAACATTTTAGGGTGGCTCAAGAGCCCCTCAAAAGGCCCAATGATGCCCATGGAGTGAATTATTTATATACTGAAGGTGAAAAATAAAACATCAGAAGCTCCAGATGACAGAGAAATTACAGATAATATGCATTAACAAAACAAATGTGGGTTTTAAAAACCAGGTAAGGTGGACACAGTTGGCCAGTATAGAGCAGAGGGTTGGAACACTTCTATTTCAGTTTAATGAACTCAGGAACAGATTCATACCTAGGAAATGACACTCCAGCACAGAGCGGTTGAGTGAATGTGGTCTGGACTCTGTGGAGGAGAGTCATGGTTTTAGAGACGCTGTAGAAAGACAGAATACCTGCTCTGTGGTCCAGAGACACTCCTATTCTGGAGGAAGGAGGACCCGAGACTGGAGTTTCTACACTGTTGTGATAAAATATATAATTGGTTGCGTCACAATATAATGACCACGATTTGATATTGAATCCAAATGAACATTCAAATGAGTTTCCTCCTGCTCTCCTGATGTTCTTGTAGGCGACTGCTACACAAACTCCTCTTCCTCTCCACTCCACCTCCCAGTAACAACGTCCAGTCAGACTCTCTCTGCTCAGGACCTGATTCCAATGAGTGAATCTGTCTGGATGATCGTAAGAACTAAATTTTTTTTGTAAAACTTTAAAAGATAACAGATTTGTGTTTTCTAGTGTGATTTTTGTTGAGTATTTTAGGAATCCAGCTCTGCTCTTTGGTTCTGGTTCTGGTTCTGGTTCAGGAAGTAAAACATCTACTTCAGTGACTGCCAGTGAGATGTTTGTCCATTTCTCTGTCAGGATGTCCTGTAGTTTATCTCTGGTCTCTGACACAGCTGCTGTCACATCCTCAAAGTATCTGAGAGGACGAATATTGATGCTGGATGAGTGTGTAGACTCACTGAGTGCTGACAGTGAGGGGTAGTTGTGTAGAAACTGGTTGTGATCCTCTGTGTGTGAGAGCTGCTCCAGCTCGCCGTCTTTCCTCTTCAGCTCAGTGATCTCCTGCTCCAGCTTCTCCTGAAGCTCTTTGACTCGACTCACTTCAGTTTCCTGCTGGGATCTGATCTGCTGCTTCACATCAGAGCTTCTTTTCTGGATGAGACGGATCAGCTCAGTGAAGATCTTCTCACTGTCCTCCACTGCTTTATCAGCGGAGCCATTGATGACCTCCACCTCCTGTTGAAGCAGCTTCACATCTTTCTCTCCGTCCTGGATTCTCTGCTGGATTTGTTGTCGACTCGCCTCCAGCTCCTTCTGCTTCTCAGCTCTTTCTGCTGCAGCTGGAACTGTTTCATGACCTTTATGTTCATCCATTAAGCAGAGATAACAGATACTCTGCTGATCAGTACGACAGAAAATCTTCATCACCTCATCATGACGAGAACAGATGAGCTGCTGGAGATTCTTGGAGGGGTCCACCAGCTTGTGTTTCTTTAACTGAACTATGTCATAATGAGGTTGGAGGTGTTTCTCACAGTAAGAAACCAGACAGACCAGACAGGACTTGATGGCTTTCAGCTTCCTCCCAGTACAGACATCACAGGCCACATCTTCAGGTCCAGCATAGCAGTGATCAGCTGGAGCAGCTTGGAGTCCAGTCTTCTTCAGCTCCTCCACTAACTCTGCTAACAGGATGTTTTTCTCCAGGACAGGCCTCGGTATGAACGTTTTCCTGCACTGAGGACAGCTGTGGATTCCCTTCTGATCCGCTTCATCCCAGTGGGTTTTAATACAGTTCATACAGTAGCTGTGTCCACAGGGAATAGTCACCGGATCCTTCAGTAGATCCAGACAGATGCAACAAGAAATGGTGTCTTGATTCAGCTGAACTCCTCTCTGTGCCATTTTGGCTCTCAGTAACAACGAATGTGTTAGTTTCACTTCCTTTCAGCGGAAACTAGACTGACATCCGATGATAATTTGAGGTAGCCAATCATCTCTTCCACTTCAGGACTTGTTGTTTATAGTCATGATCAAACTGGTAGATCTGAAGGTGGGAAGGGAAATAAGTGAACAAACTGAAGCTGCTTTGTTTCACAACAGGAAGATAATAGAGATTTTGTCAGACTTTAGTTCCAGGAAGAGACACAGTTTGAAGCAGAAAATGTTCATTTAACCCACATTTTTCTTTTATTAAGAGGGGACCACATTATTATTATTATTTTTATTTTCAATGCAAATTCATATTAACATATTTGAGTTCAGTGATTCTCTGAGGTCATGAGGTCTGTGTGACAGGAACCTGCTAAAGAAAATGTGCAGCTCATGATGAAATGGATATGAAGCAACAGGATGAATATGAAGCTTTGCAACTAAACTAACAGCTTTTCATGTTTCTGTGGAAATGAACACACAGTGTGTGTCAAGAGTGAGACAAAACAGCTTCTTCTAAACTAGGCTGCTTGTGTGAAGATGGGTCAGGTGGTTATTTGGTCCTTCATTGTGTCCCAGAACACGTCTGTGTTCACATTTTAGTAGAATGTGGTCTCAAGAGTCTCAGATCACCTCCAACAAGTTGACCATGTTTACTAAAATGTGATGATCTCTTCATGCTGTTCTGACACTCTGCTGCCACCAAGTGGACAGATTTAACTTTGCAGCTTTGATGTCAGATATCTGAAGACGAGCTGGAAGTGAGGTCTGGAGCAACTTTTACAAAGATGGGAACATTTAAAAAGTTCAGATTCTTGTAAATGATTAGTATTTGTCTCCTCAGAATGAAAGTGGGTCATAATGAGTCACCTGACTGCTGATCTATGTGCATGTGTATTTGTGTGATGCTGCATGTGTGCAGGGACGGCTGCAGGATGGAGAACGTGCAGAAGAACGTGGGCAGCAGGAAGTTTGCCTTCAGCAGCGTCCAGCTCCTCACCTTCCCCAAACTCTACAGACCTCCAGACGGCAGCTACGGATAGACTCACCACTGTTTCTGCACATGTTTTATAACAGAAGATTGTGTGTTTTCCCATGTGTGTGTGTGTTGTCTTGTAAATGTGAATAATGAGATGTTTCTGATGATGAGGAGCCTCTGTGCTGTTGATTGTGGCTGCAGATGTTTGAATTACAAACATGTTTCTGCAATAAATGAAGACTTGGACACCAAACAGTCCTCCTGACGTCAGTCATTGAAGCACCATGCAGGTAGAAAATCATCTGAAACTTCACACTTTCTTTCAAGGAAGCAGGTGAGGAACGTTCATAGAGATTAAAGATGATTTAGTGTCATCAGAACATGAGAATACATAAACACGTAAAAACAAAGAGTCTGCAGAGAATTTAATATTTTATTTTCCTTTTTCACCAAAACATTGTGCATGAAAACAAATGTACCGTTCTTCTTATATGTTTGATTCCCACTCTTCAAATTTACAGAACAGCTTCTGTCCAAAATTCATGAATCAGTAGATTCAAGTTTAAAGAAAACAACAAATTTTAACTATAAAAACGTAACCATACAATCATGTTTATATTTGATAAAAAGAATAAAATATGCAGAATAAGAACTAAACTGAGGATAAATCCCAAAACCATCATCTTTTTCATCTTTATTGATCATGCAAATCATCAGTTTGTCACATTAATCAGTAAAATAATGATTGATGTCCTGATTGATGATGATCATGATCATTACTGTTTACATCACCTCATCTGTACATCCATTAGAACAACAACAACATTTGCTCTGACTAATTAAATGAAAATGGAATTAGTTTAGGTGAATAAAATGCTCATGAGCAGTGATAGCCTCCATGGCTGAACAGACACAGGAAGGAGCTCCACCCAAACAAACCCAAACATCAACAAAACAACAAACAAGAAGATGTCAGAGAACCACCCAGAAAGTGTGATTGACAGCTGAAGAAATGACTCAACAATGATGGAGATAAATAAACTGGAAACTAAAATACACATTTTAACCATCTGAGCCTTTAATGACTTTTGTTTATTTTGGTTTTATGAACTCAGCAGAGTCTCCAGTGTAGATGAAACTAACTCCAGCATAGAGCGGCTGAGTGAATGTGGTCTGGACTCTGTGGAGGACAGTCATGGTTTCAGAGACGCTGTAGAAAGACAGAATACCTGCTCTGTGGTCCAGATACACTCCTATTCTGGAGGAAGGAGGACCTGAGACTGGAGTTTGCACTTTGTTGTTCCAAAATTTGTAACCATTTATGTCCCAATGTAATGTCCAGGATTTGTCATTGAATCCAAATGCACATTCATCTGAATCTCCTGATCTGCTGGTGTTCTTGTAGGCGACTGCTACATCAACTCCTTCTCCTCTCCACTCCACCTCCCAGTAACAATGTCCAGTCAGACTCTCTCTGCTCAGGACCTGATTCCAATCAGTGAATCTGTCTGGATGATTAGAATAAAACTGTTGTTGTTTCATTACTGTTGCTTTTCTGTTTCCCTCAGATAATAACAGATATGTGTTTGCTGTGTTTGGATCCAGTGTGATTTCATGTGAATATTGTAGGAAGTCATCTCTGCTCTTTGGTTCTGGTTCAGACAGTAAAACATCCACATCAGTGACTGCCAGTGAGATGTTTGTCCATTTATCTGTCAGGATGTCCTGTAGTTTATCTCTGGCCTCTGACACAGCTGCTGTCACATCCTCAAAGTATCTGAGAGGACGAATATTGATGCTGGATGAGTGTGTAGACTCACTGAGTGCTGACAGTGAGGGGTAGTTGTGTAGAAACTGGGTGTGATCCTCTGTGTGTGAGAGCTGCTCCAGCTCGCCGTCTTTCCTCTTCAGCTCAGTGATCTCCTGCTCCAGCTTCTCCTGAAGCTCTTTGACTCGACTCACTTCAGTTTCCTGCTGGGATCTGATCTGCTGCTTCACATCAGAGCTTCTTTTCTGGATGAGACGGATCAGCTCAGTGAAGATCTTCTCACTGTCCTCCACTGTTTTATCAGCAGAGCCATTGATGGCCTCCACCTCCTGTTGAAGCAGCTTCACATCTTTCTCTCCGTCCTGGATTCTCTGCTGGATTTGTTGTCGACTCACCTCCAGCTCCTTCTGCTTCTCAGCTCTTTCTGCTGCAGCTGAGACTGTTTCATGACCTTTATGTTCATCCATTAAGCAGAGATAACAGATACTCTGCTGATCAGTACGACAGAAAATCTTCATCACCTCATCATGACGAGAACAGACGAGCTGCTGGAGTTTAGTGGAAGCCTCAACTAGTTTATGTTTTTTAAAAGTAGAAGATTCATAATGAGGTTGGAGATGTTTCTCACAGTAAGAGGCTCGACATACCAGACAGGACTTGATGGCTTTCAGCTTCCTCCCAGTGCAAAAATCACAGGCCACATCTTCAGGTCCAGCATAGCAGTGATCAGCTGGAGCAGCTTGGAGTCCAGTCTTCTTCAGCTCCTCCACTAACTCTGCTAACAGGATGTTTTTCTCCAGGACAGGACTGGGTTTGAACGTTTTCCTGCACTGAGGACAGCTGTGGATTCCCTTCTGATCCTCTTCATCCCAGTGGGTTTTAATACAGTTCATACAGTAGCTGTGTCCACAGGGAATAGTCACCGGATCCTTCAGTAGATCCAGACAGATGGAACAAGAGATTTTTTCTGAATAAAGCTGAACTCCTTTCTGCGCCATTTCAGCATTCAGACACAATGACTGTGTCAATTTCACTTCCTTACAAGTGAAAGTAGCTGCAGATCTGATCTAAACAACATGTGTTTCGTCTCTTCCACTTCAGCACATGCTGGTCACACCCATCTTCAGACTTGTAGATCTGAAGGGGCGGGAACCAGGAAATAAGTGAACAGAGAGGAGTTGCTGTGTTTTACATCAGGAAAGGGGAGGAGGAGTTATCAGGTTTCATTTACAGTAGAGTAACGTAGAGATGATCATAATTTTTTTTCGTTTTCATGAAACCAAATACATCATTAGTATAAAATTTATGAACTTTATAAATTTATTCTCAAACCCAGATATATATCTGTTATTGGAATATTAATGTTTTTTTATATTTACGTCACTTATGCATCTGTAGGATGTATCGTTTAACTTTCCAATCTGGGGACACCAGTGACCAGCAGGAACAGTCTGATTGACAACCAGTAATAGATTGGTGACAACCGTAAAGATATTTGATAGCTTGGAATGACAGCACCCCCAACAAGCAACCGGAAAGATCAGGAGGAAGCTCATGACACTCAGGAGGGCAGAGTGGCACAGGAGACGTGACAAGGAGAGAACAAGGAAGCACACTGCATTTCTGGTCAACCCATTCCTGTTTACAAGCATATTGGCCGTCTCTCTTGCTCCAAGGAGGAGATAAACCAATTTCTCCATGCCACACTGCAGGGCCCTATGAGAGATCATAGGGTCCTGCAAAAGTCAAGTTTGACATGAAGGAAGTGAGCCTGAAGAAAATCCAAGATGTGGTGAAAGCAGCCAGAGCCAGCTCAACCACTTGGACCAAACATCATTCCTTATCAGGTTTATAAGCGCTGTACAGTCATTCTCCAAATTCTCTGGAAACTAATCTGGGCTGGGGAGCCATTGCCAAGCAATGGAGATACACTGAAGGGTTTTGGATTCCCAAGGTAGAAAAATCCAAAAATGTTGAACAGTTCAGACCTATCTCATTGCTTAGTGGTTGACAGCAAGATTTTAGACCTGGCAAATGCATATGGGTCAATACTGCACAAGCTGGAAGAGTCTACATTAAACCAGCACCATGTTCCAAGTAAGATCAAGGACCTCATCTTGGGCTATTAAAACAACTTTAGATTGAGTCGCTTCTGGGCCAGTAACATCAGGCTGGCACAGATGGGAGAAGGGCATCATCACTGGGTGTACAATATCTGTCACCCTCTTTGCTCTTGCCATGAACATGGTAGTCAAAGCTGCAGAGGTGGTGTATAGAGGCCAACTAGACTCAAGTATCAGTGAAATACAGAAACAGGTCATCAGCATATAACCACAGCTTGTGTATCTTTCTACTCCTTAAAATGACACAAATCTCAGGAGAAGATTTTAAAAGCACTGCAATAACCCTGCCTCATGCCCTGATTCAGAAGAATTGTTGGGAATCCAAATAATTGGTGTGAACTGATGAGATGGGGGAACTGTACAGAAATTGTTTACCAGGTTTTGGGGCTAATTCTGAACTTCTCAAAACACTGAAAAACGTAAATCCATTTGACTCTGTCAAACACCTTTACAGCGCCAAGGGAATTGAATTATTATAATAATAATAATAGTAATAATAATAATAATAATAATAATACATTTTAATTCTTCTGTGCCTTTCATGACACTCAAGGTCATCTTACAGGTGTAGCATTAAGGCCCAAGGCTCTTGGATTTCCTGATTTGTGGGCAATTAAATGGATAAGAACTCAGACCTAAAACTCAGACTTCACAATCTTCAAATAGGAGCCTTGAGAAGCCATCTCAAGTTGATTAAATCCAGAACTAATTGTCAGCTCGTACCTGTGGATATCTAACAACCTTGTTGATTAATGATACTTAGCCCATCTTCCCTCTTTCAAGGGTTCTTTCTCCCGGACGTTTCACACATGTAAATCAAGCAGATACCATCACCCAGCCCAATTAAGCTCTACAAGACAACAGTTGGACTTTGTTAAGAATTGTCAAGAAAATAACCAGTTTTTCTTTCAGGACTGTTTTAAACAGAATGTTTAAACAGTATCAAATGTTTGATTTTTGTTATAATGATTGGTTTAAAATGATTCCACACATTAGGAAAACACAAATGGTATTTTGAACAGAGTTTCTGGGACACAGTGTCACAAAGTACAACTAAATGGATTTTTATCATGGAGCAACAACTCCACCTAGTGGCCGTTTTCAAGTTTGTTACTGCGGCCACAAAAGAAACTTGAAAGACTTTATTTATTTATTTATTTATTTATTTGAGCGGGACAGTGCATGTTAATGAACAGACAGGCTTATACAGCATGAATGTAAACATACCGGATTATAGAAACTTTTGGCCAGAAACATTCATGACTAAACTCAGAATATATTATTGCAAATATGAAATTTTTTTCAAAGTATTTCTTGTATAAGTGAAAATGATATAAATGTGTGTTTTTAATTTAATGAATAATTAAATCTTCTCTTTAGTAACAATCTAAGGTTGTGTTTCACTTTCAACCAAGTTATTTATCTGTTTTTACAAAGTGTGTGTTATAATACATTTTCTTGTTGATTGGGACATGGGAAAAATTGATAATCTGAGTCATTTATTTATTTATTTACTTTGAATCACGGAATCTATGTAATCTTGCAGGACCTGACCGGAGGGGATAGAAAAAGATGGAAAATAGCAAAAACATGCAAAAGGGAAAGAAGAAAGGAGACAAAAAGATCACAGACAGAAGGAAACGACCTTTCAATCCACACCATCACCAAACAACAAACTGTTGCACCTGTACATGAACACACCAGAAAATTTCTTACAACTTCTACAAAAAGCACAGCTGCTAGTCATTAAGAGCCCTAATTATTAACCAAATCAAAAAGACATATCATGAAAGTAGCACAACAGCGATCAGATACTAACTCACAGCAGAAAAGAAGAATTATCTCTCAGTATATAAACACTGGACAACTCAGTGACTGTGTCAGCATGCAGAGGATGAGGAATAAGGAGTGATCAATGATGAAGAGTGGTGAGTGGAATCGTGCAAATGTGACCACGCCTCTACGGAGGTCAGAGGCAGACCAGGGCAGCCCAGAGACCTGGGCCCTCAGCAGCAGCCCCGGAGCACCAACCCAAGCCACCCCACCACGAAAACAACTCCAGCCCCACCCAAAGGGCGGCAGAGGAGAGCCCCAGCAAGAGGCCCCCACGGTCTTGGGGACCGGCCACCCAAGGGCAGCCCGAGAGAAGGCCCCAGGGCCCCAGGAGCCCAGAGACGGCCCCCCACCCCCAAAGGCTGAGGGCCCGCACCATGCCTAGGAGAACCAGGCCCCCCCAGACAACCACCCAGCGTAGGCCAGCCGCACACCCCGGGAACCAGAGCACCATTAACCCCCGTCTCCCACCCTCCACCTACTCCAATATCCACCCCATATAACCCCACACTCACACCCTCCCCTGTGCCGTTTCCACAAGCACTCACCATCATACAGTCAAGTCACACGTAATCCACCCACCATGCCCCATGGGGGACACCCCAGGAGGACAGTGAGCCCCAAGCACCCCCCCCACACCCGACCCAGGACCCACAGAGCCAGTAGCCACTCCAGGTCCTGGCCCTTGGGGCAATCACCTCCCCCCACTCGCCCCTGGCCACACCCAGGGGAAACAGGGGTGTGAGAGGTCCTCACTACCCTCTTCCTTCCTGCTCCTGACTGTTTATGAAGTGTGTGTTGCTTGCAATTAAAATTGAGGAGCAGTGACCACAATCTGCTGGGAGCCAGGCCACCTAAGTGGCCCTGCCCAACATGCACCCCATGACACGCCCCCCAGGTGTTGTTTGTGTGTTGTGTTTCTTGTGTTTTGGTGTCTAAGCGCAATTAAAACTGAGAGACGAGTCGCCACGGGATGCATCCGAGGAGACAACTGAGTGGCCCCCTCCACTCCACCCCACATGGTGTGCACACCTCCCAAATTCCTACGTGTGTGTGTGTGTGTGTGTGTGAGACAGAGAGAGAGATCGGGAAAGTAGAGGGGTCTGGGGATGTAAGTCCAGAGGGAAGTGAATATCCCTCTGCATGTTAAGCCTCTAGTGGCATTAGGCACCAACGCTCCCTGGGAGGTCCCCCAGGGCAAGACAGACCTGGAGAGTCCACCCCCCACGACCGGGCAATACAGGGACCACAGCCAATGAGCTGCCACCGACCCCAGAAGGTACCCACACCCCTGCATGATTTGTTTTTATTATGTTCAGCACTTTGTGTTACTTTGTGTATGAAAAGTACTATATAAATAAAATTTTATTTAATTAAAATTTGATAAAAACTGAACACGATGATACAAAATCACATAAAAAACAGTTTGCTATAAATTTAATATTTCATTTGTCTTTTACACCAAAACATTGTACATGAATACAAATGTACCGTTCTTCTCACACGTTTGATTCCCACTCCTCAAATTTACAGCTTCTGTCCAAGCGTCACCAACATTTCCTGACATCACGTCATTATTTATACAAAAAGAACAATTTCCACAATCCAGAAACACATTCAAAACAAAAAACTCAATCAATACAGAAAACATCAATGTGGACCAAAAGATGAGCTCATCATGATGCAGACAAATCTGGATAGATTAAAGATTAAAGAAAATAAAAAAAAAAAACAAATAATCCTAAATTTAACTATCAAACTGTCTCCAGACACAAACTTAAATGTATTTGATAAAACAAATATATAATATGTTGAATAATGACTAAATTTAGGATAAATTCAGAAACCATCATCTATTACATCTTTACTAATGATGAAAATCAAGTTTGTTACATTAAATCAACAAAATCTGCTAAATGATTCTTGTTGAATGATTATATGAACAGATTCACTTCATCCCACAATCAGTGTGTCTGACTGAGAATATCAGCTGTGTAAGATAAAATATTGACTGATGTCTATTTTATATTTGTGAACTCAGCTGAAGATTCAGGAGCTAAAATCCAAAGTCCAGCATAGAGCGGCTGAGTGAATGTGGTCTGGACTCTGTGGAGGAGAGTCATGGTTTTAGAGACGCTGTAGAAAGACAGAATACCTGCTCTGTGGTCCAGATACACTCCTATTCTGGAGGAAGGAGGACCTGAGATTGGAGTTTGGACTTGGGTGTGCCTAAAAATGTAATTTTTCTGGTCACAATATAATGACCAAGATCTGTCATTAAATCCAAATAAACATTTGTCTGAATCTCCTGCTCTGCTAATGTTCTTGTAGGCGACTGCTACATAAACTGCTTCTCCTCTCCACTCCACCTCCCAGTAACAACGTCCAGTCAGACTCTCTCTGCTCAGGACCTGGTAACAATAACTGAATCTGTCTGGATGACTACAATAAGACTGTTCTTCTTCCATTACTGTTGCTTTTCTGTTTCCCTCAGATAATAACAGATGTGTGTTTGCTGTGTTTGGATCCAGTGTGATTTTTCTTGAATATTTTAAGAATCCAGCTCTGCTCTTTGGTTCTGGTAAAACATCCACATCAGTGACTGCCAGTGAGATGTTTGTCCATTCCTCTGTCAGGATGTCCTGTAGTTTATCTCTGGTCTCTGACACAGCTGCTGTCACATCCTCAAAGTATCTGAGAGGACGAATATTGATGCTGGATGAGTGTTTAGACTCACTGAGTGCTGACAGTGAGGGGTAGTTGTGTATAAACTGGCTGTGATCCTCTGTGTGTGAGAGCTGCTCCAGCTCGCCGTCTTTCCTCTTCAGCTCAGTGATCTCCTGCTCCAGCTTCTCCTGAAGCTCTTTGACTCGACTCACTTCAGTTTCCTGCTGGGATCTGATCTGCTGCTTCACATCAGAGCTTCTTTTCTGGATGAGACGGATCAGCTCAGTGAAGATCTTCTCACTGTCCTCCACTGCTTTATCAGCGGAGCCATTGATGGCCTCCACCTCCTGTTGAAGCAGCTTCACATCTTTCTCTCCGTCCTGGATTCTCTGCTGGATTTGTTGTCGACTCACCTCCAGCTCCTTCTGCTTCTCAGCTCTTTCTGCTGGAACTAAGACTGTTTCATGACCTTTATGTTCATCCATTAAGCAGAGATAACAGATACTCTGCTGATCAGTACGACAGAAAACCTTCATCACCTCATCATGACGAGAACAGATGAGCTGCTGGAGATTCTTGGAGGGCTCCACCAGCTTGTGTTTCTTTAACTGAACTACGTCATAATGAGGTTGGAGGTGTTTCTCACAGTAAGAAACCAGACAGACCAGACAGGACTTGATGGCTTTCAGCTTCCTCCCAGTACAGACATCACAGGCCACATCTTCAGGTCCAGCATAGCAGTGATCAGCTGGAGCAGCTTGGAGTCCAGTCTTCTTCAGCTCCTCCACTAACTCTGCTAACAGGATGTTTTTCTCCAGGACAGGCCTCGGTGTGAACGTTTTCCTGCACTGAGGACAGCTGTGGATTCCCTTCTGATCCTCTTCATCCCAGTGGGTTTTAATACAGTTCATACAGTAGCTGTGTCCACAGGGAATAGTCACCGGATACTTTAGAAGACCCAGACAGATGGAACAAGAAATGGTGTCTTGATTCAGCTGAACTCCTCTCTGCGCCATTTCGGCTCTCAGTAACAACAAATGTGTTAGTTTCACTTCCTTTCAGCAGAAACTAGACTGACATCATCTCTTCCACTTGAGGACTAACACTCATGATCAAACTGGTAGATCTGAAGGGGGGAGGGGAAATAAGTGAACAGATTGAAGCTGCTTTGTTTCGTAACAGGAATATAATGGAGATTTTAAAAGACTTTAGTTCCAGGAAGAGAAGCAGAAAATGTTCATTTAACCCACTTTTTTCTTTTGTTAAGAGGAGAGCACATTATTATTATTTTTTAATGGAAATTAATTTTGAAATATCTGAGTTTAGAGGTGGATCAACACTTCTCTTGATTTACTTTTCTTGTCATACTCATTATTCAATCAAACTTTTTTCAGATTCATCTTATTTTAGAGGTTTGATTCCTGGAAGAGGAGCAGCTTGTAGTAGACACTGTGTTTAATCCTTTTTGACAATAGAAGAGATTGAAAAACATTCGTTGACTCAGTTTAATCTGGTAAATTCTGCCCTCCAGGAATCTAATTAGTGGCAATAATAGCAAGGACACATAGTGTATTTTCACCAGTAACACCATCACCAGCTCTAGCTGGCTGCTCCAGATAAATCCTTCTCCACCTAAGTTCAGCACACTACTGCACATATAAGATCACCGTCATTAATGAGAGCTGGTTGATGTTTCACCTGCCACAACCTCCCCCCTACAGCTGAGCCAAACCACAAACATCCGTCTCTGAGCACCAGCTGTAACTCCAACAACATGGTCATTTCAGCTTGATTAAAAACCCCATTAAAATAAACTATAATATTATAGTTTTAATAGTTTTTTTTCTAGAGGTAGCTGTTTTTTTATAAGAATTTTCTAGAAATCTTTTGAACAGCATCTGCTCAGCAGCAAACAGCTGGGGGGCAAAGTGGATCATTAAGCAGCTAAAGACTCAGATATTTCATCCAGGAGTTGGTGGAGACCAAACAAGGAGCTAAAAGACAGAAAATCTTAGACTCTAGAGGCACCTGGTACTGATGAACAATGAGGACTGGTAGAAGCTAGTTTTGAAAAGAGAAGGCTTCAATATGCAAACTTGGCAGCTGAAGCAGAGGACCGGGGCTGAAATGTAAAGCTTTGCCCAGTGGAGGTGGACTTTAGGGGCCTTTTAGACAGTTCCATCACAAAGCTAGTTGGAGGCCCAACAGTAGGCCATAAAAGAACTTACCAGTGTTTTTGAGAGAAGCAATCACTGGCTATGGCTGATGTGGGTGAATGCTGTATACTTACAGCAGTGGTGGACTGGCTAATGGTGGTGGGCTGACGGTGATTTTAGGCTGTGATTTTTTATTTATTTATTTATTTTTTAGGCTACTAGTTGTACTAATTATAAAAGGCACGATTCCTATTGGTTCTCACATCTGATAGATCGACCTATTGGTCATGATTGATTCTGTGCTGGACCAATTACAGCCTAGAGCCGATGCCCCCTTCCTCGTAGGCCACGGTTGTCATGCCAATCACACAGCCATAGATAAAGAACAAGATGGAGAACAAACAACGTTTAAGAGACACAGAAAAAAGCAAGACAGAAAGGGAAAATTTGTTAAAATAACACAAATTTTGCTGCTAGTGGCGGAGTTTCCTCAGCAGAATCAGCAACAGGTGATGGAGGTGGTCTCAGGTGGATGAGGGGAAGGGGAGGAAGGAGGAGAGATTGGCAGCAGCCAGTGGTGGTGGGGAAGCTGAACTTCTGGTAAGTGATGAACTGCAGCATACACTAGGTCATATATAAATATATACATATATATATCATATATAAATCAAGTTTGGATGTAGTTTATTTTTGTTTTGCTTGATCTCTCTTAAAACAGGAGTTACAAGTAGGTCATCTAACAATTTAGCTAGCTTTACATGCTAGTTAGCTAGCATGACAGGTTTCTCTGGCGGTTCTATGGCGGTTTCTGTCATAGACATGTAGTAACGTCCGGCTGGACGTGTAAAAAAACAGGTGGAGCTTCTCCAAGAACGACAGCATCATTGCTTTAAACACTGGTTACTGTTGGCCGTAACCACGCCGTACACTCCTAAACAGCTCTCTCTCAACCCGACCTTCTCAGCTTCTCTAACCCCAGAGAGAGAAGAAGAAAAAGAAAAAAGAAAACTACTCCCACTCCTTTTCCCCGCCCCTCGAACATTCTAACACCCGTAACATTAGCTAGAACCATGGGGGAATAACACCACCCTTAACATTAGCAGGGCCACTATGGAACTGCAACAATATGTAGACGGTGCATTGGTCCCGTTTTGTCTGTCAATGGCGCCGCCATATTGATCCTGGAAATTAGTTTTAACAATAAAAATGGACAACTCCTTTATAATCTATAAATCAAGAACTAGGCCGCTTTCCCCTCACTTTGTGCACTGGGTGTGCGTGTGGTATCTGGGCAAAGTTGGTTAGCGCAGGTGGTCTTGTACAGATTATGGCAGATTTTGGGTGGTATGGCTTACTGGATATTCGTTGTGCTTCGTGGTGGTGAATCATTTGGTGGCAGACCATTGTTTGTGCACAGCAGGATGATTCCTGGCTGTGGTGCGTCCCATGTGGGGACTTCGTAATGGTTCTGTTTTAGTTTGGATTCACCTTCGTTATACACTCAGTTTAGTTCAAGCTTTGCTAAAATGTTAAGTATTATGGATGCTGTTGCTCCTATTAAGGTGAAAGTTGTCTCCATGGAGAAATTCCACATTGGTGAAAAATGGAAAAAGAGAGTGTCGGAAAGCTGAGCGCAGATGGAGAAAAACAAATCTACAGGTTCATTATGACATGTATAAAGAGAAACTTCACTCTTATAATTTACAACTGAGGAATGCGAGAAAGTCCTATTCCTCTGACGTTATTAGCAAAAACTATCATAATGCTCGGGTCTCATTCGCTATTGTCGACAGATTAACAAATCCTCCTGTGTCAGTAGCACCTGAACTTTGTTCCACCAAGGCCTGCAATGAGTTCGCCAAATTCTTCACAGAAAAAATCCAGAATATCAGACAAACAGTTGGTTCATCAGCGGCCCCAGGTTCTGGGAGATATCATATGTGAGTTAAACTCCTCCTCTTGCTGCTTGGACATCCTGCCCACTTGCCTTTTCAAAAAGGTCTCAAGAACTCTGGAACCAGATCTGTCACAGATTGTTAACTTGTCTTTAATTTCAGGTGTCTTCCCAGAACTTCTAAAAACAGCTGTAATCAAACCTCTGCTAAAAAGAGACAATCTAGTCTATACAACTAAAAACCACCAACCAAGCCAGAAATCTGGGTGTATTGATGGACTCAGACCTTAACTTTGAGAAACACATTAAGGGAATTACAAAACATCCTACTATCACCTTAAGAATATATCAAGGGTAAAAGATCTGATGTCTCAGCAGGACCTGGAAAAACTAAATACATCAGTGACCTCTTGACCCAGTATGAACCTACCAGAACCCTCAGGTCATCTGGATCCAGTTTCTTATCAGTGCCCAGAGTCAGAACCAGACATGGAGAAGCTGCATTCAGCTTCTATGCTCCACATGTCTGGAACAAACTCCCAGAAAGCCTCAGATCAGCTTCTCAGATCACACTTAGTTTATTTAAATCAAGGTTGAAGACCCACCTGTTCTCTGCTGCATGGAGCTAGTTTTTATTTAGAAATCCAGATCTGCATTTGGTTCTTTTACGCTGAAATCTTAACTTTATTTCGTTATCTGAGCTTTTTCCTGCTGTTTTTATGTAATCAATTTTATCTTTTTTGATCTTTGCTTTTTTAATGCACTTGTATTTTTTTTTCTTCCCCTGCACCTTGCTGTAATGTTTTTATGTTTTATGTAAAGCACTTTGAATTGTATTGTACATGAAATGTGCTATACAAATAAATTTTCCTTGCCTTGCCTTTGCTACACTTCAGTTTGTGTTCTGCCATTGTGGTTATCTTTTGTTTAATTTTAGTGTTGGGCTAGGTTAGTGTTTTGTGTTGTGGCGACGGTCACGTTAGTTATGGATCTGCTGCCATTTTGTTTGGTTTTAGTTTCCTCTCTGAGTTTAGTCACTTCTTTGTTTGCACTCGGTGGATTTTGGTATATGTTTTTGTACATTTATTTCAGCAGGTCTGCGAACCCCAACACGTTTATTTTGTGTATTTTTTTCGTTACAGGTTTCACTCGTTGTTTCACTGGAGTTTAATAAAATGTGCTGATTACAACTTTACAATCTGTCCCAACGTTATCTTTTGTTACACCCAATCATGCCCCTGAGTCGGGTCGTAACACTGACCCACTGCCAAATCCGTCATGCTCATCCGTCTCATGCTACCACTACAGTGAAAGCACCACCCGCATTCAAAAGTGATCAAAACATCAGCAGGAAAGCAGGAACTGAGAAGTGGTGTGTGGTCACCACCTGCAGAACCACTCCTTTATTGGGGGTGGCTTACTAATTGCCTATAATTTCCACCTGTTGTGTATTCCATTTACACAACATCATGTGAAATTGTTGCTTCCTAAGTGGAAGTTTAATTTCACAGAAGTGTGATTGACTTGGAGTTACATTGTGTTGTTTAAGTGTTCACTTCGTGTTTTTGTGCAGTATAGATATATGTATCTATCTATTTATTGTATAAATATATATCAGTAGATGTATTGTTATGATCTCCCGGACCTTGGCTCCAAATGTTGTCTCTAACTGGACCTCTTTAAATTTTAGTTGAACACCTCTGCCTTAGGTGATAATTCTGCCTCTTCTCCTTGAAAGGACTGTTCCTTTCTGCGTACTGGAAGAAAACATTGTTAGCATAGAACATGCATGACACACTTTCAAATTATATTGGGGTTTGTACTTGGTGAACCCAAATTTTTAGAACAAAATAAATAACATCATCATTTCCTGACTAGATAACAAAAGGCATACTGCTTTTGCCTCAGCAGACCTTAGAGGATTACGTACCTTAAATGATAATTCTGCCTCT
This sequence comes from Melanotaenia boesemani, assembly GCF_017639745.1. NCBI lineage: Eukaryota > Metazoa > Chordata > Actinopteri > Atheriniformes > Melanotaeniidae > Melanotaenia > Melanotaenia boesemani. The sequence continues at coordinate 9,227,085 of NC_055686.1, forward strand.
TCTCCTTGAAAGGCCCGTTCCTCTCTGCAAGAAAAGATTGTTAGTACAGATCCTGTATGATACACTTTGAAAATATATTGGGGACTGTACACAGACTTGCCTCTCTCTTCTGGTTCCAGTTCCCGAGGGAGTTCCAGATCGAGATGCCCCTCCGCCGCCCCAGTTCAAGGAGGCCGCACCTCCTCATCTCCACCTCCAGATCCAGTCTGTGCGCTCTCCAGAGATCCACTTTGCTCGGCCACCCAGCTGACCTCCTGAGCCAGGTCTGCTGTCTGTGCAGCCTCCAGGCCAATCTCCTCTATTATAGACATATGTAGACGGTGCATTGGTCCTGCTTTGTATGTCAGTGGCGCTGCCATATTGATCCTGGGAATTACTTTTAACAGTAAAAATGAACAACTGTTTTATAATCTATAAATAAAGAACTTCAGGTACTTGTTAGTCAAACAGGAACCTATAATGCTGTTATCCTAGCCTATAGCATTGATAAGGCTGCATGTCAGATCCTTTAGTTCCACTTCAGACATAATCTGACAGCATCTGAAAGATCCTGGAACCTTTTAAGTATTACAGGGTTTACTATAATATTTACTGGTTTTCACTGCTGCATTCCTTAAAACTTTTAACTCACCACTGTTTCTGCACATTTTTGTATCAGAAGATTGTGTGTTTTCTCATGTTGTGTGTGTGTTGTCCTGTAAATGTGAGTAGATGAGATGTTTCTGATGATGAGGAGCCTCTGTGCTGTTGATTGTGGCTGCAGATGTTTGAATCACAAACACATTTCTGCAATAAATGAAGACTTGGACACCAAACAGTCCTCCTGACGTCAGTCATTGAAGCACCATGCAGGTAGAAAATCATCTGAAACTTCACACTTTCTAAGCAGTTGTTGACACGGGACCCCTCTACAAACCAGGTCCTCTACAAACCAGGTCCTCTACAAACCAGGACCTCTACAAACCAGGTCCTCTACAAACCAGGTCCTCTACAAACCAGGACCTCTACAAACCAGGTCCTCTACAAACCAGAACCTCTACAAACCAGGTCCTCTACAAACCAGGACCTCTACAAACCAGAACCTCTACAAACCAGGACCTCTACAAACCAGGTCCTCTACAAACCAGAACCTCTACAAACCAGGACCTCTACAAACCAGGTCCTCTACAAACCAGAACCTCTACAAACCAGAACCTCTACAAACCAGGTCCTCTACAAACCAGGACCTCTACAAACCAGGACATCTACAAACCAGGACCTCTACAAACCAGAACCTCTACAAACCAGGTCCTCTACAAACCAGGTCCTCTACAAACCAGGACCTCTACAAACCAGGTCCTCTACAAACCAGGTCCTCTACAAACCAGGACCTCTACAAACCAGAACCCCAACAAACCAGGACCTCTACAAACCAGGACCTCTACAAACCAGGTCCTCTACAAACCAGGACCTCTACAAACCAGGTCCTCTACAAACCAGGTCCTCTACAAACCAGGTCCTCTACAAACCAGAACCCCAACAAACCAGAACCTCTACAAACCAGGACCTCTACAAACCAGGTCCTCTACAAGCCAGGTCCTCTACAAACCAGGACCTCTACAAACCAGAACTTCTACAAACCAGGACCTCTACAAACCAGGACCTCTACAAACCAGAACCTCTACAAACCAGGACCTCTACAAACCAGGTCCTCTACAAACCAGGTCCTCTACAAACCAGGACCTCTACAAACCAGGTCCTCTATAAACCAGAACCTCTACAAACCAGGTCCTCTCCAACCAGGTCCTCTACAAACCAGGTCCTCTCCAAACCAGGTCCTCTCCAAACCAGGTCCTCTACCAACCAGGTCCTCTCCAAACCAGGTCCTCTACCAACCAGATCCCCTACATTAGTTTTAATACAGGTGAGTCCTCCTTGTGTTTGTGGGCTGGAAGACAAAGGAGCTGGATCCTGCTTGAAGCAGAGGGTTGAAGCTCTTCATGGTTCTGGTTCTGATGGAAGTTTCTTTCTGTTTAAATTGAGAACTATGGATCTGAGGATGATTAAAATACTAATACTGATGATGTAATTCTGGTTGTACTTGATAATAACTGATACTAAGAGTCTGCACAAAATTGAATGATATTTTATTTTGAATTTTACATGAAATAAAATTGTGCATTTCTCACACATTTGATTCCCGCTCCTGAAATTTCTGTTCAGCTTCTGTCCAAAAATGATAAATCAGTTAATGATTCAAGAATAAAGAAAACAAGACTAAAAACATTTTTAACTATAAAACTGTATCCAGATACAAACATGAATTTATTTAATAAAAGAAAGATAAAATATGCAGAATAATAACTAAACTGAGGATAAATTCCAAAACCACCACCTTTTTCATCTTTATTGATCATGTAAATCATCAGTTTGTCACATTAATCAGTAAAATAATGATTGATGTCCTGATTGATGATGATCATGATCATTACTGTTTACATCACCTCATCTGTACATCCATTAGAACAACAACAACATTTGCTCTGACAAACCAATAAATGTAAATGAATTAGTTTAGGTGAATAAAATGCTCATGAGCAGTGATAGCCTCCATGGCTGAACAGACACAGGAAGGAGCTCCACCCAAACAAACCCAAACATCAACAAAACAACAAACAAGAAGATGTCAGAGAACCACCCAGAAAGTGTGATTGACAGCTGAAGAAATGACTCAACAATGATGGAGATAAATAAACTGGAAACTAAAATACACATTTTAACCATCTGACCTTAAATGACTTCTGTTTATTTTGGTTTAACAAACTCAGCAGCAGATTTGTAAACTAAAAATCCAAATCCAGCACAGAGCGGCTGAGTGAATGTGGTCTGGACTCTGTGGAGGAGAGTCCTGGTTTTAGAGACGCTGTAGAAAGACAGAATACCTGCTCTGTGGTCCAGATACACTCCTATTCTGGAGGAAGGAGGACCTGAGACATCAGTTTGGACTTTGTTGTGATGAAATGTATATCTTGTCTTGTCACAATATAATGCCCAAGATTTGTTATTGAATCCAAATAAACATTCATCTGCATCTCTTCCTCTACTGATGTTCTTGTAGGCGACTGCTACATAAACTAATTCTCTCCACTCCACCTCCCAGTAACAACGTCCAGTCAGACTCTCTCTGCTCAGGACCTGATAACATTGAGTGAATCTGTCTGGATGACCAGAATAAAACTGTTGTTGTTTCATTAATGTTGCTTTTCTGTTTCCTTTAGATAATAACAGGCGTGTGTGTGCTGTGTTTGAATCCAGTGTGAACTCATGTGAATATTTTAAGAAGTCAGCTCTGCTCTTTGGTTCTGGTTCTGGTTTTGGTTTAGGTAGTGAAACGTCCACATCAGTGGCTGCCAGTGAGATGTTTGTCCATTCCTCTGTCAGGATGTCCTGTAGTTTATCTCTGGTTTCTGACACAGCTGCTGTCAAATCCTTAAAGTATCTGAGAGGACGAATATTGATGCTGGATGAGTGTGTAGACTCACTGAGTGCTGACAGTGAGGGGTAGTTGTGTAGAAACTGGTTGTGATCCTCTGTGTGTGAGAGCTGCTCCAGCTCGCCGTCTTTCCTCTTCAGCTCAGTGATCTCCTGCTCCAGCTTCTCCTGAAGCTCTTTGACTCGACTCACTTCAGTTTCCTGCTGGGATCTGATCTGCTGCTTCACATCAGAGCTTCTTTTCTGGATGAGACGGATCAGCTCAGTGAAGATCTTCTCACTGTCCTCCACTGCTTTATCAGCGGAGCCATTGATGGCCTCCACCTCCTGTTGAAGCAGCTTCACATCTTTCTCTCCGTCCTGGATTCTCTGCTGGATTTGTTGTCGACTCACCTCCAGCTCCTTCTGCTTCTCAGCTCTTTCTGCTGCAGCTGGAACTGTTTCATGACCTTTATGTTCATCCATTAAGCAGAGATAACAGATACTCTGCTGATCAGTACGACAGAAAATCTTCATCACCTCATCATGACGAGAACAGATGAGCTGCTGGAGATTCTTGGAGGGCTCCACCAGCTTGTGTTTCTTTAACTGAACTATGTCATAATGAGGTTGGAGGTGTTTCTTACAGTAAGAAACCAGACAGACCAGACAGGACTTGATGGCTTTCAGCTTCCTCCCAGTGCAGACATCACAGGCCACATCTTCAGGTCCAGCATAGCAGTGATCAGCTGGAGCAGCTTGGAGTCCAGTCTTCTTCAGCTCCTCCACTAACTCTGCTAACAGGATGTTTTTCTCCAGGACAGGCCTCGGTATGAACGTTTTCCTACACTGAGGACAGCTGTAGCTTCCCGTCTGATCCTCTTCATCCCAGTGGGTTTTAATACAGTCCATACAGTAGTTATGCTTACAGGGAATAGTCACCGGATTCTTCAGTAGATCCAGACAGATTGAACAGGAAAAATTTTCTTGATGCAGCTGAACTCCTTTCTGCGCCATTTCAGCTCTCAGCAACGACTGTCCTTGTTTTGTTTCCTTGTACATTAAATGCTCTATGAGATCTGATACATCTTTGAGTAATGAATGTGATCTATCAGCTCTTGTACGCTACCTGTGCATGTAGGTTACACCCATCTAGAAACATAAATCTGTACGAGAAGGAACAAGGAAACAGTTTTTCGACAGACAAGAATTGCTGTTTCCCAGCAGGAGGAAGAAGGAGGAGTTATCAGGCTTTGATTCCAAGAAGAAGAGCAGCTTTTTTTGAAAACGTGTTTTAAACAAAAAAAAAAAACATGTGTAAATAGATAATAGATCGAGTATAGATGTGTGAATTTAGAGCAGTTTATCTCACATGAAAGATGCCAGATGTAGTTTATTCATTTATGTGCACCAGATGTAATGATGAGGGCAGATACTAACATGGGTTTAATGTTCTCAGGGCTGCCAACTTTTCAGTATTCCTTGGAGTGAGATTTGATTGAACCAACCAAAATTTTGTCGCATACACGGCAGCAAGACATAAGACTCTTTTTGACTCATTTTGTGCAGGTTTAATCATAAAATATAGCACTCAGGACTAACAAAGTATTTTAAAAAGGTGTACAAATAGGTCTTCAAAGTACCAACAGAAACTTCAAAATAAAACAGAAACCAACTCACCTACAAAAAAGAAGGATAAGACAGAAGGAATTTCACAACAATAGTAATTTTTCTTGACCTTTGAGCCTTGTCGTACTGGCTTTTGGCCTTTTTTGGGGCCTTAATTATCAGCTGGTGGTGGTGAAAATGTACAAAAATAAATACAACACTTGGAAATAAGATAAGATTATCTCAACCTGCTCACAGCAGAACATACAATAAAATTAAAGTTAATGTCACTGTTACTGAGATCATTTTGTTAGAACAAGCTGCAGGTGATTGATTGTTAACTGAAGAACTTCAGCCTCATCTGGACGTGATGATGGACCTGCTGCTGCGTCTGAAACTGACTTTTCAAGCAAACCTCCAAATTCATGTAAGAGATCAAAATGACATCACCTGAATGCATTTACCACAATAATCTGATATTCACTTGGAAGTATTTTCTAACTTAAGTCCATATGAATTTATACATATGATTGCATAATAAATTCTCTATTTGTATGTTTTACTTTTGTTTGACAACTCACAAAAAAGAGGATTTTTATTTTGAAATAGTCTGTAACTATTTGGTTCAGATGATTGGGATTTTTTAGGTACTGGATCAAGGCAGGATGTTTTCCAGAGCACAGGAACTCTTTTCTGACTCAGGCCTGAGTGGAAAAGATGCTGAAGAATCCAACTATTGTTGGTGCATTTTAGTCTGATTGAATAACCTATAAAAATATTTTAAACTTAAAATAGTCTGTCTAATAATTATTAGTTAATTACTTAATTCAACACATTAACTAGAAAAATAAAAGTTCTCAGGATTGCCATCCATCAGAAAGATGTCCAGCCTGCATCTTACAGATACAGAGTAGAATAAGTTTACAGTAAGACTGAAGGTACAATACAAAACATGACTCATGTGTCTGTGTTAGTATAGCCAGGGCAACTGGTTTATAACATAGAAAACATATATATTGAAGCTTTTAATACTACTGTAACATTGTCATATATCAGGGCCTCAGTTTCACACACAGCAGCAGCATCATGGGGGATGTTCCTCCATCCCTGCATCAAGTCTCCAAAGGGGTGTCAGGGAGGCACTCTCTTCTATCTCAAGTCTGCGAGGGGATCCTAGTGAGAGATGCTCCTCAAACCTTTGCCTCAAGTCTCCAAGGGGTCCCATTAAAGGATGAGCCCTGCCACGACTGCTCATGTTCCTGTTACTGCATAGGTCCAGACTAGAGACCTGCACACACTACGCACCCACTCCCAAAGCCTCCCTGCGTGCTCCTGCCCACTTCCTGCAAGACGCCCTTCACCTGACTGTCCAAGGGATTCCCATGTGTCCCGATGAGTCCCGAGTTTTTTCATGCGAATTCTGATGATGATCTTCTCATTACAATTATTGAGGGATTTTTTTTTCTAGAGTGCAGCGCACTGAGTGAGGCTTTGATTGACAATCCACACACAGACCAACCTGAGTCATGTGACCTGCACTACTAGTAAGAACAGGCCGCTGTTCACACAGTGCAGAGGTTTAAAAAGAAGGCAACAATTTGAAAGCTACTCCAAACGTCTGATTTCCCACTTTTGTCAACTTACACTTTATACGTGCCATCTCTTATTTTGCTTTCAGCTGGCTTAACCTTGCCCTCCAACTTCCCCTTTCCACCATCAGCTGCAGCTCACTCGAGTCTATCCGGACATGTGCAGGAGGCGGGACCTGACAGGTTTTGGTTTAGCTGCTTGCTCCCGCCCAAGGCAGGGTGAATTCCGTCTGATCCTCTGAGATTTGTGGCAGGTCCCACGGGAATTCCTGCCCTTTGCAGGTCTCTAGTCCACACTCTTCATATCTCTGATGGAGTCCCAGTGAGGTACGCTCCTGTTCCTTCTCTCAAGTGGGCCCTGCTTGGCTCGACTCTTCCTGATTCTGCTCCTGTGCTGGAAGGAATTTCTCCCCACCTGCCAGAACATCTCCTCTGTACCTTGTCATCACATCGTCAACCTGAGGAGTCCTTGTCAGCCACTTCAGTTTGTCCTGCTTCACCTGCTCCTGTCTGTCCATCCCCGGGGCTGTCCCCCAGTGACCCTGCTCCTGTCCGTCTGGTCCCTTGTGGGCTCTGTTTCACCAGCTTCCCAGCCAGCCCAGGGGAGCTGCTTGAGATTTTGGGCCCCATGAAAAGAAACTGGAGTGGGCACCCCTCCTGAAAATTTTGATAGTGTAATACATCCAATTAGCAATTTTAATGATATTTTGACCACCAAAGTCAATGATAAACTTTCAATCACGTAAACAAGTTGACCATGTTTACTAAAATGTGATGATCTCTTCATGCTGCTCTGACACTCTGCTGCCACCAAGTGGACAGATTTAACTTTGCAGCTTTGATGTTAGAAATCTGAAGACGAGCTGGAAGTGAGGTCTGGAGCAACTTCTACAAAGATGAGAACATGTAAAAAGTTCAGATTCTTGTAAATGATTAGTATTTGTCTCCTCAGAATGAAAGTGGGTCATAATGAGTCACCTGACTGCTGATCTGTGTGCATGTGTATTTGTGTGATGCTGCATGTGTGCAGGGACGGCTGCAGGATGGAGAACGTACAGAAGAACGTGGGCAGCAGGAAGTTTGCCTTCAGCAGCGTCTAGCTCCTCACCTTCCCCAAACTCTACAGACCTCCAGACGGCAGCTACGGATAGACTCACCACTGTTTCTGCACGTTTTATATAAGAAGATTGTGTGTTTTCTCATGTCATGTGTGTGTTGTCTTGTAAATGTGAGTAGATGAGATGTTTCTGAAGATGAGGAGCCTCTGTGCTGTTGATTGTGGCTGCAGATGTTTGAATTACAAACATGTTTCTGCAATAAATGAAGACTTGTACACCAAACAGTCCTCCTGACGTCAGTCATTGAAGCACCATGCAGGTAGAAAATCATCTGAAACTTCACAATTTCTTTCAAGGAAGCAGGTGAGGAAAGTTCGTAGAGATTAAAGATGATTTAGTGTCATCAGAACATGAAGATACATAAACACATAAAAACAAAGAGTCTGCAGAGAATTTAATATTTTATTTTCCTTTTCCACCAAAACATTGTGCATGTCGTATGTTTGATTCCCACTCTTCAAATTTACAGAACAGCTTCAGTCCAAAATTCATGAATCAATCAGTAGATTCAAGTTTAAATAAAACAACAAATTTTAACTATAATACTGTGACCACAGAATCGTGAATTTATCTGATAAAAAGAATAAAATATGTAGAAAAATAACTAAACTGAGGATAAATCCCAAAAACATTACCCTTTTTATTTTTATTGATCATGTAAATCATCAGTTTGTCACATTAATCAGTAAAATAATGACTGATGTCCTGATTGATGATCATGATCATTACTGTTTACATCACCTCATCTGTACATCCATTAGAACAACAACAACATTTGCTCTGACAAACCAATAAATGTAAATGAATTAGTTTAGGTGAATAAAATGCTTATGAGCAGTGATAGCCTCCATGGCTGAACAGACACAGGAAGGAGCTCCACCCAAACAAACCCAAACATCCACAAAACAACAAACAAGAAGATGTCAGAGAACCACCCAGAAAGTGTGATTGACAGCTGAAGAAATGACTCAACAATGATGGAGACCAAATAAACTGGAAACTAAAATACACATTTTAACCATCTGAGCCTTAAATGACTTCTGTTTATTTTGGTTTTATGAACTCAGCAGAGTCTTTTAAGTAAAGGAACCGAACTCCAGCATAGAGCGGCTGAGTGAATGTGGTCTGGACTCTGTGGAGGAGAGTCCTGGTTTTAGAGACGCTGTAGAAAGACAGAATACCTGCTCTGTGGTCCAGATACACTCCTATTCTGGAGGAAGGAGGACCTGAGACTGGAGTGTAGACTTTCTTATAAGAAAATATATAACTGTGTGCATCACAGTGTATTGACCAAGATTTGTCATTGATTCCAAATAAACATTCATCTGAGTTTTCTGCTCTGCTGATGTTCTTGTAGGCGACTGCTACATAAACTCCTCCTCCTCTCCACTCCACCTCCCAGTAACAACGTCCAGTCAGACTCTCTCTGCTCAGGACCTGACATCGAAAAGTGAATCTGTCTGGATGATTAGAATAAGACTGTTGTTGATTCATTACTGTTACCTTTGTATTTCCCCCAGATAATAACAGATATGTGTTTGCTGTGTTTGGATCCAGTGTGATTTGTCTTGAATATTTTAGGAAGTCAGCTCTGCTCTTTGGTTCTGGTTCAGGCAGTAAAACATCCACTTCAGTGACTGCCAGTGAGATGTTTGTCCATTTCTCTGTCAGGATGTCCTGTAGTTTATCTCTGGTCTCTGACACAGCTGCTGTCACATCCTCAAAGTATCTGAGAGGACGAATATTGATGCTGGATGAGTGTGTAGACTCACTGAGTGCTGACAGTGAGGGGTAGTTGTGTAGAAACTGATTGTGATCCTCTGTGTGTGAGAGCTGCTCCAGCTCGCCGTCTTTCCTCTTCAGCTCAGTGATCTCCTGCTCCAGCTTCTCCTGAAGCTCTTTGACTCGACTCACTTCAGTTTCCTGCTGGGATCTGATCTGCTGCTTCACATCATAGCTTCTTTTCTGGATGAGACGGATCAGCTCAGTGAAGATCTTCTCACTGTCCTCCACTGCTTTATCAGCGGAGCCATTGATGGCCTCCACCTCCTGTTGAAGCAGCTTCACATCTTTCTCTCCGTCCTGGATTCTCTGCTGGATTTGTTGTCGACTCATCTCCAGCTCCTTCTGCTTCTCAGCTCTTTCTGCTGCAGCTGAGACTGTTTCATGACCTTTATGTTCATCCATTAAGCAGAGATAACAGATACTCTGCTGATCAGTACGACAGAAAATCTTCATCACCTCATCATGACGAGAACAGATGTTCTGTTTCAGGCTCTTGAAGGGATTGACTAACTTGTGTTTTTCGAATGCTGGAGATTCATGATGTTGGAGGTGTTTCTTACAGTAAGAAACCAGACAGACCAGACAGGACTTGATGGCTTTCAGCTTCCTCCCAGTACAGACATCACAGGCCACATCTTCAGGTCCAGCATAGCAGTGATCAGCTGGAGCAGCTTGGAGTCCAGTCTTCTTCAGCTCCTCCACTAACTCTGCTAACAGGATGTTTTTCTCCAGGACAGGCCTCGGTATGAACGTTTTCCTGCACTGAGGACAGCTGTGGATTCCCTTCTGATCCTCTTCATCCCAGTGGGTTTTAATACAGTCCATACAGTAGCTGTGTCCACACGGAATAGCCACCGGATCCTTCAGTAGATCCAGACAGATTGAACAAGAGAATTTTTCAGAATCCAGCTGAACTCCTTTCTGCGCCATTTCAGCTCTCAGTAACAACACGTTCTTAGTTTCACTTCCTTACAAGTGAAACTACCTTCAGATCTGATTTAAACAGCATGTGTTTCGTCTCTTCCACTTCAGCACATGCTGGTTACACCATCTTCAGACTTGTAGATCTGAAGGGGCGGGAACCAGGAAATAAGTGAACAGAGAGGAGCTGCTGTGTTTCACATCCGTAAAGGGGAGGAGGAGTTATTAGGTTTTTATTTACAGGAAGAGGAGCAGTTAGACTAAACACACCCTTTACTCTTTAATTTATTCTTATATAATCCTTCTTTTTATGTAACAAAAAGGGAAAATTTTTAAAATGCTGTTTGACTCTTATTAGGAGGGAAATTAATTCCCAAATGTCTGAGTTTAGAGATGGATCAACACATTTCTGTTTTCTGTCAAACATTTGGTTTTAAAAACCAAATAAATAATCAGTATAAAATTTATAAAGATTTACTGTCAAACTTGGATTTATATGTTTTATTTGAACATTAATACATTTTATTAGGGTTGTCAAAATTCTTTTATCAGATTAATCACAACTTTTAAATAAATTAATTATCACAGCTTTCAAATTGATCATGATTAATCACCATTCGCAAGTTTTTATGACTCAAATTTGCCTGTTTTTACTGTATTGTATCAACAGAATGAGCCAACGCTTAAAATATTTACTGTTAACTGACCATCTCTTGTGTAAATGTCACATGTCCAATGGTCGGTAAATGCAGCATGTAATATACCTCTATGTTTTGTTCTAAATCATCTCTACCATGTTCTAGATCATAATTTAGAATTTATAAATCTCACCAACTGTCTCCATGGTGATAATTTGTCAAAACCATTTAAGTTAAACTGATAAAACTGATGATCTGGATAAAAACATGTTTTTCCTTTTATCATTGAAGTGTTAGTGTTTGTGCAACAGTGATAAAAGTACTACAGTAGCATCACCCACAATAAACACCTGTGAAAGGATTGGCAATTGGTTTGTTTTACAAGTTTTTCTTCACTTTTTTACATCACATGATCACTTTAGTTGTAATAATCTGTTCAATACGTCATAAAACCAAGACCTAAAAAAGGTCTTATTCATTCCCCATTTTTCCTGGTCAGTGCTTTTGCCTGGCCCCCAATCAAAATGTTTCTAGACTCGCCCCTGCAAGTATAAACCATGTCTACCACCAGCCTATTGTGTTAGAGAAGGTCCTGCCAAAAACAATACTTTGAGGTGATGGTGTAAACCATGAACCGCTAGTTTCTGTCACGGTCAGGGACCATAGAGAGGAAGAGGACCCAAATGCAGAACACACAGAGTTAAGGGATGAAATGAACATTGTTATCCACCTTTTCACGAATATGCGGGAGGCTTGGTCCAGGTCCAGGAAACTCTTTTTAAGAGAGGGCGGAGGGTTAGTGTGGATCTGAGAAGATGTTTGGTAATGACAGCAAGATCAGTAGCTTACTATGATCCGGTGGTTGTCTGATGGTGGAGGGTAAAGCCAGGGAATGATCTCTGGTTGAGGTGGATGAGTTAGGTGGCAGGGCGAGCAGGCAGACACTAACAGCAGGTGGTAGGCTGGCAGAAAGACATGTCCTGACCCAGAGTTGCTTGTAAGTCTCCAAGGTATGAACATCAAAATGCTGAGGAGTAGAGATAACAAGGTGAGTTACTTGCAAAGAGACACAAGAAAATCACTGGAGCTGGCCTGATTACCACGCAGCAAAGAGAGACAATCTGGCAAAGACTGGAGCTCCCGCTTGTCCTTAAATAGCAGGGTGTTGAACAGGATAACGAGCAGGATGATGAGATGCAGGTGGGGTCAATTGAAGCTCCAGACTCCAGCCTGAGTCCCCATGGCAACTTGCTCAGCCCTACCTGCAAACTCAGACACACACACAGAGCAAAACCATGACAGTTTCCTCCTTCTCAGCTGAACAATAATCAAACACAAAAAGAGAGAAAACCCCACAAGGACCAATTGATGACAACCAATGCAAATGGAAGGATGACAACAAGATGCATTTGTGACAAGATCTGCAAGAACCTGTGTGGCCTTAATATAAATCAGTTGAAGATGAAGTGCTTGGTGCAGCAGCCCACAATGCATTGCACAGAATTGGACCATGGTGAGATGCAGGAGTCTGGCCTAGAATCACCCCTCTTCCAAGCACCAGGGGCCTTATTTATAAAACTGGCGTAGGTACAAAAACCGGCGTACGCCAAATATAGTCAACGTTTGGGATTCATAAAAACCAAACTTAAAGGAAAAATGTTCCGACTTCCACAGCAACTCTGACCCAGGCGTACGCACAAAATCTGGGAAAACAGGAAACTGCGACACCAACGGTCCAGAATAAAATTGAGGAAATGGTGTGAAATGTGAGACATTTGTACACAATCCACTATTTCCTTTCACACCTCGTTAGATAATAAAGCTGTTTGCAGAAATAAATAAAAACGCACATTTCATATTAATTCTCCGAAGATGGCAAACTTGGGGGGAAAAACAGGATTTTCAGGAAAAGGGGAGATTATATTAATAAGAACCTCAACCACTAAAATATGTTCTGTCATTGTGAAACAAAACTTACATGTTATAAAACACATTCAGCTAAATAAGGTGACAGTCTGCTGCCAGCATGTCAGAAAGTCGTTCAGCAGAGCGGGAAGCAGACTGGAGGCTGGAGGTCTAGAAGTGATGCAACGCTAATGAAACACACAAGAGGTGGATTTCCTTTTATTTATTTATTCTTACGTATTCTTTTTTTCTACCAATTTCTGTCAAGACGGTCTTTATTTCCCACAACTCCTATAGTCCATCTGGTTATAAGCGGTGATTGTGTCCCTCTGCACCACCCACCCAGCTGAAGCACCCAGCAACTAGAAGAAAAACATTATTTAACACTAAATAAACTGCTACCAATCTCAGATGTAACTGTACATATTTATTTTATTAATTAAAACAAATTACCAGAATCATTACTGTAATTTTGCAGACACTTTTCTCCAAAGAAATTCACAACTCCTGGTATTGCTTGACGGATACTCTACCGACCGAGATATCCAGCCACGTATTCTGATGCCTCTGGCGTATCTTGCCTTCTGAAACTGCCCTGACAAGATCTGCCTCCTGTTACCACTATGGAGAGAACAAGGAAGCACACTGAATTTCTGGCTAACCTATTTCTGTTTACCAGGGAATTACTTGGAAGCAAGTGTGGTGGACGTCTCTTCTTTACTCCAAGGGGAGGTAGACCAGTTTCTCCATGCCACACTGCAGGACCCTATGAGAGATCAGGAACTGGTTCAATCAACCAGTTTCAAAAGTCCAGTTTGACATGAGGGAGCTGAGCTCGACGAAAAACCAAGACGTGGTGAAAGCAGCCAGATCCAGCTCAACCCCTAGCCCATGCAGGATTACTTAAAAGGTTTATAAGCTCTGCTGTTTCTTGCTCCATCTTCTCTGGAAACTTCTAAAACCAATCTGGGCTGGGGAGCAATAGAGATACGCTGAAGGGTTTTGGATTTCCCAGGTAGAAAAGTCCAAAAGCCTTGAGCAGTTCACATCTATCTCACTGCTTAGTGCCGAAAGCAAGATTTTAGACCTGGCAAATGCATATGGGTCAATACCACACAAGCTGAAAGAGTCTACATTAAACCAGCACCATGTTCCCAGTTAGATCAAGGACCTCATCTTAGACTATTAATACAACTTCAGATTGAGAGTCACTTCTGGACTTCTGGTTTAACATGAAACTCATTTATTAGGCTCTTTTTTTCTTACTTGTCCTGTCCAGTATTGTAGCAAGCAGAAAAAGAGGAGACAAAGATCTGGCCCAATGATGCTGGTCCATATATTTAGAAACTGGTAACATACCAGAAGTTTCAGCATGTCGTCTGTGGGAAGCAGAAAAGGATTTAATGTGAGGCAAAATAATCTCTTATACGTCTTATACTATTCAATTCAATTCAATTCTTTATTTCAGACTCATTTTTTTCATTCATTATTTCAGACAATTTGGTCAATATTAAAAACAAACACAAAACCAAACAGACCAAAAAAAAAAAAAAACAAACAAAAAAAAAAAAAGAAAAACTTATCCATCAAGGGACCTTCAGTACCACTCTGTGGTAATATGTGTTACTAGAATTAGAAGTAAGAGTTAAATAATTAGAGGATGCCTTTAGTGTTTCACCAGTTGAACAAATGCTGGACCAAATTAGGAAGACTAGACTATAATGAAACAAAATAAGAGAAAAAGTTTCTGGTGCACAGATTACGCTTGCAGACGTTTGAACATGTTAATAAGTTAATAAATATGGAAGATTTTGGCTGACCATTTAAGGACACACTTCCGTACATTTATTTTTATTAAAAGATTGCAGTTAATTTTCTGTCATTTTCACATTCACAGAGTTCATCTTGTGGGCCAGATTGGACCCTCAGGTGGGCTGGTTTTGGCCCCCAGGTCATATGTTTGATATGTCTGACTTCGAATATAGATCCTAGTTGCAGTAGATGGCTGACCTTCCTGGTTCTGTTCGATGTTTCTTCCTGTTTAAATGGAGTTCTTCCTCTCTACTTAAAACCAGTTTACTGTCATTTGGCGCCAATAAAAACAAGTTTTCACTCTGTAGAAGCTGAAACAGACTTTTACATTTAAAACATGTTAATTTATTTACTTCATTTGAACTTATTAGATTTCAAATAAAAATGAATAATAAACTGGGTTTTATTCTCTTTCATTGCAGGATTAATAAAATACTCCAAATACTGATGATGTCATTCTGGTTGTACTTGATAATAACTGAATGTAATGATACAAAAACACATAAAAACAAAGACTTTACAATGAATTTAAAAACATTTTTTTTTTCTTTAACATCAAAACATTGTACATGAATACAAATGTACCGTTCTTCTCACACGTTTGATTTCCTGACATCACATCATCATTTATACCGAAAGAATCATTTCAACAATCCAGAAACACATTAAAAACAAGAAATTCAGTCAACACAGAAAGCATCAATGTGGACCAAACAATGAACTCATCATGATGCAGATAAGTCTGGATAGACTGAAGATTAAAGAAAATAAAAAAAGAAATCATCTTAAATTTAACTATAAAACTGTATCCAGACACAAACATATTTTTTTTAAATAAAACAAAGATACAATTTGTGGAATAATAACTAAGTTGAGGATAAATTCCAAAACCATCACCATTTTAATCTTTAGTGATCATTTAAATCATCAGTTTAATGACTCAGTAACGACTGATAGTTTCACTTCTTTTCATCAGAAACTAGATTTTCAGCTTTTGTCAAAAACTCATGAATTATTAAATAAATTCAAGATTAAAGAAAACAAAAAAGAATCATCTTAAATTTTACTACAAAATTGAATCCAGACACAAACATTATTTTTTTAATAAAACAAAAAGAAAATAAGTTGAACAAGAACATTTTAGGGTGGCTCAAGAGCCCCTAAAAAAGCACAATGATGCCCATGGAGCGAATTATTAATATATTTAAGGTGTAGTTGAAAATAAAACATCAGAAACTCCAGACGATAGAGAAATTTCATGTAATATGCATTAACAAAGTAAATGTGTTTTTTTAAAACCATGTAAGGTGGACACAGATGGCCAGTATAGGGCAGAGGGTTGGCCCACATCTATTTCAGTTTAATGAACTGAGGAGTAGATTCATACCTAGGAAATGACAATCCTGAGCCGTAAGGTAGAACGTTTTCCTCAGAAAGTTCGGAGCTGAGCACAAGCTCCGTGATCACCGCCATAAATCAGCACTAACAACATCTTACTTTGAAAGTGGTGGTATGTGATCGCGCTACACCAATCAGAGGCCAGCTTCTGGTAAACAGAAAAGAAACATTGCTGCCTCCTTGGATTCACTGAGCAGCACCGATAGAGAGGAAAATTTCCCAAAATCATTGATATCGGACAGACATGAGCTGAAACCGGATTATACACAAAGACATGTTCATGAAGAACGATGAGGCAAATAGATTGGAAAGCAAAAGTGTCTTAAACTACATTTGATTACTTGCTAACTTGCCTGTGCTTTTCTTTAGAGAACAGAACCTCTGGTCTGCATTTGTTAAATGGCTGTAGATTTCCTTTAGTACTCTGGAAAAGGATTATAATGAATGTGTAAATAATAATAAACCTTATGCTGATGTAATTGTTGTCAAGTTTATTAACACAATAAACACTTATTTAATTCAAGTCAATTGAACAATTTGCCATGTCAACTTTGTTTATAAAGGATTTTACTGAACAAAAGTGCTCAACAGAAAACAGCCAAGAACGTTAAAAAAAAATGTAAAATGACAAAACAATAAAAGCTAAACAAATACAAAAACAAACAAACAAAAAAAACAATAAGAGTTAAAAAAAAAGCAACTCATACTGGTTGAAACACAGATGAAAATAAAAACGCTGTCAGGGTTTTCTTGTCATCCATGTAATTTTTAAATGTCCATCCAATCTCTCTTTGCTATTGAAGACCTATTTTGTGATTATGAAGAATGTGACACCAGGGTGTTTTTACATTGTTTTTTACATTGTGTTTATGTTGCATGCTGCAGCAGTGCAAGCACCAATGCAAATAAAAATACTTTTTTTTTAAATTTATTAAAGGAATTTAATCACTGATGTGGGAATTGGGTCTAAAAGGCAAGTTGTTGTGTTAAGCTGGAAGTAAACTCCACCCAGCATCTTTGCATCAACCAGGACAAAACTCTCCAGTGTTTCCTCGGGTAAAAGCAAAGCTTCAGGTCTGTTTAAATCAAAAGGTTGTTTGGATAAAAGGATGGATCTAATAAAATTTATTTTCCTTCTGAAGTGGCATGCAATGTCCTCACATGCAGCATCTGATGCAGGCATGAAAGACTTATTAAAACTTGTGTTTATTAAAAGATCTATTGTTTTAAAAAGAAATTTGGGGTTATTTTTGTTTTCTGCAATAAGATTGGAAAAATGAAGTGTTCTGGCTTGTTTAACTGTTTTATTGTAGGTTTTAAGTTTTTCCTTAAAAATTTCTAAATAAATGATTAATTTTGTTTTCCTCCATTTCCTCTTTGCTCTTCTGCAATGTCTTTTGATTACTTTGATTTGCTCATTCCTCCACGGTGTTGTTGGTTTGGATTTTATTATTTTAGTTTTGAGAGGAGCTACAGCATCAATAGCTGACCTAAGTTTGCTGTTAAAATGATCCACAATAAAAATCACATGATGCAGGTAAAATCTGAGCAGGAGTTTGGTTTAAAATTTCAAAAAAATTTGCAGCAACTTCAGAAGTACTATATCGTTTCCTCACAGTTCTCACTGAGGCCTCCTGTTGGCTAAAAGTGGTGATGTTAAAAAACACACAGTAGTGATCTGACACAGCCAAGTCAACAACAGAGGGCACACCAGTGGACAGACCATAGGTTATGACCAGGTCCAGTGTGTGTCCTCTGTTGTGAGTAGGCTGTGTGACATGTTTGAAATCTAAACAGTTTAAAAGATTTAAAAACTCCTCTGCAAAAGCCTCAGATCTGTTGTCAATGTGTAAGTTAAAATCACCAGTTATTAAAATTTAACTGTATTTTGAGTGTATAACAGTTAAAAAGTCAGAAAATTCTTGTATAAAGGAGGAGGGAGGATTGGGTGGTCTATAAACAGTCACAGATACAAGAGATGGGTTGCTAAAAACAAAGCATGATATTCAAATGATGCGTAATTATCTATAAACAATATTTTCGTTAAGATTGATCCTCAAGCAACTGATGCAGTTCTACTGGGATTGGGATGAATGAAAGAAATATGTGACCGAGGGTGTTTGTAATGCCTATTTGTGACGAGTACTGGTATATGATAGTGAAGAAGGTCGGATTGGACTAGGGATGAGTTCTGGCTGCGATGTCAATCCGTGCATAATTTGCAGGAGTGGAGTGTGAGATAGATTTTCATGGAAATGAGTTGTGTTCCCATTTGTTGTGGACGAATGCCATCTGATTTAAAGAGGTATGGTCTCTTGTAAAAGGTTGAGAAGTTGTCAACACATGGAAAGTTAATGGAGTTTCAGAAACCTTTAATCCCTTTGAGATCTGATCCAGCAACATTTTTAAATAGGGAATGGGACCAATCAGCTGTTAGATTTCAGCACAGGTTGGTTACACCCATCTTTAAACTTTTAGATCTGAAAAGGAAGGAACAAGGAAATATGTGGACTGGCTGGATCTGCTGTGCTTCTTAGAAAGAAAAGTTATCAGACTTTGATTCTAGGAAGAGCAGTGTTTAGTAGAAAATGTGTGTTTAACTTTTTGACAACAGCTGTTGGGGGTTACCAAAATAAAACTCATCTGAATCTGTGATTCTGCATCAGGTTAAAAAATATTAAAATGTTTCAGAAAGTAGAAAACTATCAGTAGAAAGTCTGGAGTCTAAAGCTCAGAAGATAGCGAAGTGCAAGCAGGGTGCATTTATTGAACCAGCATCAAAAACACCGTACAAATGATTGAGTCAAGACTCATGTTACTCTCCCAGACTCCTGTTTTTATACAGTTCTTGGACCCTTGTCCCCTAATGTTTATGCATCCTTCTCAGATTACGTTAAAGCTTTTCAGATATACTAATCTAATTGTGTACTAAAACCCTTACTCAGCATTTTTAAGAGGGTTACTACCCCCCTGTGTGGTGTCCAGGTCACCTCCCACATGGCAGCTCACATCACGTTTCCTTTGTCCTTTACTCAAAGTCACATGGCATTTGGGCCCCCTTCTAACTACATTATACAGTAAATACAGAAATGAATTATCATTGATCATATTTATGTATTGATTATCCATCATTTAACACTTATCACTGATACATACATATCATATAAACCAGCAGTGACGGATCAGGTGCAGCAGGATGATGTAGTCTCAGGTGACGTTGTCCTTCACATTTGCGAAACAGAAGTCCTTTTCCCTTCTTGCTGTGAGGAAGACAGCAAGAAGGCCGCTGGTTCGAATCTCAGCTGGAGGGGGGTTCGAATCTTGAGGGTGGTGGCCTTTCTGTGTGGAGTTTGCATTGTTCTCCCCGTGTGTGCGTGGGTTCTCTCTGGGTACTCCGGCTTCCTCCCACCGTCCAAAGACATGCATGTTAGGTTAATTGATGACTCTAAATTCTCCCTAGGAGTGTGTGTGTGTGTGTGAATAGTTGTTTGTCCCCTATGTGTTGGCCCTGCGATGGACTGGTGACCTGTTCAGGGTGTCCCCTGCCTCTCACCTGTTAATGCTGGGATAGGCTCCAGCTTACCCGCGACCCGTCATGGAATAAGAGCTACAGAGAATGAATAATGAACGAAAGTCCTTTTCCCACTCTTCGTGAAAATAATAAGTTTTTTGCCTCTTACTGGTATGACTGAACTCTGCCATTTTTACCAAAAGCCTGGTCTGCCTGTGCCTCCTCCCTCTGGCCACCCCGTTCAAATCACATTTAGCAGCACAGCTCGAACATTTGATTGGCAGCTAGTTGAAAAAAAAAAAAAAAAAAAAAAGGTTTGATATCGAAAGGAGGCAAGACATCTGTAAATTTGATTGGATTAATATTTTTTTTTTTTTACCAGTTTTTCCTAAATGACAAATCGTTTTTTGTGTTATCATTATTATTATTATTATTATTACTTTTATTATTATTGGAGAGTGACTGGAAAGGTGTTGGAGACCCCTGCTCTATTTTATGCTAACGCAATTTAGCACGTGAAATTAGCGCTAGCAACTTACTATGTGTGAATGATCTTCGCTCGTCATCATGATGTTTGCTGGTGTTATGTTCTTCGTCCTCCATAGCCTGTATATAAAAGAACCGTCCTCTCACAAACTGGCAACCAGCGCGAAACTCTCTAAGGACGAGGGGGATGCTGTCCGTATTTTTCTCTTTCGACTGCAGTTCTGATTTGAAACACTAGGTGTCAATGCTACTTATTTTGCCTTTAATCACTGGAAATGTTTCATATCTCATCAGCATTCCTGAATCACACTCACACACAAACATACACAGGAACTTATCTGGCCTAGAAAGAACATTCATAGCAGCAAGAGATGATGAATAGAGCAAATTTTCTCCCTTCATGTCTTCTACACAATTCATTTTCATTCTAAAGTACAGAGATGAGAACACAAATTCAATTTTGATCCTCAGTTAAATTCTTAGTTGTTTTAAAAACTTGAAATTCTGATGTTTTAACTAATTTTATTACAGGTTGCTTAGCAAGAGGATAACAAGACAAAGTAGAAACATGAATTCATTCATTCATTCTTTCATTCATTTATTCATTCATTCATTCTCTGTACTGCTTAGTCCATAAAGGGTCGAGGGTAGGCTGGAGCCTATCCCAGCATTATCAGGTGAGAGGCAGGGTCCATCACAGAAGTCGAAAACAATTTTAAGGAAAACATCCATTTGTGGTCATTTGTATATAAAATCCATGTGCAAAAAGATCTCTATGAAGAGATAATGGCCAAAGAAGAAAGTCTTTATTGATCTGTTTTATTCCATCTGTATATTTAAGTCTTTTCATTTTAGTTTCGATATACAGTATAATCCTCCATCTGGGCAGAAAGACAGAGCAGAGTATAAAATTAACAAGTCGCTGCACGACATGACTTGTTGACTTTAGCTAACACGTTAGCACAGCAACAACAAGCACCCACCAGCTCACAAGCGCCCCCTCATGGTGAGGTAAAGTTCTGTCTGCTTCCCTTTATTAGTTTTTTCTGCAGTTTATTGTCCAATCAGCAAGAATAATTGTCACACACTTATATTAAAGACATTACATAGACTGTAGAAAGTCATGGTGTATAATAAATCTTTCTGTAAACTTTACGTTGTCACCAGCAAATACAAATGTACCGTTCTTATCACATGTTTTATTTCCACTCCTCAACTTTACAGAACAGCTTCTGTCCACGACTCACAAATCAATCAATAGATTAAAGATCTAGACAAATTTTAACTATGAAACCGTGACACACAATCATGTATATATTTGATAAAAAGAATAAAATATGCAGAATAATAACTAAACTGAGGATAAATCCTTAAACCACCACCTTTTCATCTTTATTGATCATGTAAATCATCAGTTTGTCACATTAATCAGTAAAATAATGACTGATGTCCTGATTGATGATGATCATGATCTTTACTGTTTACATCACCTCATCTGTACATCCATTAGAACAACAACATTTGCTCTGACAAACCAATAAATCTAAATGGAATTAGTTTAGGTGAATAAAATGCTCATGAGCAGTGATAGCCTCCATGGCTGAACAGACACAGGAAGGAGCTCCACCCAAACAAACCCAAACATCAACAAAACAACAAACAAGAAGATGTCAGAGAACCACCCAGAAAGTGTGATTGACAGCTGAAGAAATGACTCAACAATGATGGAGATAAATAAACTGGAAACTAAAATACACATTTTAACCATCTGACCTTAAATGACTTCTGTTTATTTTGGTTAAATAAACTCAGCAAAGTTGCCATAAGGATCTTTAAAATAGTAGTTAAAAAACCGAAGTCCAGCATAGAGCGGCTGAGTGAATGTGGTCTGGACTCTGTGGAGGAGAGTCCTGGTTTTAGAGACGCTGTAGAAAGACAGAATACCTGCTCTGTGGTCCAGATACACTCCTATTCTGGAGGAAGGAGGACCTGAGACTGGAGTTTGAATTTCATTGTGATAAAATGTGTAACTGTTTTTCTCACAACGTAATGACCAAGATTTGTTATTAAATCCCAATTTACATTCATCTGAATCTCCTGCTCTCCTGATGTTCTTGTAGGCGACTGCTACATAAACTCCTCCTCCTCTCCACTCCACCTCCCAGTAACAACGTCCAGTCAGACTCTCTCTGCTCAGGACCTCCCACCAATGAGTGAATCTGTCTGGATGACTAGAAAAAGACTGTTCTTCATTTGTTACTGTTGCTTTTCTGTTTCCCTCAGATAATGACAGGAGTGTGTGTGCTGTGTTTGGATCCAGTGTGATTTGTCTTGAATATTTTAGGAAGTCATCTCTGCTCTTTGGTTCTGGTTTTGGTTTTGGTTTAGGTAGTGAAACGTCCACATCAGTGGCTGCCAGTGAGACGTTTGTCCATTTCTCTGTCAGGATGTCCTGTAGTTTATCTCTGGTCTCTGACACAGCTGCTGTCACATCCTCAAAGTATCTGAGAGGACGAATATTGATGCTGGATGAGTGTGTAGACTCACTGAGTGCTGACAGTGAGGGGTAGTTGTGTAGAAACTGGTTGTGATCCTCTGTGTGTGAGAGCTGCTCCAGCTCGCCGTCTTTCCTCTTCAGCTCAGTGATCTCCTGCTCCAGCTTCTCCTGAAGCTCTTTGACTCGACTCACTTCAGTTTCCTGCTGGGATCTGATCTGCTGCTTCACATCAGAGCTTCTTTTCTGGATGAGACGGATCAGCTCAGTGAAGATCTTCTCACTGTCCTCCACTGCTTTATCAGCGGAGCCATTGATGGCCTCCACCTCCTGTTGAAGCAGCTTCACATCTTTCTCTCCGTCCTGGATTCTCTGCTGGATTCGTTGTCGACTCACCTCCAGCTCCTTCTGCTTCTCAGCTCTTTCTGCTGCAGCTGAGATTTTTTCAAATTCATCTTCTAAAATCTTCATCACCTCATCATGACGAGAACAGATGAGCTGCTGGAGATTCTTGGAGGGCTCCACCAGCTTGTGTTTCTTTAACTGAGCTACGTCATAATGAGGTTGGAGGTGTTTCTCACAGTAAGAAACCAGACAGACCAGACAGGACTTGATGGCTTTCAGCTTCCTCCCAGTGCAGACATCACAGGCCACATCTTCAGGTCCAGCATAGCAGTGATCAGCTGGAGCAGCTTGGAGTCCAGTCTTCTTCAGCTCCTCCACTAACTCTGCTAACAGGATGTTTTTCTCCAGGACAGGCCTTGGCATGAACGTTTTCCTGCACTGAGGACAGCTGTGGATTCCCTTCTGATCCTCTTCATCCCAGTGGGTTTTAATACAGTTCATACAGTAGCTGTGTCCACAGGGAATAGTCACCGGATCCTTCAGTAGATCCAGACAGATGGAACAAGTGATTCTTTCTGAATCCAGCTGAACTCCTCTTTGTGCCATTTCAGCTCTCAGTAACAAAGACTGCGCCCTTTCTTCTTTCTTATACTGGAAACTAGTTTGACATCTGAACCAACAACATTTATTTGTACAGTAAACGTGACCAATCAGCTCAGCATATGTTGGTTACACCCATCATCAACATGTAGGTCTAAAGGGGAGGGAACAAGGAAATATGTGGACAGACTGGACCTGCTTTGTTATATAACAGGAAGAAGAAGGAGGAGTCATCAAGTTTTTATTGCAGGTAGAGGAGCAGTTTTATCCAACTCTCTGTGCTTCAGCTTTATTCTCTTATTGTTTCATAGCCAGATATTTATTTTAGGAGTTGGTGGAGACCAAATATGAAGCTAAAAGACACAAAGTCTTGGATTTTAGAGGCAGTTTTCACCTCCTCATTCAAACATGAGTCCTGACAGATAACAAGTGGACAGATCCAGCTATGTCAGCTCACATTCAAATTCAAATTCAAAACCTTTATTGTCAATATACACAGTAGCCCAACAAGATTGCTAGGCACTCCGATTACGTAAAACACACAGAGGCAATGACACAAGACAGATAGAATAGATTTGATATTAAAATCAGTTTAAAACAACTAATAATTATAGTAAATAAGTAAATAAAAACTGCATGAAAGTGACAAGTACTTAAATGAGTAATGTGTTCTAATCAAGTGCAAGAGACCTTGAGTTGGTCATTTTTTGTTCAGTAGGCTGATGGCAAAGGGATGAAAACTGTCTCTGAACCTTGACGTTTGTGCTGTGGCAGCTCTCTAGCGTCTGGCAGAGGGCAACAGTTCAAAGTGGTGGTGGCCACGGTGGAAATATCCCAAAAACCAGTAGAGAAACATTTATTTCAACTCCTTCAAGTAAAACCCCTCAGAGCCAGCTTGTCATTGCTTCTTTCAGTGTTTCCTTCTCACTTTGAGAGTAAAGATCCTAAAACAAGAGCAACAAAACAAGAATTCAAGAGTTGTTTGTGCAATTCTGTGCATGTTTATTGCATCCAGTGTGTTGATATCCAGTTGCTAGCATGTGATGCGTGAAGGAAGTCAGAACACATAATTTTAAGGTGAAAGCTACAGAGTGCTACTGTAAAGGTGCAGCATGAAACAAGATCAAAGGGAAATGTCAGAAAAATGTAATACATCATTAACAACTGTGTTTCTATTGGTATCTAATCACGTTACTAAAATAACTGTTATGTTTTTATTTTCTTAGACTGAGCCATTTATATCTACTTTCTGTGGGTCCACATACATGGCAGCCATGTTTGTGCCACCATTTTTACTACGGTGTCTCTGAATGGACAAACAACTCTGTGTGAGAAAAAGTGAGAAGTGAGAAAAAAGCAACACTGAAAGAATTATTGATGCTGATTTGAAGTTGTTTTTGAGTTGTCACTCAATAAAAGACTTGAAGGTTCCACAGCTTGTTTTAATATATTTGTCTCTTGTTTAAAGCCTAGATATTTTTTTTTATTTCAGGATATCTTAACAAGTGTAATTATGTTTCTGCTCTTGCAGATTCTTGTACTTGATTATACTTTGAATCTTCTCAACTTAAGTGATTTTTCCTTATATAAAGAGACCTTTTTTGCAGTGATGAACAGATTTTCTTCTTCTCTAACGGACTGGGTGAGATCAGCTGTGGCCGTCATGCTGATGGTTTTACTGTGTTTGAAAAACCAGGTCAGCTTAGATAAAGACGGTGTGTTTCTGTGGTGCTGATGCTTACAGGGTATCCTTGAATGTGTCAGAAGCTCAGAGACCACAGAACCTGTTAGTCAGGAAAGCTGTGACACACCTCAATGAGGATCACTGATTGGCTGGAAGTTAAGGCGTATCACCAGATTTTTGAATTTCAAAACAGAGGGAAGTATGTAGTAAAATTATTTATATTAATTTATTTCTATTTAAATCAAACTCTTTCCATTTTATGTGATTCCTATTTACTCCAATTTTTTGCAGTGTTTACAATTCCAAGATTCCAAAACTGAAGTCCAAATTAATAAATAAACAGGTCACGTGATAATTTGGTCCTTCAATGTGGCCCAGGACACATCTGTGTTCACATTGTGTAAGAATGTGGTCTCATGTGTCTCAGGCCTCGTTTCCACCAACAGGTTGGGACGGGATGGTTAGGGTGTGGATATGGTTTGTAAACTGTAATCTCGCTGTGTTTCCACAGCCAACCTTACATGAGAGGCGGAGTATCAGCCGGATAGCAGTAGATGGTAGTAGTAGATCGCAGCGCCTTCCTTAAAATATAACCAAAACACGACCCAGAAACAAAGGAGGAGAATGGCGGTCATCCAGCAGTTTTTATTCTTTCTTCTTGGTGGTGCTTCGTAACGTCATTTTAAATGGAGATTTAATGAACAAAATGAAAATATGTTGCTCTAAACAAGGAGCCGTTCCTGCATTGTTTTTATGTCAGGTCGCACGTGAAGTGATTGTTTTTCTCAACCAGTCAACTGATTGCAGTTTGTCAAGCGCCACCCTTTCGGGTTGGGTCGGTTAGATTGGTACCCTAACGTCCCAACAAAGTAGGACAGGTCGGCTTGAATATTAAAGAATTCATGTGTGGGAAAAAAAAAACAATGCGTCCCGACCCGTTGGTGGAAATGGGGCTTAGGACCACCTCCAACAAGTTCACCATGTTTACTAAAAGGTGAAGATCAATTCATGCTGTTCTGACTCTTTGCTGCCACCAAGTGGACAGATTTAAATTTGCAGCTTTGATGTTAGAAATCTGAAGATGAGCTGGAACAGAGAAAGTATGTTGTTGTAACGTAGACTTGGACACCAAGCAGTCCTCCTGACATCAGTCATTGAAGAATGAGCACCAAGCAGGTAGAAAATCATTTGAAATTTCAGACTTTCTAAGCAGTTATTGTTTTGGATCTGAGGATGATTAAAATATTACTAATACGGATGATGTCATTCATGTTGTACTTGATAATAACTGAACATGAAGATACAAAAACAATAAAAACAAAGAGGCTACATATAATTTAATGATATTTTATTTTTCATTTTCTACCAAAACATTGTGCATGAAAACAAAGGTATCATTCATCTCATGTTAATTCCCACTCTTCAAATTTACAGAACAGCTTCTGTCCAAAACTCATGAATCAATCAATGGATTCAAGATTAAAGGAAACAAACAAAAAATCATCTTAAATTTCAACTATAAAACTGTATCAAGACACAAACTTGTATTTATTTGCTAAAACAAAGAGAAAATGTGCAGAATAATACCTAAGTAGAGGATAAATCCTAAAGCCATAACCTTTTATTGATCATGTAAATCATCAGTTTGTTGTCACATAATCAGTAAAATAATGACTCATGTCCTGATGATGATGATGTTTACATCACCTCATCTGTACATCTATTAGAATAACAACAACGTTTGGTCTGACAATCCAATAAATGTAAATGGAATTAATTTAGCTCATGGGTCTCAAACATGTGGCTCTGGTGCTAATTGTGGCCCGTGGGATGATATTTTGTAAGAGCCTCATTTACTAAGCAGGTACAGATGGGATTTATGGCTCTTTAAAGAGAGCCAGATCTTGAGAAGCTGTTACTTTTGAAGAGCTTTTCAAAAGACTGGCTCATTCTTATTTTCTTTTCTTTATTTATTTATTTTAGTTTAATCAGAGGTAACTCATTTTTATCAAGGACACAATCCCCTGCAGCAATTAGGGTCAGATCATATTAATTTCAATTTACACACACCACTAACACATCCTACGGTGTTGGTCGGAATTATTCATAAAAATTGGTTTTACCTTAATTTGCTTGTCTTTTCATTGTAAGTATTCCAAAAGGTGTCTCTTCATCACCATGCTTTGACAGTGAGATCACAAAAAAAACACAACGAAATCTAAGTAGCTACATTTAACTTCCATGTCAAACAATTTTGCTTCAAAATCTTCCCCACAAATACACTTTAGTTAAGCAAAACACTTAATATATAAGAATAATAAAAAATAATATGTACCGATATAAAATCAAATATACAAGAAAAAAAAAGACAAATAAATCAGTAATACAGAAATAATATAAATAAAAATAGAATGAACCCAAGCAACATCACAGCAGATTTTAGTAAATATTTAAATCAAACTCACGAATCATCACCCAGAACGTGTGATTGACAGCTGAAGAAATGACTCAACAATGATGGAAAAAAATAAACTTAAAACTAAATTACACATTTTAACAATCTGACCCTTAAATGGCTTTCATCTATTTTGGTTTATTAAACTTAGCAGTGTCTCCATCAGAGTAGAAAAGAAGTAACTGTCTGTTTCACAATGTAATGACCAAGATTTGTTATTGAATCCAAATTTACATTCATCTGAATCTCCTCCTCTGCTGATGTTCTTGTAGGTGACTGCTACATAAACTCCTCCTCTCCACGCCACCTCCCAGTAACAACGTCCAGTCAGACTCTCTCTGCTCAGGACCTCCCACCAATGAGAAAATCTGTCTGGATGACTAGAATAAGACTGTTCTTCATATATTACTGTTGCTTTTCTGTTTCCCTCAGATAATAACAGATATATGTGTTTGCTGTGTTTGGATCCAGTGTGATTTGTCTTGAATATTTTAAGAATCCAGCTCTGCTCTTTGGTTTTGGTTCAGACAGTAAAACGTCCACATCAGTGACTGCCAGTGAGATGTTTGTCCATTTCTCTGTCAGGATGTCCTGTAGTTTATTTCTGGTCTCTGACACAGCTGCTGTCACATCCTCAAATGTAAAAATCCGAGATAAAATCCTCCTCCTCTTCACTCAACCGGGAATACAAAGAGTCCAGTCTCCCTCTGTGCTGGACTCGACACCAATAATGAAATTCATTTCGATTCATAGTATAAGGGAAGTCCTCCATTCTCCCTAAATGACTTATGTCTGTTTCATTGATGAACTCAGCAGCGTCTCTAATATAGAGGAAACTAACTCCAGCATAGAGCGGCTGAGTGAATGTGGTCTGGACTCTGTGGAGGAGAGTCATGGTTTCAGAGACGCTGTAGAAAGACAGAATACCTGCTCTGTGGTCCAGATACACTCCTATTCTGGAGGAAGGAGGACCTGAGACTGGAGTTTTTACTTTGTTGTGATAAAATCTGTATCTGGTTTTCTCACAATGTATTGACCAAGATTTGTCATTTAATCCAAATTTACATTCATCTGGGTTTCTTGCTCTGCTGATGTTCTTGTAGGCAACTGCTACATAAACTCCTCCTCCTCTCCACTCCACCTCCCAGTAACAACGTCCAGTCAGACTCTCTCTGCTCAGGACCTGATAACAATGAGTGAATCTTTCAGGATGACTAGAATATGACTGTTTTCCATACTTTACTGTTGCTTTTCTGTTTCCCTCAGACAATGACAGGCGTATGTGTGCTGTGTTTGGATCCAGTGTGATTTGTCTTGAATATTTTAGGAAGTCATCTCTGCTCTTTGGTTCTGGTTCAGGCAGTAAAACATCTACTTCAGTGACTGCCAGTGAGATGTTTGTCCATTCCTCTGTCAGCATGTCCTGTATTTTATCTCTGGTCTCTGACACAGCTGCTGTCACATCCTCAAAGTATCTGAGAGGACGAATGTTGATGATGGATGAGTGTGTAGACTCACTGAGTGCTGACAGTGAGGGGTAGTTGTGTAGAAACTGGTTGTGATCCTCTGTGTGTGAGAGCTGCTCCAGCTCGCCGTCTTTCCTCTTCAGCTCAGTGATCTCCTGCTCCAGCTTCTCCTGAAGCTCTTTGACTCGACTCACTTCAGTTTCCTGCTGGGATCTGATCTGCTGCTTCACATCAGAGCTTCTTTTCTGGATGAGACGGATCAGCTCAGTGAAGATCTTCTTACTGTCCTCCACTGCTTTATCAGTGTAGCCATTGATGGCCTCCACCTCCTGTTGAAGCAGCTTCACATCTTTCTCTCGGTCCTGGATTCTCTGCTGGATTTGTTGTCGACTCACCTCCAGCTCCTTCTGCTTCTCAGCTCTTTCCTCTGCAGCTGGAACTGTTTCATGACCTTTATGTTCATCCATTAAGCAGAGATAACAGATACTCTGCTGATCAGTACGACAGAAAATCTTCATCACCTCATCATGACGAGAACAGATGAGCTGCTGGAGATTCTTGGAGGGCTCCACCAGCTTGTGTTTCTGTAATGGTGGAGCTTCATAGTGAGGTTGGAGGTGTTTCTCACAGTAAGAGGCTGGACAAACCAGACAGGACTTGATGGCTTTCAGCTTCCTCCCAGTGCAGACATCACAGGCCACATCTTCAGGTCCAGCATAGCAGTGATCAGCTGGAGCAGCTTGGAGTCCAGTCTTCTTCAGCTCCTCCACTAACTCTGCTAACAGGATGTTTTTCTCCAGGACAGGCCTCGGTATGAATGTTTTCCTGCACTGAGGACAGCTGTGGATTCTTCTCTGATCCTCTTCATCCCAGTGGGTTTTAATACAGTTCATACAGTAGCTGTGTCCACAGAGAATAGTCACCGGATCCTTCAGTAGATCCAGACAGATGGAACAAGAAAAATCTTCTTGATGCAGCTGAACTCCTTTCTGCGCCATTTCAGCTCTCAGTAATGATCGTCTTTGTTTTGGTACCTTATACATGAAACTCCTTTGAGATCTGATCCAACAACATATTTGAGTAGTGAATGTGACCAATCATCTCTTAGACTGCACCGCAGGTAGATTACACCCATCTTGAAATGTAGATCTGTACGAGAAGGAACAAGGAAATACAGTAGGTTATGTGGATAAACAAGAGCTGATGTGGTTCCCAGCTGGATGGAGAAGAAGGAGTTTGCAGAGTCTGATTCCAGGAAGAAGAGCAGGTTTTAGTAGACATTGTGTTTTTAACTTTTTGTCTACAGAGCATGTGTAAAAACTAGGGCTTTCATATTATTAAAATTTTTAATCAGATTAATCAGAGCTTATGAATGAATTAATCATGAATAATCATGATTAACCACCATATATGCCTGTATTTACTGTAAGCCAATGACTACAAATATTCTATGTTGAGTGACCTTCCCATGGTGATAATATCTGTTGTAAATCACCAGATGTTGGCAAATTAAGTTAAAC
The DNA here is from genome assembly GCF_017639745.1 of Melanotaenia boesemani. NCBI lineage: Eukaryota > Metazoa > Chordata > Actinopteri > Atheriniformes > Melanotaeniidae > Melanotaenia > Melanotaenia boesemani. Next base: position 9,257,870 of record NC_055686.1, read on the forward strand.
AGCTGATATTGATAAAGAAATTCTGATAAACTGATGATCTGGCTAAAAACACAAAGGTCTCATTTCTGCCCCCTTTTCCTGGTCAGTGCTCCTGCCTGGCCCCCCATCAAAACTTTTCTAGACCCACCCTTGCATAATTGAAGTATAAACCCTTTCTACCACCTGTCAGCTACTGTGTTTGAGAAGGTCCTGCTCTGATTTGTATCTCAGTTCATAATAACACTCTCCTCACATTCATGGCCCCTAAATGATCAGACCTGTGTCTCCAACATCTGCACAGCAGCAATAATTTAGAGAAGACGTCTCCTTTCTTCTTTTTTCTGTTTAACTCTCACTGGATATCTGAACCTTATCTATCGCCATAGATGTGTGCAAGGCTATCGTATAACTAGTAGATTTTACAGCTGTGTCACTAGCAAACCTCATTAATACTGAAAAGAGAATATAAAATAAAGTCAAACAATATGTAACTAAAATAAGCTGTTATCAACATTTTTTATTTTTTAGCTTCACATGTTAGTGACTTGGATCTGGTTGACGAGACAGAAAAATGTTGCCTCCTTTTCTAGAGCGTCCTGAAAAAGATAAACAGTGTTCAGTTTGGCTGCTTTTAAAAAAAAAAAAGACAAAATATTTCTCAAGTTTAACTATTTATTTGTATCATGCAGAATTTTGTTCGGCCGAGGCTCAGATGAGTGTATGTGGTTGCCACATCAACTCAAGTAAGCAAAAAGCGAAAGTTACAAAACTTTTTATTCACACCGTCAAACAAGGATGAATTTTCTCTCTGTGTGCTCCTTTCATGCAGTTGACCTTGACATAGGTTGTTTAGTTTTGGTGGAGACTTACTGAAGGAACTGATTAGCTTACAGAGTGAAAAATTACTGACACACAGGTACAGAGTGTATTTATCACCAAAAGTAGTGTACATATGAATGATTAATGCATTGGAGGAATATGTATGAAGTTAAAAATGATAAATGCATTTAAAGAAGAAATGTGAGGTTCAATCCTTCAATTCTCATTTTAATATCATTTATTATATATATATATAAAAAAAACTGTGTGGCTATGTGTAAGCTGTTAATAGCAGCAAACAATTGTCATCACAATCAGAGCGTAAAGTCACAGCTGAAATTAAGATAAGAAAACAGGGTTAGTAACCAAGTTTCTCTGAGATACTCCTGTCTTCACAACATATAGATCAGTAGCAAGCTGATGCTTTGTTGCAGTGAGCGTGTGTGTGTATAAGTGTAACATGGGGGGATGTGGCCCGGATCGTGACTGAGTGCAGGACCATGAGAGCCTACTGGTAGACCAACCCAATTCCCAAGGATGGTCTAGGGCTCCCTATTACAGAGTATGCAGGTTGGATGTGGCTACAGATTGATAGAAGCGAGACTGTAAAAATTTTCTATACTTTGTTAAACAGTGTATAAACACAACACAACAATAAAACACATTGAGTAATTTGGTGTTAACACAAAACCCACTGCAACCAAAAATAATAACCAAAACAACCAAAAAGTTAGTAAATTAAAGCATAACTCAACCAAACAAAATAAATCTCAAATTACCAAACCTTTAAAATGTGACTTGTGCAGACAATTAAAATAACCTAATGGGAGCGTTGAACTTAGGTCGGGACATTTAGAACAAAGGCGGGGTGCATGAGGTAATTGAGAGCAAAATCAAGCCTAATGAGAGTACAGTAGGGAGCAGAGGCAATCTGTTTCACAGAGAGAACGCAGAGTTAGCCAAAATACATGCTAACCAGTGAGCCAACCATTATCTTCTACAGACTTATCCATAACCCCGTCCTGAGCAACACAGCTCTACTCCAACGCCACTCCAGAAACCAGCAGCACAGTCTAGTGTGGAAGAATACACATTAGCCATGTGTAAACATAATATGCATCCTACAATGTCATGCTAGCATTTACCTTCACCAGCAAGGCTTGGGGAAAAGCCATAACCCAAACAGTGAATCCAGCCGACCTGACTCAAACAAACCACGTCGGCCAGCTCGTGGCAACACACGGCGTAACACTACCAACATGCCCAAAGGTAGAGGAAGACTAGCGACCGCACCTGTTTATATTCTTCCTTATGAGCCTAAGTGGAGAAGCGGAAGTACGGCCTGCGATGCCTTCACGACCACACAAAACACACAGCTATAATTACCTTGGGGTAAAACCACCCGGTTACATAAGGCTTGCCACAGGACAGTGTAACTTCCAGTACAGCAATGTGCAGCAAGTCATTAAATATTTGTCGTATGAAATCAGAACGGTCTCACCATCATAGTGACGAGCCGTCACATGACCGCTACCATCTCTCGAGTCAGCTCTGCTATTGTTCACTCAGGTGACATAGTTAGTCGAGTTCTGGAGCACGATGTCTTACCATCCAATGCAGATGTGTACACGTCCATCAAACATCTGGTTCCATTCCCTTTGAAACATCAGGGAGCAGAGGAACCCCCTGGGGATGTTTTGGTGAAGATCAATTGTCTTTGTTGCTTCATTTAAATAATATGGGGCATCAGGTAGGGCAGAAAGGGGTGGGTATCAGTCTCAGTTTGTTTAAAAAATAGCAAAAAGAGGAGTGGAGAAAAGTAAGTTGATGCTGTAGGTGATGTAGCTCCGGTGAGATGGCAGATTCAAACCAGGCGTGCTCAAACATTTATTCATTCATTCATTTAATCATGTTTTCTCAAATCTAATCAAAATATTCTAAAAGTAGGAAAAGTAGTGTCTTTTAAGGTACACTCTGGAGCACAGCAGGGAGGATTTGGTCAGCCTGACAGATGTCATAGATTGGTGCTACGACAGAAACATCATGGAGAAGCCAAACCAAACATCAACCACGCACATTTCCTTCAAGGCTAAGAGACAGTGAAACGACAATTCACCTGGAGCTATTTCATCGCCAGGGAGGTACTCAATTGACGTTCTTATCTCTATAGATAAAAAAAAACTTAGTAGTTTGGATGTGCGTTTGAGTCTGGTGGATATTCTCCACAAAGAGTTCCAGGCGTTTCGCGACTCACTGGAATTCCTCCAGAAGCAGGTGGAAACTCTGGCTGTGGAAATGCCAGCCTCAAAGAGTAGGTAAAATCCCTCACCAAGGGGTTGAATCCAACTCTCTGAGGAAAATAATAAGAAAAAAGAAACGGTGATCGATCTGCAGGCTAGGAGCATGAGAGAGAATCTGGTATTTGCAGGGATTTCAAAGCAAACGGAGGAGGTATCCCGAGACCGCGGTGAAAGACTTCATCTAAACTCACCTGAAGCCCCTGGAGGAAGCGATCACAGAGTCCATTGTCTCAGTGGGAGGAAACCCAGGGCCAGCAGACCAAGACCCATTGTAGTAAAGTTTGTCATCTTCAAACAGAAAGAGCAGGTGAAGAACCAGGGCCACGAATTGAAGGGGAAAAACTTTGGTGTTAACGAACAATATCCATGAGAAATCCCGGATTGGCAAAGTCCATCGCCGGAGGTGCTCGTGTTGTCATGGCAGTGGATAAGTTATTTAATGACGGACAGCTGTACCACAACCTGAACATCACTCCGTGGCTCTACTGACTTGGTTGGTATGTGCTTTAATCTTCATATATTCTTACTAGATCATGTTATATCCATAAAACTGCCATAAAAGATCATTTCATTAACAGTAAATTCAATGTCTGTCTCCACTACACTGCTCTCAACACGGATGTGTTTTTTTTTTCCTTGGGCACTGTCATTCTTTTCACTTTTCACTCTTCTTCTTTCCGACCAGCTACTTAAAACAATAGATGATGATCTGTCACAGTATTGGTGCCTACCCATATCACTCACGGGGAGGATTGAACAATTAAATTGATGATTCTACCTAAAGTCAACTACCTGTTTTCAGTTATATCCACTAGTGGTTCTCAAACTTTTTACAGTATGTACCACATGAGAAAATATCGAGCTCACCAAGAACCACTATCATGAAAAACCTGAGCATACAGTAGCAAACATATTAAGCTATAACATACATACCTATTAGCTATGGACAGTTCATAAAGGAACTGGGCTGCACGGTGGTGTGGTGGTTAGCACCACAGCCTCACAGCAAGAAGGTCGCTGGTTTGAATCACAGCTGGAGGGGGAGGTTCGAACTTTGTGGCCTTTCTGTGTGGAGTCTGCATGTTCTCCCCGTGTATGCCTGGATTCTCTCCAGGTTCTACAACTTCCTCCCACCGTTGTGGTTGTTTGTCCCCTATGTGTTGGCCCTGCGATGGACAGGTAACCTGTTCAGGTGTACCTGCCTCTCACCGGTAATGCTGGAATAGGCTCCAGCTTACCTACAACCCTTAATGTTTACTAATTTTATTAAAAAATATTTATGACTTTCCTCTAAGTACCACCAAGAGGCTCTCGCGTACCACTGGTGGTACACGTACCACAGTTTGAGAATATAGGCACTAAACCATCCTCCAGCTAGTTTAAGTCTCTGGACTCACATAAATGTAAATTTCTATGGAAAAACAAGCCATCACGTATCAGTCTAAAAACTTTACAACAGACTAAAGATAGAGGTGGATTGGACCGACCCAACTTTAATCACTATCAGCCATCAAATTACAGAAGTGTTTTAAAAGCGTTAATATCAGCCCCTCTTTAAGGGCTTGGTGGGAATTTCTAAAAACAACCAAGTCTTCACGTATTCCATGTAAGCTTACACGCCTCTGGAACAACCCTGACATTCTGCAAAACAAAGAGATGATTACCTTCACTCAATGGAAAAATAAAGGAATAAAACAGAACATATAATAGAAAATGGAAACATCCTGTCATTTAATATTCTCACTTGATAATACGGAATCAGCAGCAATAAACCTTTAGAATATCACCAGCTTTAATCAAGATGAATGGTCACAAATATGTTTAAAGACCTTTGCAATGACTAAAAATTCAAATACGCAACTAAAACGATTAAAAATTCTTCACAGAGCTCATTATACAGGACAAAGGATGTTCAGGATGGGGCTGTCAAAATCAAATATTTGCTCACATTGCACTGATAACAACTACTTCCAGAACCTGCGAACACCTGTTCGCAGGTTCTGGCTCCAGGTTTGTGAAGACATGTACACACGGTTTAAATGTAATATTCCTGCAAAACCCACACTGTGTCTACTAGGTGACTACTAGGTGAAAATTAACATGGTAATTAACCCTACATGCATGATCCTCACGGTCTTATGCATCGCAAAGAAAACTATCCTTGTGAACTGTGTTTTTGTCACTTGGTTTGTATTATCACACTGGATGGCAGTAAAGAAGCACACCGGGTGTATTAAATTGCAGCCACATGATGTAGGGCATTCTAATAAGCATGGGTGAGGGAGAATGACACAGTTGTTACCTCTATCACATTTTTGTTATTTGCACCTTTTATTTTGATCATAAATGTGACCTGTCATCAGTGAATACAATAAGATAACTGAAAATAAATGGGAACTTCACCCAACATGGACAGTGGCTTTTGTGTTGATTCCTGAAGCGTGTTATAAACAGATCTTTCCCCTCACCCAGCTGAGTGGCTAAATTCTGTGGTCACTACACAACTAATTAAGTACGGTTTTGTAAAAGGAGGAAACAAGGCAGAACCGAGAGATCTGTATGGTGTATTAGCTAACACTATTCGTCACTCCAACTCTGAAGCCTCGACATACAGGAGGTGACATCGCTCCTTCTCCATCATTTTCTATGGAAGTTGTGCTATGAGGCAAAATCGCAGCCCTCCTCCAGCCAAGCAACAGGCAGCATTAGTGCATGTGAAAATTTGCCTCGTTCACAGAGACGTGTACACATGGGCTTGTGACGTGGCACATGAAAATAGAAAAATGTTCCATTTTTGTTGCTGTCGCATGGCACAACCACCAACCAGTGAGGGTTTCATTGACTGACCAATGAGCTGAGAGCAGGCTAGACAGTGCAGTCTGCCAACACTCAACATGGAGAAACAAATCATTTTATTGTGTATGACTTTTCCATACTTTACAATACTTCACACAAAAATTATGTAAATAAAAAGGTAGCTGTGTGGCGCCAGGGTGAATTTGTCCAAACTTAGGTTCTAGATTTATCTGGATCAGCCTTCAGGTCCACCGTCAGATGATGATATTCACCATCCTTATTCCTTGTTTGTAAAATAGGATGAACACAGGGCTGTCTTTCTCTTTTGTACGGTAGAGTCAACAGCAAGATTTCTGTCAATTTGAGCAAAATCTTCTGACTCTTCATCCTTCATGCCTTGTCTGTCACGGACTGCTTTGAAAATGTCAAAATTCCCTCGAATATCATAACCAAATTTCTTGGAGAAAAGGGATCTGAGAGTGCGATGCGGCCGCATTGCATTTAAAATTTCTAAAAACAAAAACTAGAAGTTTATTTATAGTTTATTTAAGTTTAACATTTTTTATTTTGAATATATTTCATCGCTGCATTATTTTATTGATCAGATTTCCGTCTTTTCCCATCAGTTTTCGTTCAAGTCTCTCCTTTTTTTCTGTAGTAAAATCTATTATTTAAAAGATTTTGTCTTTATAAGCCTGACTTGAGCTTTTCAATTTGTTCTTGTAGGAGCCTGATTGTTTTCCATGAATTATTAGCCTGTAGACCCTCATGTCATATGAGCAGTTTCACATAGATGTGATATAAAAATGTCTTTGTGATGATCTCATTGCATCATGTTATAGTTTTTAGATATTTCTTATAATGGCATATTTTACAAAGTTGAGCTGTTAAGTGGAATTGGTTTAGCTATTGCATACAAACTAAACTAAAAATGAGATTAATTAAACCAATAGATCACAGAATAGACCACTTTGTACTGGAAAACTTTGGCCCCAGTTTATAAAAGGTTAGGAACCCATGTATGAGAGGATGCTTATTCATTGTTATGATGAAAGTTGTGATCTGGGGTCTAAATTCAGAAACTGTATCAGTCACAGTAACCTCCCTCTTTTTGTTTGTGTTAATTTCTACAGCTACATTAAACAAACAGCTGTGACTGCAGCTGCAAAGCTTCATATTCATCCTCTCAGTTTTCTCAGTCAGAGTCTACTCCTGGAAGCTGATATTTAGAGACAAGCTGGACACATATATGCTCTTTCTACCTAAAGACTGATGGGTAAAGTGGTACGGAGAACTACAAATATTTCCTGCTTTGGATGTAAATGTGTAAACTATTTTATGCTGACAATGATTTTGGTTTGTAAAACCGAGCTGAAAAGAGAAAAGAAAATTGTCATCCATCTCTAAACTCGGACATTCAATAATTAATTTTCCTCCTAACAATGGACTCAAAAAACATTTTACCTAATTTTCTCTCCTATTTTTACATAAATAGAATTATTAAACTAAAAAAGTAACAAGGATCAAACACACAATATCTTCCTGTATGCTACAAAGTATGCTCCTCTTCCTGGAAATGAAACCTGATACTCCTCCTCCCCTCTCCTGATGTAAAACACAGCAACTCCTCTCTGTTCACTTATTTCCTGGTTCCCGCCCCTTCAGATCTACAAGTTTGAAGATGGGTGTGACCAGCATGTGCTGAAGTGGAAGAGACGAAACACATGTTGTTTAGATCAGATCTGCAGCTAGTTCACTTGTAAGGAAGCAAAACTAGCACAGTTGTTGTTAACTGAGAGCTGAAATGGCACAGAAAGGTGTTCAGCTGGATTCAGAAAAATTCTCTTGTTCCATCTGTCTGGATCTACTGAAGGATCCGGTGGCTATTCCCTGTGGACACAGCTACTGTATGGACTGTATTAAAACCCACTGGGATGAAGAGGATCAGAAGGGAATCCACACCTGTCCTCAGTGCAGGAAAACGTTCATACCGAGGCCTGTCCTGGAGAAAAACATCCTGTTAGCAGAGTTAGTGGAGGAGCTGAAGAAGACTGGACTCCAAGCTGCTCCAGCTGATCACTGCTATGCTGGACCTGAAGATGTGGCCTGTGATATCTGCACTGGGAGGAAGCTGAAAGCCATCAAGTCCTGTCTGGTCTGTCTGGTTTCTTACTGTGAGAAACACCTCCAACCTCATTATGACGTAGCTCAGTTTAAGAAACACAAGCTGGTGGAGCCCTCCAAGAATCTCCAGCAGCTCGTCTGTTCTCGTCATGATGAGGTGATGAAGATTTTAGAAAATGAATATGAAAAAATCTCAGCTGCAGCAGAAAGAGCTGAGAAGCAGAAGGAGCTGGAGGTGAGTCGACAACAAATCCAGCAGAGAATCCAGGATGGAGAGAAAGATGTGAAGCTGCTTCAACAGGAGGTGGAGGCCATCAATGGCTCCGCTGATAAAGCAGTGGAGGACAGTGAGAAGATCTTCACTGAGCTGATCCGTCTCATCCAGAAAAGAAGCTATGATGTGAAGCAGCAGATCAGATCCCAGCAGGAAACTGAAGTGAGTCGAGTCAAAGAGCTTCAGGAGAAGCTGGAGCAGGAGATCACTGAGCTGAAGAGGAAAGACGGCGAGCTGGAGCAGCTCTCACACACAGAGGATCACAACCAGTTTCTACACAACTACCCCTCACTGTCAGCACTCAGTGAGTCTACACACTCATCCAGCATCAATATTCGTCCTCTCAGATACTTTGAGGATGTGACAGCAGCTGTGTCAGAGACCAGAGATAAACTACAGGACATCCTGACAGAGAAATGGACAAACATCTCACTGGCAGTCACTGAAGTGGACGTTTTACTGCCTGAACCAAAACCAGAACCAAAGAGCAGAGATGACTTCCTAAAATATTCAAGACAGATCACACTGGATCCAAACACAGCAAACACATATCTGTTATTATCTGAGGGAAACAGAAAAGCAACAGTAATGTATGACAAACAGTCTTATTCTAGTCATCCAGACAGATTTTCTCATTGGTGGGAGGTCCTGAGCAGAGAGAGTCTAACTGGACGTTGTTACTGGGAGGTGGAGTGGAGAGGAGGAGGAGTTTATGTAGCAGTCGCCTACAAGAACATCAGTAGACCAGAAGATTCAGATGAATGTAAATTTGGATTCAATAACAAATCTTGGTCATTACATTGTGAAACAGATAGTTACACATTTTGGCACAACAAAGTCCAAACTCCAGTCTCAGGTCCTCCTTCCTCCAGAATAGGAGTGTATCTGGACCACAGAGCAGGTATTCTGTCTTTCTACAGCGTCTCTGAAACCATGACTCTCCTCCACAGAGTCCAGACCACATTCACTCAGCCGCTCTATGCTGGAGTTCATTTAATCTCTCATGGATACTCATACTTCATTAAAGTGAAATAGACAGAAGTCATTTAAGGGTCAGATGGGTAAAATTTGTTTTTAGTTTCCAGGATATTTTGTCACCCACCCGAGGGTTCAGTCTGGCCAACGAGATGAATTTGGTAAAAATGACATAGAAGACAATAACTGCAATTTTTTTTCTTTGTTTTTGTTTGTTTGTTTTTTGCTCTAGAACTTTTATTCATACAAACAGCTGTGTGTTCTATTTTAAATGGTAGTGGATTAAGCAAACAAACAAGTGAATAGATAGCTAACCAGATAAATGAACTAAATAAACAGATGATATGTTAATAAAAAGGTAAATGAATTAATAAAAAGAACGATTGCTGTATAGCCTCTAATTGTATAATTTTGTTCCAGTGTAGACAAATGGTAAATGGTCTGTATTTATATAGCACTTTACTGTACCTGGGATGATACCCAAAGCACTTTACATGATACATCACATTCATCCATTCACAGACATGTTCACACACTGATGGCCCCAAGCTGCCATGTAAGGCGTTCAACCACGACCCATCAGGAGCAATTTGGAGCTCACAACATGAGCTCGAAAGATGCATCAGTAGTGAAACGCAAGAGCACCAGGACATTAAAAAACATCTGTGTGAGCACACAGGCCTCCACATACATGCTCTGTGTGTCAACAGACATATCCACATTTACACGCCTAGATCAGCAGATGCTACCAGCGTTACCAGGTCCACATTATAGAGGAGCTTTGCTGAATTGTAGGTTGGAGAAATAGTTTATAAAGGGTTTTCAGATCTTGTTAAATTTGTCCCCCTGTTTCTGGGTAGAGTACTGGATCTTTTTGAGACTTAGACATGACTGGATGTCCAAAAGCAACTGGGCCTGAGTGGGCAGGGCAGCACTTTTCAATCTGAGTAATATTGTTCACCTGGCTAGGAAAGAGGCAAAGAATTACATGCAACGCTTTGAGGGTGGGAGGTGTTTATTCTCCTCTTCGGTAGTACCAAACAGAGAAAGCAAGGGATTTGGTGGGATTTCAGTGGCGGTGACTGCGGACAGGGTTTGAAAGACCTCTGTCCAGAACTTCACTTTTTTTTTTCTTTTAACCCTGTCCTGTCCAGCATCCTAACATACCCTTGATATTTTTATTATTTTTATTGTAATCTTGTTTTCTTTAGTCTTTATATGTCAGTGCCGAATCTGACAGGGAGATAGAGGAAGAGGGAAAAAAGGGAGAAAAGGACAGGATTAAAAATGTGGAAATAACAGTTGTCTAGGCTGCCTAAAACACACCACAAAAAACAATATAAACTACAGTTTATCAAGTAGACAGTAGTCATCAAACGTACCTGCAGAGAAACGTACCAACACACAAACATCAGCAACATCTAGTCAGATGCGGATGCACTTTTGTGAGCATGCATGTGTGAACGTGCGTGTGTGGCCATGCAACAAGGAAGAAATGTGTGCTTGCAAGGGGGCTGCGATCACGCTGCACCCCGAAGCATCAGCGGGGGATGGGGGGAGCCCGATGCCCCAAAGGCCCAGCAGGTCCACAGAGCACCAAGCCCAGGACAGCCAAAGCAGACCGAGTAGCAGCCCAGTCAGACCAGAGCAGAGGGGGCCCCAGACCAGAGCCCCCCGAAGTGACAGGGCAGGGGCACCGGGCAGCCCAGGGTGACGGTGAGCAGGCCCAAGCAGGCACCGGGCTGGGCGCAGGCCGCCCGGAGGGCAGACACCCCACAGGTCAAAGGGCCACCCATTCCCCCAAGCAGAGCCCTGCCCAGAACACATGCTGAGACTCCTGGTTTGTCATTGTTTTCTAAGTATATAGCCCATTCTTTTGTGAAGTAGCTGATAAAATCGGGTTCTTTAAGCAATGCTGTATTAAATCTCCAGCTTTTAGTAGGTGGAGTGATTCTCGTGTTCCTCAAAGTGAAGGAAACTGGTGTATGGTCGCTAATAGTGATGGGGTGAATCTGGGTCTCTGAAATCTCACTTACCAAAGAGCTGCTAACCAGAAAATAATCTAGTCTAGAGTATGAATGGTGAACTGAGGAAAAGAAGGTGTACTCTCTGATATTAGGGTGATAAGACCGCCATATATCCCAAAGTTCAAATCTTCCATATATTGTTTAACAGTGTTTGTGGATTGCCAAATTCGATGTTTTACAGTGTTATTAAATCTACCAGCTGAGCCCAGAACCATGTTAAAATCCCCTCCTGTGATCAGTGTGCTATCTGTGTGTTCAGAAAGTCATGTGAAGAAAGAGTGAAAGAAGGAGGGATCGTCAACATTTGGGCCATATAAGTTAGCTAAGCATAACTTCATATTTTGAATAGATCGTTTTACTATGATGAATCTCCCTTCTGGATCTGTGATAACGCTGATTTCTGCGAATGTTACTTTTCTATTTATCAAATGGCTACCCCTCTCTGTCTGGAGTTATAACAGGCTGAGTAAACATGAGGAAACTGGGTTGTAGAGAGAGCATTCACTGATGTTTTTGTCATATGAATCTCCTGTAAGAACACAATGTCTGCCTGCAGATCATTTAATCTATTAAAGATTTTTAGTCTCTTCTCTCTGGTCCCAGCTCCGTGCACATTCCAGGTGATAAATCTAAGTTTGGTCATGCTTGTGGTGAAAAGGTGAGTGTTGGATGCTTCTTGTTGATATAAATGTGTATGTGTGTGTGTGTGTGTGTGTGTAAGTGTATGAATATGTATGCGTAATGTTGTGTGCTTGTGTTGAATGTTATTAAATGTGCTTGGATTAATAAATGTGAGTGTTGGGTTATATATGCAGGTATTACTAAATGTACTGTGCAGCTTAGCATTAGTGTTATGTGGTTTTGTGAGGTGGCAGCTAGAAAAAAGAAAAACAAAAGGTGTGCAGAGAGATAGAAAAAGAAGAAGAAAGTTGGAGGAAAACACCAAAAAAGGAGGGAAGTGGGTGAAAAAAATAAAATGAACCCATTAAAAATAATAAGTCCATTTTTGTGAACATTAGAGACTGGCAGTATTATTGTCTAATGTGAACAAACATTAAACTCTGTGACTTAAGCCCAGTGAGTCTGATTAGCATTTATAACACCTGTGCAACGTGTACACTTTGTGTGTGGAACTAACATTTACACATTTTGGCACAACAGAGTCCAAACTCCAGTCTCAGGTCCTCCTTCCTCCAGAATAGGAGTGTATCTGGACCACAGAGCAGGTATTCTGTCTTTCTACAGCGTCTCTGAAACCAGGACTCTCCTCCACAGAGTCCAGACCACATTCACTCAGCCACTCTATGCTGGACTTGGTGTTTTAACTACTATTTTATAGATCCTTATGGCAACTTTGCTGAGTTCATAAAACCAAAATAAACAGAAGTCATTTAAGGCTCAGATGGTTAAAATGTGTATTTTAGTTTCCAGTTTATTTATCTTCATTGTTGAGTCATTTCTTCAGCTGTCAATCACACTTTCTGGGTGGTTCTCTGACATCTTCTTGTTTGTTGTTTTGTTGATGTTTGGGTTTGTTTGGGTGGAGCTCCTTCCTGTGTCTGTTCAGCCATGGAGGCTATCACTGCTCATGAGCATTTTATTCACCTAAACTAATTCCGTTTACATTTATTGGTTTGTCAGAGCAAATGTTGTTGTTGTTCTAATGGATGTACAGATGAGGTGATGTAAACAGTAATGATCATGATCATCATCAATCAGGACATCAGTCATTATTTTACTGATTAATGTGACAAACTGATGATTAACATGATCAATAAAGATGAAAAAGGTGGTGGTTTTGGGATTTATCCTCAACTTTAACATGTAAATATTTATTTTTTATTCATGCCAGCAATTACATCTTTTAAGTGCCAGATTTTTTGATGATCCTCAATTTAATCTTTTTTTCCCACATTTTTTATCTTACTTTTATCAAATAAATACAAATTTGTGGAAATACAGTTTTATAGTTGAATTTAAGATGATTGTTTTTGTTTTCTTTCATCTTGAATCTATTGATTGATTGGTGAGTTGTGGACAGAAGCTGTTCTGTAAATTTTGGGAGTGGGAATTAAACATGTGAACGGTACATTTTTTTTCATGCACAATGTTTTGGTGTAAAATCAAAATGAAATATCATTAAAATTTACTGCAGACTCTTTGTTTTTATGTGTTTTTGTATCTTCATCTTCTGTTATTATAAGTACAACCAGAATGCCATCATCAGCATTAGTATTTTAGTCATCCTCAGATCCAAACCTCTCATTTTAAACAGAAAGAAACCTCCATCAGAACCAGAACCAGGAAGAGCTGCAACCCTCTGCTTCAAGCAGGATCCAGCTCCTGTTTTCCACAAACACACGGAGGACTCACCTGTAGTAGAACTAATGTAGAGGACCTGGTTTGTAGAGGACATATGTCACGTTACCCCAAGGACAAAAGACATTTGCAGCACCTCCTTGGTGCCAGCCTGGCTAAAGATGGAGTTAAAAAGACACCCTTTCTGACTAACAGGTCAGAGACCCTACAGAACATCTCCAGAACGGTCTTCTATTTAGCCCCTCCAATTACAATTGATGATTTCGGTCCCTTTGTTTTATTCATTTATCTTTTTCTAAGAAATCCTTTGTCAACTTTTTCCAACTCATCCAAACTTTTTGATAATTTTTAATTTTTTGCATCAGCAGTGGGTAGAGTAGATAAAAATATTGTACTTAAATAACAGTAGGAGGAACTACAAATACATTACTCAACTAAGAGAAAAAAGTATTTGGTGAAAAGAAGTACTCAGTAACTGCTTGACAGAGATGTGATCATTATTTCTTTCGCTTTAACCTACTTTATTAATACATTTGGCTCCAAAAATACACAAAACATATATAATATGAACAGAAAAAAGTACTATTTCTTCCATTACACACACACCCCACTTTTTCCTCAGAATGTATACACCTATGTTCAGTAGACTAGACCACTGTAATGCTGTCCTCACAGGTCTCCCTGAAAAATCCATCAGACAGCTGCACTTAGTCCAGAACACTGCTGCCCCAGTCCTCAGACCATAGAAGTGGATCTCAGATCTTTACACTGGCTTCCTGTTTGTCAAAGAACTGACTTCAAGATCCTGCTGTTTATAAAGCACTGAATGATTTAAGATCAAAATACATTCAAGATCTCCTTTCTTGTTATGGACTGACCAGATCCCACAGGTCGTCAGTTTGAGGTCTACATTCTGTTCCCCATGTCAGAACTAAACTTAGAGAAACAGCATTCAGCTTTTATGCTCCTCACATGTGGAACAAACTCTCAGAAGTGTTAAATCCAGCCTAAAATCTTTTCTGTTCACTTTTATCAAAACAACTGTTAAATCCTCACACTATAACTTATGTTACTTACATTTTGTTATATTCTGTGTTTGCTTTTTCTCTTTCTAAATTTCTTTGGTTCTTTTTAAATTTATTTAATGTACTTTTTGATGCTCCTTCTGCACCACACTGTATTGCTTTTATGTCTTATGTAAAACACTTTGAATAGTCTTGTATATTAAATCTTCTATAGCCTACAAATAAACATGCCTTGCCTTAAAATGGTAACACGGTGAATGATAAAATTTGACTGGCAAAACGTTTATTTAAAAATAAGATTGCATAAAATGTAATTAAATTAAAAGGGAATCAGAATTAAACTACAAGTTTTGTAATGTTTACATGTAAATAACTTTTCTCAGTTGAGCCGCTAGATGGCAGTGTTTGACAGCACTACCAACAGCATCGCATTGTTACAAGACGGAAACTAAATATTTTACACTTCAAAATAAAAAACATACATGTTTCGTCAAGTTAAACGTATCAATATGTCAAAAGGGAAGCTAATTAAACAAAATTCAATTATAATTCCTGTATGTACAAATAGTTTAAGAATAATTAAACCATTTTGACATTTTGAGCAGAATTAATGAGAGTTTTATTCTTGAAAGTCGTTACAGGAAGTAGTACTTCCTTGTCGCCGTAACAGTGGAGCTGTGGACTGTTGCAGAGTCAAAACAATGCAGCTTAGCTGGCCTTCTTCTGTGTGTAGCTTTAGCTTTAAAGAGAAAATACATTTTTAAATGCAGTGTTCACGGTGCACTGAATCCCCTGCATTGTGTTTCACCTCGGCGGGGTTCGGTTGCGTCGCCCCCGCAGTGACTTTTATCATCAACCGTGTTCGCGTTTAGGTTTCCACCGTGGCTGTTTATGTTTTGTCCGCGGCGACAGTTGGAAATGGAGACAGCTAATAGGCGTCTGCTGCTCGGTTGCCCAACGACTCTAAAGGGGAGCAGCTGAAAAGGTGGGGAATTAAAAGCGGAGTTGGGGCCGAAATATACGTGGCCCAGTGGGGAAATTAAGTTTTCTGTCAGTCGGTTGGTTACAATGGTGGAGTAGGCGTTTTCAGCCTTGAAGCTACCGGGCTCCTCCGACCAACTGATTGACGGTTTGCTCTCAGCGGGAAGGATCGTCATGGCCCCGGGCTCGTTGGTGGCGGCGTGCCGCAGCCTGGCCCTCTCTACGTGGTTGCTCTCCTTTTGCTTCGTCCACCTGCTGTGCCTGGACTTCACCGTGGCAGAGCGGGAGGAGTGGTACACCGCCTTCGTCAACATCACCTACGTGGACCCTGCCACCTCCGAGCTGCGCACCGAGAAGACGGAGTGCGGAAGGTATGGGGAGCACTCCCCGAAACGGGACTCGAAGGGGGTGGTGGTCCTTCCCGCAGCACCGCTCGACCGCCAGGCCTGCGACCCCCACACTCGGTTCGTTGTCCCCCCGCAGGCCGGGGCCTGGGTAGCCCTGATAGCCCCGGGAAACTGCACATACAAGGACAAAATCCGTCACGCTGCAGCACACAACGCCTCGGCGGTGGTCATCTTTAACGTGGGGTCTGCTAATGCCAACGACACCATCACCATGCCTCATCCAGGTATGATGGAGGTCCCCATTTATTTAAACTTTTAGAAAAAGGTAGATGTCTGCATTAAAATGTAATTAATACACTTTATTCTCTCTATTGCAATGTAAGCCAATAAACACTAAGTTAAATAATTCCACTTTGAGGTCTATTTAGGTATAAAATAATCCAGGTAATGTGTTGTCAAGTTAATCTCAGTTTATTATACTGCACAGAAAAAAACAGAAATGGTTATAGTTGTTTAAACTTGTGCTAACATAACTAGAAATGTGTTGTATGAGTTTAAAAAACATTGATTTATGAGCGTAATTGTTTAATGTTATTTTTATCTACTAAAAAGTCAGCGTTTTCTTAGATTTTAAGATTCAAGTTCTGACAAAAACTATAATTTCATAAAGTCGTTATTTGGGCCTTTGATTCACAATTAGAAGACATCATTAGGATTTTTTTTAAATGACTTTTTGCCTGACTCGTAGACTGGAAGCCAGTGTTTGCATGAATTGGGTTGGACCTGCTATGAATTAAAATGACTTGATTTACCAGTTGTTTCTTGGCCTAAACCAGAAAACTATAAACTCACATGACTGACGGAGCGTTTTCCAGAAGTGTATAAAAGCCCAAATTTCCTAAAGATAAAAGGTATTCCTTGATTTTTTTTTTTTTTTATAGTGAGGACAGCTACTACTTCTGTAGTAATGGGAGGTCGGACTTTTTTTTTAAAGATTAATCTGTTTTAGCTTCATTTAGGGTGCATTAACACTGTTTGGTCCATTTAAACGAACCCCGGTCTGCTTCCATGGATAGTACGGTTCTTTAGCTACACTCTGGTGCGGACCGAAGAAGCAAACATTGGTCGGATTGAAAACTGGGCATCTGTGTTCACTTGCAAATGAATCCTGTTGGCGTTCGCTGACAGTGTGAAAGCAAACAGACCATCCACAGAACCATAAAGGAAGTGATCCAGGATGTGATGTAGTGCATCATGTCAGATATCTCGCTGCTTCGCCTGCTGCTAAAACTGGACAGATTCTTGTGAACACTGCATTAGGTTTTAACACCAAAGTAAAAAACAGAAACATGGAGGCGTCATAAATGTATTTGTGCTCCATTGTTGTGGTGAATGAGTCGTTTTCTGTCCTTGACCAATCAATGAGCGAGATTTTTTTATCTTCTTTCTTCTTGGTCAGTGGTCGTTCCAGCTGGAGTATCGCCCTCTAGTGAGCAGTTGTGGAAGTGCAGTGTGAAAGTGCTCCTCTATTGTAGCCTAATTTACCAGTTACGGATGGTTTTTATGTTTAAGCTTTTCTTTCTTTAGTTATTCATTAAAGCCTTATTTTTATATATATATATATATATATATGGCAAAGAAAGACAGTTGCTATGGTTGCTATCTAATATTATCATCAAACCTTTTAATGAACATCTGAACACAGAGACACAACAAACATCAAATGAATAAAGGCACAGTCTGAAAATTATGAGTCTTCAGATCCACGAATTTCTCCCACTTTTTTCCGATAAACTTATAAGTTCAGCTCCTGTGTCTCTGCAGTGACACAGCTTTTAAAGTTTTGTTGTTAAAAAAAATAGTCATCAAGCGCTCCCTCAGGAACGGGATTTTAAAAAAAAAATGGGGGGTGCTATCGTCTTCATAATAAAAATTATCTGATGGGGGACGTAAGCGTCATCATTTGGCCAATCACAATCATGCTAGTCCAAGTTTTTCCCCATGGATACTTAGTTTATGGACATCAGCAGTTGTTTAGAGCAGTGTTTCCCACCCCTGGACCTCAAGGCACACTATCCTGCAGGTCTTAGACATCTAAGACCTGCAGGATAGTGTGCCTTGAGAACAAGGATTGGGAATCACTGGTTTAGAGGTAATTTGGGTTATCAGTCAGCAGTATAATCTGTCGTGTAATTTAACGTTGTGTAGAGTATCGTGATCCATTTCTCTGTAAACTTCATAATGGAAAGTTTTGTCTGTTTGTTAGCATATCCGCTAACATCAGTGAATAGTGTGTTAGCTTTAGCCTTCGCAAAATGTTTCACTCTGGCTATCTCCACTGCTTCTGTATTATCTGATTTTAATTCATGTTATTGTCGTAACATAAGAAGGAAATGAAAACACACACCAGTGTCTGGGATTGCAAAACCCACTTAGTAATTTGAGTCAGATGTGTTGGAGCAGGGACACATTGAAAACTTGCAGGATTGCTGGGCTGAATTGAGTAGGTGGCCTAGTTTAAAAGCTTTAAACCAGTCAGTGGAAACATGTTTGTTTCTGTTTTTATTTATTTTTATTAGATTTTCTTTCCTAATAGACAGAAACTTGGTTCCTATGACCTCTGAGATATTCCCTCTTTAATCTGAACTTTCTGTTGACCAGTTAATGTCACAGCTCTGATTTTAAAAGCTGCAGTGAGCTGAATATTACTCTGTGGTCAATAAATCATATCTGCCTCTCTGATGGTGAAAAACTCCATGCAGGGTTTCCCAGACCTCCCTGCACCCACCGATTACAGAGAACAGGCTCTTCTCATTCGATTATGTCCAGAGAAATTTAATGTGATGTTTGTTGTCAGTCACGATGCAGAGCAGAGTTATATAACCGCCTGGCTGTGCAGCAGTAGCTGGAAGTGAGGGCAGCTTGTTTACATTCACTCTGTCGGTGCTGCTGAGTGAAGGAACAGCTGTTTGTCTGACAGCTGGAATCTTCTTCAGGGATTGCTGCAGGTCTCAACAACCACTTTTAATGACAGAAATAAAGAAAAACGATGGCGTGTTGACTTTGAATCGAGTTTCTCATGACGTTTTCAGTGTCGGGGGTCAGATTTTCTGGGTCAGTGTTTGGACGTATGAGTTGATGTTAATAATTTTCCCAGAAGTGATATTTGCATCGGGTTCAGAAGCCGCCGGGTTCACATCGCTCTGCTGTTTTTTCTCTGCTTCTGTTTGCTGTCCATTTAAAGCTTTTTCTGCCTCTTTTTTAGTCACTCAAGTTTCTTATATATTGTTATGGAACAAAACATCAAATACTTGTACTTAAATCATGTAATACTGGTTTTAAAACCTCATATTGGTATTTATATGTGGAAGTTGACTGAAACCTGATTGTTATTTTTCATTTTTCTTCCTTTAAAGGCAGAAAATAATGATGATATTACGGGATTGTTAGTACGGGCTTGGACCCCCTTTAACTCCAGAACTGCCTTCATTCTTGGTGTGATAGCTGGAACAAGGTACTGGAAACCTTCCTCAGAGATTTTTCTCCATATCGACATGACAGCATCACACATGATGAGAATCTTCCGTTCCACCACATCCCAGATTGAGATCTGGTGACTGTGGAGGCCGTTGGCGTCCAGTGAACTTATTGTCATGTTCTAGAAAGCAGGTGGAGATGATTTGAGCTTTGTGACGTGGAACATTAACCTGCTGGAAGTAGCATTAGCATTACACCAGGAGCGTTGATCCAAGGCAGGATGGATCCATATTTTCATGATGTTTCCACCAAATTCTGAGCCTAGCATCTGAATGTGGAGCTGAAATAGAGACTCATCAGACCAGCAATGTTTCTCCATCTTCTCTTGTCCAGTGTTGGTGAGTGTGTGTGAATTGTAGCCTCAGTTTCCTGTTCTTAGCTGACAGGAGGCACCGGTGTGGTCTTCTGCTGCTGTAGCCCATTTGCTTCAAGGTTGGACGTGTCGTGTGTTCAGAGATGCTGTTCTGCAGACCTTGGTTGGAACCAGATTTGTTATTTAAGTAAATCCCTGTTTCCACCAATAGGTCTGACTTGGTATAAAAAGACTTGGTGTGGTTTAGTTCGGTAAATCCTGATCTCTGTTTGGTTTCTATAGCAAACTGTACCCTTACCTGGTAGGCAGGGTATCATCTGGTTAGCGATAGATCAGCTATCAATATCACATTATCCTTGAATCATGATGAAAAAGAATGCAACACAGAAACAAAGGGGGATGGTTGATATCCAGCAGTTTGTGTTCATTTTTCTTGGCTTGTGGATCTAAAGATGGTTGTTTGTGAAAATCCCAGTAAATACCCAGACCAACAACCATGCCATCCTCATTCTGATGCTCAGTTTGAACTTCAGCAAGTTGTCTTCATATATTCTATTATATACTGTATATAATAGTATAGTGTATTATGTATAATATTGTGTAATATATGTAATATTATAGTATAGTGTAGTCTATCATGAATTCCCCCCATGGGAAGAATAAAGTATCCATTTATCTGTATACATGACTAAATGTCTGAGTTGCTGCCATGTGATTGGCTGATTATATATTTGTGTTAACAAGCCACTGAAGAGGTGTAAATGATAAAGTGACCAGTGAGTGTTTATTCTTTGTTTCATCAGTTTGTCCAAAACAAAAATGTTCAGTTTCCTCACATGTACCTCATGGACATGGACTAATTCTTCTCTAATATTATTACTTAAGTTAAGCTTCTTAAGTTCCCATGTAATCAAATGTTGATGAACTGTGTGTGAATCAGTGCGTCGGTATTTGATCCAGCATATATGGTGACTTCCTGCATCTTTTAGGCTTAAACTAATTTTTCTCCATGAAATACATTCGGTAAAGTTGATGCAACGTGGTGGATAGTGTGTGATCAGGCCTGTGAGACTGGTTCAAATCGGAGGAGACTGGGTTTTATAGGGTGGAGAAGCAGCCTCCCTACATATGAATTTGGTCAATAGTGTTTTTCAGCTTAAAAAGCTTCCTAACAGTGAAATGAGTCAGATACCTGAGTAGCTGGTGAGGCTCAGGAAGGGAGCTTCGCTGTTCCCTTGATCTCCTGCAGCAAAGAAACACCTGACCATCTGGGCCATCCGTCACGACAGGAGATAAGTCAACAAAAAATGTAATTGCAGCTTCAGTCTTTAAAGCAGCGTATCATTATTTTTGTCCAGACTGGCCTGTGGTGAGGGATGGGGAATAAGTAGTTAACAGGTTTTATATAATGTTGCTTCAAGTGACGCCGCCTTCTTTGTCTGGTCCAACATTTTTAACCAAAGCAAAATCTTATTTGAGAAGCCTGAAATGTTGATTAATGATCAGCTTCCCCTCCTATGTGAGTCACATCCACCCTGTTTCAGCTGGAGAAGACATTTTTACTGCTATATCAATACTTGTTGCATAACATTGTGTAATTCATTCCTGTCTCTCCCACAGGCATAAAAACCTCCTGCTTGGTTTTATAACGTTTGTTGGTAGCTGATTATTTCATAAAGCTTGTGATTATTTAAAATATGTTGTAATCTTATGTCATTTGTTGCTGATTTTTGCTTCTGAAATGTACAAACTTGTTGGTCATATTGTTTCTTTTTGTTTGTTTTTCAAGGTTTTACAGTCAGATTAGAGAAAATATGATTAAAGCTGATCAAATGTTCTTCAGCTGTGACGTCCAGGTTAGAGTCGGTGCACATGATCGAGAGCAGAGGGGAGGGAGAGCAGCAGTGTTGGGTTAGAGCTGGTCCTGATGGGAGAAGGATGGGTTTGTTGGCGAATCCCTCGTCTGGTCGGGCCTATTCGCCGTTAATCCACCTGCAAACAGACTGTGTGGCATCAGCTGCTTTATCATTCCACAGTTTATCCCTCAGATTAGTTTGGAGCCGCTGATCATGACGTGCTGGGCCGAGCTCCGCTTCCACACTGCTGTCTGAAGTTTAAATAACCCTGGAAATATAGAAATCTTCTGACTAGGGCTGGGCGATATGGCCTAAAAATAAAATCTCCGATTTTTTATAACCAAATCCGATTTCTGATTTTAATCGATTTTTTTTCTTTTCTTTTACAAACATAAACTTATTAAAAACATTTATTTGTTTATATAGATGAATGCCAGCAAAAATAAAGCATATAATGTCATAGCTTATCCACCATATAAACGACTTCATATCTTACATAGAAATATGCGACACAATGCATCCGTGATCTCTTTCCATCTGGATCCTTATCGTACAGGATTCACTGCAGAAATAATTCCCCTGATGAAGGTCGTCTCTTTACTAGGGTTTGAGGGTTAAGTTGACTTCTGCATCTCGTAGAGAGCAGCATTTCTCACTGCAGTTATACGCACAGCTAAATCCCAGGCGTGAGTGACGGGTCACTTCACTGAAAATCTGTCAGACAAACACCGTGCTGGTCTGGCTAAGTCTGCTGCTAACTATGGAAAGAAAATCCCGATTTTCATAAAAATAAATCTCCAGAAATGCAAAATTCGATTTATCGATTTAATCGATTAATCGCCCAGCCCTACTTCTGACCTACCAGCAGCAATGAACTAACACAAGATTTTCCAGTTGTTCAGTCGAACCGAGTTTCAGGATTTCTGTCTCTGTGAGGACGGGCGTTTCGTCCAGCTGGGATTGGTTGATGATTTATAACAAGTTTTATGTTTAAGAGCATCATGATTTAGGACTGCTGATGTACCACCACAAGAAAAATAATTCAATTATTTATCAGTGAAATGATGGTTTTGGTCATATTTTCTAGCAGATATGCTAAAGTTATCCTGCCTGAAGCTTCAGAGAGTTGTATTCTTTATTGTTGGTTAATTAAAAATAATAAACATGATAAACGAGTCTTTTAACCCTCAAAACTCAAAGCCATTTTTGCTGTTTATTATAAAAATACATACAGAAGCTGAACCCTTTTAATCCCAGTCAGCATCAGACATGATGTTTTCAGGTCAGCCTCAGGTGTCAGATCATGAGGCTAAAATGATGTAAAATGAATGTATCGACAGATATAGCAGCATAAAGGCCGACAAAAACAAGAAAACAGAGTTTACTACTAACAGAACTTTCTAGAAATAACACACAGATCAACAGTGAGCAAGCCTTTTCTCATCTGCATCATTCTCTCAGGTTTTGGCTTTCAGGAGAAAAATTATTGACATTGAAACATTTACACAACAGAAACTATTTACATGTTTACACTTTTTGCTCATTTACAATTATTAATGCTACTATTTATCTGCTATCCTCACAACTCCAGCTCAGCTGCTTCTTGGCGCCACCGTGCATCAGAAACATCTTCTTGGCTTTGTTCCAGCCATAGAGGAGCATTATTTTTCTTCTTTTCAGACACACACAGAACTTTCTGCTCACTGGTTGAACTTTGGCTGCTCCTGATTGGACGTTATTGTCAATCTAACATCTCTGATTGGTGGAAAGTTTGATAGGAAGTGACTTCTTGTTCATTTTCGGCTCATAATTTTTATGATTTATTATTTTTATGATGAAAAAGTGATAAATAATGGTATCATGGATCATTGTGGATTTTCCAGAGTCTCTGAATAAACGCTAAATTTTGCAGTTGGGTTTTAATTCTCCTGTATGGGATGTAAATCGTTAGAAAAATTTTATAGATCACCTAAAAGGTAAACTCTCTGTCACAATTTACCACAAAGCTGCACGCCACCGTTCCCGAGACACTGATGACAACATGAGCACGGGTTCTCAGAGGACGCCGGTGATGTAGTGAAGAAGGGTTAAAAACTGAGTATTGGTTGAGCATAGATTTTTGCGTTTGCAGCGTACATCCTCAACTGGCACCTGAACAGCAGTACTAACTGTAACAAGTAGTTTTATAATTTTACATAAATTTATTTTCCCTCAAATCTGTTTAAAAGCAGCAGGTGATGAAGACTAGACAAGACAAACAGGTTGGAAGTGATTCTGTATTCTACAGCTGCACAATCTGTCACAATTGTCCTATTTCAAGTAAAAATGTTGACTTTGGGATTAATTTTCCATATATTGTACAGCTCTTCTCTATTTATTGCTCCATATAAAATTAAATACAGATGTAGGTCAGTCTTTTTTTTTAATCATTTCTGTTCTCTGTGGTATTTGCTGCAGAGATTTGTTTCCCACACTTTGGCATTTAGGTTGGTGCTTCTTCCCTGAAATAGACAGTAGGTTCCCTGTTGAAACAAAAACAGTCTTTAGAGGAAATCCTGAACAAATACTTCCCACAACAGAACAGCTTCATACCTCAGAAAACTTTATTAAGAAGAAAAACATCGGCCAATACTTAGACGGCTGCAAGGTTTGAGATGAATCTTCTAAAGAGGATGCTGTAAACATGACTGCAGTTTATTATTTACAACCAGGAAATAGTTTAACACAATTTTCAAGATGGAGACATTGTGATCAACCAAATTTCATTCAGTTTTACTGTCAGCTAAGAACAGGAAACTGAGGCTACAATTCACACAGACTCACCAACACTGGACAATAGAAGATGGAGAAACGTTGCTGGTCTGATGAGTCTTTATTTCAGCTCCGAATTCAGATGCTAGGCTCAGAATTTGGTGGAAACATCATGGAAACATGGATCCATCCTGCCTTGGATCAACACTTCAGGCTGCTGGTGGTATAATGGTGTGGGGGATATTTTCTTGGCCCACTTTGAGCCTGTTAGTACCAGCATGACCTGGTTTAACCACCACAGTCAACCTGAGGATTGTTGCTGACCATGTCCATCCCTTTATGACCACAGTGTAGCACCTCCTGATGGCTACTTCCTGCAGGATAATGCACCATGTCACAAAGCTCAGATCATCTCCAGCTGCTTTCTAGAACATGACAATATTCACTGGACTCCAACGGCCTCAACAGTCACCAGATCTCAATCCAACAGAGAAAGTAGACTTAATAAAGCTCTGCTGAGTGTATAATTCCAAATAGTTGAGGAAAAAAAATCATAATTTCTCTCGTGTTCCACTGACCAGTGTTAACGTATGTACTGCTGATTGCTACGTTATTTACTCGCTGTATGATGGAAATGTTTTCTCAACACCGATGCTGTTCCTTGTGTTTTTCTTGACGTTTCCAATATATGAAAGAATCACATGCAACATTTTTTTCTTTTTTTTGTCACCTTTATATCACTATTTTATGGTTGAAAAATGGTAGTAAAGATAATTATTTATGTAGAAAGGACACAAATAAAATTGCTTAATTTTTGTGTTCACACCAACCAGACTGAACCTGGTTTAGATTAAGGTTCATGATAGAGGTTGGCTTCATGTAATTGTTGCCAGTGGTCTTGCAAGTATAGGAGGATGTGGCCACATTGATCCCAGAGGATTATTTTTAGGCCGACGCTAATCGATGTTGGTGTTTGTGGGGCTGATGCGAGTTCTCCAGGGAATTTATCCAACTGCCAAACCACACAGCAAATATATTCACTTCTGAGCAAACATGCTGAGGTCACAGCCCATATCCCTCCATAATTAAATCTCAGAAGAGACTGAGAGAGTTCATGTTTGTTCTAAACAACAAAACAAGGAAACAGGAAGAATGAAGCATCTGTTGCACAAAGCTGGAACGCAGGAACCAGAAAATGATCATCATGAGAAACGAGCCTGATGCCGTGTTTGGATGAAGCTGCAGACATCTGCTGAACATTTAATTCGTTTCAACTTTACTGAGGAGACAAGCTGCTGGTTTCCTCTGTCCTCGGAGTGTCTAATACTTCGTGATATCAAATAATTCCCCTCAGTTACAGATGTCAGTACCAATAGTTTCCAGCATCAGATGGTCTGATCGGGGTCCTCTGAGCCCACTTCTCTATACGCTGTCTTTGCTTTTTCTGAGAAGCCGATGACTCTGTCCACCGGTTAAACATTTACTGCCTGACAAACATGAACTGCTGGATTTACTAGGCTGCTCTTAAAATCACTAACAATTTGTAAGATTTTTATTTTTTTAAGCTTTATTAAACACAGACAAACGTTTCAACAACTTGGAAAAATCTTGGAATAGTTTGTGTTTGGGCACCCTTCTCTTTGAGAGGTTTCCAACGTTTATGAACACTTTGGGATTTGACATCAGAAAAATGATTTAAAATTATGGTTAACTGTGAACAAATCTGTAACATCTATCTACTAACTTTGAATACAAATGGAAACCGTACAGTTCGACCATGCTCATGTTTTACTTGAACTGCTCACCTGGAATATGCCTGAGTCTGTCCTGTCAGTGGTGTCTTTGGATTTTTAAAGTATTTTAAAGTCTTTTTCTTGTTTTGTTTTTTTTTTTTAACAACATGCATCACATAAAGGAAAAAGGGGAACATATGATATACAGATGTTAACATAATGACAGAAAAGGAAGTGGAGTGTTGTACTGAAATGAAAGTGAACTGAGGGTCTGGACCCGACTCCCGCGGTACGATCGCCATCGCCGTCTGTGGTACATAATCAGATTTTAAACTAAAAGAAGCTCTGAAACGTACAGGTAGTCTTTGTTAGAGAAATGCTGAAGTTGGTGTCATGAGGACTGTTTTATTAGATTTGGTCTTGGCTGCAGTTTATCATCCAGCTGAGGTTGGGATCAGTTACACAGGCAAACACAGGAAACTGCCAACTTACATTAATCAGCTGTAATCACTTTCCACATCCTTTGTGCAGAGAGATTTAATACAATGAAGGTGCAGGAGATGGATTTAATCTGATGGACAACAATATGACTATTTTACACCAGTTTTCAGTTGAGATATTTATTGACTGGAGGGGTCAGATGCTGTGATAGTAATAACTTATGAATTACACCTTTTTCTTTTAGACAGCCCCCTGTGCAGGAGGCAGCATGAGATACGTGCATTACAGAAAGTCTTTTCACACTCAAGGAAGCAGCAATGCTAACATGTAGCACAGCTAAATAATGGGGAGAAACTCTGCTAAAAGACTCCACCAAGCACTGGCTTCCCAACCAAACACGGTTCAAACCTGAAGCAATTAAATGAGAATGTAAGAAAACCATAAGAACAGCTCTGTCCACATTAGAGCTTCTGCTAATTTCTCCACAAACAATGTGTCACATGAAAGCAGAGACTCTGATTACAAAGATGTCCGTCTCATTACGCTGGAAGCAGCCAGAATCAGAAATCATGTCTTACTTTTCTGTTTTGTGGTGAAAAGTTTGATTTCAGCTCTAAAAACTGCTAATATGTTTCTCCTATAACTTTGTCTTTGTTTGAGACGAATCATGAAGGTCCTGCTGTTCTCTACACCACTGCATGCAACACTTGGCATTCTTTGGTGGTGTATGGCTTGGATGCAGCTGATTGGCTGTGGCAACCCAACCCATGAAGCTCTCTTGGCACTGGTCTTGAGCTGATCTGAAGGCCACATGAAGTTTGGAGATCTGTTGCAATCGACTCTCCAGAAAGTTGCCGACCTTTGGGCACCATGCGCCTCAGCATCCACCAACCCTGCTGTCATTTTACAGGGCCGACCACTTCATGGTCGAGTTGCTGTCGTTCCCAATTGCTTCCACTTTGTTATGACACCACTGACAGTTGGCTGTGGAATATTTAGGAGGGAGGAAATTTCACGACTGGACTTGCTGCACTTGTGGCATCTTATCACAGAACCACGCTGGAATTCGCAGAGCTCCTAGAGGCGACCCATTCCTTCACAAATGTTTGTAGAAACAGTCTGCATGCCTCGCTGCTTGATTTTATACATCTGTGGCCATGGAAGAGATTAGAACACCTGATTTAAATTATCTGGATGGGTGAGTGAATACTTTCAGCAATATAGTGTATTTTTAATCCAGATTTGTTTTCTTTTCTTTTTGCAGCCGCAGTTATTTCCCGTGTAGAAGCAAACCAACCTCGGGGATATTTTGCTCAGTCTTTGGGGTTACACAAGGGTGCATTTGCACCGAGTCAGGCCTCAGTCACAAGGAAAACCTCAGATCTGAATCAAAAACAGCCAGGATGTGCCCCAGATTGAATTTTTTTTCAGATGTGCAGAAGTGGAGGGGCTGAGCTGATCAGCTGTAGAGACGTTTGTGTTTTCAGCGTCTGAGAGGGCCGTTGTGGCTGGTCATTGTCGGGGCTTGCTTGGAAATCCTGTCTTGAAGTTGACCTACAATGTTTATATTTGACTATAAATAGTTTTCTTGTAGTTTTTCCTTCCTCTTTCCCACCTTTAAACTTGACTCTGATGTGATGGATGAATGATTCCGTTTCCTGCTCAATTTTGTTTGTGATCCATAACAACCTAACCAGTCCTACAGGCATAAATCTGTAAACGAAGAAAATGAGCTTTACGTGTTTGTTTTGTTTTGTTTTTTTAGATCGGCACATTTAACCGTGAGCCAACGTTTTAAAAGTGGATTTCTTCTTCAGGTTGGATTGTTATCCAGCTAAAACAACAACATTAAGGGTTTAAAGAATAAATTGCTCCATTTTAATCTTTGGAAATTTGTGTTAACTTCAACTCCCAGCATGCATTTGGTTCAATTAAATGAAATCAGCTAGATAATTATATATTATATGATGAATGTAGGGCATTTCAGTAAAATAATTCAATGGTAATTCCTTCATTTCAAATACTTCATTGACATAAAAACTAACAAAAGTGTTGCGTACACCACAACAATATCAATCAGGTTGTGCAATAAATACTTCAGCATTGACCTGTTGTACATGTGCATTCAAAAATTTAGAAAAGCTCTAATTAAGTTCATGTATAAAGTTTTTTTTGTGCATTTAGGTTCATTCTGACATCATACAAAAAGCCAAATATCCCTAACGCTTCGTGAGTTATATATGAATGCAGTTTTTATGGGCTCAATATAAAGTCAGAAAGATTTAGTAGCTGTAAATGAATATTTGCAGATAGTTTCAGAGTTTGTATTTATAAATCAAGTTTTTCATCCTGCAAATAAAATCTAGCTGAAAAATTCAAGTTTGTGAATGTTGCATGGTTGTAAAACAGATTTGTATTTATGGAAAATAGAAGTTCTTTTACAAACATCCTGTCCACAGATGCAAAGCACAAAACTGCGTCCGAGACTGAAGTTCGGTTGTGAATTTTGTCCCAGTCTTTTTATGTCTATCTGATTGGATGGTGACTAATCAAACTGTCCAATCAGAGAGCAGACAGCTTCCTGTCTTTCCACACCGCTGCAGGTTGTTAAAGTGGAGTAGATCAATTTTAATGATGATAGCGGTGCAATTGTGTCTCAAAGTGAACATGATAAACTGATAATTCTCAATGGGAGACTCGAGCAGCAGGTGCTGCAGACTCTCTCTCTGCAAACCATCACTTTCACCCCCCACCGGCCGTTATGGTGGTCGCCCGGCTTGTTTACCTCCAGCGACCAGGTGGAGGAGAAAGTGGTGGTTTGCAGAGAGAGAGAGAGTCTGAAACACCTGCTGCTGGAGTCTCAGAATGAATATCGGTTTATGCTTGAGTGCGATGTCTGTCACTAATAGACAATCTTTGCATGTGCGTGCGTGACTTTACATTGAGCCCATACTTTTTGACTGTTTTCTGCAGCTTGGTCTGAAAACTTTCTCAGTAGCGGCGGTCTCTGAGGCATATGAGCATTGTGCAGAAATATTTGTCATGCCACAGATTCCACGGCCGAGTTGAAATAATGTGTATGTAAAATGTGTTTCTGCGTTAAACAACCTTGAGATAATCGTGGAAAATGACTGGAAGTGGTTGTTTAGACGGCGTTTCAAAGAAGATGGATCGTTGCTATAAAGAGCTGAATTAAAGTGCTCAGACATCTCACCAAATCACTGAAGCTGTTCTGGCTTATTTCTTCATGAAAGACGAGACTGGACACGTCCCGTCAGAGGAGTTCAGACTAAACTCAGGTTATTTAGAAAGAAAGAAATGCTCAGTAAGAGACAGGAATGTTCATTTGCTCTATATACGCTACATAATGTTTGCAGATGAATGGATAGGAATAAGTTTGAAAGTGCTATAAAATGTTTAAAAGAGAAATAATAGTTTGGAATAGATATTGTTTTACATCAAATAAAAATCAGGTTTTACTTGAATTTAGTTGAAGTAAGTAGAAGAGGAAGGACATGTACAATGTGTGGGGAAAAATGAGAATTTCTTTTACTTCATTTACCAGTTTGAGCTGTTTTTAATGTTCTGCTGGATAAAGCTTTTCTCAACATCTACTTCATTTGTCCAACTTTCTGTCACAGAGTGGCAGCCATCGCTCTGAAATCCAGGGCTAAAAGTAAAAAAATATTCCAGTATATTCTTGCATAGCTACCTGTGATTACAGGGATTCTCGTACGATGGGATGTGTGTGGAAGGGAAGGCACAAATGTTTTATGAGCATTTTTCATATTTTGACATTAAAAGAATTTAAACACAAAGAATTATTCTGAGGGACATGTATGTATTTAATCTGGACCAACGGAGTGTTTCCCTATGAGGAGTCAGACCTGCTGACGTAGAGCTGCAGTAATACCTGCCTGCAGGATTATAGAAATCCTGCAAACTGTCACTTATATAATCTTATGTTCAGCCTTCGTCCTGAAACTGAATGCTGCTCTGGATTGAAACAGGCGGCTGCACGCATCATGCACCATTTCAGCGTATAGAGTATATTTTTAGAACGGCAGTCTCCTGTGGGTGGGCGAGGAGCTGGTCGCCATAGCGATAGGGTGATGTGTTTAGCACAAGCCATAACAGGATCAATAAGCAGGGTGAAAACGTGGGTATGTTTGTGTTGAAAACAGTCTGTCAGAGATAAATTTAAATATGAGGAGGTGACAGTATATATTTTTTTTTATTATTATCATCACAAGGTTGTACTGTCATTGGCCACTTTATTAGGTACATCTACATAGTACCAGGTTTGCATCAGAAGATGTTACACTGTGGTCATATAGGGATGGACATGGTCAGCAACAGTACTCAGGTAGACTGTGGTGGGTAAACCAGGCCATGTTGGTACTAAAGAGCCCAAAGTGGGCCAAGAAAACATCCCCCACACCAGTACACACCACCAGCCTGACGATCCACGTTTCATGATGTTTCCACCAAATTCTGAGCCTAGCAATCTGAATGTGGAGCTGAAACGGAGACTCGTCACACCTGCAACGTTTCTCCATCTTCTATTTTCCAGTGTTGGTGAGAAAAAATATCTCCAACCAGCCTACCCATTGTCCTCTGACCTCTGACATCACAAGACTTTCTGGTCCAGACAACTGCTGCTCACTGGATATTTATTCTTCTTCAGACCTTCTCTGTAAACCCTGGAGATGGTTGTGTGTGAACATCCCAAGTAAATACTCAGACCAACAACCATGCCACGTTCAAAGTCATTTAAATCCTCTTTCTTCCTTAATCTGATGCTCAGTTTGAACTTTTGAACTAGATATTAAGCAGCTGAACAGCCGAGCAGATCGAAAGAAGCCGGTGAGTGTTTATTTAAAATGTTAAGATAAGCATCTAAGGAATGCTTAGGAATTGTTTTGCAAGCCCTTAAACTCCTAAATGAGTTTCTTTTGCTTTGCGTCCGACTAAAGCAATGCTGAAATATGAGACAAGGGAAAGAGCAACTTTTAGACATCACACAGCTGATGTGACAGAATAGGACTGAGGCTTAATAAGTTCACTTATTCTCACCAAAGCTCTGAAAACTCAAATACAGTCTGATGTTCAGGACGGCACTATAATACAAAATGTTCAGGTAGAAATGACCCCTTATGATCACATATTGTGTGGTTTAGTTCATTAACTGTCCATTTTGTCTGTAATATAGTTTTCTTAACTCAAACAGACCATGAATGGTCACATAAATACATCATAAAGTGGCGGAGAATCAGCAGGAGAAAGAACTCGTGAACAAACAAACCCTTTTAGCTAATTTAATCCAGGTGTTTTCAGAACTGGTCATACTTAAGTAGTTTGTTTTCCCACAGACCAGATGGCCACCACAGAGCCACGTCATGACATTTATTCCTCTCCTGCTTTACCTCAAAAACTCAGCTTTCAGAAAGAGCCAAATGTTTTATGTAACACCTAAAATAAGGATAATTATTGGCCAGCAGAACGATGTAACAAGATGTAAAATGTAACTCCAGATACTTTGAAACTAAACACGACCTGATTTAAAAACAAGTAGGATAAAATGCTTGAAGCTAGAAATTTGGACTTTTAGTTTTGTGTCTAAAATTGTATTTCTTTTAATCTAATTTAATTAATTTTAATTTACTATTATTTGTGCATATTTGGTATTGGGACCCTTCCATTGAGGTCCCAGCCGTACCGATCCAAATTAAAAGGGTGGAGCTGCAGACAAGAGGCAAACAGAGTTGTTCAGGTCTCTTTGTTTTACTCGTAGTTGGAGCCATTGAAATATTTAAATCCTGAGTGTTTCTGTTCAGTCCTGATTTCACCTCCTGATTTTAATGCGTTTAAACGTGTTTTGAAGCAGCTTGTTTTCATTTCAGCTGACTGGTTTTATCTCAGATTTAAGACCTGGGCGATGTGCTCCTGCTCTTCTTCAGGTACAGGTGAGGTGGTCGCCATCATGATCCCCGAGCCAAAAGGCCGCGAGGTCGTATCGCTGCTGGAGCGCAACATCACGGTCACCATGACGATCACCATCGGGACAAGGAACCTGCAGAAGTACGTGAGCAGGACGTCGGTGGTGTTCGTGTCCATCTCCTTCATCGTGCTGATGATCATCTCCCTCGCCTGGCTCGTCTTCTACTACATCCAGAGGTTCCGCTACGCCAACGCAACGGGACAGGAACCAGGTACAAGACTCCAACACACACACACCAACTGAGCGTGTGCAGAAAAAGAAAGAGATGGAGGGATTGACCTCATTACATGTAACCTGAATCCAGTGTTTTCACAGCATGACAAATAATTACGTCAGTGTGTATTTATGGACTCTGAAACCAGGTTACACAGGTGGTGGTAGAGATCTACGAACTCACTAGCAGGGATCCCAGCCTTAATTTTTACCTTTATCTTCAAGTGTTTCATTCAGTCCCTAAAACAGAAGATTTTTTTTAAAATAAAAGAGCACCATCCTCCTGTTCTCTCTTCAGCGTCGTCTTGGCGACGCGGCG
Source organism: Melanotaenia boesemani (assembly GCF_017639745.1). Lineage (NCBI taxonomy): Eukaryota > Metazoa > Chordata > Actinopteri > Atheriniformes > Melanotaeniidae > Melanotaenia > Melanotaenia boesemani. Next base: position 9,291,000 of record NC_055686.1, read on the forward strand.
AAGAAGGCCATCAGTAAGCTGCAGATTCGTACCATCAGAAAAGGCGACCAGGAGACGGAGGCCGACTTCGACAACTTGTGCCGTCTGCATCGAGGGCTAACAAGGCCAACGACGTGGTCCGCATCCTGCCCTGCAGGTAACCACACCCTCAACATGTTCTCTTCTGCCTCAATATGACCGTTCCCTCCCTGAAAGTCAGGTTTGGAAAACGGTTTCAGTAACATGATCTTTATCAGGGTGTCATGGGTCTTTCACTATCAGCGCTGCTTGGCTTAAATAGTTTCAAGCTGCAGCTGTAGACACGAATAGTTAACGCCTGCGGGAGTTTCTGAAGGCTTCTGCCAACTCCCACCTCTTATAAGTATCCAGAGAGGAAAAAAACCCTCAAACAGGAGTACGACTCGGGTAAACACTGTTTCTGTAGCTGTGTAAGATACACCAACAGTTAGCACTCACACAAGGCAGCTCTTTCTCTCTGCATTTAAGTTGTTTCAGGAAAAACTTCACCATCTGGACGAGTGTGAAAGTCTTTGTCATTGTAAAAAGGTTTTTCTCTCTGAACGGATGTTTGAAAAAGGAAAGAGCTCGTCCTGTGTGTTTGCTAATGTGGAAACTGGAGTAAGGACTTTGAGTATTTTGGACAAAGTGTGAAACATATTTGCAGCTGTTTGAAAAAAAACCTGCAGGAATGTCAAAAAATCTGCAGTTTGCTGCCGACCTCTGCCTCGGCTGGAGGCTCCAGCACACGAGCTTCTTCCAGGAAAACTGTCACTGAAGTGTGAGGGGTTCGTCGCCCATGACTGTCCACAAAAACATTAGGAAAGTATAGTAATTAAAAAAAAACTAAACAAAACCCAAAGAAAAACTAACAAACTGAATCTGAATCCTGAATCCTGGGTTGGTGTGTCCTGGTTGCTAGGTGATAGAAACCGTTGCTGTGATCAACAAATGTTTTCTGGTCACGCTCCCCGTATTAACCATTAGTCGTGACAATAGCACAGGCGGTACGATTTTTACTGGTGGTTCAGGTGCACTGGACTCACTGCTGGTAGCAAAATGAGACACGAACATATCAGAAAAGTTCCAGAAGAATTCGCACAGGAAGCACAACGTGCTTACACACACATACATCTGTCACACAGATGCCTCCAGATGTGGACCATCACACAAACTTGGTCCTACAGCTCTTCTGATTTTCAAATGTGCTGCTCATGCAGCATTTCTGCGCTTCTAAAGCTCTGGAAGACTGAAAACCACATCCAGAAAACTGGCTTCATGAGGCGACAAAGGTTTCCATAAACCAAACATCAACCTTTCACTGCCTGTAGCAGCAAGCCAGACTCAGTTGTAATTAAAAAAAAAGACTCAGTGAGCTGCTGAAAGTAATTGCCTTAAATCAGCTGACAGACTATAACTGCCCTATTCAAAAGCCCTGGTGCCAATCAAGCCCAGAAGAACCTGTGGTCAATCTCCAATCAATTCAGATCAAACTCTAATCAAGCTCCGATCACGGCCCAAACAAGCCCAGAAAAATCTCTGATCAAACTCCGATCAAGCTTTGATCAAGAAGTTCTGAACGAGTCCTGATCAAGCCCCAGTCATTCACAGATCAAACTTCGATCAAGGCCCCAATCAAGCCAAGAAGAAGCTCTGATCAGGCCCAGAGGAATCCTCGACTCAGGCCCTGGTCAAGTTATAACCATCTCCTATAAAGCCCAGAGGAAGGTCAATCTGGCCACTATCAAGTTCCAATATAAGACCACTAAAGCCCTGATCAAGCCCCAGAAACCGCTGTGGAAATATTGATCTTGGCTCACACCCTCCCAGTTTCTTTATGACTATATGATCTCATGTGTCAGTGGGTTAACCTTCCAGTGGAGCCCAGTAGAAAGTGGGAGAGTCCAGAGTTCTTCAGAGACTCTCATCCATGACTTTCTATTTCTGATGTCGGGTCATGGTGGCATCAGAACTTCCAGCTCCTCAGCAGAATTTTCCAGCTCCTCAGGGAATGCTGAGGCGTTCCCAAACCAGATGAGATATTTAATCTGTACACGGGTGTGGTTGGAGTCTCCACCTAGGAGACACTCCCAGTCTGATGTGCCAGGAAAACGTCCAGTAAAAAGCACCCGCAAGCTAACATTACCAAGAAAAGGGATCAAATAATTGGCTCTGCATCAAAAACTGTCAGAGAAACTTCAGTGATGTAGTTTATCTTGTTTTTTCTGTTTATATGACGTGGTGATCACAGAGCTGTCTAATCTCAGAGCAGACTGGTTTCCACCTCAGTCCAGTGGCTTATGAAACAAGTTTTGTGATATAACAGGAGTAAAAAGAGAAAATGTGCAGTGGAAGTAGAAGCAGCTGTGATTTCTCCCACAGCATTTTTCTAATGACTGCATGTTTGCAGCAGAATAACCGACTTCACAGCATCTTTTTTTTTTTATTTAAATATTTTGCAGACATTTGTTTCATAAGAGCTGTGTGGATCCGTGGCTGCTGGACCATCGCACATGTCCCATGTGTAAGATGAACATCCTGAAGGCCCTGGGCATCGCTGTGAGTCTGCACAGGGGGAGGGTCCACAGTTTGTTTGAAGTGTTTATTCTGGTGATTTTAATGAGTTAATAGTTGTATAACCTCTGAAAGCGGGTCAGGGCGGTCCATTAATGATGATCATATACATATATCATGTCCACTGCAGCTCAACGCAGACTGCCTGGACGACCTGCCTCTGGACTACGACCTGCCCCTGGGTGGCGTTGGAGGGGTCGGCATGGGCGGGGTCGGGGCCCTGGCCCTGGAGGCGGTGGTGTCCGGGGCGTCCAGCGACGGCACGCTGAGCCGAGGGCGGCTCCTCGGTGATCCTGACCCTGGCGTGCGACGGGTGGGACTCCCGCAGGACTACCAGGACCCAGACACGCTGAGAGACAGCCCTGTGACGGCCACCACCGACACCCACACAGGTAAAACACACACACATACTGCATGCTCAGAGTGCTTGTCACATACTGAGTGTTACACTGACACCTGGTGGTGCTTCTACTACATGACTTTTAATAACAAGTGTCAAATTCAGTTAGAGCAGTAGTTCCCAAACTGGGGGGGGCAGATGATGATGAATTGACAACAGTTTAACTACATAAAAAAAAAGGCAATAAAACATGATGAGGCATATCTTGCCTATCTTGCCCTGGACTTGACCAGATAATGGTCAAGAAATGGAAATGGTGAATTGTGGGTAATGCAGAGAGACCACAGCCTGTTGTATGTCTCTGACAGCATGAAGCCAAACAAGTTATAACGGCACTTGGGGGCTTTTCATCCTGAACACAAAGAAAAGCCCGTTGATTACTTTGGAAATAAATAACTTACCTGTTGTAAAAGGGGGACTAGGGACTGCAGATGGAAATTAACTCGGAGAGCTACAATCTGGTACAACACATATTTGCCTTTTGTAGTTTTTTATTCCCATTAGCCTTTTTTTGTGATCAGTGCCGCTGTACATGGACCCTGTTCCATAAGAAAATAAAAGTTTTACTAAAGCAGCATGTGTCTCATCAAATGCTCGACTCACCTGAGGTAGTTTGCATTTTTCTGGTTTAAAACACTACATCAGAGGGATTTATCATTCGCTCTGACACTGACATGATGAAGGTAGCAGCGGTAAACTAAAGACTATTTCGTGGCACATTTCTTGGTTCGTTTCTTTGTGAGCATCGGGGTGCAGGCGGTAGTGGGGTCGGTGAGGCTTGATGTTGTCGATGTAAAGGGGGCCCTGCAGAAAAAGTTTGGGAACCACTGAGTCAGAGGAACCGAGACGTCCTGTTTCTGAATGTGATGCATGTTTAATCTTTAAAATTTAGAGATGCACAAAAAGTTAGTCTTTCTGAGTTTTTTATCTTAATTTGGCATTTAGTCTTCTAGGAGGAAGAAAAAGTCATTTAACTTTTTATTAGTTTTTTAGAAAACAAAATTAAAAAAAATTATGGAGACTCCATGTTTGCTCTCTGCTCTCCTAAATAAATATTTAACTTCAGTTTTTCTGGTGTAATTTAAACTCTTTTTAGGTGACGACAACTTCATTTCCATTGAGACTCTCCTCCTGTGAAGCCATGAAAGAGACGTCTGGATGGGAGCAGATGTTGCTCTAAAACCTCCATGTACTTTTCAGCATTGATGGAGCTTCACAGCTGTGGAAGCTGCCCACGCCAGAGGCACTAATGCACCTCCATACCATCAGAGATGCAGCTTTTCACCCATCCACTGATAACAAGCTGGATGCTCCCTCTCCTCTTTAGTCTGCAGGACAACGCCGTCCATGCTTTCCAGAAGATTTCTCATCTTCATCCATCTGACCACAGCAGTTTTCCACAGAGAAAGGCAGCAGTGTTTCTGGATCACATGTAGCCTCATCTTTGCATGACAGAGCTTTAACCTGCATTTGTGGATTTCAGGATGAACTGTGTTCACAGTGATTTCTGGAAGTCTCCATGCAGTGATTTCCTGTAGAGAGTCATGTCTGGTTTTAATGCAGTGCTGCCTGAGGACTTAAAGATCACCAGAATGCAGTCTTGACCTTTGACCTTTCCCCCATGCACACAGAGATTCCTCCTGAGATGCACATTTTTGTTTTGTTTTTTTATTTAAATTTGATATTATACACTGTAAATGGTGGGATTTTTAAGTCTTTGCAGTTTCACCTTAGGAGCATTTTTCTGAAATTGTTCCACACTTTTTAGACCCACTTTGTCTCACATTGGTGAACCTCTGTCCATCTTTCCATCTGAGAGACTCTGCCTCTCTGAAATGCTCAGTTTACGTAATTAGTCGTCCAATGCTCCTCCAGTTGTTGCATCTGTTACTTTTCCAGCCTTTTGTTGCCTCTGTTCCAACTTTTTACAGACGTGTTGCTGCCATCAGATTCAAGATGAGCTCATGTTTTCCATTAAATGGTAAAATGTCTGTTTTATTGTCTATGTTGTTTGTGTTCTGTTGAGAATAAATGATGGGTTTGAGATTTATAAATCGTTGCGTTCTGTTTTTATTTACATTTCACACAATGTCACAATGTTTTTGGATTGAGGTTGAAATTTACTTTTGAAGAGCTGCTTTGGCTTTGTGCTTTAACACGTGCACCGCGTATTAACAGAGAATCTGCTGTATTTAACAAGAATTAGCGAACTTTTCCACCTGCTGCTGTTTATGAGCTGTTTCCTGGAAAAAAACCTTGTAAAAATTTGAGTTTTATACATTTGATTGAAAACAGCTTTGAAGATGATGATAATGAGTCTTGATTTCTTCTTTCTAACGCCAAGGTGAGCTGCAGCCGATGCGAGCGAGCGCTTCCCGTGGCTGTCGTTTGTCATCACACGCCGTGGAGACGCGGTCTCTCGGACGAGGAGGGACTCCATGGGATCAGTCCCTCAGCTGGGGGACAGTCATGAGAGCAGGCACAAAGAACCAAAACCACAATCGAGGCCAAAGAGAGACTTGGGATCAGGTCCAGGTTTTATTTTGTTTTCCTTCAACTGTACTTTGTGAGGGTCCAGAACAGAAACCGGACAGAAAACCAGCCAAACCCAACCTGAGTGTACCTACTGACCGACATGACGCAAGGCCCCGACATGTGCTCTGGATTTGACCTGGTTTTCAGTATGAAGCCTATCAACTGGAGCCAGACCCAGGCTTTTCCCTTCCGCACATGTGATTTATAACAAGCACAACACTAACCTCCTGAACCGTGTCATAGAGGGGTTTTTGTTTCTGTGGATTTAGGCTCAATAGAAGGACTGGTCCATGTTTCTGATTTCTAGAGAATTTCTCTCGACGCGGTCTCAACACCGGGTTTTCATCCCACCACAAGAGGCTGTTTTCCTCGGTCGTCCTCTCTATACCGGTTTCTCCGATTCAGCCCAGGTCTGCTGCCGCCTGATCGGGCTGACATCTGTGAAACCGTGTCCGTTTCCACCCCATCATAGACCCTCTCAACCCTCCACCGTGACCGAGTCTTTTATCTGAAATGTGGTTGACTTCTTTCAGCCAGCCAAGACTTTTTTTTTGTCTCCTGACTTGAAGGACACTTGAGGTTCAGCAGGTTTGATCCAAATGAGGGAGCAGAATCCAGATTTTGTAATGAGGTCCACTACTCTCTGGAGGGTTCTAGGCACCAGTTTTTTTGTCCCCCCCCCCCAGTATTGATCCACAGCATCTGAACAAACCCTGCTTCGGTGACGCTGTCAGGAACACGCTGTCCTGGTTCTGATCCAGTATTCCTGGACCCTTTTGATTTGTGCCATGAATCCGCTGCTGTATTTCTGGATGCGCGACGGACGTTCACCATTCTCTCGGAACAGTGACTTTCACTTCACGGTTTTCCTGAATCCTGGATCCATCCTGGCAGTGTTATTCAGCAGCTTGGCTGCAGGACTGAACAGCAAACATCAGTATTGTTTCTTATGTGTCTTTTATTTTCACAGTTTTTCTGATGTTCTTGGTTTGAATTCTCTTGCTGTTTCCAAACTCCATGTACACACCCTGTCTAGGTGCTTTCAGACCCAACCTGAGCGCTAAACTAAGTTTATAAAACTCCCTTTGTGGGGTCTAGCTCCTTCCCAGAGTATAGCCTCCCATCTGTGACAAACTCTTTTCCCCCATTGAAGGTTTAGAGTCAATCAAAAGAAAAAGAGAGTCTTGCTTCTTTTAGCTGGAGGAACGGAGGCAAGGACAGGAATTAGGATGGTAATCTGTCCACAAACAGCTTTGTAAAAATGTTGCCCATATAAATGGTTCCTGATATTTGCCTTTAAAAAGCCAAACACAAAGGAATGTGCTCAAATCATATACAAGAAGAAATCATTTAGATTTTTACCAGCCACCATCTGGTTGTTACGTTCGTGTTGTCAAATATAAACCAGAGGGGATAAAATCCCTAAAAATATGCTGTCCTTTGGGCTTTCCCATTTTCCATAACGCTCATTTAACCTGTTGAAGTATTTGATCCAAAAGTGTTGCATTTAGTTCCTCTGTCCAGCCCCCCGCCTGTGTGCCCGATCACGTGTCCGATACCATGATGCTGCCTAGCATTTACCTTTAACCCTGACAATCGAGGTTTGGAGTGTTTACCTGCTTGTACGGGACCTTTTCTCTGAACTTCATTTAAAATGTGTTTACCACCACAGGCAACCCCTCCTTCACAGGCTGACACCACCAACACTAGCTTAGAGAAAACCCTCCTCAGCTGCTCCCAGTTTTATGAAGTGTAGATCCGCTGAAAGCATGTAAATATAAAACCTATCCGACACACGTTCACTTCGCTGTGAGGCGTCGCCATCGGGTTGCCGACCGTCTGCAGACTGCCGAGTTCCCGCCGCGGTGTCGCCGGCGCCGTGAGCTTCCTGAGAAAGATAAAGATTGTTGTCTATTTTGATACCAGAGGAGACGTTTATTTTTGTAATGAAGACTCCCAGCAGCAAAGACTGATTTCTTTCCCTTCCATCCCCTCGTCACCCAGATGATTCTCATTGTGTTTGAGTACTGAGACAGATTTCAGTGTTTATTTGTGTAGTTTGTACATAAAAACCTTTCACAGAGAACATTGATGTGAACCCGAACCTGTCAGCGTGTTTGTACAGGTTTGGATCTTACTGATTAAAAACTGAGAGAATTGAGACCTTGTGTAGGCTGGTGGACCAATGTGGATGGAAAATAAGAATATTATCACAGCAGAAATAAAAGGACACAAAACAAATTGACAATTTTGTGGCATTTGGCTTTGAAGAAGTGGAATAAAGTATTGAATTATTATTGGATTAAAGTATTGGATATAATATTGGATTTACTTTCTCATTTGTTGTGTATATTTAGGTCTTTAACAGGAAACGTAACTGGATGAAAATTTTGCTTTTGGGAAATTCCAGTCTAAGTGCTGTTGTATTGGTTTCCAGTCCTACCAGTGACTTCAGTTTTCTCTCAGACTCACTGAACTGAATTTCTTTGTGAAGCTCCTGGGCTGAGAACCATCTCAGTCCCGCTCATTTACCAGGTCCTGTTGTGAACGCTAGTTAATTTAAACTCTGGTGGTAATGTTGGAGAGCTTGTAAGAGGAGAATGTTTTTGTATGCCTTGCTTTGGACTGTTTTCAGTGAGTAATGTTTTGAGTTAAAGTCACTTGCTTTGTGTTGTAAGCTTGATTGGCATGGATCTTTAATTCTACATCTGCACAAACCCACTCTATGAACAAGGTCATCTGTAAGATGGGACACAGCATGACAAGGAGCACCTACAAACATACAGAGCTCATATTTAATCATGAAATTAGGTTATGCTGTAAATTCTTAACCAATCAGAGTAGGACAACCATCTTTTTAACAACCTTCTTGCAGGTATTGATGAGCTTGTGGCAACATCCTGGAGTCCCATGGTTTAAATTCAAGCAGACATCCCAGGTAAGGTCCTCTCAGTGTTGAGGGGGTCAGAAAGGATCCATCCACTTACAAAAACTGGGAAGGGTGCCAGCATATCTCCTCCAACCCATCCTACTTTTTTTGGGACCTTTTTGTTGGGGTCCCAATCCTACCGATCCAACCTTAAATGGTGGAGTCTGACTCTGTAATCCTTTATTGGTCTAAATAATCACCACTTCCTGTTCTACTCAGCTATATTAACTAAGCAGGAACAGCTCAACTTGTACGGCTGGCTATAGAAACAACAGAAATCAGGGTTTACTGAACCAAACCATCCTAAGCCGGACCCCTTGGTTGAAATGGGGCTTTATTTTTCTGCAGGAGTCCTCCAAAGTTTAGTACTGGGACTCCTTGTCTTTGCGTTTATCCACCATTTCTTTGGGTCAGGTCACATCACAGATAATATTGCATGTAGTTCTGAGAACAAGCTAAAAGAACTTAAATAATATGCGAGGCAGCCATGATAAACATATACATGTAAATAAAATATGAAAAAATATTAGACCTGAATTGTGAAAGCATGTGGCAGGCAGGATGAATGTCCACTGATACGCCTGGAAATCTGCCAACATTTTTCAACATATCTTTCTATCATTTGGTTAGACTTTTTGTGTACATTATTTATTTGCTTTTCCTTTTTTTAATAAAAAAAAATTACAAGAACATTATTTAAACTGATGGAGAATTTGTGACAACTGTTAAACTTCATTAATGGATTGATTTTGTTCTCATATAAGGCAGTATAAGTATTGTAATTAATATTTTCAAGAATTTTGGTTTAAATTTAATTATTTTCAGACATCTGCCGGATTTTAAAGTTTATTTACCCCTTTTCCTTCCAGAAACCAACTCTTGGTGAGGTGTGGTTGGGATCACAGCTGTGTTTTTACACAGAGTGACCACCAGGGGGGCAGCACACATGAAATTAACTGGAAGTCTGTTTCTTGTACACACATACTCTCTCATGCATACACACACACTTATCAGCAGTCACTTCCAGCGTGGTTGTTGACTGGCATGACCAGCTGTCTCTGGAGACGATCTGCTGCCTCAAGATGTGTGTATTTCTGTATATCCGGATGTGTGTGTGTCGCCGCAGAGCTGTCAATCACAGTTTGTGAGAAAAAAAGATTGTCAAGTGTCTGATTTCACAAACCATATTTCCCCTCATCTCCACCAGCATGCTGCTAGTTACCTTGTGACTTTACAGTGTTTTGTTTTAGCTAAAAGTCCCTACAAGCCTCCACAGGAACTAGAACATCCTTCCTCAGCTATAGAAATGATTACATGAAAATATTGTTGTTGTCTGATGGAGCGCAGCACCAACTGCATGACTGGAGAGACCTTTCTATAACAACATATTTTGAAGAATTAGCTCACGTTGCATCTTGCCTGGTTCTCAGCTTTCTGATAAACCTGTAAATGAAAAAGAGTGTGACACATTTATATTTGAATTTGTGTCGGTGGGATGGAGAGGGGTGGCCATTACAGCAACCAGACCTTCAGCCCAGAGACTCGAACGCCATGTGCTTTGTATGTCTAAATTTAGTTAGGTTTAGGTTTATGCAAAAATTTTACAACTCAAACCAGAAAAAAATTAGAATGTGGGCAATCCGGTAACTCAAAGATTTTCATTTTGTCGTCGTATTTCAATGATAAAGGTTTATTTTTTCTTCTATTCAGACAATAACAGTAGGATGTTATGTTACAACATCCTACTGTTATTGTCTGAATAGAAGAAAAACCCTTATGTGGGCAATCCAGGGTTAGTGATGGGTTGTTAAAAAACTCAAATAGATAATGTCAACAGTTGATTGTACAGCATCCAAGAATAGTTCAATCTTTGAAGAGCAACGATGACAATCACTGAACTGTTTGAAAACAACGTTGCTCAAAGAAAGACTGCAAGGGATTTTCATGTTTATCTTTTTCATGTTTATCATATTTATATTTTGTCTCTATAGGACAGAATATAAAACAATTCACTGCAGTGGCAGGGGAGCAAGCCAACTTAGAGAGCTTTTTTATTAATAAATAAATAAATACTGAAATAAATACATATCCTATAAAATAATTACAAATTTAATTAATATGTACATTTTTCAATGATTATTGAATGACACATTGATTTAATTTATTTAAAACTTTTTAATTTGTTTTTGTATTAACACTTATTTATATGTTTATCTATTTATAAATACTTTTATTTATTTATTCATCATTTTTATTTTATATTGGAATTTAATTTAATGTGGAACTTTTTTATTTGCAGTACCATTTTGGGTTCTTATATTCTAGACAGGTTTTGGACAGTCCTCTCAACAGACCTGTCCAAAACAAAGAATGTTGGAGAATTTGTAAAAATAATTTTGAACGATGGCCCAGTGCCATTACACACCGTAAACCATTTGCATCAATAATGGGACAAAATAACTCCAGAAACTCTTCATCGCTAGGTCATGTCCTCAATGCTAGAGCATCTTTTAAATGTACAGAAACCCTGATCTAAGTTAAAAGTTACGTTTATCCATTAGTCTGTTAATTCTCGTTCTCTTCATGTACATAAATGGGTATTAATTTGTCAAATATTGTGAAACATCATCATTCACATTCTAACATGCTGCATTTACGTTGGTACGGTTAGACATCATCCACCATTGTACATTCTAAAAAAGACACAGCGGAGGCCATTAAATATGTTGCTGCTTCTTCTTCCTTCTTTCAATGGTCACACGTCAGCTATACTGCTCAACACTGCCCCTGCAGTTTCCAGTGGTACTGCTCTGATTGCTACGTCTGGGTAACCATCCGCAAACTATTTAAAAACTAAACAAAATCAGTAGAATGCTCCATCTGCATATACATATTTAACACTGAGCACTTTATGTAGTCGATTGTCTGACAGTCCTGACAGTACAATTGAAAGAAAAGCTACAAGCAAGAAACTTTTATTCAGTATTGTGAGGAAAAAAACAGCGATTTTGACACAAGCATAATTTACATTGTCTCTAAATAAGCAAAAATGAAAATAAAAAAGGATCCTACATTTCTTTTTCCTCTTCTCTGCCACCTAGATATACAAGAACCTTTCAATCCGATTTAAGTTTCCCATTAAAGTGTAAAAATTCTGCATAAATTAGATCCAAAATGTGTAAATCAAAAGTTACTGGTTTTTATCATCAGACCCAGTTCACATTAAAACTCAGTTCATTGGAGTTTATACCATTTTAACAGCACAACGATGCATCATTTCCATCATCTTACGTGTAAAAAATGTTCATGTTAAACACGGAGAAGTGAGTTATCAGTGGGGCTTTCAGCTGCACCCAGAGCTCGCTCTACGTTCTGCCAGAAGACCCCGGAGTGCTGAGTGGCCTGTGGCCAGCTCAGGTAGGTGCACCTCTTCACCAGACCTCTCATTTGGTGGTACGGAGACAGCTGTTGGACTGGGATGTCCTCCAGAAACAGCATGATCAGCACGTCTTTGTGCTCGTCGAACAGACGGAAGCTGCAGACACACATGATAGAAACTAAGCTGAGCCTGTGAGGTAAGTAGGTGTATTATTGGAGCTGCAGTTCCCTCACCTGGCCATCTGGATCTCTCTGGAGCACCACTCGCTCTGCAGGTAGTGTCTGCTGATCACACAGATGGTCTTCCTGCAACTGTAGATAGCCTCTGTAATGTTTTCAATGATGGGCTTACCTGGAAAACACACTTTAGTCAGCTGAAGTTTATAAAACTGTTTATTTTTTACACTATTTTGTTCAAGGATCCGAGAACCAACCTGTGACCAGAGTCATAGCCTTTTACCCCAAGATATGCTAATGGTTTTATGTCCTTCAAAAGTTAGAACTGGGAATAATTACACATCCCAGTTGACAATGTTCCAGTTTTATGTCAAAAACTTTGCTATATGATCTGAATTCTAAAACTGAATTTGAGACAGTTTAATGCTATATTTTACCCATGCTTACAACATAGCAAGTAATAAAACTTTTCAAAATTACTGGGAATTTTTCAACCATTTTTAAACTGATTATCTCCCTGCAACATCCACCAGAGTGCAGGCATATGTATGAGTCCAGAGTTACTGATGGACCTAATTATGCTGGGTTTGAATCATGGGTGTTAAAAAACATTAATCTACATCAATACATTGATGATGTTGTCAATAAGACAATGACATTGATCCAAAATGCAAACGTTGTTCAAAAATCTATACAATAACTAATTATCAAACACACTTTTATTTTGAAAATAGCTGTATTTTGAGTCCCCCTGGCATGTTTATTATTCTGTCTTTTGTTGTTAATAAAATTGATTAATTTAAATACCTGAGCTCAGGAGTAAACATGTTAAATGACATTCTAGTTGCTTTTTGTGATTTTTATATTACTGTGTTCAATTTCCTATTTCAAATCAATCGGTAGATCTTTAATCAAACTCTGATCATGACTGAATTTGAGATATCTGCAAAAATTGAATAGCTATCCATTAAGTCAATGTAATACCATATCATGATCAAACTGGTGATTTACACCCTTAACATTTCACTTCACATCTCCACCCTGGAACAGCTGCTGGAGTGAAGTTATTTATGGCAGTTGGCAAACAGCTTGGTGAATTGCTGCCACCTAGTGGTGATAGTAACACATTACCACTAGTCTGTTCAAACAAAATTGTTATACAGGTATATCTACATAAAAACAAGATGATATTTCAATGACTTGCCCACTGTCCACGTTGTTTTAGCTTCAAACCATGTGTCTCCCCCTGCCCCTTTTAAGTGTTTCTTACCAATCACAAGCAAACACAGGAAATCATTGTAACAGACTAAATTGTTTTATATTATTCTATTTTAGGATTTTTTTAATGGTGCAAAAATCCACCCAGGGTTCTACAGGAGTGTTGGGTAACTGTTTTCCATGTTCATTTGATTTGTAGGTTTTGGAAACAGTAAAGTGGCGCAATCATGACCAAAAAGGATTGCTTTCTGTAGCCCTAGTCAAGGTTGAGTTCTTATGTTTTGTTGGCCATCAAACATGGATTTATTATCCAAACTGACCTCTTTAAATTGCATTTTATATCTAATTAAGGCAGCCTGCTCCCAAAATAACCACTGAAAATTTTTAAAGACTGTTTTACAAAAAAAAAGACTAGAGAAAGTGCACCTTAATTCTTTACTAACTCTTTGACTATCAAATAGAATGAAATGAATGATATGACTTAAAATTATTATATTAGCTTAGGTGTAAAAATGGGTCTGAGAGGAAGGAGCTTGCATCTTCTGTCAGAGAAAGGGAAGTGAGATGCAGATATGTTTAGATCATAGATAACTGAGAAAGAGGAAGACGGAAATGGAAAGAAAAGAAGAAGATGATGACCCACTCAAGAGTTTTGAAGCAAACAAAAAGCATCTGTACCTGGTACAAAGTCTCTGTGGTGCAGACACAGTTTCCAGCCTTGCTGACCCTCCAGTATAGGAAGCAACTCACTGCAGACCCAGGCCTCATCATGAATGTTGTAGGACACAAAAGCATCGTAGCTGTCAGGAGTGCCCTTCTTGCTTCTTGTCTTATCGTAGAGGAAGGCCAGTAAAAGGTAGTAGGTGTAGATGATGTGCAATCTCAGGAAGTGATAGACAAAGGATGCAAGGAGGGTAAGCATGACCAGACAAGAGCTAGAAACGAAGCAGAGGAAGCTAGAGTCTACCCAGCAGAGTCGGACGTCAAAGTCCAGGAACATGTTACCCTTTTGGCTCACAGGAAATGCGCAGGGGTACTGGTGACCATTAACAACCTGTGTTTGGTTGTTGTTTAGAATCCACTGGTTGAAACCAGAGTTGGAGCATTCACATGTTAAAGGATTATCACTCAGGTCCAAGTATGTCAATGCAGGAAGGGATTGAAAGGTTGTCTCATTGATGATCGACAGTTCGTTGTTGCTGAGTTTGAGCCAGCGTAGCTTTGGTAGGTTGGCCCGAGAGAGAAAGTCCAAAGACGAAAGTTTATTGTTGGAGAGGTCTAGTTCCTTCAGGTTTGGGATTGGCCAGAAGACTTCAGGAGCTAAATGTGTCAGACCACTTTGGATTATTTCCAATCTTCGCAGCTGTGGGGTGTATTTAAACGTATCCGGGTGTAAAGATCTTGTGAAGAATTTTTCTGTTTTAAAGGATTCTAAAGATTTCAGACCACTAAGCAGATCTGGTGAAACATCAGCAGAGTAGGTGTCATAAGTTTTGAGAACAAGCGTCTTCAAGTTGACTAAATCAGAGAAAGATGGCTCGAAATTTTGTTGAAGACTATTTGGCTTCCAATTAAAGGTGAGATGAAGGCTCAGGGTTTCCAGGTGTTGTAGGCCCCTGAAAGTTGCTTTTTCATACACACTGAGTGACAGGCTAAGTGTTTTAAGGTGATCAAGTCCTTCAAAAGTTCCCCCATAAACATTATAATATGAGTCCGACTCCAAATCCAAAGAACTGAGGGACAACAGGTTCTGGAAGGTACCTTGCATAAGCTGTAAAAACCTATTATTGTGCATATTCAGAGTTTCTAGTTTCTGTAAACTTCCTTTGAGGCTGGATTCGATTGTACAAAAGATATTTTCCCCAATATCAAGTTCTTTCAAATTATTGAGATTTTGAAAAACACACTCTTGAAGACTGGACATGAGATTGCGTTTCAGATTGAGGGCTGTAATGCTTGTCAAGTTCTGGAAATCAAGGCAGCTGAGCTCACTGATGAAGTTAGCGTGCAGATTCAGGCTTTCCAGTCTGGCGAGTCCTCGGACTGCAAGTGGTACTTTTTTTAGCTGGTTTGACTCAAGATTCAACAGCTTGAGTTGTCTCGTATTTTGGAGTGCATGTTCAGACATACCAGACAGATCATTATGTGATAACTTGAGCTCATTAAGTTGCGAACACGACCAAAGCAAGTTATCATCTACAAACCCAATCTTGTTAAGGATTGCGTCAAGGCTTCTTAGAGATGGGGTTTGGCAGGCGACATCTATGAGGCCGTCATCTATAAACTTCTCCATGAACAACAGGGAAAGTTGTTGCAGGGAAGCAGCAGTCTGTAACATCGCGCTATATGTTTCAAAGCTAATATAACATCCACTAAGTGCCAAGCTAGTTAAGCTGCTCAGAAAGGTCTTGTTTGGCACATTCCAGTCTATGTCATAGCTGCACTTGCTGAAGTCCAGACTCTTTAGATGAGGAAAAATATCCTTTGTAATGCTGAACGTTCTCAGTGGATTCATACTAAGTTCAAGCATTTTAATGTTTGAAATGTTTAAAGGTAGGTCATCTGATTGAAAAGAGGTAAACTTGTTATACCCAATTCCTAGATATGTTAAAAATGGGAATTTTAATATCGGAGCAATGTCTGTAATTTGATGTAGTTGGTTGCTTCCCAGTTCCACCCACTGGATGCTGACCAGGGGTTGAAAAGCACCAGGGGATACAAAGGAGATCTGATTGGTGCATAGAGAGAGAAACACTAATCTGGACAGACCCAGAAACATGTTATCTGTCAGGTTTCTGAGTCGATTCTCATCCAAGAAGAGCGAATTTAATTCTCCCAAGTCTGCAAAAGCCCCATCATCAATATGTGAAATAAAGTTGTATTCAACCTGTGCAGTTCTGAGCTTTGATAAACCTCTTAAATCTGTCCTGGTAATAGCTAAAATCTGATTTGAGCCGAGATCTAGTGATGCTGCATTTCTGGGAATGTCATCTGGAATTGCTGAGATGCCATGCTGCCTGCATGAAACCGACACATCAGAGTTATTTTCAGAGTAAGCTATGGTGCAATTTTTCAGGGTAAAACCATGTGAGGGGCCATGATGAAGGGACAAAAACAGAAGTGAAACGAGCAGAAAAGGCCAAGTTCCTGAAGCCAGCATGGTGACCTTTGAGAGCAGGGTGGCTTCGCTCATGTCCTGTAGAGACTGGGATGTGGGGGCTATTTTTTCACAGCTGAGAGGAATAAAGAAGAAATCAAAGTTTCAGGACTTTTACTCAGATTACATTTTCTCTTCTAACAGCATGCAACTGCAACTTTATTTATAACTCACTTAAAAAACATAAAGGACCAAAGTGCAACATGACATTAAAATAAAAACAATCAAAATAAATAGCACATTAAGTACATAAAAAGTTAAAATAGTTCAAATAAAATAAATAAAATGTCTAATGTACAAAGGTAGCTTATTCCACAGTTTAGGTGCTACCAGAAAGGGTCCGGCATTCTTAAACAAGAGATGCTCTGACTCAAGCTCTGTCTATGACCACTGAATAAAAATCAATCCAGCACTCTCCTTACTGCTTATTTATCTGATATTTGATTCACTGACACAAACTTGGTTTTCCTGGTGGCTTTCCAGGAATCTTGAGCTACATAACCAGAAAGTGGACTATTTTTGGAGCTACCCCTAAAGTCTCAGGTAAGTGTTTTCAGAGGTCTCCTATAAGGAGCTAGCTCAATATCTTGTAATCTCTTATCACTTTCAATGTGTAACTATTATGTAGCCACAAGTTTATTATCTTGTTGTATGTATTAGAAATCCATGGCCACAAGTTAGCAATGAATTGCCACAAATTAATATGATATAATATAATTTTTCTTTCTAGTCTCCTTTTTATTTCTCTTCACTATTCTCATTGTTTTCTGTCCCCTTTGGTCAGGTCCAGCAAGATTATATAAATGACTTAATTTAAAATAAATAAATAAGATTTTAAAAATCAGATAATCAAGAGGGGCCTTATAATCATAAAGCTCCCGTTGGCAAAGAAAATTTGTTCATGCTGGAAGCACAAGTTAAAAAAAAAAACAAAAAAAAAACAATTGTGCTATTCAAAAAAACTTGGCTTTCTTTTATAAAACATTTTAATATTATAATAATATATAACAGTTTAAAAATTAGATTCAAAACCCTTCATTTTAAATACTGAAATTAATTTCAGATTTGTCAGATTTATTATGTCGCTAATAATAATCCGACATGAGAGAAAGAGTTTGAATACAGACGTGTGATGGTTTAACGCCATTAGACCTGTAGCTGCCTGCTCTCATTTTCTTGTAGGTTTATTTCTGTTCCCCCTTTTTTTTTTTTTTTTTTTTTTTGGCAGACAGACAGATAGATATAATCCAATGAAGTAATAAAAGATCCGTTTAAAGTTGGCGACATGCACAGCTCAACAGTCAGGATTTGGTTTAAATGTACTCACCAGTCTCTTCTTCATGCATCCTTTAGCTAAGTTTAATCAGTCGTGAGTACAAGATGGTTTTCACATCTCATTCACTGCAGACTAAAAACTTGACACCTAACTGTGTCAGATGTCAGAAATGTTTCACGTGGTCAGTGTAGATGTGTTTTGTGCTACTTTTATGGTTACACACTAAGGAAGTTTGTAATTAAGCCTCTGCTGTTCACAACATGACTGAAGTGTCAAGTCACTGCAAAAATTTATGACAAACAGGAATTCGCACTGCATCTTTAATAAGTAAGTAAGTAAAGTCTATTTGTAAAGCTATTCACAAATATAAAATCACACTAAAAAGTAAAATAAGAAAATAAGGTGCCATGATACCTAATAAAACATAAAAGAAGGCCTTAAAATAAAATAAAAAGGTAGTTAGGTACTTTTTGCAAAAAAGTTTTAACTGCTTTTTGAGAGTCCACAAAGTCAACTGAACATAGTTGTAGTGGTCAACTCTTCCAAGCCTTGGTACCATTGAGCAGTGTTTCTCAAATGGAGGCACATGTACCTCGATAAGACTTCTTACATAGATCTAACTTCAGTTTGTATTATGAGATGAGTCAGTCCAGATGTTCACTACTACTACACATGTGTAAATTTACATATATGTACACTTAAAATAACTTCTAGATGTTGAAAGGTTCATAATATAAATGGTCGCCTCTCTGGGGTCGGCAACTGGCAGGGTCGGCAGCTGCCGTCCCAGGCGTGCTGGGGCTGGTGCTTCGTGGCCTTGGGGTGCTCTGGTTGGGGTTTTCCTCTGCTGCCTTTTGGGCGGATGTGTGGTTTTTCCTGTGGTGGGCTGGCTGGGATACATGCTCTGGAGTTACAGGTGGTTTCCCAGGTCCCGTGATCTCCTGGTTTGCCTTTGATCTTTGCAGTCACCTGGTCACATTTGCAGGATCACTGATCACTACTCATCCCTGATATTTTGCCCCTTCATTTACTAACCTGCATGCTGAGACAGTCACTGTGTCGTCCGGTGGGTTTAATCACCAACAGCTACAGTTATGTTCATATTTGTTTTTTGTGTTGTTGACGTTTTTTGTTGTCATGATTCTTTATTTCAGTTACTCTGTCTTTTCATGGGTGCTTTTAAATATTGTTAGCTTTGTTTTCTTGCTGCCAATGTTGCAGCTGTTTTTCTGTTAAAACATTTGTGACACCTTTTGCAGCCTAGTGGCCATTAATGGTGTTGCTCTGTAGTGCTCTTCTTAATTGGTCCCTAATTATGTGTGTCTCTTTTATTAGAAGATTAGACACATATCTAAATACTTAAGGATATGACGTGATTCAGGCACTGTGATATGGTTCATGATGTTTGTTTAGCAAGCTACTGATATCATTTTCAGTTTTTAAGGCTCAACTCAATTTAGTTCCACTGGTTTACTAGATGGGGCAATGCATCCGGCCCAGGTTCAAATCCCAACCTGGGAATCTTTGCTGCATGTCATTCCCCACTCTGACTCCTTTTCTTTTTAGGCTACTATCAATTAAAGTCATTCACAATATAAGGTGAGGTGATGTTTGCTTGTGCTCATTACAGTAAAAAATATCCAAATACCAACATTTCATCTGAAATTTTAAATAATTTCCCAATTTTTCTTGAAATGAGATTTCTATTAATTGAAAGGGGGCTGGAAGATGTCACGTCATAGAAAATATTGTCTATGGCTGACAAACAACATAGCTCTAAGATTACTGTAAACATCAGCACATTTTCCATGTAGTTGTGCTATACTGTTCTGGCAGGCCTACAGGGGGCCCTGGTCCCAGGGGCCCAAACAGACTCGGGGCCCCCTGAGCTTCACCTGCAAAATGTCACAGAAAGGGATACATGCTGACATCCAAGTGTGAGCGCTTTACAGTAAGAACAAATATCCATCATAATCCTCCTGAAACAAGGATGTTTGACATGAATCATCTGAATTTTATGTTGCTTCCTGCTATTTGGTTCAGACCTTTACTCATTTCCATCCTCACTCTATTTGAAAGCAGGATCAGAAAACAAAGAAATAAATAACAAGAATCAGAAGGAATTAAAAAATCATGATGAGTTACAGAGGTTTAAGTAGGAGGAGTTGAATAAGACGACTGATGGAGGAGAGCAAATGAAGAGAAAGGCAGGAAAAGAAGAGGAGGAGCGAAAGTAGCTCTCTGCTCCCTCTATGCCTCTTCTATTTATTTATTCTTTGTGAAGAGAGACAAAGGAGGGATGAGTGGCTAAGGATTGGTACTCTTCATGTGCAAGCTGATTTTCACTGTCTACCGGAGCTGGACTCAGGAAAGGTACAAAAACCCTTCCAAGATCGTCATGATATTCCTGCAGTGAGTTGCTATTTTAACACAGAGATAGAAAACAGTACTGACAAGCTGCACTACTTTTTCTCTTTAATATTAATTTGAGTTATACAATGTGTCAAGGTTAATAGAATGGATTAATGGACTGGTAGTTTAACCCTAAAAAGTAATAGAAAGGTTAAATCAAATGCAGTATAAACAGCTGTGGTTCAGGGTCTGTCAAATTAGCTTGAGATTAATGTACCTTTTAAAGCACAAATACTGTGAAGCTAGAGAAGATTATTATAACAGAAAGAATAATTTAAAAAAAAGGAAAAAGAAAAAAAAGAAGAAAAGAGAAAAAAAAGGAAAAAAAAGGGAAAAAAGAGAAGGGAAAAAAAAGAAAAAAAAAGAATAATTTAAATACAAATCAAATCAATATAGCTAAATAAATCTTATAAATATATATATATATATATATATATATATATATATATATATATATATATATATATATATATATATATATATACAGTAGCTCCCGGTGAGAGGAGCCCAGCAGGTGTGGGCATGCTCATTGCCCCCCGACTTGGCGCCTGTGCATTGGGGTTTACCCCGGTGGACGAAAGGGGTAGCCTCCCTCCGCCTTCAGGTGGGGAGACAGGTTCTGACTGTTGTTTGTGCTTATGCTCCAAACAGCAGTTCAGAGTGCCCACTGTTTTTGGAGTCCTTGGAAGGGGTGTTGGAGAGCACTCCTTCCGGGGACTCCTTCATTCTGCTGGGGGACTTCAACGCCCATGTGGGCAATGACACCGAGATCTGGAGGGGCGTGATTGGGAGGAATGGCCCCCCCGATCTGAATCTGAGTGGTGTTTTGTTGTTGGACTTCTGTGCTCGTCATGGATTGTCTATAGCAAACACCTTGTTCAGACATAAGAGTGTCCACTTGTGCACTTGGCACCAGGACACTCTAGGCCGCAGTTCAATGATCGATGATTGTATTGTCTGACTTGCAGCCGCATGTTCTGGACACTCGGGTGAGGAGAGAGGCGGAGCTGTCAATTGATCACCACCTGGTGGTGAGTTGTCTCAGATGGTGGGGAGGATGTCGGTCAGGCCTGGCAGACCCAAGGGTGTTGTGAGGGTCTGATGGGAACGTCTGGCAGAGTCCCCTGTCAGAAAGTGTTTCAACTCCCATCTCCAGCAGAGCTTCAACCGTGTCCTGTGTGAGGCGGGGGACATTGAGTCTACGTGGGCTGTGTTCTGTGCCTCTATTGTTTAGGAGGCCAGCCGCAGCTGTGGCCACAAGGTCGTCGGTGCCTGTTGTGGCGGTAACCCCTGAACTTGTTAGTAGACACCAGCAGTAGGGGATGCTGTTAAGCTGAAGAAGGAGTCCTATCGGGCTTTTTTGGCCTGTGGGACTCCAGAGGCAGCTGATGGGTATCGGCAGGCTAAGTGGAACACAGCTTCGGTGGTCGCTAAGGCAAAAACTCAGGCATGGGAGGAGTTTGTAGAGGCCATAGAGAATGACTTCCGCACGGCTTCGAGGAGATTCAGGTCCACCATCCGGCGGCTCAGGAGGGGAAAGCAATGCTCCATCAACACTGTGTACAGTGGGGATGGGAGGCTGCTGACCTTGACTCGGGACATTGTGAGGCGGTGGGGGGAATACTTCGAAGACCTTCTCAATCCCACCAACACGTCTTCCGATGAGGAAGCAGAGTCTGGGGACCCTGGTGTGGGCTCTACCTTCTCTGGGGCTGAGGTTGCTGAGGTGGTTAAAAAGCTCCTCGGTTGCAGGGCTCCGGAGGTGGATGAGGTCCACCCAGAGTTCCTTAAGGCTCTGGATGCTGTAGGGCTGTCTTGGTTGACATGCCTCTGCAGCATCACGTGGACAGTTCCCATGGACTGACAGACTGGGGTGGTGGTCCCCTTCTTCAAAAAGGGGGACTGGAGGGTGTGCTCCAACTACAGGGGGTCACACTCTTCAGTCTCCCTGTTAAGGTCTATTCAGGGGTGCTGGAGAGGAGGGTCCGTCAGATAGTCGAGCCTCGGATTGAGGAGGAGCAGTGTGGCTTTTGTCCCGGTCGTGGAACAGTAGACCAACTCTATACTCTCTTCAGGGTCTTGGAGGGAGCATGGGAGTTCGCTGAACCAGTCTACATGTGCTTTGTGGACTTGGAGAAGGCATTCGTCCATGTCCCCCGAGGAACCCTGTGGGGGGTACTCCGGGAGTATGGAATGCCAGACCCCCTTGTACGAGCTGTCCGGTTCCTGTATGACCAGTGTCAGAGTTTAGTACACATTGCTGGCAGTAAGTCGTTTCCGGTGAGGGTTGGACTCCGCCAACGCTGCCCTTTGCCACCAATTCTGTTCATAACTTTTATGGATAGAATTTCTAGGCGCAGCTGAGGTGTTGAGGGGATCAAGTTTGGTGGCCTCAGGATTAGGGCTCTGTTCTTTGCAGATGATGTGGTTCTGTTGGCTTCAACGGGCCGTCATCTTCAGCTCTCACTGGAGTAATTCGCAGCTGTGTGAAGCGACTAGGATGAGAATCAGCACCTCCAATTCTGAGACCATGGTGCTCAGCCAGAAAAGGGTGAAGTGCCTTCTCCAGGTCGGCAATGAGGTCCTGCCTGAAGTGGAAGAGTTCACGTATCTCGGGGTCTAGTTCACAAGTGAAGGAAGGATGGAGCGGAAGATCAACAGGCGGATGGGTGCGACGTCTGCAGTGATGCGGACTCTGTATCGGTCTGTCATGGTGAAGAGGGAGCTGAGCCAAAAGGCAAAGCTCACCTATTGTCACGAGCTGTGGGTAGTGACCGAAAGAACAAGATCGAGAATACAAGAGGCCGAAATGAGTTTTCTCCGCAGGGTGGCTGGGCTCTCCCTTACAGATAGGGTGAGAAGCTTGGTGATCCAGAAGGGTTTCAGAGTAGAGTCGCTGCTCTTCCGCATCAAGAGGAGCCAGATGAGGTGGCTTGGGCATTTGGTCAGGATGCCTCCTGGATGCCTTCCTGGTGAGGTGTTCCGGGCACATCCTACCGGAAAGAGGCCCCGGACACGCTGGATGGACTACATCGCGCGGCTGGCCTGGTAACACCTCAGGATACCCCAGGATAAGCTGGTGAATGTGGCCGGGGAGAGGGAAGTCTGGGTTTCCCTGCTTAGGCAGCTGCCCCCGCAACCCGACTCTGTATAAGAGTATAATCCGGCAGATAATGGATGGAGATATATATATATATATATATATATATGTATATATATATATATAGATGTACATATATTAGGGCTGTCAAAAAATAACATGTTAATGGTAGTAACTAATTTATGTAATTAACTGCGTTAATATGTGTAATGCAGTTAACACATGCGGGGCATGACAAGCCCCATACATCTGTCTTTTCTCCGTTTTGTCTGCTCTAGTGGCTCTCTGGTTGTCTCTGGTTGTTTGTGCAGCAAACATGGAGACATCTCATGTTGTTCCGTGAATCATGATGTCTGTCAGTGATCAGCCTTTCTCTCTTGTTGCGTTTGTTTATTGTTAAGCTGACAAGGAGGAAACTAGCTGTTCATGGTTTACACCATCACATATTTACCCAAAAGCATTTATTTCGGCAGGACCTTCTCTAACACAGTATTTGGCTGGTGACAGACAGGGTTTATACTTCTACTATGCATTGGGTCTAGAAAAATTCTGATGGGGGACCAGGTTGGAGCACTAACAAGGAAAAGGGGGGCAGAAATGAGACCTTTTTTTACATCTAGATTTTTTTTAAATATTGAACCGATTGTTAGAACTAAAGTGATCGTGTAATGTATAAAAGTGAAGAAAAACGTGTAAAACAAACAGCCAATTATCTATTTTATTAACAGGTAGTTACTTTGGGTGATTTTGATGTAAGACTTTTATCACTGCTGCACAAACACTCACACTTCAATGATAAAAGGAAAAAGCTGTTTTTATCCAGAACTACAGTTTTATCAGAGTTTCTTCATCAATGTTGGCTGTTTAACTATGTTTAAATATTGCTGTCGTCATATCTGCTGGTTTTATGACAGAAATTATCACCATGGAGACAGTTGGTGAGATGATGATATATGAGATCTGAATTATGATCTAGAACATTGTAGAAATGATTTAGAACAACATATAGAAGTACATTACTTGCTGCATTTACTGACCATTGGACATCTTACATTTACCCAAAAGAAGGTCAGTTAACAGTAAATATTTGTAGCATTGGCTCATTCTGTTCAACGGGGAAATTTCAGGCATAGTAATTTCAATCATTTGACAGTCCTAATACACACATGCACACACACGTGTGTGTGTGTGTGTGTGTGTGTGTGTGTGTGTGTGTGTGTGTGTGTGTGTGTGTGTGTGTGTGTGTGTTGCTACTGCAACATTAAAAGTTTGGCATTATTTAGTTGAGAGAAGCAGATTTTGGGCATGTTGCCTTGTCACCACTTTGGTTTTTTTTGTTTTATTATTGTTGCTTAGTTTTGTAGGCAGTAATTGATTACTTTTTTAAAGCAACCCTTTAAGGTCCATTTATGCTCCTTTATATACATAATAGGTACATCCACTTTAAGCATTGTTGTATGTCACCGCGCTTATACTTCCATGTGTCTTTTACAATGTCATTGTTATGAAGTCAATTTGTCCTCCAGTGGACTAGTGAGTTCAGAGTTCACTGAAGCAAATATATATTTATAGCCTATATACACATCTGATACCTCTTCCCCTCCAGAACCAGAATTGCTAATAGCTGAGAGCGTACTTCATTAACTGTGAAAAAGAGTTTCAGTATGTTGTGTGGTTTTTCTGTAATCCACTCTGCATCACCGATTATTAGTGGTTCCTCACTGGCTCAGTATGATGTCTTTCAAATGCAATTTCCTCATAAACTTTGAATAGATCCCCACCCTCCCCTCATCTACCAACTGTGTGAAGATGCACATCTCTGCCATCTAGTGGTGGAAAGTGGTAACAGGTTTAAGAGCTCTTTTTGGCCTGGTGCTTATCTCAATTTTGTGACTTTAGCACTTACAGGGTTAACTATGGTATTAGACATAAGTATAAATCACAAAGTCTTGTTTTGACTATAGGATCTGCAGCAAAATGGATGAATGGACTAATACTTTGCTCTACTATCCTGCCTGACACAGTAAGATGGAACATGATATTATTGATCGAATCTATGTCTTGTCTTTCTTTCTTCATTTGTTCAATCAGGTGCTGACTTTCAATGGAATTATCCTACAGACAGAATTTGTTCTGATTTTTGTTGGACGGATATATAGCATCACCATGGCAACGCCCCCAAGTGTTTCCAAACAGAGAAAAGATGTTTTCCATTTGAAAAGCTCAGTTCCAGGGGAGGAGGACTTTTCAGATGCCATTGGCAGCTCGGATTCTAACGCCAATCGGGGTTTGGAGCCTAATTTCAACCTCAACCTCAATTTGACTTCGCCAAGCAACCCTCGCTCAGCCATGGGCACCGTGAGGCTGCATTCAGGGATCAAAAAGGATGATGGAAAAAAAAGGAGTTGGGAAATCTTTGGTAAGAGCAACAACAACTTCAGACACTAAAACAACTTCAATGTCACCAAGTGAGAGACAGAAGAGCAAAATTCCAGCTTTGTCTCCTTCACCAACAGCTGAGTTGATGGTGAACAGCAAAGATGAGCAACGTCTTCTATCTCCAAATCTTAAACACTCTCTAACACTCAGCCCCAAGATGTACACACATAGCAACATGGCGGCAAGTCCAAAACCACATCGGCTAGAGCAGGCACCCATGGGTAGCAGCCCCAGAACAGCCGAAAGAGCCAAGATGGAAACTCTCAGAGAGGGATCTACTAAACCAAAAGCTGAACCAAAAACCATGAACACAAACAAATTAACACTGAACATTAAAATGGAATTAAGCAGCAAAGAGGATGGTGGAAGACAAAAGATCCTTGGGACACCATCACCCCAAACTCTTTGTCCCCCAATGAATCCAAAAGTCCATGACCAGAAAGGAGACGCAATAAGTCCAAAACTGGCAACCCGGATCCCAACAATGCAAACCAAAATCAAAATAACAGATCGGCAACAAGCCAGGCAGAATCTGAGAACTCATGGTTCTGAGACGTCCCACTTAAATCTGAACTCACAGAGTCAAACAGCAGAATCAACACTGAGTACCAAAACCCCTCAAGAGACCTCTGTTAGTCCCAAACCTGCCACACAAAGGAAACCCACCGGCACTGGAAATAGTAATACATCAGGGTTTAAGGAGAATCAGAGTGGTAAAGACTCAAGTGCTGGTTCTGGATTCAAAACCAGTATTAAGCCCAGTTCAAACTCTACAGCAACAGTTGTGGCTAAGGACAGCCTGGATTCCAAATCCAGTCCAAACTCTCAATCCAGCGATAACCTGGATTCTAAAAGCAGCTCAGCTTCCAAAACCAGTTTGGATGCCAAAGATAGCTTAGACTTGAAAATGGTCCATAGTCCTAAAGCTAGTCCAAGTTCTAAGTCCAGGATGGGTTCCAGAGACAGTCTAGACTCTATACACGCTACAGAAATCAAAGCTAACAAAACCCACAGAAGAGTGGGTTCAAAGGACAACCGAGATCCCAAATCTCTTCCAGACTCTAAACCCAGTCTCAGAACGAGTCCACGTGTCAAATCTGGCTGTGATTTAAATAAAAACTCAAATTCTGATGTTGTTTCCAGTACCTGGTCAACTTCTACACCAACTCTACAGGCACCTGTTTTTAAGATGGACCTTCCTGGATCTTTTTCTCAAATAGCCAACACCAGCGGTAGCCTCAAGATCTCAGGTTCTAAGCCTAGTCCAGACCCCAAGACTGGATCAGATGCTTCTCAATCCAGTTCAAAGTCAGCTCTGGTAGATTTGTCATCCTCCCTGATACTGTATCCTGAACCAGTATTAGCCAGTAGAAGTCCTGGATCTAGTGTTGGGAAAAGCCTTGGTTCCAGGTTACCAGAAACAAACGGGGAGGAGCGAAGGAGTCCTGGTTCTGTTCCAGGTAAATGCTCACATAGTTAAGTACTGAAAGCTGACACTGAAGAACATAAGCCTTAGTTAAAGCAGAAGCTGATAATTTGAGGATGAAAAACAGCACCTGGATGCCAACGGTCTGGAAGAAACCAGACGAGTCTCTTACTGCTGTACTCAGCTTGTCCACATCGAGTATCTAATTATTATCTGATTTCTGGATTTGATCAGATAACGCCAGTTACATGATCAACTTAACACACTTGAATTTTACCCCAGTACTCCAATGTCTTTGTGTATGCGCACCATATCTGATTTATTTAGTTTTTTACATCTGTGATGTGAAAAAAAAAAAAAAAGACATGGCAACCCACTGCTCTCTTGAAAAGTCTAGTAAAGATGGGTCAAATGCGGAGGTGAATTTCCCAAATGAGATTAATAAAGTAGATATCATTATTATTATTAAAAAGACATAAACGCATTGTTGTCTAAATATTAGCAGAACATAAAATACAAACACAGGGCTTCTTGTTGGCCCAGCAACTCTCACATTATCAAGCCAAATTTATTTCTATTGCATATTTCTTACATAAGGGTCATAACTCCTTGTAAATGAATTTTTGATGGTCATAATTACAGGCCTAACACCTAAAACGCTACTGTGCTCATGAGCCTACTTACATTATCCTCTGTATGGAGGCAGGGCTTCGGAAGGCAGAGCTGAAGCACAGCAGAGAGGGAGGAGCTTACTTTTATCAAGCTAATACAGCCTTCTTCTAAAGATACAATATCAGTTATAATGTTCGTTTGCTATTCTTTAGTTCAGATTGATGACTAACAACATTTCTGTAATAGTAATTTGTAGCACTGATGATCATGTTCTTATTGTACCCCAAAACCACACACTAACTCCAAAGCAAGTCATTCTTGTTCTTTGCAGTACCTTCAGTTTTCCCACATGGTTGGTAGGGAATGGTGTGGTGGGAAGTTGCAGTTTGCAATTTATGCCACTAGATGTCACTATATCATACACACTGGATCATTGCTCCAAACCTGTTTTAACTGAGGCCAAAAGTTGTTTTTTGTGTCTCTTATATTTACCAAAAATATGGGCTAAGACAGACTATCATGATTAAATGTATCAAGAGCAAGGGACTCACTTGTGAAGTTAGCAAGATATATGCTCTTAGTGAGCTAGTTATTTATCTTCCAATATTTCCTTTTTGCTTCCAGGTGTGATTTCTGGCCTTTTGGCTCCTTTGGCCACCTCCAGCCCTAAAATTAGAACCACAATTACCTCAAAAGTAAAGGAAGGATCCAATTCAGAGTCTGCAGCATTTGAAGATTTGAAAACAAGCCCAAGCAATGTATACCCTGACGTTGGTCTCACTCTGGGTCTCACTATTGACTCTATCACAAAGACACAGGTAAAAACAGATGCTGATGTTGAGAAAGAACAGCTGAATGTGTCGGCTGTAGGAGGCCGAGTGTTATCTCCAGGGACCATGAACGACAATGCAAGGTGGTTGCCGGGAGACAAAGGGAGGATATCGGGCACCTTGCAGAGCAAAACCAGTACCCTGGGAGACACAAATATCATGACCACTGGAAGCAACACACCATCAGTAATGTTGAGTGTACACAGTGAGAAAGACAAGAAGAATAAGCATGAAAATAGAAAACAGAGTCCTTCTCCTTCCACTCACTCAACAACCTCTAAGAAATTTAACGAGACAGCAACAATGACTGACCTACTAGAGACACTTCATTCCCAGAGAAGGGAGCAAAAAGAGGTGGGCATTCAGGTGGAGGTGGAGGTAGTTGAGCGCTCGACCTCTACGAGCCCTAGCCTCCACTGTGGAGCTCCCATCTCTTCCCTGATTGGCTCCCCAAGCTATCAATCAGGCAGTTTGACCTCACCAGCCGTCCCATCACTGTGTTACATCCCCGCTGGTCAGCCGCCCTTCAAACACGTCTGCAAGATCGACATTGAGCTATGTAGCCAAACACCACTTCCCGCTGTGGTAAGTGACAAAGCGAGTTCCCTTCCCGCCTGTCTGCGTACGTACACCTTCCACCAAAACCCCTGCCTCATGTCGGAGATTGGACAAAACCACCACGGAGAAGTTAGCACTGAAAGCATTGTTGAAGACGAAAGGGAAGACTGGGAGAAGGAGGAGCACAGGAAAGAAGAAGATGTGGATAAAGAGGAGGCAGAAAAGCCACAACAGGTGGCGTGGGATGAACAGGGGATGACGTGGGAGGTGTACGGTGCCTCGGTGGACCTCGAGTCCCTGGGTACAGCCATCCAGTCTCACCTGGAATCAAAGATTCAGGAGCAGGAGAAACACATCAGGACTCTCAGGAAGTCCATCTGCTCCAACAGCAGCCTCAGAGCAAATAAAAAGATAAAGAGAAAGATGCGAACAGGGAGGATTCTTGGATGCTGTGGGAAGACGTACACTGTAGCAGACTGAGATCACTTGGCAAAACTGAACATCAGCAATATAAGCTCTGCCTGGATTATCTGACGCTAGAGACTTAATAAATTAACTTTTCATGTGTGGGTCACAGGCAGGTTGTCAGGTTGGATGAAGGCTAAAATAGTTTTAGATTATGGACTTTTGTTTTGATTTTACAGCCATTTCTGTCTGTAATTTAGACAAGAAAATGACTTGGGTTAAGCAAAGAATGTAGTTTCACTTCACTCTTAATGAGCATGATTTTCTTGTTGACTTCATGTCAGACCTAACCTTTATTTATTTTTTATTTTTTTACCCCAAATAGGAATTTTATTAACTTTATCTTCTGTCAGCTTTTAGATGTGATTGCATTAAACAAAACTGTGCACATGACTGTATTAATAGATCTGCAACCAACAGAAAAACTCAGCCTTCCTGCCATTTTTTAACCAAAGTCATTGCACATCATAAAATATCATATTTTCTAAATTGTAAAATAGGATGTGAGGTTCTTCTGTATACCACATTTTGTGTATTTATTGAAGAGGAGGGATGGAGCAACCAGCAGTCTAATGGGTTCGACACACAGGAGGCGATGTCACTCTTTCTCTATTCATTTCCTATGGATGAGGCGAAAAGCGCTGCCCTCCTCCAGCCAAGCGACAGGTGACATTTGTGCATGTAAAATGTTGCACTTATTCACGTAGACATGCACATGGGGGCTTGTGATGCGACACAAGAAAATAGAAAAGTTAAATTTTTGTCGTTGTCACATGGCACTACAACCAATTAGAGAGGGGCTTCATTCACTCCAATGAGAGCAGGCTTTACAGGGCAGTCTGAAAACACTTTAATTGTGGAGGAACAGATCATTTTAGCTGTGGCTGACTTTCCCATACTTTACAATTTTCACACAAAGATTATAGAGATAGCAAGAAAAAGGCAGTCGTCTTGTGCCAGGGTGAATTTGTCCGAACGTAGGTCCTGGATTTATTTGGATCCGCCTTGAGGTCCGCCATCAAAGTATGATATTCACCATGCCGTTATTTTGTAAAATAAGATGAACTCATGGTTGACTTTTACTTCTGTACAATAGAGACAACAGCAAAATTTCTGTCAATTTTAGCAAAATCTGAGTCTTTATCCTTCATGCCTTGTCTGTCACAGACTGGTTTGAAAAAGTCAAAATTCCCTCCACTATCATAACTAATCAATTTTTTTGGAGAAATGCGATCCGAGAGCACGATGTGCTACACTTCTGCTATCGCTGCTGTTTGTCGCGTCCTATGTGTTTGGTTTAACCAGGGTGGTGATGAGATTCGCCTGTCGCTGCTGTTGGTCACCCACCGTGTGTCGAGCTCATAAAGCATGGTCCACACTCCGCGAGAGGTGAGAACTTTCTTCTTCTTCTCGTCATGAGAACATCTCTTTGTTCTTGTTGCCTTGGTTTGGGAGGTTTTGCTGCTTGTTCTCCATGCATAAGCCAAGCAGAACTTTGTTCTCATGGGAGAAGTATTGTGGGATTGGTCAGACATTTGAGGTGGGTGTGGTTAACTCAAAAGAGCAACAAGTTGTCACTACTGAGGTTGAACACATAGTTTTAATGAACAGCTGATCAAGGTAGTGAGAAACTTTGAAAATTAATGCAACACATATAAATACATAGACACTGATGCATGCACACCCCGTCCTGCTAAGGACAAAGTTTCTAGTCAAGAGTTAAATATCTGCATCGATTGTTCACTGCACATAACACAGATACCCCCCACTGTAAGCCCCGCCCTGTTGAGTATGAAGTTTTGCATGGTGTATGAATTAACTAAACCAAAAAATGTTTTTCTTGTTTTTGTGGTCTCGAGAACAAGAACAGGAATAAAAAATTCTTGCTTCTTGTAGAGATGTCACAAACGTAAAGGCCCATTTATGGTCTACACAACAGATGGATACAGAGCCTTTTGTCCATCTCCTATGTCCTTTAGGTGCATAATTTGGTCAGTTTTCAGAGAGCTTGCAGATACGAATGGCGATGCAGCAAATGGAGCAGTACCACTGGTAACCATGGGGGCAGTGTTTAGCAGTATAGCGGAAGAAGTAAAAACTGCAGTGTATTTAGTGGCTACACAGATCCCTCTGTCACTGGGCTGCTTCTTTTCATCTTTCTTTCTGAGAATGTATATCATTATCTTGTCTGCTGTTATAATGTTTGCCATTGTCTAAAACTGATATCAAAACTAGAAGGTGAACTCAGAACTCTGCACTGCCCTCTAGTGGATGTATTACCCAACAATCATGCCAATGTATAGAATGCATGAGCGTATGAGGGCAGTGATGTTTGAAACGGACTTTATTATCTATGTACGTGAAGATGATACATGGGCCTTGAGGATCTTTTGAAATATGTGTTTTTATGTACGCCGATCCAAACTACAATGGGGACAAACCAACACTCCTAATCAGAATAAAATCTTTATCCGAAAGAGTGTAAACTTACCAGAATGTTACAACTAACATTTTACATGAAGCATTATTTGGTGTAGCCTCCTGCCTCTCCTGCTGCTCATACTGGACTCTGTTCACCATTGGTTTTTTTTAGTTGTGAATGAGCCATTTTTAGTCCTGGCCAATTAATAAGCCGGTATTTCTTCTTCCCCTTGCTTTTTTTTCTTGGTTGTTTTGGGAAATGTTGCCCCAAACATGCAGTTATTCTAACTGCACGACATTGTCCGGGCAGTTTGGTCTGCTTGAATGAAGTGCAATGTGAATACAAAACAAACCAAAAGAAGGTGCAACATTTCTCAGTCCCCTGGACTATCCTGGTGTAAGTGCACCCTATAAAAAGATATTTTGATGTGAGATGTTATTACAGAGTCAGTTGTTTTGGAAGCCATGATGTTTTCTTAACCTTAACCCTGTCATTACTAATTGGGGTGTAAATGAAAAGTTTGATCATCATATGTTATTTAAATTCTGTGGATGGTGATTTAATGTTTGCCACAGTACGATTTCCATTTGATTCAGGAGTCAGTTATCAATAATTCACATCTAATCAAATAAAAGTGCACCCATTTAATTATTTATTTTTAAACTGGGATTTTATAAAAAATATTAAAACAATTGAAAATAAATGTGTGCACTATTTTGCTTCATGCTCATAGGATTTTTGTATCTGTGATCACAGATATATCCACATCTGTTACACTGAGTTTTCGTTTATTATGCTTCTTGTATTTCATAAGATACATTTTAGAATAATTTGGTACTGAAGTATTATTGCACAGAGTTATACATCTTTAGTTTTGGGTGTTTTAAAACTGACGTAGTCAACATCTGCTGCTGGTTTTACAGCAATCCTGTGAAGTTAGTTCATGTTTGAATGTGTTACCGTGTCATCCAGCAGGAGCAGTAGTTAGTAGTTTAGTTATCCAGTGTTTCAGGTTCAGTTTGAAACAACAGTGGTTGTTAATGTGGAGCAGAGAGGACGGCAGCTCCGTCACTGGTAAATATTTCATCCACTTTCTTCTTTACCAAATGCTGCACAAAGCACTCAAGCACTCGGCCGTCCAGAAAGCCTCAAACCAAGTAGTGGATCACTTCCATTACTCAGACAGAAGCAGGTTCATTTCCTTTTATTTTCCCTTCCACACATTTATCTTACTTATTACTTACTTTTGGGTTTTTTTTTTCCTTTCATGTATTTTCACACACCTTCTTTTCCTGCTCTATTATCTGCTTTCTTTTGTTTACCTTCTGCCCTCCTTTCCTTTGCGTTCATGTCTTTCTCCATCTTCCTCCACCATCTTTAGTTACTCCTCCTCCCCCTCCTAAGGAGGGACTCATGTTGATGGACTCAGATTGTTTATGTGAATTATTCAGAAACATTAAAGTCACGCTCATGTTAACAACAGAGTCTCTGCCATGTTTTATTCAGTCAGTACTCCAGATACACTGAAAACACACACTCTGCATTCAGGATGTTTTATTAAAGCTTTACTGAAAACTACCATGCACAAATCATGTAATTATAATTAGATTGCTGTATTTGTACTGAAAATAAAAATTCAACTTGGGTTGTAATTTTTTTTCTTTTCTTTTCTTTTCTTTTACCTTATTTTTCATTTGTAGGTTTAAGCTACAATATCATTTACCTTTATGGATAAATGAAAAAATAAATAGTTTAAATCATTTAAACTTTTGTTCTTTGTTTTTGCTGTTTATGTGTCTGATAAATCCCTCATCCAGATGACGTCACACAGTCTAGAAAAAGCCCAGATATAAGGTATGTGAGAATTTAACAGAATATTAAACTGACACAGCTGCAGGTTTGATAAATCTGGAAAAATGTTTTTAAAAAGCTGCTGTAGTTAAAATCAAATGTCATTCAGATTAAATAAAATATACATTTCTTGGACTGTTTTCAGCATCAGACTTTTTGCTTCTGAGAGTATTTCTAGATAAATAAACCAACAATAAAAAAAAGAATAGAAGAAAAGCAACAAAGAAATGCAAATAAAGGGATATTCACATGGAGATAGTCGGAGGACTCAGTTTGATTGGATGGAAATGGTAAATGGTCTGTGTTTATATAGTGCTTTACTGTACCTGGAATGATACCCAAAGTACTACATTATACGGCACATTCACCCATTCACACACTGATGGCGGAAGCTGCCATGCAAGGCACTAACCCATCAGGAGCAATTTGGGGTACAGTGTCTTGCTCAGGAACACTTCGACATGAGCTCAACAGGCAGAGAATCGAACTGACAACCCTCAGGCTACAAGGCGACCACTATACCCACTGAGCCAGAAAACTGGACCACCTGGACCATAATCTTCAAGCCCCATAACCGGCGTCGATGTAAGCTGTCATTTAACAGCCCTAATTATATAACATAATGGGATTTTATTTGGTTGGCAAACATTATTTTTAAGACTTTTTAGTTTTGTAAACCTGATATGAATATATTTTAAAGTTGTCAAATATTTTCCTTTATTGAAATAAAAAGCAGTAATAGGTGTTTTTATAATCTGAAATAAAAGTTGCGGAGTTGGCTTAATTGAGTTTCTCCTAAACTGCTCTAATTGTAGTCAATAATAATAACAATAATAATAATAATAAAATTGAGAGAACATTTAAATTTGTTTATTTTGTATTTACTTGTTTGCTATTTAAAATTCACTTACCCTTTGCTTATTGTTAACGTCCCGTGTGGTTTGTATAGAATCCCTTTCACGCTACTTGTAAATTAAGTATATCTATATTATAATGATGAGATTTAATGTCACAGTTATGAGATAGAAAGTCATTATTGTGAGATTCAAAGTAATTTTTATGAGATAAAAAAATCATTGTTATGAAATTAAAAGTCATAATTATTAGATAAAAAGTCATAACTATAAGATAGTCAAACTTATGAGATAGAAAGTCATTAATATGAGATAAATTTATTTTATATCATACTTTAAATCTCAATTACTTTTTAATATAATAATGACTTTTGTCTCATAATAATAACTTTATATCTGATTTAAAAAAATTATCTAATAATTATGACTTTAAATTTAGTAGTTTTAAGATACTTGTTGGGGAGACACAGCTTCCATAGTTTGGCACTGGTCCTGTTGGTGATCAGTTTATTTTAACTCACTGGACACGCCCTCCATGAGGGCTTGGTGATGACGTTGGACATTCTGATGTTCTGATTGGACAGCTGTGGCTCTGTTTAAAATGCCTTCGATCTGTTTGTTAGCTCAGCAGTCACAGCGCGAGCGCCACTGACGACTGGAGACAGATGCTGCTGCAACGCTGAACACCTGTTGCCAAGGAAACTGCAGCCGGCGGGAAAACCACCAGTTAAAGCCAATAAAAAGTAAAAGGTGCGTTTTTCGGACAGCCATTTTGATTGTTCTTCTCTGTTTGCATCTGGGTTTCTTAACGGCTGTGTTTTTAAAAGTATTGATAACCTTTAACTTTACTTTTACATATTTTGAATATAGGTTGAATGTTTGAAAAAAAAGATTAAAAATAAAAAGTGGTTTTAATTATTTATTTGAAAAATAAACCTCAAATAGTAGTTTCTTCAGTCATATTTTTTCAGTATTATTAGTTTAACCAATAGAGTAAATTGCAGTAAATAAAAGTAAATCAAATCAGTCAACTCTCTAAAGTTGAAAAAATTTTTTATATAAATATTACTAATATTTAATGAAAGCCTCCCTAATCTCCATATTTGGTGATTTTTCATTTTACTATAATTGGAAACTATTAATGTGTAGAAATGTAAGTTAAACAAAATCTATATTTGAGCTCTTCATCTCAGTCTTGAAAAATTTTATACAATATTTTTTCATAATTTCTTTTCAATAAGACTATCAGTAATAAGCTGCAGGTAATAAAGGAGTATTTTGTTTGTTCTGAAACAAATGTGTGCACCCAAATATGCATGTGCATTATGATATTTTGTCAAAAAATAAGTGGTCACTTGAGGTAAATGTTGCGTGTGTGAGTGCAGGGCTGCAGAGGGATTTCATACTAAACATGTCAGCAGTTAGTGATTCATATCGATTACATTTACACTGAAGACCAGGCAAAATTTACATTGCAGCCTCAGAAAATGGGGTAAAGGTGATGGCTTCATAGGGTCAGGCTGCTTGCCATACATTCATTTTTGTGTCTGGATATAAAGTATATGGTAACATTAACTCATTCTTTTGTGTCCTTTTGTTGTTGTCAGTCAGACTATTTTTAGAATCTGGCATGTTACATGACCTACTTGTAATCGGTAGGAAAGGAGGTAGTGCAAAACATAGAACTGCAGAGCTATTTGAGGAACACACACACACACACACACACACACACACACACACACACACACACACACACACAAATGGAGTGAAAAGAACAAGATGAAAAAAAAGTGTAAATGTAGATTCAAATCCTCAGATTTAAGATCACATCTCAAAACTGAAGTTAACATCCTACTAACTCTTCATTTTATCATTTATGTAATCTGAATATCAGACCCTGAAATGCCCTGAAATACTCTTTTCTATGAGGTTTCTGCTCTTGATTAGAGAAGTTTGGTAGTAAGTCTTTTACTTATGCATTCACTTTTCCTTGTTATTTTTTATACTTCTACTCTGTTGACCCTGTACTTAGTGCAAGAAGGAATAACAACCTCTAATAAAGTCTCTAAGAAATTAAGAGCCACTCAGATTAAGTCAAATTAAGTCTAATTACCGTTTAATACATGTTTAAGTTAAGGAAAATATCATGATTTGACATTAAATACAAATTTTCCACATTGTTTTTTTATTTCACTTAGTCATAGTGTTAAATATAGCTCTTTAAGTGTTGATTTAACACTGCAAAGGTTGCTGTGTTAATAAAGTACCCCATGACTGTCATGTTACCACCTTTAAAAGTAATGCTTTGTGTGTACCCTCCCCATCAAATACTGATGCGATGGGCTTCTGAAAAAGCATCCATTATTGTTGGGAAGAATGGTTTATGTGGGCAGGAATAGAATTTGTATGGTTACTTATCACAGTAAAACTGAAGTAGCCCCTGACTGAAGACATTCTATTATGTTGAGGAATTCGTGCCACATTATTTCCTCTGTAATCACCTCCAGGATTTCTAGAGTGGTCCCATTCTCCCTAATTGTGAAATATGAAACATTTCCCAACAACATAGCACAATGAAAACTCACTTCACAGCCTTTTCCTAAACCTAACCAGGTATTTTTTTTTATTCGTTACCCTTTTCAAGTGGTTTTGTGCCTTAACCTAACCCGACAAGAAACTGGGTTGTCCAGTCCAAACCAAATAGTAGGGACTGGTAGTTCAAGGTTTATCTCTAGAAATGAGGCTAAACGTCTTTATATCTCACTTCACAGTTATGCCATGCCATTTTTAGTTTAAAATATTACACAAAACTGGTCACATCTTTCTTAATTTCTTTTTCATGTCACGTCTTTCTTAATCCCAGTTGTAAAAAAGACTCTTGCTACTGGGAGCCAATTTTCTAAAGATTATTAGTATACTTTTGATGCTGATACCTTTGCTGAAGTGTTAGTAGTAAAGTTTTACTGTTTGTTTTTTATTTCAGAAATTTGTCACCTGGCCAAGTGTTTCCTTCTCTTGTAAATCTCTAGAGCCGTTACAGACCATCAGCCATGTCGCCTGCAGTGCTGCTCAATCTGCTGCGTTGTGGCCGCTCCTCCATTGCTAGAAAAACCCTCCTCACTGTACGATCCTCATCTGAAACCTCCACTCCATCAGGGCAGGTGAATCGGTTCTCTATGTGTTTCTTTACTGGCAGCTTTACTTTTTGAAGATTAAAGCTGACTTTATAGTTCCAGCATTTTACATTTAGGAGTACCTGTAGGCAACAAGCAAGACCCAAACCTACACCTTCTTTCAATTTCAAGGTGTTACTTAGCAGGGTACAATAATAATAATAATGAAAAAAAATCCTGTCCTTATCAGATTATAAAGTGAGGTAAAAAAAAAAAAACTTATACATGTTACATATTACACTGCATCATTGTTAATTTAATAAAAACTAAGCCATAGGAAGCTGTAAGTTTCAATGGGCTATCAGACAATAAGTAGCCAGTGTCCAGTTACAAATACATCACCAGTAAGTACAAATAGGTGTTTATATAACATCCTGAGCATATCAAACTAACCTTTGTTTACGTGGATGTTTGCTGTACAGGTGGCCGGAGCACTGCTGGGGGTGTTGGGTGTACGGTGGGCCACCGGGTCAGCCCGATTCGACAGTGATGGCAGTGGCCGGCCAGTGACTTGGGACTCATTTGGCATTTGGGACAACCGGATAGAAGAACCAATACTGCTGCCTTCCAGCATCAGATACGGAAAACCAATTCCACATGTGAGTAAGGAGTTTGATTAATAACTGTATGGATAATAATGAATGGAGGTGAGGGGTGTTTATTTATAGACATTACATACAAAAAGCAACCCAGTCTGCTGTATATTATCAGAAATAGTCAGACAAGAGAACTCATACAGTGAGTTATATGTAAGACAAACAGATGTAAACTATCACTTTCATCATCATCAAACTACATAATCAAGAAAAAAAATTCATTATCTTAATTAAAAGCTGTTGCAAATAAAAGGGTTTTCAGAACCAATTTTAAAAAAAAGAAAAAGGTTAAGGTTATCTGGTCATTTATTCCAGATATTAGGATCAGAAAACCTTAACACTGATTCTCTTTGTTTTGTTTTGTTTTTTGGTTTGTTTGTTTATTTGTTGTTGTTTTTTTTTTTGTTTGTTTGTTTGAATGGGTGGGTGGAAGAAAGAATGAGTGTAAAAGATATAAATATATTTGAAGATAGATTGTTATAATTTCAAACCATTGAAGGTTATACTGTCCTCTCCTAGGTCAGTTTGTCTCGGGTTGGCAGTGCATCTGTTTTGGGTCTCAGGAAGCAGAACGAGGACCGTCTCCGCATCTCCTGTATCCATGAAAACCTATTGTACTTTGCTGTCTTTGATGGCCATGGTGGCCCCCATGCTGCTGACCACTGCTACACCTTCATGGAGAAATTCATCAGGTTGAATATTGATACTGTCATGCAAAAAAGCCCAAATTTACAAATTTGCAAAGCCCAATTTTCAAATGGTTTTGTGCAGAGACGCTTTGGAGGAGGATGATGACCTGGAGAGAGTTTTAAAGAAAGCCTTTTTGGATGCTGACAAGGCTCTCCATACGCATCTCAACTACTTCAAGAATGGTGAGATGCTCTCACAAAGAAGTACAGAAGGAATAAATTCACTTAAGGATTGCCTTTTTTCACAAAATGCTTCATGATTTGTCAGAGAACACCATATAACAAACAAGTTAAAACACAAGGTTGGATTTTTAACTCAAGCAGAAATAATAATCTCAGAGCTGTTACATTTTCTAAAATAGCCTGAACATACCAGCCTATCAAACTTTTTTATCATTTTTTTTAATATATATAATCCAATTTTTAAAAAAAAGTTTCTGCAGAGGTTAGACAGTGTTCGATAAAATTTGTTAACAGTGAGCACAACCAAAGCGAGATAGAAAAGATATTACTGGCAACCAGGGGGTCTTAGCTTCCAAGGTCTGCATGCTAAATCTAATTTGGAAAGAAAAACTGAAATTAAGTCTTGCAATGAGCGTCTGTGACTAGGTGTTCAGCAAAAATGCAAAGTACTTTAAACACCCGAGTTAAAAAGGATAAACAATTAAAGTTGTTGTCTAATCATAAATATATAAACTGTTAAAATACTTTGCTAAGAATGTAGATAAATAGTCATTTAATTGGCACTTTTAAAGACATAGTCCAATTCAATCCAATTCATATCAGGGCAGTTAAAACAAATCAATTACATGATCCACAAAGTCTAATTTAGACAACTGTTTTCCTGTAAGCAAATTTTAAAATATTGCCTAGCTAAAAGATACCATCAGATCCATCCACGACTACATTGTTCATAGAAAAGAAGTATATTTATGAATGAAATTTGGAAATAAATGATCATAATTAAAAGGTATGGAAATTTTTTTATTCAAATTCTGAAAATATTACTTAGTATTAGTGTAAATAAAAGGTATGTTGGGAAATTGTTCGTGTTATATATTTAACAGTGTTAGCGGTTAGCTTAATGTTGCATCACATTCATTCATGTTGTACAGGCTTCTGTTATCTGGAAATGATGAAGACGTATTGCAGCTCATCTGTCATCTGACAAGAAAGACAAGAGATGCTTCAAATCACTGCTACACTGTAAAAATAACACAACTAAACACAACTATTTGAGTTTTTTGATGTTCAAGATAAACATGAAGCTTAGAAACATACTGTTGAGCATTCCGTTGTTTAAATGACCACAGATTCATCGAGAATTAAAACTTTCCTCCTCCCCAGCCTCTTTCCTGACAGTTGGCACCACGGCAACAGTTGCTATGCTACGTGATGGTGTGGAGCTGGTGGTCGGCAGTGTCGGTGACAGTCGGGCGATGCTGTGCAGGAAGGGACGAGCCAAAAAGCTCACCAAAGATCACACACCTGACCGGAAAGACGAGAGGCAGCGGTACGTTTGCTCTTATCGCTACTACCATTAATTTTTTACAAGGTAAAAAAATAGAATTCTGTAATACAGTTTTTTTCTGTGTTTCATAAATTTCCCCATGTATACATTAGAAATTTGCATGTCTAATGTAAAAAAAAAAAAAAAAACAATGAAAAACTGGCAACCGTGGAAACACATTTAATTTTTATTTTTGAAAAATAAATATAATTTTATTTCACACATGAGCCATTTTGACCCACAAAATTCAGTTTTTTAAAGAAATTTAAAAATGACTAATTTCATCATAACTAATACTAAGTTGTTTACAACTCAAACAACACATTTCAGGGTGCACTACCCCTTGAATGGCATAGTCGTCATATCCATTTATCAAGGATATATGTACTATGCAGCATTCTCTCCTTAATTATGGTTGTGAGACACAATTCCCAAATTATTTGTTATACAAATATACTTAATTTATAATATTTTTTAATTGTTTAGATTTGCATATTTGTAATTTCATGTCAGTGTTGGATATTGCATTGTCAAATAATCTTACCACATTTTTTTTAAATATTTAATCAAAACTTCTTTGAAACATTTCTCAAGAAAATTATTGAAACAACTGAGACCTCATTTGAAACTCAGGCTAACTGGACAGGTACTTTTTGTTAACTTTAACATAAAAGAAGCAGAATGAACTTTAATTTATACATATAAAAAGAAATAAAAAACATTATTGAGAAGTAATTACGTTATTGGTTTCATGACATTTAAAATAGCAAAATTTATTCTGTAATTGTCTGTTGTTACATTATCAGTTGCCAGGCTGGCAATAATCTGAATTAATATTACATACATCTTTTAATAGACATTTAAAAAGCTGAAATAATAGAAAAATTTCCTGTGTAAAGTGAAAATAAGGTAAAAAGTGTATTTTTATTATGCAATTTTACCGTAATTTTATGTTTAATTTTTTCCTCTTTTTTTTTTTTTTTGGCACCCCAGCTGCTGGAATAATACCTTTCTTTTTTCCAATGTACCTTTTTTTTGTTTGTTTGTTTATTGACAGCAAGGGACATAACGACAAAGATTGCAACAAAATGTGACATTAACAGACCAAACATGGACGAAAGTTGTACGTAAAAGTGTAAAAGGCTACGTTCGCAACATCATGTTAAATTCACAATTATTAGGAAAACCCAACATTCCCAATATTTTTATGAAATATTGATGATCATAAGAGTTTGAGGTTTGAAGAGTTGTAACAAACTTTTTTATTACCTCTTGATTATGCATTAGTTCATTAGGAAAAAAATATTATTTATATTCACTTCACTATTAATTTACAGCTGTGCTATACAAAAAAACACTGATACAGTGTTAAAATGCTGTTTTGGTTGCACATTTACATTACTGCACTTAGTTTTTGTGTCTCTTCAGAACAGAGACTCAAGAAAGTAACTGTGGAAACCACTAACAAGAACTTCGAAAGGAACCTTTAGTTGAGGGGTAGGCAAGTTTAGTCCTAGAGAGTCGCAGTTCTGCAGGTTTTAGATGTTTCCCAGCTCTAACACAACTGATTTAAGTTAAAGTAATCCACCAGCTTATCAAGTTCTGCTCAGTGACTCATTCATTTGAATCGGGTTAGTTGAAACATCTAAATCTTGCAGGACTGTGGCTCTCAAGGCCCAAACCTGCTTTAGTTTCTTAAAAGTCAGCAGTGAAGTAACAGGATTCAGGTTACCCAGCAGCAGCAGATCAGGTTGTTGGATAAAAAAAGACTCCAAGTATGTTGGCTCGGACGTAAGAGCTGCTCAGAGACAGTCCAGCAGCAGCTGACATAAGAGCAAAGCTGTGAGTTGACAGGTTTGGGATTCCCTTCAGCTAAAAATGGGAGGTGTTATGTAACAATGGAGTGAGCCTGTGTTTGACTCTGCCTTGGTCAAACATGTTATCCCATTTGGTGTTGAGTTTGTGTGAGAAATATAGACACACAACGGCATTTAAAGACTTAAATTGTCTTTAAATGTCACTCATTTGGAGGTAAGACCAGAAGCTGTCATGAATTCAACATCACGTAAATTACAACAGGCTGCATTTGTGTTCAGGATACAGAGGTCTGGTGGTTTTTTGACGTGGAACAGTGTGGGTCAAGCAAATGTTAATGGACGTCTCGCCATGACACGCAGCATTGGAGACTTCCACCTGAAATCCAGCGGCATCATCGCAGAGCCTGAAACACAACGAGTCACCGTGAGTCTCAGTCACTATCAAGTCACCTCTGAGCTTCAAGGAAAATCAGATACATAGGGCTTTTAAAAGTCAGACTTACTGTAAAAAATTTTTTGAATATTAAAACAGAGTACTGTTCAGTTCCACTCTGCTGTGGCATGTAAATTTCCCCACTGTGGGACTAATAAAGTCTTGTCATACTTTATCTTTGGTATCCTGGACTCACAATGTCAGAATACTCATTAACCTCTTGAGGCCCAAGCAGTTTTTTACATGCATTTTTTATTTCTCTTTGCTATTTGGGCTTGTTTTAACCCAGTTAGAATAAAAACCAAGCTTCATATATTGATGTTATGTACTTTTAGAGAAAAATGATGTCCACATATGTGGTATAATGTTCTGAATTTCCATAAAGTGCTGTCCACGTATGTGGCTGCTAAGCCCTAAGAGTCTGATCTGTCTGTTTCTGCAGGTCAAACATGCTGATGACTCCTTTCTGGCTTTGACCACAGATGGCATCAACTTCCTGCTGAGTGACCAGGAGATCTGTGATATCATCAACAAGTGCCAGGACCCCACCGAGGCTGCTGATGTCATTGCTCAGCAGGTACATAAACTCAGTTGTTTTTTTTTTTGTCTTTATCAAGCAATTCATAAAACAGAACATAAGGGAAACAATAAGACAACTAAAAAGAACCTGAATAATATAAATAAGAGTGTTAGCTGTATTTTAACACATCAACTTGAAGTTTCATTGTTATATATTATATAAATTGAACTTTATATTAAAACCAACAAGAAGAAGCAGGGTCTTAAATTAAACATGTAGTAGACAGTCTCACTATGCTAAACAGTAAATTGTAGGCTAAGCTGCAGATGAGACAGTTAAGTGGCATTGTTGATATTTCATCCAGTGATCTGTAAACCCATTTATTCAGCATATGAACTTGCTTGAAGAGGAAATTAAGTCAAGAAGAAGGTTTACTAAATGAGCCTTGAGCACATACCTCTGATGTTAAG
The DNA here is from genome assembly GCF_017639745.1 of Melanotaenia boesemani. NCBI lineage: Eukaryota > Metazoa > Chordata > Actinopteri > Atheriniformes > Melanotaeniidae > Melanotaenia > Melanotaenia boesemani. Next base: position 9,334,818 of record NC_055686.1, read on the forward strand.
ATTAGCTGAAATGTCTTTCTTTGACACAAGTGTACAAGCACAAGATTAAATTAATTTTTACAAAAGTGTGAATGATTTATTCAGGAAAGGAGCATCAAAAGTTTTGGAGATTATTCCTTCAGTGTGTGTACACACTCATGAGGGCTTGGAAAGAGAGAAGAGGTACAGCTTTGTTGTACAAAGAAAAAAACTTAGAAACCACTTAGCTAGAGGATGGTGTCATCAGCAAAGAAACATTCATTAAAACACTGAGTAAGAAAAGTAAAGCCTAAAAATCAGTGGGCCTGATCTTGATCCTTGAGGAACACCTTTCCAAAACTATTTTGGTTCACAGCAACAACATTTAGATGAGATGTAAAATAAAATTATTATTTCTGTGTAATTAAAATCGCTTCTAAGGGGACAATTTGTTTTTATGTTTCTAAAACATATTTGCACATTAGAATTGTTTGAGAAGACAGATAAACAGACTCATCTTCATAGAGAGAAAGAATGCCATTCATCCCTCTGTTTCCTCATCATTCCCTAGAATTCTGGGGAAAAAGGAGAGCAACTGTTTTGTCCCCATAAACCAGTTGTTTATGGGGAAAATGCCTTATGTGTAATGTAATGGATTGATAATAAGAAACTGATCTAAGTCAGCTGCAGCAGATGAATTAATGAAAAATATACATTTCTTTTAAATGTCATTTCACCTATTCAGTCATTTTCAATTAATTATCATTAATAATCATAATTTAATAATAAATGATGACATGTGTTTTAGGCGCTGCAGTACGGGTCAGAAGACAACTCCACCATTGTCATTATCCCACTTGGAGCTTGGGGGAAACATAAAAGCTCCACCGCCATCTACAGCATGAGTAGGAACTTCGCTTCAAGTGGAAGATGGGCATAAACCACACAAACAAAACCACAAAGATTAACTTAACTTTTCCTCAAATTGTACAAAAATCCATATCAGACTCCAAAGCATCCCAACCTTCACCTGTATGTATCCCAAAATGCTCTGGCCCAAAGAAATACTTCAGTGTCATCATGTTAGTTCATAGCTGACTCATCATCAGTGTAAATATAGTGTATTATAATATATGTTGTACATACAGAGAGAAATGCTGCAGTGTTTGTCCAGTATGTTATATTTGTAAAATAGTGAGCTTTGCTTTTAGACAAAAACATTTTCACATTCTTCATGTCTTATCTTCAAAGTGGTGGCAGATCTTGTGTTTTTACTGCCTTAAAATTAATTTAAATTTTCAAAATTTTTATTTTCTAGAGATGTCAGAAGTTCAGGTTGGACTTGAGTTTAACAAAACAACTGAAAACAGCTCAAAGATAAATGACAGCCCATTTGTTTTTTTCTCCTTACCTGATTTGATACAGTGGTTTGCAACAGTATTAAACTACTTGATGCATTTTACAGTCTGTCATTTTAATAAGTTTCTTTTCTTCAGTTAGATGTAAAGGACCTAAAAAAATAGTCCAATTTAGTAAAGGCAAATGTGAAAAATACATCCCACAATCTGCATCAGCACTAAGAGGCATCACCAAGTGAGAGACACCATTAAGACCAAGAAGCTCTCCAAACAGGTCAGGAATAGTGTTGTGGAGAAGTACAAATCAGGTTTGGGTTATAAAATTTCATATCAAAAATCTAAAAGAAAAAATTCTAAAAAAAATCCCAAAGAGCACCATGAAGTCCATCATCCCAAAACAGAATGAATATGATGCTGAAACAAACCTCCTTAGGCAAGGAGGACCTTAATTAGAAAGGCAACAAAAGCCCTGTTTCCACAAAGGGAAGGGTCGGTTTAGTCCAGTAAAACCTGATCTCTGTTGTGTCAAACATACCCTTACCCGGTAGGTGGGGTTTAAGCTAGGTAGCAATAGATGCCCTCTTTGTTTTTATTAGCAAGTCATGGGGAAAGTGACGATTCTTCTGACCAATCAGTGGATTGCAGTGAGTCAAGCTCCACCCTTTTGGGTTTGGACCATTAAGATGCGGTCCTAACAGAAGGGTTCCAAAAAAGGTAACATTGCTCAGATCAGATTTCCTGACACCCCTCCCAGTTTTTGCCAGTGGAAAAAATAAAAAAGCATACTGACTCATCTTGTACAGTTGGTGGAAACAGGTTATAGAGACCAAAGGTAACCCCGAAGCAGCTGGAAAGCTCCACAGCAGAGGCAATTGTATCTGTCCACAGGACCACTATAAGTTGTACACTCCACAGTATTGGGCTTTACAGAGAAGTAGATAAAAAAAATTAACAGTACTTACAGCAGTGGTTCCCACACTGGGAGGAGAGTCATGACAAAGGGGTGTGCAGCTGGACTAAATAAAACATATAGTTTTGCACTGCTACCAAAACATGGACAAATTTGTGAAAGTACCAATGGCCAAGCAATGATGAATCAACAACAGAGATTTCAACTACCAAAAAAGATACAACAAAATATCACGAGGCACATCTTGCCCAAGGTATGACCAGGTAATGGTCAAGTAACAGTAAAGGGCAAGGGTGAGTAAAGAAGAAGTGATGAAGCCAAACAAGTAATAACGCTGGGGACTTCGCATCCTGGACACAAAGAAAGCCCTGTTGATAACTTTAGAAATAAAATACACAACTGTCATATATAGCAGGGCTGTTTTACTCCATCTCATTGAACGCTCAACTCACCTGAAGTAGATCACAGTTTCCTGGTTTAAAACGCTTCACACTATAAAAAAAGGAATTGATGATTCCTTCTGCCACTGATATGGTTTTAACTATAGTTAACAAAGAAGCAGCCAATAAACTACAGACTATTTCTTGTCACATTTCTGTACACGTTTTTTTTGTAAGCATCAAGGTGCATGTGGTAGTGGGATCGGGGGGTGGGGGTTATGTTTTGACGTTATTGTTGTTAGTGAAAAGGGGGCACTGCAGAAAAAGTTTTGGAACCACTGACTTAGAGAAAAATTCACTTAAAGGCATGTGAGAGATTCACCTAGGTCCTCTCGTCATATGAGACCAAAACTGAACTTTTTGATCATCAATGAAAACACTAACCAATAATAACCAAGTGCACCATACCCACAGTGAAGCACGGTGGTGGGAATATCATAAAGACTAGGATGGAGATTCACAGTCCAGCAGAACAGTAACTATAGCCATGATGCAAAAGCAACATTGAAGTGATGTAAGAGAAAATGCTTGGATGTGCTGGAATGGCCTTTTCAAAGCCCAGACCTCAATCCAGCTGAGAATTTGTGGTATGATTCAAAGGCTGCTGTACACCCCCATAACCAATCTAATTTTAATTTCTTGTTTGCTTCATAATAACAAATATTTTACATCTCTGAAGATGTTGGCATGTTATCTAAACCAAACTCTAAAATACCCCAAAATTTATTGTAATTCCAGGTTGTAAGGCAACAAAACAAGCTAACAAAAAAGCCAAAGGGGGTGAATACTTGCAAGCCACTGCTGTTGCTAAAGAAGACTGAATCATTTACCACCTCTGGACTTGACTCTCAAGCTCTGACTTTAGACCCCTTAGAAGAATAAAGTTTTACATGTTCAAAAAAACATCATGTTGTTTCTTTGTATTCTTTAAACACTTTCATTTAGATTAAAATTTTAGCAACAGGTTCTGCATTGATAATGTAGATTTACTGCTGCTGCTTGGCAGGTGGTTCATTTCCTCCATCAGGACATCCATCACGTTTCAGCCACTGGTGCAGCTTTTGTTGTATCACACTCCCTGTAAACAGACGCAGTAATAAAGCAGGAAGGTCCTGCAAACAGAACCAGTGAAGAGCTGCTAAACTAAAACCAAAAGGTCTGGCATTTGTCATCATTAGAAGTAAAGTTTAAGTTCTCAGCATGTAATCTAATAATAATGTTCTGTTCTGGGCTTTTCTTTTGCTTTTCTGATCTATACTGTTTAGTTTCTGTGTCTGGAATACAGCTTCTAAACTGAATTCATACAATTTCCTCTCAGCTCCACCTCACTGGTAACATAATTTTAGATAATATAAATGAACTTAGAAACTTAAAACTTAATTTTGCATAATGATATGCTGCGACAGACATTTTCATAAAGTTTGTCATCCTGGTTGACTGGCAGCTGATCTTCCTCTCAGATGTCCAGTCACGTTGCTGGAATCTCAGGACCTGCTTGTGTAGAACGAAGCGTTCAGATGTCGGAGGGTAAATATAGAAACCATTGATTCATTAAACTAATTCATGTGACCACACGATGACGTTGAAGAAGGAGCAACACTCACATGGACACACAAAGTACCACAATGTAAAGTGAGTACCAGTGACACACACTATAACCGGACCAAGAAAACCTTGTGATGGACTGACCTCCAGAAAATTCTGCCTTGTGAGTATCTCTGTGTGTGTTTGTAGTTAGCTGGCTATTTTTGTGAGGACCAGTTTGAGTAAGAGACCTTTTGACGAAAGACGGTAGAAGGGTGAGGACATCACAGTCTTTACTTCCAAATAGATCTTTAAAGGGCTGTTTAACAGTTCACAAATGGCTTTGAAATTAAGGTTAGAATTTAAATAAACCACACTGAAAATATTTTTATACAATACAAAACTTACAGATACCTCTTAGTTCTTTGTTTTTCAATATTAACAAGTATAAACATATTGTAGAAGTACATAGTGCGTTTGTGCCCTCTACTGGTCAGCAGGCCAGTTGCAGACACCTAAATACCTATAAAAGTCACATTGGGGAACAAAAAGCAGACCTCCATCTGTATATTGATGTGTTTATGGTGCAGACTTGATTCATGCTGAAGTTTTGTTTAAACTATTCCCTCCTGAAGTCATGACTGCATATTATGAAAACACCATCAGCTATCACTGAATGGAGAGTTTAAAGTATCACTATGGCTAAAATAAGTGAAATATAATGTTCATCAGTGAAATGAAAGTAACTTTGTTGTAGTTATGTCAAATTAACCCGCAGAGTAAGACCATTTAACCTCTAAAAAGATTTATATTAACACAGAACAAATTTTAAAATGTTTGATCATTACAATTATATTTATGTTTGAATTTAATAAATATTTTTTAACATAAAATAGCTAAGTTGTCAGGGGTAATGGTGCATTTTGTGTAATATAGGTGTCACAAAAAGACTGTTGTCCTGCACTTTAGTTTGACTGAGCACAAATTCCTACAGCAATTCATGGTTAAAAGTTGCACAAAAGTGAGCAAAAAAAGAGTTTAGCAACTGGATATCAACAGACTGGCCATTTTCAACATGCACTGTGGTTAATTCAATAAAGCTAAAGGACATTGTTGGAAGAAGAGAAGACAAGAAGTTAAGTAACAATGCAAGAGATAAGGCAAGGGTTAACAGACTGACTGGAGAGCGCTCAGAGAAAGGACAGGATGAAGATGGAGGCTGAATCCGCCTTCATTAGGGGGTGCCTCACTGAGAAGATCAGCCAGCGTTTAGTAGTGGGGCTTTAAATTTACTCTGTCTTAATTGTTTGTAATTTTAAAATTTTGTTTGACTTCTCTGTGAACAAAAGATAAGTTAGGATAGTATTCATATCCAATGACAAATTCAATTAATGTGAGTTTAGTTAACCTGGACTTGATAGTCCTATCAATTTCATCATGATACTGTGACCCCTGACCTCTACACATGACTAAGCTGCTGTTTTCCTCAATGTAGATTTGTTACACTAAAATCTGTGACCCGTCAGAGTCTGTTACCACAGGGGGCGACATTGTACATTTCTATGCATGTCAGAAGACAAGCAATGTCGAAAGAAACTTGTGTTTAAGTCTGAGTTAATTATAATGCAGGTACTGTAAAGTCACCATTCTCATAGCTATTAGAAATTGTGTCCTATAGGTCACCCCTAGTCTGGACTCTTCTAAGAACACAGAGGTCACATTTCTGATAGCTATTACTGTACCTACATTACAATGAACTTAGACCTAAATACATGTGTTTTCGAGACTTTGCTCCTCTTCTAAGATGTATGCAGAGAAATGTACACTGTCGCCCATCCGGTCACAGATTCTGATGGGTCACATCTTTTAGTGTAACGTGTTTCTATGGCATGAAACCTATACAGTCTATGCACGAACCTTTCTGATGTACCTCAAATTACACCTGCAGCACACACATTTATCAAAATATATAATCGGACATCTAGCTTTAATAACGTGGCAGACACATACTTCTCGGGTAATTCATCCATCCTTTCATTAAATCGGTATTTCCCCCTCATCTTTCCTTCCTGTTTCAGCTGCTGGTGCGTCGCGTTGTCTTTTCGTGTCAGAAATACACGATTGGTTTTGAAGTATGTAAGATATAAGTTCGCCTGTTTTATATAAAAATAAAACTAGCGTAGTGGTCTCTCTTAGTGAGATTTCCACTGTTCTTAGATACTTAATTAAATATATGCTTTAGTTTAATGAAGCTGCAGTATCATGATTAAAACAGAGACCGTGTAAAAACTGCTGTATGGCTTTAGAAATAATTGATTGAATTAGATGAAACAGGATGTGAATGTTTCTGACTTCCTGTACAGACTGAAGCGGCTGAGAACGGACCTGGTCTCTGTCTCCACCCGCCGCCCCAGCAGCTCTTCGTCGTCCACCTTCATCCTGCTGCATTGCTTACAGTCACTTCATGTGGTTTGGAAAACAACTGGTTTCAGACGAGTTTTATCAGAATATCCTGGGCCGATGCTGTTAGAGACCTGCCAGTAAGTCAGACTGCAGAAGAGCTGATTTAATTTTCTGCTGGCGTGATCTGCATCTGCTGCAGGACTCCAGATAGAGGACCGCTCCTCTGAGCACACAGATGGTAAGAAGGGCTTTTTTTTTTTTTTTTTTTTTTTTTCTTTTTGAGATAGGGTGGTAGGCTGCAAATTAAAAATTAAATTTTTATTTAATAATTAAATCCCCTGGTCAACGATAAAAGCCAACTTAGAGATGTATGGGGAACCTTTAAAGTATTTTTTTCAAATTTAGACAGTTGTGTAACATTAAGTCATCTGCCACTCTGTAAGGTCCTTCTGGTCAGTTGCTTGTTTAATCAGCCAATCACATGGCAGCAAATCAGTACCACTAGTCATGGAGTCATAGTGAAGTTCAAACTGAGCATCAGAATGAGGAAGAAAGGGGATTTGAGTAACTTTGAAGATGGCATGGTTGTTGTTCTGAGTATCTACTGGGATTTTCACACACAACCATCTCTAGGGTTTACAGAGGAAACATCCAGTGAGCAGCAGTTGTGAGTCAGAGGTCAGAGGAGAATGGGCAGACTGGTTGGAGATGATAGAAAGGCAACAGGTCACATAAGCACTGGTTCCAACCAGAATAGCATCTCTGAGCACACAACACGTCCACCACAGCCTACCTGAGTATTGTTGCTGACCATGTCAACCACTTTATGACCACAGTATAGCATCTTCTGCAGGATAATGCACCATGTCACAAAGTTCAAATCATCCCCAATTGGTTTCTTGAACAGAGAAACTTGTGTGAGAAACTCACCAATGAAAGCCTTAAACATGGTGGTTTCAGCAAAATCTCTGGGGAATGTTTCCAACACCTTGATGAATCTATGACACAAGTAAAGCAGTTCTGAAGGGAAAAGGGTCCAACCCGGTACTAGTAAGGTGGACCTGATAAAATGGCTGGTGAGTGAACCCTGTCAAAGTCCTTCGTCCTTGAATGTGAACATGTAATAGCGTCCTCAGACAATATACTGACTCGTAAACTACATCTGGTGTCATCAGTCTGAGTGTCTCTGATAGTAAAAAGTAAGAGGCAGTTATGTAAAGCACTGGAAAGTTTACCATGTCTCCACTCATCCATTTCATTAAAAATCTTCATACGAACAAAAACCTTTAGAAGATTTCTTAAAGTAATGTTCAAGTTTTGCCTTTTACCAACCAAAAAAAGCAGATAATTATACCAAAAGCTTTGAGAGTTGTTTTTAATTAAAACATTGTGATTATGCAGAAAAGCTGTGTCAACATGATGAACTGATGATGAGCTGTTTTAGATACTATTTTCCTCAATTAGGGAACTGAAGGAGGAAAAAGTTAGTCGCTGACAATGCTGCCCTTCTCCCTACATATCTTATCACGCCTCAGTCATAAAACTGGGCTTACCAAACACACACGCATGCACACAGTCACTGTACACTAAACAAACTGTTCTCGCTCGCTGTCAAACACACACTGATCCCAGCAGACCCTGAACTCTCCTGGCCAGCCTCCTGTTGTTTGGATGTCTTTTAGCAGCTCTTTTCACAGGCATTTTATAACTTCAGGTGAGAAATGCTCTCTTATTTAACGTTTTTGCAAACATATGTAGCATGTTTTATACAGATTTATGAGGTCTTGTCTTGCTCTGGTTTATTTAAATTAAATTTTAGGTGCTTGTTTGTGCTACAGAACAGGGAAATAAGAATCACATTTAGCTATTTTTGACTTCAGTTGCTTAATCAGCAGCATGCAGTAAAGTGATTATTGCAGCATGCAGATGTCACAGTCAGCAGCTCCTCATTGTCCTAGAAATGTACCGTTTGTACAGGAATGTTTAAGCTTTTCATGAAACATCTAAAAGCTGAAATTCCATTTCAAGAAAAGCGGCTTTACATGCAAAGATGTTTATGTACATTTTTTATTTGAACTGGATGAAAACAGCCTTTAGAGGAGAGGAAAAGCTGGCAGATCAATAAAAGGTAAATGAAACCGAGCTCCTAAATGGAATAAAGTACAAATATTTGTTCGAAAGTCCCAGTTTCTAGTACAACAGGAACTCTCTCTATCTACAACTATTTTGACAAAGTAATAACCAAGAAGCAGTGGATGGAAACATGCAAATATAATGTTTTATTTAGCTGAATTAAAAGAAATTCTATTTTTCCATGTATTTTCTAATGTCCCATCAGGTACTAGGGAAGACCTATGCATGGTCACCGGTCCATCGCAGGGTTGTGCTCACATCTTGAGAGAATTTAGACACAAATTAAACTAACATGACTGTTTCTAGACTGTGAGACAACCAGGAATCTCCTTCCTGTGAGGCAACGGTGCTAACCACCACTTCTCAGTTTATTTTGGTTCAGAAAAACGTGTACTTACATTTTGCATGCACTGTCACTCACTAACCCTCAAGATAGTTTTATTTATTTTAATTCAGAATCTCTTTATTAAGGTTTTCTTTAACACCATACAGAGGAAAGGTCCCGTACAAATGCACATACAGACACAGGAGCACGCAAGTGCAGGGTCCACGAAAACAATAGAGAAAAAACAAGAGACAACAAAGGAAAACCAAACAAACAAAACAAAGCTTCAATTTCTTTGCCAGTGCCATCAGTCCAAAGATATATGCAGACATAACGATACAACATGAAAAGTTAGTTGTTTGTTAGCTCATACTGGAGATTCCTGCTGCCATATCTTCTGCAACTTCCTGCTCTCATGCTGGAGTGAAAGTCTGATCTCTAGTTTTAAACAGGACATCATGTTGGACATATTTTCATTTTGACTACATAATATACAGTAGATCTCCTTAAAAGAAGCTTTGTGCCTAAAGTTCATCAAACTAACCAAACAGAAATAAAAATGAATTCATTTTGGAGTATTTTTGAACAATTCATCAAATAAAATTTATTTATATAGCACTTTTCAGCCAAACAAAACAAGTTAGAACAAAAATAAGAGCATAATAGGGTTCGTAAAAACTAAAAGCAGCTTCTCCAAACAGGCAAAATAAATACTAGACAGACAAATCGGCGAAAAAATAGGACGGAAAAGAAAAAAACATAAAAGCTAAGCATAATACAAGACAAGTTAAAAGAAGATAAAAGCATTACAACAACAAATCAAACATTTAGATAAAGGTGGTTCCACACATCAGTGAAAATTTAAGAAAAAAAAATTAGCAGAAAAAAAAAAATCAAGGCACTGAGTTAATTTAAAAGATGTCCAGATATGATCGTCTTGTGTTTTTTAAATAGGACTTAACATGGTGTAAAAGTAAAAAACAGAAAAAAAGAACACCATAAATTACTTTCTTTTGTTTTTGCATTTTTAAAATAAGCAACTAATTCAGCATCCTTCGTGACTTTTTCTTCGTATTGTTTGCATCATGCTGTGCTTCCTGTGTTCGAAGTCCGTCTGGTTACATCAGTAGAAAATACATTTTATTTCGTGGCTGCAGATTTTTTACCTGTGGGACCTAAATGGATGCTTCATGTCTAATTCTCTATTTTTTGGTGTATTTTAAAATCCTACTTACAGGCCAGGCATAGAGAAAAAAATGTACACATTTCATTAAATGATTACACCTTTGTGGACAAATCTTTTAAATTAAGTATGTTTTGTCTCATGGTCATGGATTAGTTAACACATGGAAATGAGATTATTACTTATGCATGGAAAGGCAATAATTAAGTCATGGCTGCGGATTAGTAATTTGCCCACATTTTTATTTTATTTCAAACCGTGCATCCTAAGCAGCAGAATGAAGTGTTTCTTACTAATTATGACATTGTCGTTAATTGCGAGAGGTCACAGAATATCTTTATAATTCACCCCAAGATTAAAACTGGGTTAAATTAAATAAAAAAGATCCATGTTATATCTTATGGCCACAGTTTAATTATGTTCCCATGCATAGTTAGAACTATCTCATTCAGGTGCATTAGTAACATCAAGTTAGCATAGATATAAATGTGTTTAATTTCTCTTCATTTAGATGATCTGCCTTAAAAAAGAAGTGTTACTTAATACAACGTGCTTTTTCAGTGTTTTGGGTACAGGAGAAGAGGTAAAGGAGACCAAACAGCCAGGAGATGATGGAAGCCGGCCTGAATGGAGCCTCCAAATCCCAGGTACCTTCCTCCTTTCATGCTAATCTCTTACACTTTGATAGCTGAGGAGCTCTCTGGGTGAATTAACTGTTCAACAGTCTGCAGGTGCGAAGCAGCAGCTGCATGGCGCCACTGTCAGTTTCCACAATATTTTCTACAAAGTGAAACAGGGAGGTGGCTGTTTTTGCTTGAAGAAGACCACAACCAAAGACATCCTCATCGACCTCAAGTGAGTACAACAGTAATACTTCCGCTCAGATGAACATAAAATACATCTTTGTACTTCTTTAATGCTTAATTTAGACACATTCTTGAATGTTTAATTCATTGTTAAACTCAGTTTTGATGAGTTTTTGGTTGAGAATAAGGCTCAACTTTGCAGACAGAAACTTTTGACGTGGAAAAACAATCCAAAATATATTCTTTATTTTTATTTGTCTTTTGCTATGACACAAAGTGGAAAAAGGTGGCTTATTCTAATATTTGAAAGGAAGATTCACATGAGCAAAAGTTTGGTTTAGGCCTTTTAGAAGATGTTGCAGCTGCTTGGTTGTCTGCGTAGGAGACTTCGAAGCTCTGTGATGGTCTTAAAGCTCTATTAAACTGATGCAATCAATGCTGACAACTAATTTTAAGTCTCAGGAACTTTGTTCAGTTCAGTATCACTGTGAAATTAAGATACCAGTCCTCAGAAAATGTGGGCTGATGAAATGTAGCAGCTAATCAGACTGATAAAGTGAGTGCATGCTAGTGCTAATGCTAATGCTTGTGATCACAAACTCCAAAGTTGTGTGTTTAAGGTAGCTTATCAAAACGTAAGTCCAAATTGGAAAGCTTTTATGCCAGTTCCGCAACCATCAAATAAGTTCAAGCTATGTGAAAAAAATTATGTTCCCTGTTAAGAAAATGGGGGGGATTAAGGAAAGCAGAAAAAATGTTTAGAAATGTTTAATGCTTTTCACTCAATGAGACTGTAGTTAACCCACCAACTATTTTAATAAGGGACTGTAGTCAGTGACCAAATGTCTAGAAGCACATTAAGTATACAATAAATAAACATTTCCTCAATTAATTTCTCCTGCTACTGCTTTTCTGTGGAGAGGTCTAAATAAGATGAGGCAATTAATGGAGAATGGAGACATGACTGCTGAATTATTAACTTTCTGTATTTTACACACCATGTATGCTCTAAATTTACCCAAGGCCACAATCTGACTTATTATACTAAAACAATACAAGTATTATATAATAATATTATGTTAAATGTTCTCTACTTTCTGCTAGCTTTAGCTATGTCCAACATATCTGTCAATTTTTATTAAAGAAAGAAATATAATTCTCCATATTTTTTTCATTATATGGCAAATAAAAAGAAGTGTTGGAATCATAAACTAGTGCTTGAAGCTAACTAGCTAGCAAGCTAGTCTTAAATTGGTGTAAAATATTATTTGAGTCCCTTCAAATGATATATTCATTGCCTTAATTCAAGAAACATTATGCTTTAGCTGATTTAAAAAAAAACGAAGCAATGTCCCTGTTTTTAATGTTTTTGGCAAAAATCTGCAGTGTGTCTAGAAGAATAGCTTTTCCTGCAGAGTAGACACGTTAGCGATTCAGTTTGCTATTGTTAGCATCAATGCAACAAATTTCCTTTTTCCCTACAAACAAATCCTGTGTTAGTGTTGAAACACACTGAATTCACAGCAAAATTATGTATCTATAAATGCTGGTGGGGCATCTGTATTCACCGTTTCATGAATTTGACATCTTTTTGAACTAAATCATTCCTAGCCTTAGCCGTCAGGTGAAGTACGAACTCTACTCACTGTAAACAGTTATTGTGTGGTGGCTGTCTACGTGCCACCAGGAGCCCACCTGTGAAGCAAACGTGACCTGATCAAGCCTGCTCTGGATCAAATACTCTCACATGTTTTGGGAAAGGAAGTTTCCTTTGTGGAGAGACTCGGGTTCCCACTTTCCTCTGCAGCACACAAGCACTGTACATACAGGAGCTTGTTAGAAAACAATAACTTTGACCTTAAATCAACAAACAGGCACAGTAACAGGATGCTGACCTGCCTTGATACCTTTACAGCTGTATTTAGTGTAAACATTAAGGGTTTTAATATCACAGAAACACGTTGACTCTGGAGATTAGTGGCCCAGAAATAACCACTATATTAGTAAACACCCTCTTTTCCAGGTTTCTTTCTGCTTTAATATTTGTTTAGACCCTCAATTAATCCTCTGATGCACGACTACTAAAAATATGTGCCACATCTTTTACACATACTGTTTTACTCCTATCTGCTTGTACAGTAATGCTTTTCTTTATTTAATGTTATTTGAGTTATGTTCTATAGAAATATTTATAAGAGAATGTGTCTTATTCATAATATAAATATTCTATAAAATATAACTGCCTTATTTTCTTGTCCTATCACTCAAGTCAAACTTGGTAATTACGTTGTATGTACAGTATATATATTAGATTTTATGATTTATTTATTTAATTTTTAGCAAGTGGTGGTATATTAATTGACTCACAAATGTCCAGTGAAGTGGCTAATTTTCCAAATATACCATCCACACCCATGCTGGAAAACGGATGTCCACTGCAGTGGATACCATGCAACAAAGAGGTTATACTGGACCAAAAATTAAAATGGCTGAAATTTTTCTCTGAAGAAACTGATCTAAATGGGTAAATTTACTATTTATTCTAAACTGAATATAATAATATTAAGAAGAAGAAGAAGAAAGGTGTGCCGAGGCCTTTGTGGTTCTTAGATGTTGGAAAAATGTTGGTACCCTTTGGTTAATGAAAGAAAAACTCACAATGGTCACAGAAATAACTTGAATCTGACAAAAGTAATAATAAATAAAAATTCTATGAAATTTAACCAATGAAAGTCAGACATTGCTTTTCAACCATGCTTCAACAGAATTATTAAAAAAAATGAATAAGTAAAGTATTGAAACAGGCCTGGACAAAAATGATGGTACCCCTAGAAAAGACTGACAATAATGTAACTAAAGGAACATGTTAATCCAAGGTGTGTCCACTAATTAGCATCACAGGTGTCTACAATCTTGTAACCAGTCAATGGGCCTATATATAGGCTACAGGTAGTCACTGTGCTGTTTGGTGACATGGTGTTTACCACACTCAACATGGACCAGAGGAAGCAAAGGAAAGAGTTGTCGCAGGAGATTAGAAAGAAAATTCTAGACAAGCATGTTAAAGGTAAAGGCTATAAGACCATCTCCAAGCAGCTTGATGTTCCTGTGAATACAGTTGCACATATGATTCAGAAATTCAAGATCCATGAATCTGTAGCCAACCTCCCTGGACATGGCCGGAGGAGGAAAACAGATGACAAATCAAAGAGACGGATAATATGAATGGTAACAAAGAAGCCCAGTAAAACTTCTAAAGGGATTAAAGGTGAACTTCAAGCTCAAGAAACATCAGTGTCAAATCGCACCATCCATCGTCGTTTGAGCCAAAGTGGACTTAATGGGAGACGACCACGGAGGACACCATTGTTGAAAATAAACCATAAAAAAGCCAAACTACATGTTGACAAGCCACAAAGCTTCTGGGAGAATGCCCTATGGACAGATGAGACAAAAATGGAACTTTTTACAAGGCACATCAGCTCTATGTTTACAGATGGAAAAATGAAGCATATCAAGAAAAGAACACCATCCTTACTGTGAAACATGGAGGAGGCTCTGTTATGTTCTGGGGCTGCTTTGCTGCATCTGGCACAGGGTGTCTAGACTCTGTGCAGGTACAATGAAATCTCAAGACTATCAAGGGATTGTAGAGAAAAATGTGCTGGCCAGTGTCAGAAAGCTTGGTCTCAGTCGCAGGTCATGGGTCTTGCAACAGGTCAATGACCCAAAAAACAGCTAAAAACATCCAAGAATGGCTAAGAGGAAAACATTGGATTATTCTAAAGTGGCCTTCTATGAGCCCTGACCTAAATCCTATTGAGCATCTTTAGAAGGAGCTGAAACATGCCGTCTGGAAAAGGCTCCCTTCAAACCTGAGACAACTGGAGCAGTTTGCTTATGAGGAGTGGGCCAAAATACCTGCTGAGAGGTGCAGAAGTCTCACTGACAGTTACAGGAATCGTTTAATTGCAGTGATTGCCTCTAAAGGTTATGCAACAAAATATTAAGTTAAGGGTACCATCATTTTTGTCCAGGCCTGTTTCATGAGTTTATTTTTTAAATAATTCTGTTGTAGCATGGTTGAAAAGCAATGTCTGATTTTCACTGGTTAGATTTCATATAATTTACTTTTGTGAGAGTCAAGTTATTTCTGTGACTATTGTGAGTTTCTCTGTCATTAACTGAAGGGTACCAACAATTTTTTCCACCTCTGTAAGCTTGAACTGGTGCTTCAGGGTCATCCAAGCCAAAACAAACAGATTAAAAAATTGTTTTTAGCCAAAGACTGTAATTACACAGAAAAGTGTACAATCCTATCAACTGAACACACACTGAAACACCAGCAGGTGACTAATTTTTTATGCTACTCTATTATGAAAGCAGCATATTGTGTGTATGTTATGAAAACTGTATTTGGTCAAAGGACACGTGAACACGTTCCTGTAAAGTGTTACTGGCTGGTATTTATGGTATTTTACTGTTCAATGTGTGTAATCATTGACAGAGCTGAACGGTGGGTTCAGTTCAGGGCTGGACTGGACTGAGGGAAAAAAATCAGCATTTTTGTTGTATTTCTGTGATACAGTCAGGAATCTGTCAAGTTGTATGCCACTAATGTGTATATTCTTCACACTAGTAATCTCATAAATCCGCCTAGTAATCCTTAAAACTCCACGGGATCTCCTGCACTCCGAGCACCATCTCTTATATAATCATTGGTTTTTCAGAAACAGTAGTATGTAACTCTGTAGGGTAAATTGTGATTTAGATATGATTTGGATGGATAGTTCACGCTTTTAGGTGATCTATGGAAGTTTTACAGTTATTTATATCCCATCCAGGAGGCTTACAATCCAGCGCAAAGTGTAGTGTTTATTCTGTTACTCTATGTAGTAAATCCACAATGCGTGATCTATGACATCACCATTATTTATCACATTTTCATCATTAAAACGATCACTATTACTACTGTGTCACTAAAAGGCCTCTATTTTCACCCAGAAATGACGATAAGCCCACTTCTAATTAAACTTTTCAAATAGAGCTTAAATTGACGGTAGTGTCCAATCAGGAGCAGCCAAAGATCAACAAGTGAGCAGAAAGTTCTATGTGTCAGGAAAAAAAGAAAAATAATGCTCCTCTATGGCTTGAATAAAGCCAAGAAGAGGTTTTTGATGCACAGTGGCTCAAATACTTAAGGGTTAACTTCAGCTGAGTTGGTTTTGTGAGGATAGTAGGTAAGTAGACACATTAATAACTGTAAATACCACAAAAAAAAAAAAAAACTGGAGGAAAAAGTGGAAATACGTAAAAAGTTTCTGTTGTTTTTGATTCAGCTTCAATATTTTTTCTTCTTCAAGCCAAGACTTGAGAGAATGATGTGCAGATGACAAAATGCTTGGTTACTGTTGACCTGTGTGTTGTTTCTACAAAGTTCTGTTAGTAATAAATTCTGTTTTCTTGTTTTGGTCGGCCTTTATGCTGCTATATCTGTTGATACATTCATTTTACATCATTTTAGCTTCATGATCTGACAGCTGAGGCTGTTCTGAAAACATGTTTGCATGCTGACTGGGATGAAAAGGATTCAAATTCTACACGCAGTTTTACATCCGTTTTTACATTGAAAGAAATGGACAAACAAAAAATGACTTGGAATTTTAAGGGTTAACTTCAATGGAAGTAGTAAAACTTTGTTTGGATCTTATGAATTAGAAAAGCTGTTATTATCAACCCCCAACTACAGAGCTGATGGTGTGACTGGTTCGCTCAGGCAAACATTACAATCATTTAGCAGATGTTTTTATCTAAAGTGAGGATACAGTAGCCCAATGACCCTGAGGGATTTGAACCCTGGTCTTCCACATGGGAGACTGATGCTTTGCCAACTGAGCAACACATATTGTCTGCATTTCTGCCAAAGTTAGGTCAAATCTGAATGGAAATTACATGTGAAACCATAAGTCTATCTATGATTAAATGTGAGCTAAAACACATGCTGGAGTTAAACTGCTTTGTCATGTTTTCTAAAATCTGCTGATAAATGACAGATTTTTGAAAAGAGGAAGTCATGTCACTGTATTTGTCAAGGCCAGTTAAAAGAATGAGCTACATGATGAGGGTTGCAAAATAAATGTTTGCTGACCAATAACCTGACAGACAATTGAGAAGTGGAAGTACTCTCTCAATTTATTTTCAAAATCAGCAAAAAGAAAAAGATGAATGAATATCTATCTATCTATCTATCTATCTATCTATCTATCTATCTATCTATCTATCTATCTATCTATCTATCTATCTATCTATCTATCTATCTATCTATCTATCTATTCATCCATCCATCCATCCATCCATCCATCCATCAAAAATGTTATGTGATTTTAGGAGGCCTTCATTTTACCATAACATGACTGAGTGGTGTGACAATCATCTGACCGAATGCTTTTCAGTCTCAAACCATCGAACTTTCGATGAGACGAGACTTATCAAAGCTGGACAGCTACCCTGATCCAGACCAGACTTCTGTGTTCTGAAGAAAGTTTTGGCAAAAGTTAAAAAATGACCTAGTTTATCTGAACTGAGAACTCGTAACTTGCTAAAGAACCCTGAGATGACAGATTTTAAGATGCCACCTAGCCCCTTCTTGCCTTTATTAGATTTCTTTCAAACATGTTCTGTGTCTATAAAGTTTCTAGTGTAAACAAGTACTGATACGCGGTTATGGTGGGGTTTTTTGTGAAATGTTGCATCAAACTGTTTATAAACAGTTTTTAAAAAAAAATTGCCTGGCGCTTTCACGGTTCACAATTGGTTTGTGATTTTTTTACTTTTATACGGTATAATTGTAGAAGCTCACAAACTGGTTATTTTGGAGGTGTCCATTTTTTCCAAGGTTGTGCAGCAGAAACACCAATCAAGAGTTTTTACCTGGTAATGTTGTCGCCTACTATCAGATAAATTATGATACAACTGGGATGCATTATGTGTTAAAAACACGAAACAGAATTAGCCATCCTTCCATGGAGACCATTTCTGATGAGCCTTTGGCCAACAGTAAATGGATCAGCTGAAGGTCCAGATGCATTTCTCAGGTCCTGGTTCAGGTCTTTGCTGGATTTATCCTATTTCTTCAGGACACCTTTCAGATCCTGTTTATCTGTTGTAGATAGTTTTTCAGTCCTCACTTCTTCTTTTGTCCTCCACTTGTCACTTTAAAAAGTGCCTAAAGTGAACATTTAAAATTGGACGGAAAGAAGGGAGGGGTCAAGACTTCAGATTCAGGGAAGAAAACTGCAACCTCATGGTTTCAGCTTTATATTGTATGAGATTGAATGAATGATCTGACTCATTTCAGATGGAGGAACAAGGATGTTGTGTCCCGGAGTTTCTCAGGAAAACTTACGAAATTAATCAAATTGTTGCAACACTCAACTGTCACTGCATTTTTTGTTTGCTGAAGGGGGGGATTAAAGCAGTTTTGGTTCCTAAAATTAAGACAGTTCACCTCCCAGAAACACAGAACTGAAGCTGGTGCATGACTATACGAAAAAATTTGCAGATATTACATAAAACAAAAGACATTTGGAACTATGCAGACTCATTTCCCCCCTTAATTGTGTTTTAAATATGCTTTATTGATTTATTTGAGTTTACTTGATCAAACTGTAATACAGCCTCTCATGAACACATTTAATGATCATCATACAAAAAAGGAAATTAGAATGGGCACTCTGAATCCAGCATGTCCCAGCCTTGTGGTGTACCACAGGGCTCAGTCTTTGGACCCCCATTCTGTTTACATGCAACCACTTTTTATTCAGGACCATAACAAGCTTTACATTTCTTTTTCGCTGATGACGCTCAGCTGTACACACTCACAGACCACAGCGGCCTTGCAAATCTCTTAGCTTGACTCTCATAAGTTAGAGGTCACTTTGTTTGGTCCTCCAACTTCTATTTGTCAGAGCACCATCTTTATTTCCAGCTTTTACACACTGAACTCACACCATGTCTAGTTACTGTTAAATCCCTTTCTCTTGTTGAGAAAGCCTTTGGTAATGTCTAATAATGTTACATAATCAATATCCTCATTGCATATTCATAGTCATATTCTGGCTAAAATGTGATATCTACCTGATTGTGCTCTCCTAACACTGCTAATTATTTTTGCAGCATTGCCTATACAACCTGAAAATATGACTTAGATGAATTTGCTATGAGGCTAACAATATCAAACATGTTGTTATTGACTTCATGTATACAGTCAACTTACCCAACTCAGCATGTCCCTTATTGTGTAAAGCACTTTATAATATTGTTTAAACAAAGAGCTATACAAATATTACTTAAACCTGATGTAAGTGTCCCCACCTTCTCCCTGTGATGGGAGGGACTAAGACATGAGGAGAGGAGTTGAGTAATTAGGAAATCAGAACACTGATTGATGTGTGGCCGCAACACCAGATTTGATTATACTCAGCTGTAAAACTTATCAGTCTTTCATTATGTGGATGTTATGAAAGCTGTAGTCGGTGAAAGGACACCATGTGCTCATGTGAAAGCAGTTTGTGTCTGTTATCTTCTGTATTTTACTGTTCAGTGATTGTAATCATTGACGAGTAAAAGTGAGTTCAGCCTGTGGTTCCCGTGACAAACCACCAGTATTTATGAATTAGAGAAAACTTGTGACTTTAAAGACAAAATAGTGGAAATAAGGTCTAAGGACACTATTAATAGCTCCAATAATATAAAAACCACTTGCATGTCCACCATTAAGCATGTTCTTTTTGGTCTTCTTTTGCCCTCAGTGGTATCATGAAGCCAGGGCTGAACGCCATCATGGGAGCAACAGGAAGCGGCAAATCATCGTGAGTGCTGCAAATGTTTTGGTTTAAGAGGATAAATCCAAATACAGGTCAAATGTTCCCAAAAATATTCAAAATTGCATGTTTTTCCATTTAGTGGTGGTGTACATGTGTGTTAATGTGTGCAGAATAAAATTATTCAATTTTATTTTTGTTTATTTTTATTTTGTTTTCCCTTATTCATTCAGTCATTTAATTTTAGTTATTTTGTTACCTCTCATTCTCATTTATTTATTTTTTTTATTTACTTTAATGAAAATTTTTATTTTATTTATTTTAAAGAGAATATTTATTTAAAATAAACCTACACATTTGAAACAATGGAGAAAGCAGGAAATTCCTTTCCTGCTCTAATTATCCCATTTTCCTGTCCTCCCATCCTTTATCCTGGATGCCATATGGAAAAGACATCCCATTTAAAAGAAGGAAAAAAAATGCTCTTGGCTCCATTATTTTTTATTTTTAAACTTAACTTTATATTCAGACCTGTTGCATCAAAACCAGTTTGTTATTGGAGGCTTTTCTCTTTTTCAGGTTTCTGGATGTTTTGGCAGCCAGGAAGGATCCTGCAGGCCTGACGGGAGAAGTCCTGATTGACGGAGCTCCTCAGCCTCCGAACTTCAAGTGCCTTTCTGGATATGTGGTGCAGGTGGGTGAAAGGAACAGGAAGTCAGACCTGTGGCGGCCAGTCCACCACATCTTTGATTTAGCAGGATTTCCTGGAAGGAAGCGACTGCCTGCAACAATAAGACAAGCCTCTTTGGCCAAATCTGTTTTAGTCACATTAAATAAATTGTTTTAGAAAAGCTGAGGTCACAAGTCACAGCAGGGGAAATGAAATTCAATGTGGAGAGATATTATTGATATTAAGGGACATCCCGCAGCTTTAAATGTTTGTGTTTTAGTTAATTTTTCAGCGGTAACTTCCTGTCTGCAGGACGATGTGGTGATGGGAACGCTGACGGTGAGAGAAAACTTCACCTTCTCAGCAGCTCTCCGCCTCCCATCGAGCATCACTCAGCAGGAGAAGGAGCAGAAGGTCAACAGGCTAATCCAGGAGCTGGGACTGGGACGAGTGGCCGACTCCAAGGTGAGGAGGAGGCGAGGAAGAGATGCAGGATAATGGGAAGACATCCGTATGAGCATAAAAACTATGACCGAAAATGATTTATGAAGTAAATCAAGAATAAAAACAAAAGAAAGTTATAAAAATATTTGCGAAAAGGACAAAAAACAAAAAGACCAGCAGAGACACTGAGGACAACGAAACAATATAGAAATGAATGAATCAGACAGTAAAAATCTTCAGAAAAAAGTAAAGGAGGCTGAAAGAAAAGGAAGAAAGGATGGAAATGTATTTCATAAAAACTGTAAAGAATGAGTGTGTGTTTGTGCAGGTGGGCACGCAGCTGATTCGTGGGATTTCCGGCGGTGAGAGAAAGAGGACGAACATCGGCATGGAGCTGATCATTGACCCGCCCGTCCTCTTCCTGGATGAACCCACCACGGGCCTGGACGCCAGCACGGCCAACTCCGTCCTGCTGCTGCTGAAGAGGTGATCACGCTCACACGCTTACTCTGCTGCTGCAAGGGAAATAGTTTTCCATTCCTGGACATGTTTGGGTTGAAAACAGGCTACTGTTGGTACTTGTTACTTAGTTGCAGCACTGTTTAGTGTAGTGTGGGCCAGAACTGGGCCAGAACTAGACCAGATGTCAGTTGGCAGCCTAGCTTTGATTATTGCATGTCTCCTGTGGGCCACATGTGGTCCAGATGTTAGTTGTTGGCCTGGACGTGGATTATGACTAGTATACTGTGGGCCAGAAGTGGTCCTAATAATAATGTCCTTGTGGGCCACTTTTGGTGATCACATGGTTGAGTTTTGACATCCACAATACATTTAGTCAACAGTTTACGTCAAGGTCATATTTGGGCCGAACATTTTTTGTTATCTGAGTAAACCTGACCAGTCTGTAACTCTGAAACAAAGCCGTTAAAGATCTACCCCAAAGTGAACCACCATGTCCTCACTTCCACATCCTAAAACAGCAAGTCTGAGCAATTTCTGAGGATTTCTACACCAATGAAACACCTCATGCTCCTTAAAATATCATAAACAATCATTTATTAATGTGGGGCTTCAGTATTTTCCCCACAAACTCCAACATGTTGAGCCACAGATCAGATCAGATCATTTTCTCTTCTTCAGACCATTCTCTGTAAACCCTAGAGATGGCTGTGTGTGAGAATCCCAGTAAAGACCAACAACAATGCCACATTTAAAGTCACTTAAATCCTCTTTTTTCCTCATTCTGATGCTCAGTTTGAACCTCATCAAGTCATCTTCACCATGTCTACGGTACTAAATGTGTTAAGTTGCTGCCATGTGATTGGCTGATTAGATATTTGTGCTAACAAGCAGTTGTACAGGTGGAGCTGATGTTTTGTTTCTGTAGGATGGCTAATCACGGTCGGACCGTCATCCTGTCCATCCATCAGCCTCGGTACACCATCTACCGCCTGTTCGACAGCCTCACTCTGCTGGTCAACGGCAAACAGGTCATCTCAATTATTTGAAATGATAAAATGTAAAGAGAAAAGAATCCACCATCATTTTAAATGTAGTTTTGTAATGTCCAGGTTTACCACGGCCCAGCACAGAGAGCACTGGACTACTTTTCAGACATCGGTAAGAACTTAAATCTTACCATTCAAGATGGCAGCCTAAGTGGATGTTTGTAACTCAGCATGGAATCTGTTTTCCAGGATACACCTGTGAGGCCCACAACAACCCCGCCGACTTTTTCCTGGATGTTATTAACGGAGACTCAACGGCCGTCGCTCTCAACAGTATGGAGGAAGAAGGTGTGCAGCTTTGAACAGAAAGGAAACAATGAAAGGAGTAAAAGTGATTCCCAGGGATTTTATCTTAGAGTAGTAAAGCCAAAAATATCATTAACCCCTCCGATTCATAATTTTTCATAGAAATTTTAATAAGTAGACAAATGTGTATGAATAAAAGTTTCCTGGTAGTCCCTTAACCCATAAGAGCCCGACTTGACATATTTGTCACATACAGTTTCTGAGACGTTTTGCTTCAATTTATGGTATAAACTTTGCTAAAAATCCTGTTGAACACAATCTGACACTTGTCTTCTGTCCCCTAATAGATAGCCAGAAGCAGAAAACCATATTATAATATTTTTAAACTATCACATGCTAATAAATGGTAGATTCCCCCCCCCCCAAAAAAAATGTTAATTTTTATGTTACATTTTGGTCAAGGACCAAATAAAGACCTCATATTTAAAAAATTCAACTTTTCTTACCATTTTTTCATGGGTCGGGCCTTTATGAGTTAAACCCTTAATTTATTTACAATTATATAAAAACTAAAGAAATCTGGAAAAAACGTAATAAAAAAAAATAACTGGAATAAAATATGGTTAATGGTCTGTACTTATATAGCGCTTTTATCCAAAGCATCACATTCACCCATTCACACACTGATAGCAGAAGCTGCCATGCAGGGCCCTCAACCACGACCCATCAGGAGTAATTAGGGGTTCGGTGTCTTGCTTAGGGACACCTCGACATGAGCTCGAAGGGCCGGGATCGAACCGGCAACCCTTGGGTTACAGGACGACTGCTCTACGCACTGAGCCTACCGCCCCTATAAATAAAATATAGTTGAATTAATAACAATAATGATAACAAAATTAAATAAATATGAAATACATAAATAAGTGAATAAAAGCAAATATATATATAAAAATAAATAGATAAAAAAATAGCCAGTACAGAAATGGTTTGTTGCAAATTTATGACAGCAGGCATCAAGGGGTTAATAAAAAAAGAAGAATTTTCTAACGTGGAATCAAGCTTTACACACATTTCCAGTTTATTTTTAGATGAATGTATTAACTGACTTTGTAACATTTTTATAAATGGCAGCCTCTAGTGTTGAAGGTTGAAGTGGAGATGATCGTCCCGGCTTTTATATCCTCACGTCTGGACCGGTCTGATAGTCTTTAACCTGCTTAGATAAGAAGAAACTTAACCTCATTAAAGCTGCCCAGAACTCGGCTGGAAGGTTTTAACTGGGACCAACAAACACACCTGTTTGGCCTCCATTCACTGGTTACCATTTCATTTAAGAATACATTTTAAAGTCTTGACCTTAACTTTTAGAGCCTCGTCCAGCTCCTCCTTCCACCTCAGACCTGCTTCAGTTTCAGGTCAGAAGGCCGGGTGTTACCGGTGGTCCACAAAGCCCATTTTAAGACTGAAGGTTCCTCCTCTTTCCCTTTGCTGCCTCAATACTATTGATGTATTTTAAAGCAGTGAAAGACTGGTTTTTTAAACTTTTTTGTGAAAAATGCTATACACACACAACTATTATTGTTGTTTAAAATTTTTCTGTCTGATGTTTTATTTCCTCAGATCCACGTCCGGATGCAGACTCGGTGTCGATGTCCAGAAGAGGGATCGAGGACAAACTGGTGGAGGAGTACAGGAACTGCCAGAATTATAAAGAGACCAAAGCAGAGCTGGGTAGGTGCCCTGCTCAGTGTTTATATATGTATGTATGTACTACTGTACATATGTATGTACATAGTTCTCAGAGACACTAAACAACCACAAACAAAATGAGTTAAATTAGACACAAAATGCCAAAACTGGTTGAAGTTGTTGAAGCACATCAGAGCAAAACAACTGCAGCTACAATACGACTTTAAAGTGGCCAAAAAGTCACAAAATAACTAGATAGTAATCAGACACTAAACAACAAACACAGCTGCTAAAACAATAAGTAAAAAGACTAAAAACACACTAAACATCCTTTTTTTTTTCTTCCTATCGCTCAGAGGCGATAGTTCAGGGAAAGCCGGCCACCACCTCCTCTCGCTCCAGAACCATCACCTACAACACCGGCTTCCTGACCCAGTTCAAATGGGTTTTAAAGAGAACTTTCCGCAACCTCCTGCTCAACCCTCAGACCTCCATCGCTCAGGTAGGATACGAAGCAGCTCCGGTCTGTTTCTGCTTCCCCTCACTGAGTCTGAAATGTGTAGAAATTAAACACATTCTCGTGTTTTAGGAGTATCTTTGAGCCATTTTTAGTTCATTTAACAGTTTTGGTTCAGCTATAGCAGCATCTACTGGACAAAATAGGAACTGCAGAATCACATACTTAATCTTTTTTTTATGTTAAAATACTTCAATATTTCTTTATTATTTAGTTGTTATTGTTGCTCTGAATTCCCTGCAGTGACTGGTAATAATCTGTTTGTCTTGTTTTTATTGTGTGAAGGTTGCAGTAACGCTCTTCCTCGCTCTGGTTGTCGGAGCACTTTTCTTTGATGTCAAGGACAATCAGAGCGGAGTGCAGAACAGGTATTTTACTGTTTTTATCTACTTAAGCAGCACCGATGACTGATTTTATTTAATATGCACATCACTGGGAAAATACATTATGACAGATATCAGTGGCAGAATGAGGTTTGATGCAATTTATTAAGAATAATAAATCAAAATGTTTTATCAGAAAGTGGAAAACAATACGTCAAAATACTAAAAATCCAACTAAGGTTAAAAGCAATAAAGAATATTTAAGATACATGATGAATTGAAAGAAAAGTCCAACTTTAATAAAAATGTTATTTTTCAAAAAGACAGATGTTTCTTGAATAAAGAGAATAAGACCACATGTGTGCAGACAGCAGTGATGGCTGTGAGTTATTCCAGAGATATTCTCCTATTGCTGACTTTAGACTCATGGAAATATAAGAAAAGATCCACAGAGGGCTTTAAAACATGAGAAAATATCTAAAGATTATCTGAAAAAGTTTAAAAAGCACTCGACCAGTCATGGGTTTAATAAACGTACCGTGAATATCAGGCCGGGGTTTTTAGCTGTAATTTTAAATAAAGGTAATCATATATTTTCCTTTTTTTTTTAAAAAAAGGAGCCATTTAAATGCCTTTTTGAGGAAAAACTGATCTTTCTCAGGATTTTTTCCTGATTATTTATGAAGATATTATTCTAATCATGCTGTTAACCTGTACCAGACATCATGTGGGCGGGACATGACAAATATGTATTTTACTCTCCCTTTCAAGTACCTACATATTATAAACCACTGGAAAGCTAAGATTCTGGGATGTGCCATATGCTAATGCAATTTATCTTTGAGGCCATGCTGTACTCCAGTACCAGATGATGCTGAAACAAAATCACTCCTGGTTCATCAGCAAGGGTCCAGTAAAAGTAGTCCAGTAAAAAAGCTGGTCCACAAACAAGTCTTATCCATAAAAACCTGTTTTAGGCAGAAATTGCAGGATTTTAAACCGCAGGATTTGTTCTGGTAGTGTTCCAGTAGATATAACAGGAGCAGCAATTAACTATGTTATTTGGATTCATCACACACAGAAATACAAAATATATTTCAAGTGTTTATTTCTTGTCACATTGATGATTATAACTTAGAGCTAATGGAAACTCAAAGTTCAGTGAGCAGTGCTGGAAAAATGACATTTGTATGGAGTAAATTATATCTTAATAACTTTGGTGCATGACCAGCTTTAGTTGATTCTAGTGTTAATTCTGTATCAGTTCATTTTGTAATTGTATTTCCAGGATCGGCGCGCTCTTCTTCATCGTTGTGAATCAGTGTTTCAGCTCTCTGTCGGCTGCCGAGCTCTTCATCGCAGAGAGGAAACTCTTCACGTGGGTCTCACACACATACACACATTTACTCATAAGACCAATCAACAGCAGCCCAGATATTATTCTTTTTTTTAAATCCTTCACATTTTTCTCAATTTATGAGATCATTTTACACAAATGAACCATTTCCATTCATTTTTATTTAAAATTTATTAAGTAATTTACAATAAATACTGATTTTTTTCATTCCAGAAGGTAATTTAAAAATATATGTACATATTATTTATTAATTTTTATTGATTCATTTATTCATTTATTGTATTTATTCCAAAATCATTAATAGTAATTTTTATCAGCTGTAACTCCTATATGGTCAAAACTAAAACAGTAGTGGAAGTGGTAGTGGGGAAAAGAGAAAATACTTTATTTTTAATCATTTAATTATTTTAAAAAACCTTTTAACTTTAAAACTCCTAATTTCCACATAGACGTTTTCTGTCCACAGCTCCAACTGTATCCATATTCTGCCCTCTAGTGGTCAACATGGAGAAATGCATTTCCTTTCAGATGGATGTAAATATCATTGCCACAAAGACCAAAGGCCAACTTCAGTTTTCTGCATTAAATAATGTGTGCCTGTTATTTTTATGAAACACATTAAAAGTCACATGAATTACTTTTAATGCACTCTACTCCACAGCTTTCTATCATTTTAATACCAATGTAAGATAAATGCAACACTTGAATGTGATCTAAATGTACTCAGTCTAACTTGGAGGCTTATAGCTTCTCGCACACTGTGCAGTTTCATTTTCTAACATGAGCAAATTCTGAAGGTAAACCTGTCTGAGACCAAATAAAGAAACTTCTGGTTGACACACGCACATGTATGCAGAAACGAGACATAATAAAATAATTATTGACACGCTGCTCAGAGGATGTTTATCACTGAAACCTTTCCTGTATTTCTATCTTTCTGCAGTCATGAGTATATCAGCGGCTACTACAGGGTGTCCGTCTACTTCCTGTGTAAGATCCTGTCTGACATCATCACACTGAGGACCATCCCCGCCATCATCTTCAGCTGCGTTGCGTACTTCATGATCGGTGAGTGAACAACAAACAAAACCCACCTCTACATGCACAACCAAAATAATTCCAATTTGTTGACATTTTCACAGATTTCTTCCAGTTTTCCCTTTTGCCGGTGTTATAACTCTGCTGCACATTTGTGTGTGTGTGCAGGTCTGAAACCCACAGCTGAGGCCTTCTTCATCTTCATGTTCACCGTGGCTCTGGTGTCCTACACAGCCACCTCCATGGCCATGGCCATTTCGGCTGACCAGACGGTGGTGGCCATCGCCAACATCTTTATGACCATTACCTGCGTCTTTATGATGGTGACGCTCACAAACACACCTACACACACCATCACAAACACATGTAACAACTATTACATGGTATATCTGGACGTTAAAAAGGAAAATAAGGTTTCCAAAATGGCCATTGTAGAGATTACTGTTCTTAAGAGAGCTCTGTGACCTTATTTTGCAGCATTTTGTAAGGGGGGTTGCACATTAAGGTAGTTTACAGTCATTAAAACTGGATATTATTGATCTAAATCATGATCCTGCAACTTTAACTTTCACATCTTTTAGTGTCTCACTTTCTTGTGTTTTGTGTTTTGTTCTGCAGATCTTTGCAGGCTTGTTGGTGAATCTTCCTTCCATCGTCAGCTGGCTCGCTTGGTTAAAATACTTAAGTGTGCCCAGATATGGCCTTAGTGTACGTACACATCACACCTCAGTTTCTCCCACTTTAAATAGTTAATTACCTGTTTGTCTGCCTAATTTTCTAATTGCTAAATAACAGATAGAGAAGAAGCTGCTACATGTATTCATTCTCAGATTAGGATTAGAGAAACCCTGTATTTGAGGAAACCAAATAGTCATTTCTGTAAATGTAATTAAAGTTTGATGCCTGAGGATTATATTGATTGTCTCCGTCTCTTCAGGCTCTGCAGGTTAATGAGTTCACCGGGCTGAACTTCTGTAATGGGCTGAACAGCTCCGTCATTCCTCCAGGATCCTCGTAAGAAACACAATGCTTAATGTAACTGGGGTGTTGTTAAAACGAGCTGTTGTCAGCCTCTCTGATCAATGAGTTGAATGATGGGTTACAAACTTGATAATATCATGTTGAGCACTTCAGCACTTGGATTTGGTTCTTTTAAATAGTTCAGGAATTTTGAAGCATATATGTTAGCTAACTGGTTGTTAGCCAAGTGGATGTTAGCTAACTGGTTGTTTGCTAGCTGGGTGTTAGCTAACTGGTTTTTAGATAACTGGTTGTTTGTTAACTGGTTGTTAGCTAACTGGTTGGTTGCTAACTGGGTGTTAGCTAACTGGTTTTTAGATAACTGGTTGTTTGTTAACTGGTTGTTAGCTAACTGGTTGTTTGCTAAGTGGCTGTTAGCTAACTGATTGTTTGTTAACTGGTTGTTAGCTAACTGGATGTAAGCTAACTGGTTGTTAGCTAACTGGTTGTTTGCTAACATATTTGCTAATTATGTTAGCTAATTGTGATCCAGTTAGTTTAACCTTCAGATTTGTATAATTGCTATGACAAATGGTTTGTTAGGAAGTCTGTTAGTTGCTTACACACAAGGAAATTGATCTGTGTTTTCTATAGTTACATGAATATTGATCCTAGCAGTTTGATGATTGGACGATTCCTTTAATACTTTAACTGTTGAATTCTTGTTTTTTTGTGATGGTTCATTTTTAGTTAGTTTTTGGTAATGTCTGTGGTAAAATGTGAGGAAGTTAGTGGTTTAACTCTTCGAGGTCTGTGCCTATTCTTTTGGCTTCTGCTTGAAAATTGCGTAATGAAATTTCTATAACACTACAACCACAAGGCCATTTTGAATACTTTTTGAGTCACAGTAAAGGGAATGCTTGTGATTTATTTTTATTTATTTATTTATTTATTTTGTAAGACTTGTAAATATTAGTACATGTGTTACTGTTGATTAAAAAATTAAGAAGACATATTGCACAAACGGAAAATGTTTCAGGCTCATCTAAATTAACCCAAGCACTTTCAGGATTAATATAAATATATTTTTGGAATAACTGAGATGTGGCTGTAAAACTTATCAGATCATCAGATCATAGTACAATAGTAAAATATGTAAACATAAATCTGGAAAGGTCAAATCTGATAAAGTGGAGCAGAATAAAGACAGATTTTAGTTTAGACAGTTCAGGAGAGGTTTACTAGTTTTTATTGAAAGGTGAAACATTCTTTTTTAAAAGAATGTGTCAGAGTGAAGTAATCACTGGTTAAAACATGGATTTAAATAGTAATTACCACATTACACAAGTACCACTCTAACGTGCTAGTAATTAGCACATCAGCGTGGTAGATATAGTAGTTGGTTATTTGCTCATGTAAAAGATGCTCCTGATATTTGGTAACTTACCAGCTAATGTGACTGTTAGATGATTGGTTACGTGGTTAAATCAGCCTGGTAGTTTGTTGCCAGGTAACGAGCTAGTGTATTAGTTGTTGAAGTTATTAAGTTAATAAACACTAAAGTAAAATCTGAAGTTTTTTTGGTTAAATGGTTACTTAACTACTTGGTCCATAAAATACTCCTGATATGGTATGTTTAGTAAAGTTATCGACTAAGTTAGAAGGCGAACCTGCCAGCTAACCAGTGCACACAGAATAAAGTCAGTAACGTTGTCATCTTCCCGCTGCGTCTTCAGCTGCACAGGTGAGGCGTTTCTGGAGGAGCAGGGCGTGGATTATTCCAGCTGGGGCCTCTGGCAGAACCACCTGGCTCTGATCATCATGACCATCTGCTTCCTCACAATAGCATACCTCAAACTGCGCTTCATCAAGAAGTTCACCTAGACCCTCATCATCATCATCACTGCTGCTGCCTTGGTAACATAATCAAAACTGCTGCGAAGAGCAGCTCAGGATTGTTTGTTTTTTACAGATATAGTTTGTTACTTTCCATCGTTCAGGTTCAAACTTACTTTTATTGATTCAAGTAAAAAAATATCTGTGATCTTCCAGAAGACTTTTTTTTATAAATCTTTTATTCACTCCTTGTTAACGCTGTTTTACTTTGTATTAAGTCTATTTACTTATAAATGTTTTGGTTTTTTGTTGTTTTTTTGGGGTTTTTTTGCACTTTAAAATGCAGAAACACGCAAATGCATCTTTATTTTATATTTATAAATTTGTACAAAATAAAAGTGAATTTTCAGTCTGAATCTCTTTGTTTCCAAAAAAATAAATAAATAAAAAAAGGTAAAATAAATTCTCACTGCTCAGCAAAAGTTTTTTCTTAATTATCAGTTTAACTCATAAGTTAAGTAACTATTTTCAGAAGAGATGCACCAATAACACGTTTTTCATTTTTTTAGACCGAGTACAAGTATATTTGAGTACTTGTACACTGAGTACTGATAAATTCCATTACTGTTACTGGTAAGGAGTGTTGGCCAGAATGTCAGATGCTACAACCAAGTCATTAATTTTCTGAGATCAAATGGGTCATCCTGCAGCATCCTCTAAACGTAAGGCTTGAAAACTACCAGAGTCTTCATAATAAGGAGAATAAAGAGGTTTTTAGTGGATTCGGTTCACTTCTGTGACCAAAATCAAAACTTGATATTATTTCTCGCTGAGATTTTGTCAATTATTTCTTTCTTTCACTGGAGTTATCTGTTTCTTACCTGAAGTCAAATCGCTCTCAGTTTGGAGAATTAGTAACTAATCGTGTCCAGCAAAGACATGGACAGATTTCTCATTCAAAGCTCCAACAGCAGAGACGTTCGGTTCCCAAACAAATAAAAAGTGTAGGAATGAAGTGATGTAACACAATGACATACATCTATCCCAACTTTTGTGTCTCACTGCAAAGTATTTGAAAATTGTTTACATCTAAACATTGAAGATGGTCACTGAAAATCATGGAAATAATTTTGTATTTTATCCAGATTGTTGCATTTTGAAGGGGATCCAAACGCTGCAGCACCGATGGAAGAAATGTGTAGATCACAGTGGAAAAATTCAACCTGTGCATCATGATCGGCCTCCCCCATAATTCCCAACTCTTTTAGAAAAAATTAGTTTGTACTTAAACTGAAGCAAACAAACCTTTTAAAGTATCTCAAACAGATGTGAGCTCCCTCCTCAAGGAGTTGCTGAAGGAAAAGCCAAACGTTCACTAAAGTTTGCTCCATAAAAATCTATAAAACCGTCTCTGCTCTTCTGCTTTTCATCAACACATCGAGTTCAAACAATCTGCCTTTTGTTTGGACGGGAGAAGATAGAGGGAGGAGGTCATGAATCATATGAACACACTTGGAAGATCAGACTACAATAGATGTGTGTCTGTAAACAGATACGTTTCCATAGTAACCCCTGCTTTAAACAGTGTGTGTATGTGATGTTAGGAAATCCACTTTCCTAACAGCTGTGATGAGATCCAGGTAGAGAACTGCTTTGTTTGTTGGGAGGGAAATCTTCATGAAGGGAATGAATGAGTAACTGTTCCCATGAACGGCCTCACCTGCCCTTGAGCAAAGCAGTAGGACAACAAAGGAAAACCTGGTTAGGTCCCTCAAATTATCATTATTATTATTATTATTATTATTATTATTATTATTATCTGTGTTTAAGGTTTTCATGGAAAAAAGACTGTAGCATCTTGACTGGTTAAACTGGTACCAATGTCTTTAAACCAGAGAGCTAAATCTGTAAAATTCCATCCACTCAGTCCTGTGCAAACATCTTGAGCCCTTGTATTGTGCTTCCAGGCAGTCAGACTTTCTTGTAATCGTTTAGTCATCTTAAGCAACAGGTTTTCTGGCTTTTCAGGTTTCATAAAGCTCCTTTAAGGGTGCAGCGTGTAACAAAAACAAATGTCAATTTATCTTTAAAAACTGTGTTTCTATTTATATGTAATCACTTAAAAAGTTATTTTTTTATTCTCTTAGAATGAGCCACTGATATACTTGCCGTAGGTCCACACACATAGCAGGTGCCATTTTTATGCCACCATTTTTACTACGGTGTCTGTGAATGGACAAACAACTCTGTGTGTGAAGCTTTGAAACTGCAGCACCGATTTGGAATAAGTAACAGCTTAAAAGGACCACAGACAGAAGAAGTAGTTAGCTGTAATGCAGTCATCGCTGCATCTGGGGCCACTGGATCCACTCACAGATGAAAACTGCAGTCCATGTCTGAAAGAATTTTGGCACATTTTTGCCCACCATCCATTCATGACTGTGTGTTGCATTTGAAGTCATTTAAATGCTCCTGATCACCACTAGATGTCAGTAATTTGGAAATTTTGCACCTTTTACCAACTTCTTTGGACGGTGGCTGATTGTCACACATTTTCAGTCCAGTCTTTGTAACTGGCTATTTAGGTACTACCAAATCAGTGGTTCCAAAAGTGGAGGGCAGGACTAAAGTTATGACAGGGAGGGCACAGCAAGGCTAAAAAGCATTATCTACACATAACAGGCAGCTTAGCAAAAAAACTATTTAAATATCATCTTTAGGCTCTTTCTTACTAGTAGCCTGCCACAAAAACACATAAGCTAAACCTGCACAACTGCAATGCCATTTGCACCACTGTATTCATCTGGTTTTCTTTACCCAATGTTGCTGCTACTTGTGCCTTTTTCATTATTTATATTTCTTCTTTTTATTCCTTTTATATAGCATAATATAGTTTTTTATATATAGTATAGCAAAGCAGAGACCTTTTTTTTACTTAAAGATGTATGTTAAATGTTTATTGTCTGCACCTTGGGTCTGAGTGAAACGCAATTTCGATCCTCTGTATGTCTTGTACATATTGCAGAATTGACAAATAAAGGACTTTGACTTTGACTTTGATAATTGTTTCCCATTTCTTTAGTTGTATCTATGTAAAATACTACAGATACACAACAGACATAAACTAGGATTTAAGCAGCAACAAGGTGATTCCCAAAGAGATATTAGCTGGAAACATGGTGTGCAGTGTGTTACTAAAACATTTGAAGAAACTGAACAAGTGGAGGACAAAAGAAAAAGTAACCACAGCAGATGGACAGGATCTGAAAAAACGAAAATAAAAATCCATCAAAGACCAGGACAGCTGATACATCTACTGCTGCTTGAAGCTTCATCAGAAATGCTCTCCATGGAAGGATGGCTGTCAAGAAGCCATTGTTAACGAAGGGAAACAGAGAAAAAGCTGAGGCATGACACAAATACTGGACTGAAAATCAGCGGCAACAGGTCTGATGGAGGCACGAATCCTCCGCAGAGCCTGGACCTCAACATACTGAAGCAGTGTGAGATCATCTGGACAGAGAACGCAACAATGACTTTTCAAGACAAGCTTTGGAAATTCCTTGGAGAAACCTAAAGAAGTTACAAGAAAACTGATCTGAGAGGGTCAAAGAATAAAGCTGCTCATACCAAATACTTTTTTTCTTTCATGTGTTATTTCCATTTGTTTGGATGTTCGAGTAAATCATTAACAACTTTGCATCTTATTTAAACAAATGAGAACTGGTTCTCAAACATTTTTACCTGGTTAAATAAAGGTTAAAAAAAAAAGGCTCAGGACTTCTGCACAGTACTGCTGAATGTTTAGAAATTGTAATATTTTGCATATTTAAATATTTTACATTGTTGTAAAACATCATAAAATGAAAATTATTAAGTAAAATAATACACAATTCTGCTTAGCTACTTCTTGAAAGCACTGAAGATTGAATCACATGAGGGTGATGACTTCACTTTGCAGCATATGAACATAATGTGTTTGGGAAATCACCTCTGTGCAGATCAAACAAAGCCTTGGGATTTAATGCCCCGCTAATCTCACCTGGCATGTAATTACACGAGCTGCTGTTGTGTAGTTTAGCAAGACAGTAAAATGAGCATTGAAAGAAAAAAGGTAGCGGGGAACTCCAGGTGTTCATCCATCACAACTTAATATCAAGCTGGAAAAAGCTCAGCAGGCACACAGCCAGACTTTGTCAGACCGACTGTTATTCATCAAACATGAATACTTTCAGTCATATAATCACGAAACCCCACATTTTGTAACATGGGCTGAGAGGAAAAAGACAAATTTAAAAGAAACAAACAAAAAAAAAACAATCAAGGATCATACTGTGTGTGATGAGCTCCGGTAATCTCAGCACAGAACAACACACACATAGCAATTCTGTCCCGCAACCGATTTAGAATCTAGTCCAAGCCAGAAATCTTGCATGATCAAACATGATCTAACAAAAACAAACTAGAAAAAACATAGCAACAACAAGAAAAACAAAAAAGAACCACGACACAAACCGGAAAACACCCAGCATAGCATAGGACATACATAATGAAGTAATGATGGTGGTCTTAAGACCACAGCAAAAGCCAGAACTGAAAAAAATAAAAGACATGGACATGAACCCGGACTTTATATCCTTCATTGCTGCCCAGTCAGCTCGCTCTCTGATTGGCTACATTCCGTTCCACATCACAATCCACAGTTACAACTCAAGAGTCGTCAGCTTTCCTCACACACGTGAAGTTTTGTGGTCGTAAATACTGAACATGTTTGATACTTTCGATTGTCAGCCACGATGACGGGCGAATTCGCTCTTAACAAACCTCAGACCACGTAATAATCTTATAAGATAATCTTAAAAGACTTAAGTTAATCAGGCGTTTGCAGTCTTTGGTCGGGAAGGGGGGAAATCGGGACAAAAACAGCCAGATAATCTTTATTTGTGTACCCTGTTCTCTCCTAATATTGCTGATTGATTGTGCATCGTCTATAAAAGCAATTATGTTGAAGCTAATGCAATACATTCAGCAAGTACTTTTATATTTAAAAATTTAAGTATATTTAAAGGCAAGTACTTTTACTGGGTACTCTCCTTTATTTCAGCTGGAAATGGACCTGTCGTAGCCGACTGTGCAGAACAGCAGGCAGACGAGTTTCTAAGAAAACACAAGAGCCATGGAGTAGAAATTAAACAGCAGTAGGTGATTGCTGTGCTCTTATTGGCTGTTGATATTTAAGAAAAATCTCAGATTTGACAAGTGCAATGAAAAAACATTTAAATCAAGACTAAAAAGTACATGAAAAATGCAAGAAGAGATTTAATGCTGCTCCTTAAAGCTTCACTGAATGAGTCAAATTAGAAAAAGAAGTGGGGATTTAAAGGATTTTACTCTTTTGCAACTCAGAACCACAAACCCTGTCAGATCTCCTCTGACTAAACTTTAGAGTCTAGACATCCACCTTCTCCCTCCTTTCCCCTCCCTCCCCACCTCATTTTTCTTTATCAACTTCCTCTGTCACTTGCCACTCTGTCTTCTTTCCTTCCTCCTTTTACTTTCTCCTGGTCTTCTCTAATTTCCACTTTTTCTCCTCATATTGCTGTTCCTTAGACAGGCGTTATGTCTCTTGCTCTGCCCATCGTTTTCCTCCTTTATTTCCTCACAATTCACAGCATCAACTTGATCCACGGTGAGTACAGATAAATTCTTTATAATCTTTAGAAATCACATCCCCATGTGTGTATGGTTTTTATTCAACGTATTTTATGCACTGATGAGCTGCGAAAGACGTACAGGAAAAGAAGTTGTTGTAATTTGACTCTATTTTTAACACACTGTCTTCATGGCAGCTTTGCTGCAAACAAAAGACAGAGACAAAAGAAAAACACACCTTGGAGCTGTCTTCATGAAATATGCAGCACAGACTGACAGATCAGATGGCTGCACAGACACCTTCATACAAACAGACCGGTTAACCTTGGCACAGATAAGGAAGAAGTTCATCCTTGAGTACTGTGAAGTTATCAGAAGATAAAAACCAAGTATTTAAGAAAATCAGGGCATCTATTGCTCTATTATTAACCGATATACTTATTATTTCTCTACCGTAATCTAATAACAGTCACAGGATTCTGATTTATCATATTTAAGTTTTTGTATATTTAACTTGTGATGAAAACAATTGTTCAAATATTCTTTACAAAAACTCAGTGAGTCCAAAATAGAAAATTACCAAGTTGCATTAGTTTTCTTAAATCCATCAAGCTTGTCAGGATGTTCAGTACTTAGTTTGCAAATACTCACTAAATCAAGCTGAACAACTAAATTCTTCCAAATGTCTCAGTAAACTCTGGTTAAATCTGCTGGGAAACATTTGCAGCTCTGTCTAGTCAGGAGGAAAATATACATGTTTTCAGTTGTACAGCCACTTTTCTAAAAAACTTAGGACTTTGTATAAATTTTAAATAAAAGCTAAATACAATGATTTGCAAATCCTATCGACCCTTATTTTATTCTCAATAGCACAAAAACAACATATCAGATGCTGAAACTGAGACATTTTATCTTTTAATGGAAAATATGAGCTCATTTTGAATTTGATGGCAGCAACACATCTGTAAAAAGTTGAAACAGGAGCAACAAAAGACTGGAAAATAAAAGTAATTGATACAAATAAAAAGCTAGTGGAGTTTTTGACAGTTAATTAGGTTAATTGACAAAACGTCAGTAACAGGACTGGATATAAAAGGAGCATTTCACAGAGGCGGAGTCTCTCAGATGTAAAGATGACCAGAGGTTTACCAATCTAAGACAAACTGGGTCTAAATATTGTGGAACAATTTCAGAAAAATATTTCTCAACATGAAATTGTGAAGACAGTGTATAATATAATAAACCTGATGCTTGATTAATTCTCATTTTACCACATGCTTCTTGATGTTACTACTCAGTATGTCATTTCTATATAAACTAACTATACAGCAAATAAAAAACTAAACTTACTAACAAGAAATTTCCTTACAAGGGAAAAATAAAGTTAAAAAATAAAGGTGAAACATAGTGGTGTTACATAGAACTGATCCTTGCTACTGGCTGTTTATGTTCATTGTTATGTAGAAAATAAATAACATAGCTCTGATTTCTCTCCATTAGCTCAGCCGTTTTCACCTTTGTCGGGTTTTGAGCTTCCAGAAATCGATGGCTCTGCTGTAGATGAAACCTGCAAGATTTTCACTGATGCCACCCCTTCCATACCCACAACTGAACCAGCAACAACCTCACCCATCACCAAAAAGGTAAACATATGGGCTGTTGCTAAGGCTTGTGTCTAAGTTTTTGAAAGGTCAGAATGAGTGGTTGAAATTTGTTTTTATACTTATTACCATCTTCCCAGATCAGTTCTGAATGTCTATATAAACCATATACTGTTAAAACAGCTTAAAAAATGTATTATTTTAAAGCAGGTGATAACTACAGCCAAAAAAACAACTGCCATATCATCACCAAGGAAACCAGAAACCAAAGCACCAATCAGGACACTGCCAGATGTGGGCACACCAGTCTCTGTCAGCCAAACCAATCATGCCATAAATCTCCTCTACTACCTCCTGGCCAATAGCAGAGGAGGTGTGGCTGGTTCTCGGCCAATAGGAGTTAACGGTGTGATGTCGAGTAGCGACGAGTCAGCGGCGGTCTGGAGAGTGGCAGCATTTTCTTCTGAGGACTCCAGTGATGAGTCTTGAAATTACGACATAGCACTTTTTTTTTTACTTTTTCTACATTTCTTAATTTGTATATTCAGCTTTTGAATATAATTAAATGCAGTTTTGGAAGTAATCTTTTCTTGTTCACAAAAGTATAAAAAATTAGCGCTAAATTTAGCAGCCAGTACAATAGTTTTTTTTACCCAAATTTTGTAATGATTTTGTTTGTTTTGACAATTAAATACAATAAAAGATCGAAATGAAATGTTTGTATGTAACCTTTTCTTTGTTTTAAAAGTTTCTTTATATTATATTTTATAATTATATTTAATTATATGGTCAAAAAGTATTAGCATTTTACTACACAGCTCCTTTTGTAAAATTAATTTTTAAATTAATTCATTTTTGGTCCTTTCATAAAGAAGTTCAAGATACAAAAACAAATCTAAAAAAAAAAAAAAAAAAAACATTTAAATTTAAATGGTATTTTCTTTTCTATTTACTTGTTTGATAAAAAAAAAGAACTTTTTAAATTTGATTTGATTAGTATGACTGAATAAGCATAATCTTAAAGAAGAGTGAGACAAGAGACAGGAATTTAAAGTCAAGCCTGGTTATATTGACATCAGTGTTGTTCATGTCAGCACTTAAGTATTAAGTCAAGACATAAAGGCATTTTATCGGAGGAAACAGTGGTGCATTTATTGTGTTTGCTTTGGTTTGTTTGTATTAATGTCTTTCTGTGCTTCAGATGGCAGACTGGATGGACCTGGATGTTTGTCTCTCTTCTGATCCTTGGCTGTGCATTTGTTGGGTTTGCCTGAGAAAAAATTAAAGGATTAGTCATTTTATTTGCATTTCCCATAGTTTGAACATACTTCAAGTAGAGATTAATATTTAGTCTCATTGGTCCACTTCAGATCTCAAATACCAATAAATGCTCTAATGAGCAGCTTCTGGTTTGAATCACTTAACCCTTTGAAGCCCAGCCCAAGAAAAAAACAGAGAAAAAGTCTAATTCTTTCAATCTAAAGTCTCTATTTAGCTCTTTAACAAAATGTTTTAAAAAATGTACCAT